>NC_136466.1:170966581-171566581 GCF_902686455.1 Sciurus vulgaris | reverse complement strand
AAAATCCAGCTCTGACTTCACCCGGTCCTAGCCTTTGTGTTGTTGTTGCTGGGATGCTTTCTTATCACTGCTTCAAACTTACTGCTTGCTGTTGGTCCGTTTAGATTTTCCCTATACCCTTGGTTCAATTTTATTTGGCCATATGTGCCTATAAGTTTATCTATTTATTTTAGACATTTACTTTAGATTTTAGATTTGTTGGAATATATGTTTTCAAAACAGTCTTGAATGATCCTCTGGATTTCAGCATTATCTTGTAATATCCCATTTTCATCTATGATTTATTAATTTGGGCCTTTCTTTTGGTTAGATTGACAAAGGGCTTATCCATCTTGTTTATCTTTTCAAAGAATTAATTCTTTGTTTTATTTGTTTTGTTCCTTTATTCTCTATTTAATTGATTTTAGCTCAAAATTTATTATTTCTTTCCTTCTACTGGTTTTAGGATTGGTTTGTTCTTGTTTTTCTACGAGCTTGAGAAGCATCATTAGTTACAGTTGGGTTTTGTTTTTTTAATTATTTTTATTTAGCTTTTAATTTTTTACAGACTGCATTTTGATTCATTGTACACAAATAGGGTACATAATTATTTATTTGAGAACTGAGGTATTCAGAGCTATAACATTTCCTCTTAGAACTGCATTTACTGTATCCCACAGATTTTGATATGTTGTGTTCCTATTCTTGTTTGAGTCTAAGAATTTTAAAATTTCTCCACTGATTTCTTTGATGACCCACTAATCATTCAAAAGTATATTATTCAATCTCCATGTATTTGTATATTATTGTACTTTTCCTTGATGTTTATTTCTGGGTTTATTCCATTATGACCTAATAAAATACAAGAAATAATCTCCAATTTAAAAAATATGTTTGCTTAGATTTGCTTTGTGTCCTCTTATATAATCTATTTTGGAGAAAATTCTATTAGAAGCTGAAAGTAAAGTATATTCAGATATTGAATGAAATATTCTGAGGATGTCTGTTAATTGCACTTGATCTAAATTATAGTTTAACTGTGTAGTATGTTTGCTGATATTTGTCTAGATGACCTGTTAGTGAGAGCAGTGTATTGAAGTCACCTGCTATTATTATATCAGAGCCTATATGTCCCTTTATGTTGAGTAGTGTTTGCTTTATGAAATTGGGTGCACAAATGTTTGGGGCATAAATATTAACAATCAGGTCTTTTTGTTGGTTTATTCCCTTTATCAATATTCAGAAGCCTTCTTTGTTTTTTCTAATTTTGGCTTGAAGTCTATTTGTCAGATATAAGAATAGCTACTCCTGCTTGCGTCCAGATTCATTTGCATGAAATATTTCTTTAATATTACTGGTGAGGTGTGTTTCTGGCAGACAACATACAGTTGGGTTTTGTTTTTTTTATTATTTTTATTTAGCTTTTAATTTTTTACAGACTGCATTTTGATTCATTGTACACAAATGGGGTACATAATTTTATTTCTACGGTTGTGTTTTGTTTTTAAATTGAAGACTTAAGATCATTTACATTCAGTATACTTATAAAGAGGTCCACTTTACTCCCTGCTGTTTTATTTCTGACGTATGATTCATTCCTCCTTCTCATTTGCTTATCTACTCTTCCAATGATATTCATCCTTTTCTGTGCTCTCTTGTTGTCACCTCCTTGCCTTGTTCTGTGTGAAGGATTCCTTTAGAGTATCTTTTGTAATGCTGACTTAGTGGCCATGAATTACTTTAGCGTATGTTTATGTTGGAAGGTTTTTATTATTCAATTCTGAAAGATGACTTTGTTGGATAGTGCAATCTCGGTTGCTACTTACTTTCTTTCAGGACTCGATATACATCACTCTATGTCCTCATAGCCCTTAGAATTTTTGCTGAAAAATGTGCTCTTCTTCTGTTAGGTTTGTCTTTGTCACTTGGCACTTCTTGCAACTTTTAAAATCCTGTCTTTGTTCTGAATTTTTGCCATTTTAACTATGATACTTTGGAGAGTGGTTCTTTTCTGTTCCTATTTGGAGTTCTAATTGCCTCCAGTACTTGCGTGTACACCTCATTCCCAAGATTAGGGAGTTTTTATGCTACTATTTCTCTTAGAATTTCTGTGCCCTAAGCATGTACCTCCACTACTTCCTCAAGTTCTGTGGGTCTTAAATTTAGAGTTTTAGTGCTGTCCCGGAGCTGTTGTACATTCTCTTCACAGTTCATGTTTCTGAATTACTGTCTCTCAGTCTAGTTCACCAGTCTTCTCTTTGAGCACTGATATTCTTTCTTCCGCATCATCTAGTCTATTATAGTAAAATACTGAGGTTTTTATTTGACATATTGTACCTTAAATTTCCAAGATTTTTTTTTGTTTCTTTTTCAGAATCTCTATCTCTTTATGGAAATACTCTCTCTTTCCCTGTATTGTCTTTCTTTGATCATTCCTAAGTTTTTACTTCCTTGATCATTTTAACCATCAACTTTTTGAATTCTTGGCTTGGCATTTCCTCCACTTTGCTAGCTATTTAGATTCAGTTGTTGGGTAGTTTTGAGTTTGTGGAGGCATCTTTTGCTGTGTTTTTTCTGTTATCTGAGTTTCTCTGTTGAGATTCGCTCCTCTGTTGGGATGCATGTCTCAGCCACTGGTGTGTGACAGGATCTTTGTGGGGACCTTTCTCTTCACGGTGTGCCCCAGGCCAAAGAGCCCATTCAGCGTGTGTGAAGCGCTGTCCTCCCGGGCTCCACGTTGAGAGGAGAGAATACCAATAGGAACACCTACAACTTGAAAGCAAACCAGATATTAATGTACAGTAAGCACTTTATCGAAAATATTCTCTGTGATGCCATGAAATATTCTTCAATGAGAAGAAAGGAGAAGTGATTTTGTTGATAGGTCAAAATTAGGTAATAAAGAAAATAGAATCAGTAGTAAGCTACATAAAAATAGAAAAAAGCAAAGGAAAAATTGGGAAAAGAAGATATTAAAAAGTAGAAAAAAGAGACAGAAGGGGTAGGGAAGGAAGACAGGAGGACAAACAACAATAATGAAAGAAAAAGGAGGGGGATAAAAACGAGAAAGAAGCAGCTGGGCAGTGCCATTCCCTGCCCCGAAGCTGGTCCCTTCTGACATGAGCAGTCTTTTGTGCTCCCAGGGGGACGCACTGCAGGTCTGGAGTTGATCACACATGCTTCAGCTCTCGAGTGGCTCTGGACGGTCCATGGCCGACCAGGAGCCGGTGGGCACCCTGGTATTGCAGGGAGCCTGGGGATAGGGCACCCTCTGCCAGCAGGCCTAACCCTCTCTGGTGTGGCTGAAAGCTTTAGGTGCAACCAGGAGTCTTTGGTGAAAGGGACAAGCATGTGCACGGGGTGGGAGAGTGGCCCAGCTCTGCTCCCTCTGCCCGCCAGTGAGTGACTGGCTGTAGGCTGGGGAAGTTCTTCAGAGGGCTCGCTCCAGGCCCTGCCTCCGAGGCACCATGGCGGTAGCCCCAGGGGAGATGAGGAGGCGAAGACGCTGGCCCTAAGGTGCGGGCTTAGGTGCGACCCCGCTGTACCGGCCACACCCCTACCGCAGTGGTCCACGGGTAAGTGGAGAAAAGCGCAGCTCTTCAAGTGCAGCCAGCTGTGCGGTCCAGGTCAGCTGAATCCTGACTGGCTTTCTCTTGGCCACTGTTTTGCAAAACAATTCTGTCTGCTCTGCTGCTCTCTCTGTGCGCCTCCCCCACCTGCAGGTTGGATTAGATCTTTCTCATCCTCTGTTCCAGTAGCCAGTGTCTCTGAGTGTCCATCTGTCCGGTATGGAACCTCATGCATCCCCATCACTCACCTCACTGACCAGCTGTCCCCCAGCCACAGAGTACCCAGATGTCTTTTTTCATTCCAAGGGCATTTAAAAGTATATTTTTAAATTCCAAATATTCTTGGAATTCTCAAATTTCTGCCTGTTGTTGATTCCTAATGAATTTCTGTGTCTGAGGACAGGCTTGACTTAGAGGTACTGGGAGCTGTTCTGCAGCGTGGGCCTGGCACGTGCTGCAGTTGGCTCTCTATGCCCTGAGGAGACGAGTCATGCTGTGCTGGACCAGGTACTTCCTGGACACCAGGTAGGAGTGGTCACACAGTGTCCACAGACTTCGTCTGTGCTGTTTGCCTGGTGTCCTGTTGGTCTCCTGGGTCCTGCACCAGCCTGCCCAAGGGTCAGCGTGGGATTACACTGCTCGCTCACTTCTGTTAGCTTTGTTCCATGTGTTTTGGGACTCTATTATTAAGAGCATGCGCTCGTGTGCATGTGCGTGCGCGTGTGTGTGCAAGTGCATGCGCGTGCGTGTGTGTGTATGTGTGTGTGTGTGTGTGTGTTCACTGCCATGTCTCCTTGGTGAACTGGCCTCTTGTCGTTGTCATGGAAACCCTTCCTTGTCTGACGGTCCTGTCTGATATCCGTGTGGGTGTCTGGTTTCCGCGCAGGTTGCACGGTGTGTTCCTGCATGCTTGTTTAAGTTTGTGTGCATTTCCTGTGCTGTGCAGGGGGGTTGGCTTAATTCCCCATTGCTGTATTTTTCACCTGTTTAAACAGATCTGACTTTTGTGTGTTTATTGGGGTCTGTGCTTAGAGGGTGCATTTCTTCTGCCGGTCTGAGGTTTGGTTTCCTTTAGTAATTTGTTTTTCTAAATATCATTTTTCGAATGCACTATTATTCCATTGTGATGTTACTGTCTTGGGAACTACAGCTCTGGAGATTTCAATATTCTTATTTATGTATCACACTCTTTGTTATGTTGATAGTAACTCAATTCTGGCAGAACAGGGACACTTTGCTCCAACACGTCTCTGTCCTGTCCCTTCTTTGTGTTGTTGTTGTGATGTGCTGTGTGTGTCTGTATCCTGAGTGTAGGTACAGATTTTTGTTGTTGTTGTGACGTATACTGTTTGTGTGCATCATAGTCTAGGTAGAGCTTTCTGTTGTTGTGACGTGTGCTGTGTGTCTGTGTCATAGTCTAGGTACAGCTTTCTGTTGTTGTTGTTATGTGTGCTGTGTGTGCCTGTGGCCTGGGTCGAGGTACAGCTTTCTCTTGTTGTGATATGTGCTGTGTGTGTCTGTGTCATAGTCTAGGTAGAGCTTTCTGTTGTTGTTGTGATGTGTGCTGTGTGTGTCTGTGGCCTGGGTCGAGGTACAGCTTTCTCTTGTTGTGATATGTGCTGTGTGTCTGTGTCATAGTCTAGGTACAGCTTTCTGTTGTTGTTGTGATGTGTGCTGTGTGTGTCTGTGGCCTGGGTCGAGGTACAGCTTTCTCTTGTTGTCTCACGTCTGTGTTCTGGGTGACCTGAGGACAATGGAGAGGACACCCGTAGCCTGTCCCCACAGTCAGCCCCACACACCCTAATGCTGCTCATCATTTCCTTCATGCTGTGGGGCCACCTGTGGCCATTCCCCGTGGCAGTCTGAAGGACTTAGTGGCATTCCTTGTAAGACAGGTGTCCTAGCAGCAAGTTCTCTCCCCTTTCGCTCCTCTGTGAGCGTTTTCTCTTTGCTTAGGTTCCGGGTGGGTGACGTGGAGGACGGCAGCATTCTTGCCTGGCAGTGTTTCCTACCTCTAGAACTTTCTGTCCATCATGCCCTGCCCCCTCTCCGGCCTTCTCTCTCAGGATATATCGGTGTTCATGTCACATGGGCTTCCCGTGTGTGTGGAGTGTTTTTCTCTTGTTACGGCCAGAGCGACCAAACTCTCAGGTCCAGCAAGGGGTGAAGGGGATTGGAAAATAAAGAGTCACAGACACAGATCTTGAAGATTCAGCTGGGATCCAGTGGAGCTCTGCCCTCTGATGGAGACACAGATCTAAAGAGCTGCGCCAGCATCTTTATTCATATATGTCTCTATCAGGTTAAAGACTGTGCAACCACTATTCTTTGTATTCAGGAAAGTTGCAGAAACCAGGACATCTATGCAGCTTTTCCAGAGTTGTGATCCACAGTTTCAAAGTGCAGCGTTAGGAGCTCTGTGTAGCTCTCAAGAAAGTCCACTCTTTAAAGCTACTGTAAGGCAGGCAGGATCCTGGGAAGCGAGCGGGTGAAGCACTGTGGTTTCTAGCATGAGTTCCTTCCTTCCCAGAGCCGTGTGCCTGAGATCAAGGTCAGAGCTGACAGGACTCTTGCACAGCCTCCTCAGGCAGGGCCTCGTCACAGCAGCTAGGCATCCTGTGCCCTTCACAGGAACGTTCCCAGGCACCAGGCATGCCACAGCCATGAGGTCGTCGGGACCCCAGTCTCAGTCACTGCTGTCCCGTCCTCTGTCACAGCTCTCCACAGTCTCTTTCTTGCTGCTTTCGAGAGTTTCACTTTTCATCCATTTTTACTCTGACTGGGGTATGTCCAAGTGTGGATCCTTTTGTGTCTGTGTTGCTTTAGAATTTGTCAAGCTTCTTGGGTAGGCCAATTTCTCATCAAGTTGGAAAGTTCTAATCTAATATTTCTTCACATATTTTCTGGCACTCTGACTCCACCCCTCTGGTCTTCTGTGATGCATATCTTGGTACACCAAGGCCCTGAAGGCTCTGTTTTATTTTCTGCATTCTTTCTCTGCTTTGCTCTTTGGATTGAATATTTTCTTGGATATATCTTTAACTTTCTGCCAGTTCATGTCTTTGATTGAGAGTCTTTTCATTTTGGTTATTATGCCTTTCACCTTCAGAATTTCCATTTGATTTCTTTTTATAATTCCTATTTCTATTGACATTCTTGTCTCAATCAGTCATTATGACGACCTTTTCCTTTAATTCTGTAAACACAATTTTCTCAATTCTTTGGATATATTCATAGTAGCTTCTGTGAGGACTTTTGTCTGCTGGGTTTAACACCTGGGCCCTATCAAAGTATCAATCATTATTTTTCCTATCAGAAGATTACTTTTGTTCTGTATGTCTCACAATTTGCTTTTAGAGACATTTCAACCAATATTCTGTATTAACTCAGATGGATTCCATCTTCCTCTGGGATTTGTGTTGTTTTGCTTATATTTGTGTAGTGACTTGCCTGGATCAATTCTGTAAATGCTATTTCCCTGGTAGTGTATTACCCCTGCTACCTTTCTTCAGTTTCCCCCTTCATGTTCTTGTGTTCTTTGAGCCCAGTTTGCAGAAATCTCCTCTGATCAGCACAGATCCAGGGTTGGCCCAGGTTGTGCTGAATTGCACTGTGAGTCCAGGAAGCCTGTCCTTTTGCCAGGGGATCTGCGTGTGCTTGGCTGCTGCCAGTGAAGAGCTAACAGGGCTCTCACTGTGCATAGAACCACAAAGACATACAGCTCCCTCAGCTCTTGCTAAGGGCCTCATCTCTCATGCATATTTCCTAAAATACGATGTAGTAGCTATGAAATGACATAATCAATTCCTTTAGGATTCTTGAATCAGATTAAAATGCAAAAGAATAGAAAACCAAACAAGGCACCCTGACTTATCGAGCTCATTTCCTCCCACTCCTCTCCACTGTCCGGAGTTGGCCTCTGCCCAATTCTCCACAGACGACCCACAAAACAGTTCCTCACCCCTGAACCAGGGAGATGGTAGCAAAGGAAGCAGCAGTCTAGGAGGTGAGTCTCACTGGCTCAGAAATGGTGGATGGACTTCAGGCTTCACGGTGTGGAGCCAAACCCGGTCTGCCTGTTGGGCCTCACAGCTGGCTGCTGGCACTGCCACTGGAGGTGGCTCCTGCAGGCACCTTCAGCTCATGCCCACAGGGCTCTGGGTCTCAGGCCTGCCTCTGGAGTGCTTCGGCTTCCCTGCCCCTGTCCACGTCCAGGAGAATCTCCAGCCTTTCCGGCACAGGAGTCCCCATGCGGCCTTCCTGCCGCCTTCCTGCAGTTCATTTCCTTTGTCTTCCCAGGTCCTCGCCCAGCACACCCACGAGGGGGCTGTGACTTTTTAGGATTAGGAATTGCCGCGGCACGCCGCCTCCTGAGTTCCTCGTTACCAGACGTGGGGCCTACTGCACAGGGATCTTGGCTAATCCCGCAGTGGTCATTCCCGCTTTGCAGATGGGGAGGTTGGGCTCGAGGCTTGGCGATGCTGCCCATGGCCCAGTGCACACCCACATGCACCTGTGCCAGACCCGTTGCTTGTCCTCAGGCCGCCTCGCTTGCATCTGGCCCACTTCCTCAGTCCTCTGTCCTGCTCTACTGTGTCCTGACCCACCTGCACTGACTGAGTCCTCGGCCTCCTGTGGCCAGTGACCTCTGGTGTCCCCTCAGCCCTGACGCTGGAGTTCACAGTGGTGGGCTGGGCTGGCCCAAGGGTCTCCCGTGCCCACACCACACACCTGTGTCCCTTTCCAGAGGAGCTGCCTTCACCTGGGCTACGTTAGTCACTCCAAGTCTGCTCCGTGGCCACGTGCCTGCTGCCACCATGGTGCTCGCTCTCCCTGTCCACCTAGATCCCCTTCCCCAGGGTCAGCAGCACTGCTGGCCACAGGCAGTGTTCCTGCCCAGGTGCTCCGTCTTTTCACCATGGCATCTGGCATCTGTGGTGCTGGCTAACTGCAGCCCCCTGCTTGGGACCAGTAAAAACCCATAAGGTTTCTCACAGCACCTGTGACAGTGCTCAATTCAAGTTCCTACAGGTGTCCTGTGTACAGGAGGGAGAGAAATCGTGCGCCAAGTGGGCCAGCGCCTTTACAATCTCCATGGGGTATTGTGGCTCAGGGTCCAGCCCATTTGGTTGGTCAACAGCTAGGTTCACAGATCTGTCCAGATAAGCCCTTCCCTGCCCTGAGCCCCGAGGCTGCAGAGGGACGTGCACTGTCACTGGACAGCTGCTGGGCACATCTTTGTGGTTCTGTGTGTGTGAGGATGGGGGGTCCTCTCCTTTCCGGATCCTGAGTCCTCAAGGCCATGAATGCACTGTCTGTCCTGACACCTGTTCGGCACCCACAAAGTTCTTGGCAAAGGTCGCGCATTGGGTGGACGCCTGCTGTAGAACGGGCCCACTCCCTTGGACCCCAAACTGAGGTGCTCTCTTCTCTCACCAGGGGCTTCCTCCCACCACACTGCACCCCCATCCTGCTTCAGGCTTCCTGTTCTCATGTCCACTCCCTCCCAGGACACATCACTGTCCTCTCTTTTCTTCTGGTGCCCTGGACATGGCCAGAGTTTTCAGCGCTGGCTGGCTGAATGACTCTGTGACACTGGAAAGTGACTCCACAGTGCTCTGCTCCACTGGCTATTTGATTTGTGGAGACGTCCCTGGACACCAGCGCCCTTTCTGGGGCTGCGAGGAGGAAGGAGCTTTGTGGGTGACTCAGGCCTTGGCCTGTCCTGTGAGTTGGAGCATCGCTGCCGGTAGGATGGGGAGGGTCTGGGCTGTGGCACTTGGATGGTCCACCTGTGTGGCCCCTCTGCACCTGCTGGCAGACGCCACAGGTGCACACATGAGGTCTGAGTGCAGCGGCTGCTGTGCATCTGCCCCCATTCTCTGCTCTCGGGTGTGGTGCCGTGTTATGCTGAGGACCCCGTGTTTAAAAAGGGCACTTAAACTCTTGGTATTTCATCCTGATTCAGATTCTCTTTAAAGTACTTTAGTATTTTCTTTTCCTTTTGCAATGAATTCTTGGCATATGAATGATATCTTCACATATTCACTTTCCCCAAGGTTTCTGGTGTTCAGAATATCTCTATTCCTGATATTAAATTTTTCAGGCCACAGGATGGAGCTTCCTCTCTTCCCACATTATTTCACAAATGTCTTTACACACCACTACCGGAGCCATAGGGGTGCAAGGATCACTTTCCACGTCCTGGGGCCCGGCTGGCACTCTGCTGGTCTCCTCAGGACTCAGATCTACACGTGGGGCATTATGAGGTAGCATGGAGTGTAGAGAATACACAGGTAGTCTGCCCTTAATATTCCTAACTATGATATACACATGTCACACGTCTATGTAGACTGTATTTTATAAACACGCATAAGCACATATATTCCATGTACACCTGTGGACAGCAGGCATGTGTGTCTCCTGCATTTCCCCTTCTTCACATTTACATGAAGTCTTTCCTGCTAGATTTTTGGGAGTCATAAGTACCGTGTGTTTTCACATCAAGGAAAAGAGCTATATTTGGTGCATGTATTCAATGCTGTATGAACAAAATGTGCACCAATGCACTAAACTACTGCAGAACACTTCTTAAGTTGTGTGACACTCCCTGTCACAAACCTCTTTCATTAGCTCCTGGGAGGGCAAGGAGCTGGCCATGCTGTGGACAGGCACAGGTGAAGAGGACGAGTCATGAGCTGCTCGTTCTGCATCTGGGCTCCGGCCTCCCGCGCTACCTTGTTTTCTGCACGTGTGGGTTTGCAGAAGCGCCGGGCCCAGGAGCGGCGGCACAGACTTGCCCAACATGTGCAAGGCACTGGGTTCCAAAGCCACAAAGAACAGAACAAAGCAAAAGCCCATCTCTGGTTCTATTACCTGGGCGTCTGCAGCAGCAGCTGGAACCTTCTTCCGTATCTTTGTTCGTGCACTTCATGATGGATTGTTTTTCGTTTGAAGGAATTAATTCCAGAAAACCACAAGTCTAATAGATCACATATCACATGGATCTGACGTGGGGACAGGGAATAGCCATCTTGTCCTAATGAATTCTCTTACAGTTGCAGCTTCCTCTTCTGGTTAGAATGTTTGCAGGGCCTCGTGAACAGAACCAGGTCCTCCCTGGTCATCGTTCTAAGGAGCCCCAGGGTGCAGCACACAGGTGAGGCTAGATTCTGCATAGCGCCAACAAGCACCCTAAGACAAGCCAGAGTATGTGTAAGGAAGGCAACACTGGGCCAAACAGACTCACAGTTATGGTTCATAGCCCTGTGTTGGCCACATGTGATCTCAGCAACTCAGGAGGCCAAGGCAGGAGGATGATAAGTTCAAGACCAGCCTCAGTAACTTGGTAAGACCCTGTCTCAAAATAAAAAATGAAAAGGGCTGGGGATGTAGCTCTAAGGCAAAGAGCACCAGGTTCAATCCCCAGTATCTAAAATAAAAACAGAACAAAACTATATGAATACACACACACACACACACACACACACACACACACACATATACATGTTTGGTGCATATTTATTACTATGTGGTATATATATTTATTTCATGTGGCATATATATTATGTATAGAAGCTTTCATATATTTTTAAAAATGTATTAATTAAAAAGAAGATAAAGATAAATGTGGGTAAAGAAATAACACCTATTAATGTTTAAGTGAGTATTTTCTTTTTCATACTTGAACTTGGGAAAACACTAGGCAGTCAATCTCTTAGTCTCTCAAATTGCTGTATTAAAAATCAGATATTATCACCCTGTGTACATACATAAAAATACAGTCAGTGTGATTCTACATCACGTATAACCAGAAGAATGAGAAATCAACTCCATTAGATATGAGATATCAAAGTGCATTCTACTGTCATGTAGAACTAATTAGAACAAATTTAAAAAATTCTAAAAATAAGTTTGGAAATTCTGTGACACTGCCACTCTGCTGTTTGCTCCCTCTGGATTCCTTGCTAACATCAGGCCCTGGCCTTGGGCAAGGCCCTACATCCCCAGGGGAACTCCCATCCCTGGGGCACCTCTATCCCTGGGCACCTCCATCCCTGGGGCACCTCTATCCCTGGGCACCTCAATCCCTGGGGGCACCTCTATCCCTGGGGGCACCTCCATCCCTGGGCACCTCCATCCCCGGGCACCTCCACCCCAGGGGCACCTCCATCCCTGGGGCACCTCCATCCCTGGGGCACCTCCATCCCAGGGGGGCACCTCTATCCCTGGGACCTCCCGCAGTCCTGGGCACCTCCATCCCTGGGACCTCCCATCCCTGGGGCACCTCCCATCCCAGAGGGCACCTCCCATTCCTCCCGCACCCCCGCAGCAGCAGCCAGCGCATCCGCACCTCCTGCCCGCCGCTCAGCAGCGGCCTTCCGGGCCGTGCAGTGCGGCCCGAAGCCAACAGGTGGCACAAACGCATTTGACTTGCAGGGCGACCGCCGCCCGTCCGGAAGGCGCCGCAGCCACCGCGTCCCCCGACCCCGCGCCCGGACCCAGCGGGCGCAGGCGCTGCGTCTCTCTGCCGCCCAGTCCGCGGGGTCGTGGGGTCCGCGGGGTCCAGACAGAGCGGGCGGCGAGTCCAGCGGGCTCCCGGCAGCGCGCCCTCTGCTGGCCGCCCGCGGACTCGCGGACAGGAGCGGCGTCGCGCTCCGGCTGGCGGGACTGGGGCGGGGTGGGGCGGGGTAGGACTGGACATAACTGAACAGGGCCGTACTGGTACTGGGCAGGGCAGGACTGTGCTGGACATGGGTGGGGCATGATTGGGTAGATGTGGGTAGGAGCTGGGCAGAGATTTGGGTACTGAACAGGGCTAGGCAGGAGCTAAGGTGGGGCTGTGGTTTGGGGGTTGGCCACAGACCCTCCTGCTGGACCCCGCCACTGGACCGCACATCAGAGTAGGAGGATTCTCATTGTTACTGCTGCTGATTAGTGGCGGTGGCATCCGCAGCCCTTGTTAAAGGCCTCCCCAGTGGCTCCCGGATTTTCAGGGAACCTGAACACACAGCAGTCCACTGCGGCCCAGGCGCCTGCCTCCCTACCCACGTCTTTCAGAGGCGCCTGTCTGAGTCAGCGCTGGCGGGAGGGGCACAGGCCAGGAAGGCAGGCCTGTCACTGAGGTTCCAGCTCACTGGAGAGGAGCCCCCTGAACTTGCTTTTAATGTGTCAAATCACAGAGTCACTTCCCAGCAATAAGGTGTGAAGGGGTTACAGCCTCCCCGGGGTCCTCCAGGAGGCTGTGCGAGCCCATCTTTGTTTCCTCCTGGCAGAGTGACAAGCTGCTTCCACACGCCAGGCAGCTGGGCAGCTGGGCCTGGGCGCCTGGCCCCATCCCACATTTGTCACTCGCAGCCTCTCCTGCGAGTTCTGCTCCCATCTGCTCGCTGTCAGTGGTCCTCGCCTTTGGGCCCACCTTACGGCTTCTGGTGTCCCTTCTCCTGCCTGTCCCTGCAAGTCTGGGTCTGTAGGTGGGCTATAGCCTGCAACCCCTTCCAGTGCCTCCGTTTTCCCCAGCCAGGCCCAGCGGGGGCACCGCCTGGTCCCATGGCACCCGACCAACCAGGACCGGAATTCAGACCTGCTTAACTTTCTGTCTCTTACTGTCAGAAGTAAAGTGGACTTGTCCCTCAGGAGAGCTTTGGAGTCGTCCGTCTTGCTAGTGGGCAGCCGGCCTTGTCATGGTCCCACAAACAGAACGGATAGATGGGGGCCTGCTCTTTCCTGGCTCTAAGTTACATGTCCACATGTGTAACTCAATCCTTCTTATCTAGTAATTTGGTTCCTCCATTACCCCCATTTTACAGATGAGGGAAGTGAGTCTCACTGCGACCGGTTAGCTTGTCTGGGGCTGAGCAGAGCTGCCAGTCTTGGCATGCGTGCACCAGACCCTCGGCACTGAGGTAGCTGTTTTTCCTGCCCGGCAAGGGGACTTGGTGTGCTCTGCTGCGACAGGAGAGGGGCTCATGCCTACAAGTCAGGGCTCAGGGATGGGAACCCTCGCACCATGTCTTGTCCTCAGAAGTGAGCCCCAGAATCTCAGTTGGGCTCCCCAGGGCCACTCCTGGCTCCCTCTTGTCCAGGCTAAGAGACAAGGAGGACGCTTGGGACGGAGCCAGTCTCAGGGCAGGGGAGTCGCCTTGGGCTTGAGCAGGGTGGAGACAGGGCTGCTTCAGGTGGAAGGCCTGCTGGGCATCTGTTAAACAAGCTGTCAGGCTGAGGAGGGGCTCCACACTTCCCCACACCACCGTCAAGCCCAGAGATGCCTGCCGAGCCGAGCACTGGGCACATAGGATTTAAGGAGGCTGAAGAGGAGTTTGAAATTCCAGCTTTGCATCTAGATTTCAGGTTGAGGACAAGGTTTAGAAGCCACCTTGGCTAAGCGGGTGGTGAGGCACCTGGTTTTGTTTGAGGGGTGAATCTAGGAGGCTGGCACTTTAGGAAGTAACACTTGAGCTCACTTCAAGCAGTGGAACATATCGAAGTCTGCTCCTTCCAATGGCAGCCCGTCCAGGTCGGGTCTGACTTCTAGGAAGGATCGACCTTTCAAAAGTCCTGCAAAGGGCAGGGTAGGATCCTCGGGAAGCACAGAATCAAATCCTCTTCCCCTTAATGCATATCATTTGAAAATTGTATTCAAGAGCTAGGAAACTAATTGTCAATTATTTTCACCGAAATTTGTAAGGAAAACATGAAAACCAAACAACAACAACAACAACGACAAATAGAAGGAATATGAATGGGCAAAGCAAAAAGAAAAGAAAAAGAGAAATCCAGAGATCCAGCACCCGTCAGAGACACGTTCAGACTCCCAGGGAGCTAGACACGCGGATCAATCAGACAGAAAAATGACTGCCGCTTCCCGCCCATCAAATGGATGTGCGATTGGTTGTTGGTGGCACTCGGTGCTGGCGGGGGAGCAGCCTTCTATGGACAGAGCCCTGTGGCCTTGCGCAGAGCATCCTGGTGCTGCTCTGCCTGGCGGCTTTGCCCCGGGGGCTCCTCCCTGAGGAGTGGGAAGACCCCAGGCCCCGTCACCCTGTGCAGCTCCCACCCGGTGCCACTTAGTGGAGGGCCGAACACCTGCTTTTGTCAGAGCCGAGCAGAGCGAGCCAGGCGGCCGAGTGATGGGCAGCACACTGCCCAGCAGGAGGCCTGGGGGAAGCCAAGGCTGCAGTGCTGGTCAGGGGAGCAGGACAGATGGACACATGGACAGAACTCCACCATCACCAGAGTCACACGCGTCTGTGCCCATGTCTGTGAGATGGCGTGTCTACACAGCCTGCATCCAGTTGTCCATCACATATGTGTGCACATGTAGACACACGTGTGCGGACACACACATTTTAAAGTCTGTGAAGGAGAATGAGAATACTCTATTAGTGACAGATAACTTGATGAAGAGATTTAGGGGGCGATTTAAAGAGAATTTCCATTCTATGCTCCAGATTTCCTAAAACTGTTTGCCTTCATAATCTCAATGAGCACAACCAAGTTTCCCCCAGCGGTGTGCGCCCGCGGTCCTGCGCCCTGGCACTGCTGTCGTGCCTCAGTGTGGTTCGATACTGCAGTTGATTGAGCGTCCTGAGCCACGAGGCCCTTGCCCTCCTCCTCTCCCTGACAGGCAGCTCCCAGAGTCACTCTGCACCACCCGGATCCCCGAGGCTCCCGAGAAGGCAGGCGACCCGTGACGGAAAGGTCCCTTCCTGCCGACGGGGCTCGGAGCGCGCCTCTGTGAGTACAGGAGCACCTGGAAATTGGCCGGATCAATCACGGAGCCACAGTTCCTTGAAACATTTTGGCAGCCTCAACTGCAAAAAGGGGAAATGCGAGTCCTGGCCGGTGGGTGGGCTGCAGCGGGGCCGCCTGCGTGGGAGCACGGGGCACTCGGCCACCTTTGGAGGTGGGCGTCAAGCAGGGTGTTGCGGGACTCTCCACAGCAGCTGTGTTCTGAATGCCGTCGGGGTTACAAGCCCCGTGGAGTGTTCTGCTCTGCGTGTGTGTGGACGTGGACAGGCAGCAGGAAGTCCGAGCCCCACAACAGGGAACACCCAGGAACCCAGCTGAGTTTGGGCGCCCTCTGGATCTGCAGTTCACACCCTCAGAGGATGCCTCTGGCCTCGGAGGGGAGAGGTTGCGGGTGTGGGGGTCGCAGCGAGGCCTGTGGACCTCTCAATTCTGTGGCCCTTTCTTGAGTGTCTCCACCTGGAAGCCAGGGGTAACACCTGCTGGTCAAGCTGGCTGTGAGAAGGGACTGAGCACGTCCCACCGATGGAGTGCCCCTCCAGGCCTCTGCACGCCCACCCCGTGGCAGCCTCACCTGGGAGAGCTGGGCCTCTCCACCTCACTTGCTCCTGGAATCTGCAAGACTCTGGAACCATCCCGAGCAGCTTGGTCGCCCATGCCTGCTGCATACTTTGCAGATGGGGAAATGAATGACTGCAGCATGCAGTGGTCCCCTGGCCGTGCCCACTGCCTTCTTCTCTGCATGTGCCCTGCTGGGAAGAGAAAACCAAGCATGGGCTGGAAAAGGGAACAGAGACTTGCCTGGGGAAAGAGCGAAGCTGTGCGAGTCAGCATTTGACCCAGCATCTGTCTGGTGTGTCGTGACTCGCAGGCTCCCGGGTCAGGTCTGGGCTCCCTGATCCACTGCTTCTCGCACTGGAGGACAAGCAGCAGTGCTGAGATTCCAGTGCACAGGCTCCGCCCTGCCTCAGCCACCTGGAGCCCTAAGCCTCAGCAGGGGGTGTGCTGTTAACTTGGGCTCCATCTTTCTGGGAAGTTCAGACTGTTGACTGGATAGTTAACTGAAACAGCTGAGCCATGGGGTCATAAACCCCAAAATAGTTCCTTAAATTGTTCACCTCCATTTTAGACAAATACGTGGCTCTCATCTCCCGCCCTGCCGAGCAGCCAGGTCTTTGCTTTGTGTGCAGATTTACTGATTGGAGTTGAGCAGGTTATTTTTTCGTTCTCATAAGCCAGGCACACAGTCTATTGGCTTCAGTGTATAAGCTGGGCTCCTCCCAAGAGGGTCATGAACAGAAGACATACTTGGCAAGCAATCCGAGTGAAGGGCCTTCACTGGAGAGTCCCTGTTGCGGCTGTCTCACTTGACTTTCACTTCATAGTGATTGTTTGAAGTCACTTTTCTGCTTGGCAAGTTTTTCCAGAGTACTTACCCTGGCCTTCGAGGAAGGACCCCGCCTTTCACGTTTATCAGATTGCAATGTTCGGTCTACTTATTTACCAAGGAAATATGATCGGCAAAAGCAATTTTTTGAAAAGTTAAAAGAGACGTTTGGAAAGTGCTAGAGTGGCGGGGACAGGTGTGTGAGCGGGGCGTGGCAGCCTGAGAGAGAGCCCAGGGTGCTCTGGAGGCGTGGAGGCTGCCCTGAGGCCTGGGTGCCCAGAACTGGGCTGGAGGCTTATGGTTTAGTGGCCTCTCCCGTAAAAGAGGCTGATGTCCCAACTTGCACTGGTTCCACGTGAGACCTCACTGGGAAGGAAGATGCTTAGTGGGGGATGCAAATTAAAGCAAGGTCGTGAGGGTGGGCCCCAATCCTGTGGGACTGCAGGCCTTGTATTCAGAGATTTGGATTCAGAGACAGACACGCACAGGAGACCACGTGGAGAGGCTGGGAGGAGGATGAGGCCACGGTACACGTGCAAGAGGGGACTCCTGGAGTGGCCGCCAGAGGGGCGTGGAACCCACTCGCTGGCCACCCTGCAAGGAGCCAGCCCGAGACTTCGGTCTGGGCCTCCTGGCCTCCAGCAGAGAGGACTCATTGCCCTGATCAGGCCATCTGTGTTGCCAGGAGCTTCTGGGTCCCCAAGACTCCGTTCTTGCACTTCTCCTCTTCGTGGCCCATGTCCTATCTTTCTCAAGGCTTTGGTCCACTCTGCTGGCTTAAATACCACCCACAGGCCACGTGAGTCTCTCGCTCAGACCTTTGCCCACTTTCGGACCAACACACCCACCTGCTGGCTGTCTAGCTTGCACATGGAAGCAAATGCCTCAACCTGTGAGTGGATGGAACATTTGAGAAGTCTCACGGTCTGTCCCTTATGCTCTGCCCCTTTCTTAGGATACCACACAAGCACGTGCTCCAACAAAGCAGTGGGGAGATTCAAGAACACATCAAGAACACATGGGTCTGGATGCAACTTGGAATCAGGGACATTGAGTTTTGGGATGACACAGGTGTAGAGCAGTGAGCCCAGGAGGAGAGAGTCCTTAGGGGCAGGTCTGTGAGGAGAGAGAGGCAATGGTGGCGAGAGAGCTCACTGACCTGAGCTCACTCACCTGAGTCCTGTGGGCACAGGAAGAACAGTCAAGTTGAGAAAAACGAGGCAGTTAGAACTCCAGGAAAACCAAAGAGCTATGGAGAGAAGGAGACACGGTCATGTTCGCAGGTCCACCTTGCAGTGAGCAACACACAAAGCCCACGGTGTGAATGGGGCTTTGGACTTTCTAAGCTTTATAATCAATCTAGGCAGAAATCAGAGCATACTGAACTATGGTTATGGAATAGAACGCATGTCAACTTGACCATATAACAAGCACACTACAAAGAGCACTTGGGGTTGGGAGGGAGAAATAATGACTAACGGAAAATGCAGGATGTAAAGCTCATCTTACAGCAGAGAACCTGACCTTCAATCCTTAGTTTACAGAACAAGAAATAAATTCCAACCAGAGGACAATTGCAGTCATCAAAGAACTAAAATTAGCTCCCTGAGCACACTGGTCGGATATGCGGGGTAACGCAGGTGAGCCAAGCCCTCCACTGCAGACGTTAGCAGACAGCACTGAGAGTAGACAGGTCTGTGGACAGTGCTGCAGACATGCTGTTAACAAACGTGGAAGTAAAACCAAGAACAATGTAATTAGAGCGTATAACATGTAGTCAGGGTGTTGAATGTGAGCTCAGCTGCAGTTATTATTCTTCTGTTTGATTTAGAGTCAACATTCAAATACGTTGTTTTCATAACAATTTTTAAAAATTTAGAATTTGTGGAGACTTAACAGCCTGCAGGCACGGTTCTCCTCTCGTCGCCCTGTGGCTCATTTTAAAGCTGAGCGCATGTGGCTTTTAATTGCCTGTCAGTTGGCCCCGGTGCTGCCACTGACCCTCTCTTGTGATGGATAATTGTGAACTGGCTGTTAAGGGACCAGGAGCTTAAAATAACCGCCGCGACAGGGAGCAGCAGTCAGCACATCCAGACTGGTAGTCTCCAGTGCAGAGTGCCTTCACGGTGGCATTTCCTTGACACCGGCTTCTCGACTGCAAGGAGGTGTCCAGAAGGGGCGTAGGTGGCTGCTGGCGTGACTGGTGGCATGCTACAAAAGCCCTGTGCCCTGCTGCTGCCTCTTCAGGCCACAGCTGCGCAGAGTGAGGCCTGTGGCCTCGGCCCTCTGGTAGCCACATCTCTTGGTGGGTCCTGGTGCCCGCTCCCCCCAAATCCTTGGGCCACGGCGGTTCCCTTCTGCTTCTGGCCAGTCACCACTGAAGTGTTTTCCCCAAGCTGCACAGATTGATAAATATAAGGAGGTGGCACCAATCAAGCCAGAGGTGGGGGTTAAACGCCGTCGCTGAGGAAAGCGTGTTCTTCCAACCTGGTGGCACGAAGTGTTACCTGCTGACGCTTTGCAGCAGGAACTGGTGCAGGCTCTGAGACTCACTGGGCGGGAGCGTCCCCACCTGCGTCTCTTTGGTGACATGCAAGTCATGCTGGCAGCTCCGAGTTCCTTTACCCTGGCTTCCTCCTTCCGAACTGAGACCTTGGAGCCCACAGAGATGAAATGACCCATGGCCGCAAGTGGAGTTTTGACCATGTCGCTGTGGCAACTTGAATTCCATCCCTTGTTGAATGATGAGAAGCCCAGCCGCACAAGTGGATCAGTCCAGGTGTTCTGAGTGACTCTTTCAGCAGTTCAGGGGTGTTCAGACCTTGGGCAGGGGTCTCTTCCTGCAGCATCGGTGGGGAAATGATGAACAGCAATGGATACATTGTCAAGCTGGAAAGCATGTTTTCGGGGAGGTGGTCCAGCCAAGCTTGAAATGCACAGCCTGGGGTCAGACAGACCCCCATGGACAGGCAGGCTTTGGGCGAGCCACAGCCCCTATGGATTACTTATGAACCTACCATAGGGCCTTGCCACAAGTGCAAATTAGATGATGCAGAGTGTCTCTGACAGTGACCTCCACTCAACAGGAGGCCAGGACACGGCCGGAGTACGTTGCAGGCGTCCACATGTGCTTCACTGGAGGGAGGAGCCCACAGCCTCACGTGGCCTGCAGGTCCCTTGGAGGCTTCTGCTCAGACCTCGGCTGCCCCAGCACACGGAGCACGGCAAACCCCTGGGCCTCAGACTGGAAGAGTGGATGCCAGGTGTCACTGGCAGAGAGCAGTCCACCTGCCACCCACCAGGGCAGAGCCATGCAGACTGGGTGCCAGGTCAAAAGCGGGCACAGGAGATATAAACCTTGGTGCCTGGTGTGCCCTAGAGTGGGTGGTGGGCTCCAGAGTACCTGTGCTATCTCCACCTGGGACTGGGCTGTAGGCCTGGGGCTGCGTGTGAGAGGCTGGCCTCCCTGACCAGCCCATCTTCCTGACGTCAGCCAAGACGCAGTCGGAGGCACCCACTGAAAGCCACCTCCTGCACATGCCCTGGGAACCCACGGGCCAGGTCACGAGGAGCACCCGCGTGGTGCTCGTGGCGAGACGCAGTCCCTGAGCCCCAGCACGTTCCAGGAAGGTGTCCTTTCCGCCTGAAGGAACACTTCCTTTACAAGCACGCAAGGGAGCATCTGACCACAGACAGTGGGAAACCCCAGCAGCCAGCCTGTGCGTAGGGGACAGCCTCCTGCGCGTCCGCTTCCTAAGACCTCATCCCCAGGGCCGCGGCAGCTAGAGATCACGGGTCCCTTCTGCGGATGCTGTCAGCACCGGCCTCTGTGTTCCTGAGGCCTCAAACTTCAGCGGGGAACAAGCCCGCGGAGACTCTCTTGTTAACCAAAGCTCTTAAGCACTGACCTTTCTCTGAATTTGGCCTACCCCACGTGCTGTTCATCTTCAAGTGTCAGGTTCTCGATTTACTTTTTAAATTAGTCTTTAATTGGAGCTTTTATTTTCTTTTGGAAGAGCTATTTGGGGTTTGTTCTTCACACGGTATAATTGGCTTTTGTTCTGAACTTCTGTTATTTGTCTCTCATTTTCTTTTGCTGTCCCTGCACTGTGGTTCAAATGCATCACTTCATAAATTCATCAAGGGTTTCTCTGGAAACTGGAGTGTGATTATTTGCTATGGACCTTTGATTGCTGTTCTCAGAGACAGGATAGTCTCTGCCTTAGGAAATGGTGCACACTGTGCAGCGGTTAATTTACATTTATTTTGGTTGACAAATCTGTTGCTTTCCTTCCTTTAATCAGCCACAGGCTGGGGAGCATCCTTGATGCTGGCTCTGGCTGAGTCTCCTTTCCTCCTCCCTTGCAGTGTTCTTACTGGGCAGCTGGCTAGCTGACCTTCAGGGCAGCTGTTCTCCCTGCTTGGCCTCTTGGGCCTGTGGACGGCCTTGTGTCCAGCTCTGGCTGTGGTTAGAGTGAGGCTCACATGGTAACTGGACAGTGGCTGGGCCTCCATGCCCCCTCCCCTGTTTTCATGTCTTTCCTTTCATGCCTCTGGGTGTGCCTGGGCGCTTAGGGGTGGCTGGAGGCCCTGCAGGGCTGCGGGTGTGCAGGGCTGCGGCTGTTTCTGTAGCACTCCTTGGTTTCTTGCAAAGTCTCTGTGCATTCACTGGGTTGCTCCTGGCAGATGCAGATAAGGCCTGGGTGGGGTTTTCACTTGACTTGGTGTCCATGAGAGATTTGTTTTTCCATTTGAAACTTATTATGAATTCCTTTAACATTTGTAGGTTTAAAAGACACTTTTTATGGAGGAACTTTAGATTATGTAGGAGGAAATGAGAGGGAGGAGGGGGGTATGAAAGATGGTGGACTGAGACATCATGACCCTATGTACATGTATGATTGCACAAATGGTGTGAATCTACATCGTGCACAACCATGGAAACAGAAAGACGTACCCCATTTGTGACAATGAACCAAAATACAGTCTGTAAAAATAAAAAATGTTTTAAAAAAGTTCATATATCAAAGTTGTTTTGTATCTTTCCTCTGCATACACAGCTTTAGCATCCTCCTGGTTTGCTGTGTCCCTACTTCCCCCTCCCCAAGTAATGCCCTGGATTTAAGTCCACCTTAAAAAAATAAACAAAATAACCAAAAGTCAAAAGAATTACCTTCCACTTTTTGTGAGTGGATCGTGTAATTGGTGACCCAGATCAGGAGGTCCTAAGTGGTGAGCAGTGGGCTGGATCTTGGCGGCAGCAGCCTGTCACAGGACAGAGCTGCCTGGGAAGGCAGCAGGCGGGCTTGTTCAGCCAGGTGCTCGGGCCACAGTGCTCTGCAGCTGGGTCCTGGGGCCACCGGGTGGGATCTGGGGGTGTAGTGCCTGCTGCAAGGAAGAGAGGGGAACCATGCGGCCCAGGTCTGCCTCAGCAGCGGAGCAGTGGACCAAGGGAGCTGGGGCTCCCGGAGGGTGGGGCAGGGCCACTGCCTCAGTCCTGGCCGGCCAGCCTGGTGCCCACCTGCAGAGCAGGGGCGGAGGTGGGGTTCTGCCTGGATGCCGCCCCACTTTGCTCTGGCCCTGGGCGGCGATGGGGGTCAGGGATGTGGGCCAGCTGTCAGATAGAATCGGAGGTCAGATGGGGCCCGAGGGCCCTTTTAAAAATGATAAGAGAACCTTTTAGGGTGGGGAGGTTGTTATGCTGCTCCAATGTGAAGGGTATTAGCCGGCAGTCGCTGGGTCCCAGCTGGGAAAGCCCAGCCTCCTGCCAGGCATTGAATTAGACTCCTGGCGCTCCTTGTCCGAGTTCTGCTGCTGGCCCCTCGGTGTGCAGCCACTGGAGGGGCGGCCTGTGCTCTCTCCTCCGCCTTTCTGCACTGCCTGTGCTCCCTGACGCTAGGAGGCTGGCGCCAGGGTCGCGGACCCTTCCGGTATTACCTGCAGTCTTACCAACGGGATCTCCAAACAGAAGGCATCAAGTGCGACTTAGAGTCGCCTCCTTCAGAGCGCCGTCTCTGGGCCACCTTCGGGCTTCCTGCAGCCCCTGCTCGGAAAAGCCAGAGCCCGTGTCTGACGGAACATGAGCCCCAGGAGTGGGGGAGCGTGATCTTCAGTTGAAACCATTTTCTAAGTCCGTTAATTTCAATTCCTAACACAAGTAAATTACTTTCATTTGACCTATTTTCCATGTCTGTTTAGGGCCTGGTGAACTGTGAATGGAGAAAGAGTTGGCTGAATTCCTTCAAAGTGCCGCTCTCTCTTGCCACGGTAGCTTTGAGCCTTCATCGTAGGACGGTGTGAATTGTAGAAGAGATTGGGGCGCACCCACCGGCAGCCAGGGCATCGTCCCAGGATGCCCACCCCCAGCTGGAAGCAGACCCCCTGATGGTCCTGGTTCCTGACAACCTGCGTTGGTTGCACACCCTGACTTCTGTGTCTCTGAGTGTTTCTCCCAGACGCTAATCAGCAATTCCCTCCGACTCCGCAGACAGTTGAGGCAAGCTACTTCCCTAGACATGGGATGTGTCACAAGTTTCCAGCAAAAATAGGTGAAAAACAAAGGTGGGATGATAATAACACGATCAGACTCAGACATTGATACCAAAATAGTCATCACAGATTTGCTTTAAAGTCTAATAATACAGAAGGTACAGAATATTAAAAGAGATATGTCATCGCCAGCTGAGGAAAGAACAGTTACCATGCTGTGATTATTGTGAGGAATGGTCTGTAAAGCAGGAGCTTCCCTTTTAATAAAACTGTCATTATGCAAAAATACTGACAAAGAGTGAGCTTTGGTTTCATATGCAAGAAACGGAGCTTGTGTGTGTATTTGCTGAGTCTTCATATACATCTCTTATCGTGGATGAGTATTAATGAATATAGAAAATACATTATTTTGTTCAAGTAATCAAATGACTAGTGTTAAAAATGTATCAACAAAGCCCTCGTGAATTAAAAGCTAACATTCTCCCTGTTGTAGAGTGCAACCATGGTGTTCGATTTTAATACATTGTAGCAAGTGGGATATTTTTCAGAGGAGAGAAGAATTTCAAATCCAGAGAAGGCAGGACCTGAAAATGCACATTTTAGGGGCTTCTAAATGCCCAAGTCAGAACCTGGAATAATGGTGTATACCTGTAATCCCAGAGAGTTGGGAGGCTGAGGCAGGAGAATCTCAAGGTCAAGGCCAGCCTCAGCAATTTAGCGAGTCCCTAAGCAACTTAGTGGGATTCTGTCTCAAAAAAAAAAAAAAAAAAGGCGGGGGGCTAGAGGTGTGGTTCAGTGGGTGAGTGCCCTGGGTTCGATCCCTGCTAGGTCAGCATTTCCTGACGGTGCCTGGGTTCTCTGCCTTCCCTTCCAAGCAGGGAGGATGTTTGTTTGACTCCTGCTACAGGGAGTTCATCAGTCTATCCTTAATAATTCCATAAACAACTCAGGGAGGAAGACCACCCGAGGAAATATCTTTTTCACATACTCTGACCAAGAGTTTGCCATGAAATCTCTCCCTTGGTGAAATCGTCACTCGGAAAACTTTCCAACTCTTTTGAGATCACCCCTGAGTTCCAAGGTCCAATGTGACAATCAGAGAAAAATGTTCCACAGAAATCTGATCTGAATGGTCTCTTCCTCTAGCAAATGTCCCTTTTGAAATTAAAGTGGAACCCCACATTGGCTCAGAAGGGTGAAATGCAGAGGAAGTTTTTGGATTAGCAGGATAGGTGTGTCCATTCAGATGGGTCTGCAGATATCTTAGCTTAGACTCCACAGAGTGTAGGATCCAAATTTCAAAAATGTATTTCTCTTTTCCCTAGGTATCATTTGCAGGGCAATTAACTAGATGAGATTTTGCAGGTTGGGTTTTTCTCTTGTTTCCTTTGTGTGTACCATGAATTTTCCCATCAAAGAGCGAGGGCAGAGCGGAGCTGAGAACTCCCTGCCCGGAGTCTTCTGGGTGCGAGGATCCCTGGGCGGCTGTGGCTGCAGAGGGCTGTGCTCAGGGCCCTGTCTCCTGCCGTCTTTTGAGGCACACTGCTCTGTAGAGCCAGTGTGTTGGGCTGCCTGGCCACCTGCTGGTCGTCTGTGCCTGGCCGCACTGTCATCTCCCAGCATCTTTCCCTTGGTGCCTGCTTCCCTGGCACAGTGTGGTGGACTCAATGTGTGGTGGTCTGCTGGAGGGGACAGCTCTGGGTCAGGGAAGGAGGTCGGGCTGGAGGCTGGCCTGTGGGCTGCTAGCAAGCATGATTGATTCTGTCACCATCCCTGCTGGCAGGCACTTCACGCTACAGAGAAGGTGTAGCCCTGGTGGGGGATGAAGGAGACTGAAGGAAAGAAAGATGATTGCAGGTGCTACTGGAAATAAGGGCGGGGCGAGAAGTCTGTCCGGCAAGCTTGCCCCCAGGCAAGGAGGTCACCCCCTAAACCCTATGAAGAAAGATTTAAAACCTCAACTACTTGAAGGCAACACAGAGTGACTAAAATCCAAAAATATATGGTGAACTAACCCTGGGCAAGACGGAAGTGTGCAGGGGGCAATTTATAGATGTTTGGCTTTTTACCCAGGAGATGTGCATTCCGCACAGGGTGCAGCTCTGAGGACTCCAGCAGAGAGCCAGAGGCTCAGGGTCTGGGCTCAGAGCTGAGCGCTCAGGGGTGCAGGCAGCACTAATGCACAGGGCGGAGGTCCCCGGTAGGGAGCTGCCAGGTCTGCATTTCACCTGTGCAGAGGCTGTGGATCCTGCAAACCCACATGCCTGGGAGACTCCAAGGTCCCTGTGAACACAGATCAAAGCAACTCTAGGACTGAGAACTGATTGAAAGTTTTGACTTTTGTCCACTGGAAGGAAGACAGAGTTTGGGTCATGAGTTTAGATGGGCAAAATACCTTCTAGACAAATGCTCAACCCTCAGAGAAGGAGAGAGCTTCTGGGTCCTCTGTAATGCGTCCTTCTCAGCATCCAGGATAGAATAAAGCCTGCTGGTTCTGTGAAGCAGCAGGAGTCCACATCCAAGAGATGACCAGGTTTCAGTGACCCAGCCCAGCAGACCCAGACAGCAGCATGAGCAGACAGCAGTTTCATTGTTCCATATTCATGCACATATTTGTTTATTTTTTATTGAATCCAGGGGTATTCTAATACTGAGCTACACCCCCAATGCTTTTTCTTCTGAGACAGGCCTTGCTAAGTTTCTGAGACTGGCCTGTGTCTTGTGATTCTCCTGCCCCAGCCTCCCGAGTCACCAGGACGACAGGTGTGGCCGTAGTGCTGGCCAGACATAGTTTTAAAAAACGAGGCCTCTACCATACCAAGACTCAGGACTTCCCAGGAAATGTGATCATCGTGAGCGAAGACTCGTACAATCTGAGTACAGACAAGGCACTTGCATAAAGAGAACCAAGTGAAACGCTGGACAGAAACGTGGTCTCTCATGTAGAGCCCGACAGCACAGCCTCTCCGCAGCCAGAGAGGGTGAGTGAGCGCTGGTGGGCTCAGGTGCAGGACAGCAGAGGGCGAGAGGTGGTGGAGGAGCCACGCGCACCTCTTCCTGCTCCGGGGTCCCGGCTTTTACCTGTGGCGCCTCACACCTGCTCTCTGCCTGTGTGTGCACAGCTGCTCATGAGCTTCTTTAAATCCTCGTCAGACAGTTCTGATGCCTCTGTCCTCTCGGCCCTGGGTCTGCCGATCACCCTCCCGCTTCAGTTTGGAATATCCTTATCAAAACAGCAAGTGAATCAAGGATGGTGAAGGATGTGATGAGAGGTGGCCATCGGGGCTCAGCCCCTCATGAAGGTCGGCTTTCACCCCACGGTCAGGTTTTGCATTCACCACCCAACAGAATAAAGGGGAAAACAGGATCTTTCCTTCAGAGACAAGAGCATTTCCTACCGTTTATCCCCAATTCCTATTACCAGTGAGCGAGGAGCACAGAGGGACTGCCTTCATTTGCCAAAGGGCACTTCTAAGATGAACTGCATCGCGACTGATGTGCGACACAGAGCTGGCCCAGGAGTAGGACCGGCAGCCCGCTGTCCCTGCTGCTCACACCCCTTGGTCCAGGTCACACCAGGCGACAGTGCTTGGGAAGCACGGAACCAGCACAGGACAGAAAAGCAAATCCTCAGAACAGAACAGGGAGTCCTCCCTTGACAGGCAACTTATTTCCTGACACAGGTGATGTTTCACATTGTATTTGAATACTGATTGAAGATTGATCATGGGCCTAAACTTACAAGCTGAATAATACTGAGGAGAATGTTCTTGTGCACTGAGAGTATGCAAATATTTCTTAGAAAGGACACTAAAAAAATTAAAAATCATGCCAAATCATAATTTATCAAAATTAAAATTTTTAGTTCACTGAAGGACATCATAAAGAAAATGAATAATCATGTCAGAGACTGGGGAAAAATGTTCACATAACATATATGACAGTAGACAAGTATCCATCATATATAAACAGTGTCTACAATATAACAATAATAGAAAAGTGCAATTTTCCTGAAATGACACTTCCAAATAATTGCTTGGCCAATCATTGCATGGAAACATGATCAGCACTTTGAAAACCAGGGATGTGCAGGTTAAAACCTCAGTAAGATAACACCTCACAGACATTAGAGTAATTAAAATTAGAAAGGGGGAGGGGATAACTTGAAAGGAAGCCAAGTGTTCGGAACCACGAGGACACTCCTGCCGCTCTTGGGGAGGATTTGGCAGCTCCTTGTAAGACTGGTGTGCCGATTCCTAGGGCTCAGCCGTACTGCTGGGTGCTTACCCACAGGAAGAAAGGTCGATTGTCACGAAACTCTCACACGGAATGTTCACAGCAGCTTTCCCTGGAGTGGCCCTGGACACTGGGAGTTGGACTGCTGATGAGAGACCAGAGTGTGAGGCGAGCTGAGCCCTCCCACAGCGGAGCAGGAGCCATGCAGTAGATGGGCTGGCTCGCTGTGCGGCGACCGGGGGACCCCATGGGCCTCACGCCGAGACCCAGGGTCACAAGGAGCACTGTGTTGGTGCAGCCTGATGTGGTGCCCTGGGCAGGCGCAGCTAACCTGCGGTGACAGGGCCCAGGGGAGGGGCTGGCTCTGGAGGCGTGCCAGGGAGTTTGGAGGCTATGGGGACGTTCCATATTTTTTGGGTCACATGGGCGTGTACATCCATCAGTCACCATCAAAGTGCACACTCAAGTCATGTGCATGTAAGTGTCTGTACACTGTAACTCTAAAATCCTGCAAATACGGAACTGGGGTCACAGGCTTGCTTCTGTCACTTCTGTGGCTCAGCAGGAATGGAACTGTTTTCCGTGTGTTCCAGGCCTCGGCACATGTGGCAACAGCCCAGGACAAGGGGACAGCTTGAGAAGGACACGTGGGGAGGAAGACCACATTCCCCTGTGCTTTCGTGCTGGAGTTAGAGGTGGCCTTGAGCTCAGGAGCTTGTTTCCACGCTGGAGCATGTAGTGTCCACCTGAGTCCCATCCACGCACACTCTGTCCTCAGGGTCTGCAGAGGCAGTGGAACTGGGTGCTCAGCTCTTAGCTTCTAATGACCCGTTTCACCAGACAGTAAGAAATTGCCCAAGGAATCAGGAGGATGCTCCCACCATGCAGAACTTTGAACAGGCCAGCTCTGGCTGAGCTCTGGGCCCTCACCAGCTCTCTGGAGGGTGATCTGCCTCTCCTCCCACCAGGGCGCTCCCTCTTTCCTCCTCTCTTGCTTTAATATTCAAAGTCCTCTCTCACGTTTCCTCCCTGGCATCTCGGCAAGCCATGGAGGCCCTTGCAAGGCTGGGCCTCAGCTGGTGGTGCCGTCTCGACCCCCAGGTCTCCAGTCTCTTCCCTGCTTCTTCCCACCGGGATCCCCTGTCCTGGGGTTGCTACAACAGGCCACAGATTTGGTTTAAGATGATGGGGGTTTGTGCTCCTACAGCTCTGGAGGCCCTGAGCACAGTCATCTCCTGGGGCAGAAGGCAGGTGGGGCAAGGCACAGGGCAGACCGATTCCCTGGCCTTTCCAGCTTTGGGCAGCAGCCTGCCCCCCTGGGCTGTGGCAACCAATTGCATCTCTATATCTGTCTGCATGTCACCTCCTACTTTCTGGTCTCCTGCCTCTCCAGAGAAAGACGTTGTGATTTTGTGGGTCTCCCAGGAACTTCCAAGAACGCCTCCCACCTTGAAACCCCCATTCGAAAAGCCCCTTTGCCATAGAGGGGATCTTCAGGGCTTGGGGACCGGGGGTGTGCGCTGCAGGGTTCTAACTTGGCCCACCCCCTCCCTGCTTGCTGTCTCTCGCTGTTGAGTCTCTGCCCTCTGCAGTCCACCAGCCAGACACTGTGGCCTCTGTGGCACCTCTGCAGCCACCAGGCAGCCTGGCCCGGCTGGAGTCCACTCCTTTCCTGCCAGCTCTTCACACTGGTCATCTTGGAGCCTGCTTCGCATGCAGGAAGGCCTGGGATGGAAAGAGCCAGGCCCAGGCTCCAGGTCAGGCAGCAGCAGCAAGAGCTTGCTGAATGAAACACGCGTACGTGAGTCCACCAGCACAGCCCGGGAGTCCCTGCAGTCAACCGGCAGCTCTGCGCCTCCAGGGCTGGCTGCAGACCCCACCTGCCTGAAGCCCCAGGCGTAGCACCAGGTGGGCCTGGAAGGGTGCCCGAGGAGGGTGCATCTCCATCACTTGCTCCTGTTTGCTGTGCAGCAACGGAGGAGACTCCACAGGGAGCGCGGATCTGGCCGTGGTGCCCGGTGAGTCTCAGGACTGTGACGGTGGCCCCAGAGCGTGGCTGCCCGGCCACGTCATCCCTTCTGTCCTCCAGGTAACAGGGCGCAGCACTCAGGCGCACGTCTCCTCATGAGAACTGGCAGGAAGTGCCAAATTTAAAAATAGAAGTGACTTAAGAAGCACTCATTTTCTTTTTCTCTAAAGACTTCTCCAGCATCTTTCCCACCTGAGTGCATTATTTTTTCTAATTACAGGTGAATATTCTTTATCCAAAAATGCTGTGACGGGGAGGGTTTGGATTTGGAGTTTTTGGTTGTTATGATATTTGCACATATGTAATGAGGTGTCTTGGGGATGGGATAAGTCTAGACACAGACTCGGTGTGTGTCTCACATGCGCCCTCTGCACACTCAGAAGGTAGTTCCATACAGTGCCATACAGAGTTTTGACCACGAGCCTTGGGCGTAGAGTCTTTCATTTGTAGCATCATGCCAGCATTCAAAGGTTCGGATCTTGGAGCATTTGGGATTGAGGGATTTTGGAGTGTGAATGCAGAACCTTTTCTTCTTTCTAAAATGAAAAATCTGCTGTGCGGAATTCGTAGTTTGAGCCGTTTTCTTGCATCAGGTGGCTTGCAGGAGCTGCCCCCAAGGCCCACTGCCCAGGGCGGGCCTTGCTGTGGGTTGAGGATGGCCAGCTCCTGCCTCCTCTGAACCCAGGGATGCCCGTGGTTTCCTGGCTGCCTGTACGTGAGCAGGGCTATTCCCAGGAAGCCCCTATTGGCTGCAGCTGCTCTGAGCTGTACCAGCAAGTCAAGATGGTGTCTGGATTGCCTGTCCCACCCTTCTTCCCAGGTCTGCCCTTGGGAGCTCCTGGGTGGAGAGATGCAGCATGGCCAGATGAGGCGTGGGCTGTGCTGATCGCATCCTCTGGGTTTCCCATTGGGAGCAGCCCCTGGGTTTGCTCTCCTTCATTTTGGTAGTAGGTTTACATCATGTACATCCAAATTCAAGTTGGACTCCTGCGATTAAGATGGACTTGCTTTTTCATTCACATTTCAGAAGAGATTCATTTCTTTTTCATTTTCCCCTGCCTAAAAGATGGACAACAAACCAGGTAGAGTGGCCCATGCCTATTCCCAGCCACTCAAGAGGCTGAGGAAGGAGGATTGCAACTTTGAGGCCAGCCTGGGAAAATTAGTGAGGTCCTAAGCTACTTAGCAAGACCCTGTCTCAAAATTAAAAAAACTTAAAAATTGTGGAAGAGCCACTGGTTCACTCCCTGATACCTCCACTAATGAACAACAGAATGATTTAACTTAAAGAAAATAGAGCAGTGGAGGAAGGGGCACTGAGCCTCCCCTGACGCGAGCTGAGCTGCTCCCTGCAGTCGCAGGCCCCAGAAAGGCCATCTGGCCCTGGGATGAAGCACTAGCTGCTGGGGGTCACCCCTCTCAGCCTGGTTGCCCTGGTCCCAGGCCTGGGGTGCTCCCTTTGTGCCCCTCGCCCTCCCCTCCCCTCCTGAGGTCCGTCATCAGCTCAGCCCAGTCCCGAGGTCCCCACTAGCCGCACTGGCTCTTCCTGAAACCTCACACTGATGACGGTCCTAACATGGGGCCCCACACTCCATCTTCACCCTCCCTCCTAGGTGTGCCCTGAACCCCTTCCAGGTTGAGACCACCCAGGGGCCCCTGAGGAGGGACCGTGCTGTGGCTCAGCTCCTAGTGGCTTTAGGGAGAAGACGCCTGGCCAGGCTGGCCACCCTCTCCTCCGTAGCGAGCAGGAGCTTTATCCCATTCTGACTGGCTCACTGCCTGTGGCTCTAAGGTCAGCAACGCCCTTCTTGTGGCGTCTGGAGACCGTCCTCTGCAGACTCTCGTCCGGAACTCGTGGGAGGTAGGAGCTTCTGGTCTGAGAAGATGAATCGATGTCTGAATCTACTTGAGGAATTTCTCTGCAGAGGCCCTGCTGGGAGGCTGTGTGCGGCTCGTTCCCCTACGTTCACACTGGAACAGTCTCCAGACGACTTTGGTGAGAGTATCCAGAGGTGTCCTTTGGTGTTTAAGAGCCAACACGCCTGGCGATTCCGTTTTAGAATCAGGAGCACACCTTCCTGAAGCCAGGTCCCCTTCCTTGCTCCCTGCTCTTCAGTCGAGCAGTGACTTTCTGTTTTAATCCCATACTGGGTGAAGGCCGCCCACACCTGGCTTCTCCAGGGGCAGCGCTGCACCTGCATTGGCAGCAGTGGGCAGAGGCTCCACTTGTTGGTTGGACTTGCAGAAGCCAGGAGTCGTGCCCTGTGGCACCCCTGTTGCTGTGGCTCTGGGGTGCAGAGGCAGAGGAGGCCACTGGGTTTGCTCCAGCTCCTGCCTTGGTGTGCAGGGTTCCGCCTTTCTGGGGTCTTCTTCAGTGAGCCTTGCCTGGACGGGAATAGACTTGGATTTCCCGTTTTTCAGATGTTGGAATGCTTGCATATGCACCAGCAGGTATCCTGGGCACAGGACCTGAGTTCATTTATGCTTCACGTACACCTTGTGCTCAGCCCAAAGGTGATTTTATATGTTTTGGTGCACCTGTGTTTCCATGGTGACCTCACATGAGCCCGGATGTGGGTCCTCACCTGGGGTGTCATGTTGGCACTCAAAGAGTTTAGAAGTTTGAAGTTTTGGATCAGGGATGCTCGACCTGAAAAAATAGCTTCTTTATAACACTTTAGTATTGACGGCTTTATTCATTTAGTGGATGAAGGGCCACATTTCCCAATCAATTGTTGGAACAGGGAGTTCTGTAATGGGATTCTGGTATGAAAAAAATGACATATTTCAGGTGAAATAAATCAGAAGACGGTGACACTTTTCAGTGCCTATCATGTCGTTCTTGAGCACTCAGCCTTGGAGTGGCACAGGGGCCAGCACTGGAAGCCATAGTCGCTGCCCCAGGGACCGTACAGTACATGTGGAGAGACGGGGCCGCCTGGGAGCCACAGGGAACCCTCCATGTCCTCCTCAGTGGTCTCAGCCCACGGAGCCCCACAGCTCCAGAGCCCGGGGCGCTGTGTGCTGCCTTCCCTCAGAGGAGGGGAACAAGCCTGCTCCTTCCACAGGAAGGTGTGGTAAAACTCCCACGGAGGCCGCCGTCCTCGTGCCGGGGCTGGTCTCAGCCTGGCTGTGTCCGACACAGTGCGCTGCCTGCCCCTCTCTGCCCAGGTCAAGGTCCCCAGCCATGCTGTGGGGCGGGACTCATTCCTGCTGTCAGCTGAACCCAAGGGTGAGTGTCTTCAGGGTCACCAGCAGGTTATGTGGTTCCACCCTTCCCTGCCTCCCTTCCTTACACCCTCCTTGGTCCTCCACCCAGAAGATACAGAATCAGTCACACACCCGCGACCTGCCAGCCACCTGGTCACTAATCTCTAAATTGCTCCTGAAATTTAGAGACAGCACGTGGGAACCTTGTAAACTGAGGACGGCAGGACGGCACACCTCCAGCCCTGGGACTCACGCGGTGTGCTGCCTGGGGTGAGTGGTCAGAGCGAAGCCTGGTGAGGAAGGGGTGTGAGCAGGAACCCAGGAGGACAGAGGCGGCGACAGGCATGCCTGGGGGAAGTGTTGGCGCCGGCCCCTCACCTTGGCCATCGGGGGCACAGGAAGGAGGCCTTGTGGGGATGCTCCGCAGCCACGCGGGCCCTTCCCCTTCCAGGGCTCTCTCACCTGACGCTCGAAGATCGCTGGTGACAGGGGAAGCTCGTGGCCGGGCTAGGCACACCATTGCCTCCAAAATCCAGCACCCGGAGCAGCAGCAGCAGGGAGAGAGTGGGCTTCTCCTCCGGCTTCCGGCTTCACCCTCGCGAGGTCCTTCGTCAGGGGAGGAAGGCTGTGAGTCCCTCCTGCACAGGGCTGTGCCCGGTGCTGCTATGCCCTGCGTGAGCCTGTGTCTCCCCGCTGAGACCCTGCAATCCTTTCTGCACTCTCCTCTCTTGGGGGTGAGCTCCTCGCCACTCCTGGAAGGCTCTGGGGGTTGCTCCAGGGCCAGCAGTGTTCGCAGGAATCCTGGGAGCATAGCGATGCCAGCTCAGTGGTCTGCCTCAAACGCGCTCAGTGTCCTGCCCAAGTCGAGCCCCACCGCTCAGTCCGTTTTGGTAGAAATGACAGAATAGTCTTGATCTTACCCCGGCCTCCACCACAAGGACTGTTCCCAAGTCAGCTCCGCGTAGTTGGCTTTGAATTCAGCACGGAAGTTTCCGTCTTGCCCTGACACAGCCGTTGGTTTTGGTCGCAGTGGACATTCATCACTTCACATCTTCGCCTGGTCACCTGGGCAATTAGCTCACCCCAGGGGTGTTACTGCTCAGAAATGAGGAGCATGCCTTCCTGACCCAGACGCCACCTTGGGCCACGTTTAACAGCACCAGGCTGAGAACAAGGCCGGCACGCAGCAAGGGAGCGCTCTCTGCTGACCACCGTGACTGACCGACACGCAGGCATGGTCAACCTGATGTCATCAACGACCACTCTGTGTTCACGTTCCAGAATAATCACAAAAACAAAAAAGACTTTGGAAAACACGTTGTTGAACTTCGTACAAATTCCAGACACATTTTCAAGTGTATTAATGCAATATTAGTACTAGAAATAGAAGAAATAAAAAAGAAATTGCTGGTTTGGGGGTAGCAGACCTGTGATCACTGATGGTCACTACTTCCTTCTGCATTCTTAGTGATTTCTGTCAAATGTTGCAAGCACTGTGCTGAAAGTTTTGATTCAGGTAGTCTAATCTGACACTTGCAATTAGTAGTTTGTTCAATAAATGTTCATGGTGTAGATTCTCAGCTAACCAGTTTAGTGTTTCAGAATCCATTCGATCCCTTTTAAAAAACAATGATGGTATTTGTCTATGGTGACACTTACTGTCCCCACCTGCATTCAGTGGATTAGGCTCTGCAAAGTTCTTGATTTCTGTCAGTGAAGCTCTATTTAATTACGAGGGATGCTTACACATTCCTTGTAAATGGAAGTTCCCAGGGAAGATTTGGGGTAACATAGAATTCTTTTTTTAAAATTGATTTTTCAAATAATTTTATTTATTTTTAATGTGGTGCTGAGGATCAAACCCAGGGCCTCACAAGTGCTGGGCAAGAGCTCTACCACTGAGCCACAACCCCGTCCATGGCATAGAATTCTTAATGCCAGGAATAAGGGATGTGTCCTTTTCTCAGTAGCTGAGTGCTATGACCAATCTTTCAACCTTAATGACAGAAATAACTCAATAACTTTGCAAAAGTTTTTGGAGAAGTTTTCCTGTTGATTATAAGAGTTTTAGAAATTCTCTCCAATGGTGAGACAATAGAAACAGGGATGTTTTCACATCTGCAGAGGTCATCCAGATGTGATTCTAGAAGTTCCATCCCACTTGAAGCAAGATCTTGAGCAGCAGATGAAGAGGAGAGGGACAGGCAAATTCTAGGAAGACTGCCTGCAAGAATCAGATGAAATTTTCACTCTAGTCATGAGGGAGGAACAGTAGTCAGACATTTTCACATCAAATAAGCAACTAGAAGACTGGACAAAATATGCGAACAAAACAATAAAACAAATAACCAAACATACACAAAATAATTAATCAACAGACAGAAAACAGTCCACATATGACAACAGACAGCAATATACTGAGTCACTATTAGAAGATATTCTCTCTGGAAGCACTTTTGGATTTTGATGAAGAGATTGAAACTTTGAACTAAGCATGATGTTCTGCTGTGGTGAGAAGGTAGAGATTAGCTTCAGTGATGCTATGGTGGCTGAGAGTTGCAGAGAGGTTCCCAGGCAGAAGGGAGACCTGCAGAAAAGCACTTCAGAAATGTATGTGATGTCCCCTCGAATCTTTGTTGAATACCAAGACAAGCATGTATGAAATGAAGCAATGTAAGGTGGGTCAAAGAAAATAAAGAAAGTTGAAGACTAAGTAACATGCAAAGATTACACGCTTAATTGGATAGTCATGCTTTTACAAGCCACAGTGGGAACGCCTGTTTATGCGGGGCATTTGGTAAAGGTCAAGTTAGGTTACACATTGATAGCAAGTCTAAAGTATTCCTAGAGGACAGCCTATTCCAGGCTGTCCTATGAGCACTCAGAGCAGTCCCCTGTACCAAGTGCATTCACAAACAACTTAAACCATTAGCAGAGAAAATTACAACTTTCTTTAAAGAAAGACAACAAAAGTCAGACACTCCACAGCATAATGTCACACTGTCTAGCCTCTACTGAAAAATCACTAGACACCTAAAGAAGCAGGAACTTTGGCCCAGGGCCATGATGAAGTCAGTTGAAAGTGATAGGCTGAGGAATGACAGGGACAGTAGATGAGCTGATGTGGTTTTTAAGTAACTAATCTGTGTATGCTCAATATCTTCAATGATTTGAGGGAAAATCTGAAGATTATGAGGAAATGAATGAAAGATATTAAAAAGTGGAAATTCTAGAGCTGAAAAACAATATCTGAAATGAAATTTATACTTGTGGAGATTGATAGAACAGGTGAAATGCTGTAGGAAAGTATCAGTGATATCAACATAACCAGAAGCTATCCAGATCAAATCATTTGAAAGCAAAAGACTAACCAAAAATTCAGCAAAGCATCATTTAATGTGTCAAACAATAACTATTGTCTAATACTTATGCAATTGGAAGCTTGGAAATAAGGCCAGAAGAAAGAATCAGAAAAATAATGACAAAGTTTCTGAAATTTGATGACAATTATAAACCCATGGATCCAAGAATTTGAATGTACTTTAAGCAGAAGAGATTCAAAGAACAAAACTAGGGCACATGATAATCAAATTGTTGACAGCTAGTGATAAAGTAAAAATGTTAAAAGCTACTAAAAAAACCCAGATTACATATTTTAAAAATGAAGATAAGGATAACTGCTAATGTGTCTTCAGAAAGTATGCACGGTGGAAGACGATTGAATGACAGCATGGCAGTGTCAAAAGAAAGATAAAAAAGGAAAAAGAGGTCGATGTAGACTCTAATACCTAGCTAATGTAGCCTTCAAGAATCAAGCAAAACAACAAACTCTTCAGCTAAAATCTAAGAATTCGCAGGCTAGCCTGCCCTATAAGAAATATTAAAGAAGGGAAGTCTTTAGGAGGAGGTAAAATAAAACTGTTTAAAGAGGAATGTAAGACTTAAGTAGAAATAATAAAAATAAATAATAAAAATAAAAATAAGGTTTGCAGCATATGTATATGTATATGTAAAATGTATGCCAACAAGAGTAAAAAGGGTAGAAGGAATGGAAACACGTTGCGTCGGTGTTCGACGTGGCGCGTGTAGTATCTCAGAAGTCAGACTATGGTGAGTGTGCGTGCTACAGCCCTAGAGCCACCGTCAGAGGCATTAAGCGGAGGACTTGAGGTGCCTGCGAGGTGTCCACTCGACTCTGCTGCAGCTCTGATTATCCAATCGTCCCTGCCCAGGTGTACTGGGATGCAGCTGAAGATGCCGTTGACATTCAGCATCACTGAACAGGAGTGAGGAGACCCTCCTGGATAGCCCGGGTGGGCACGTGCCCGTCAGCAGGAAGTCTGAGAGCAGGCTGAGGTTTCCTGGTGGTGAAATGAGGAGTAGCTAAAGGTCAGTGGGTTAAATGGAGTCTTAAGATATTACTCAGCTCAAAGCAGGCAGAACAAGGAGGTCAAGGAGGCATCTGCCAAAGGGCAAATAGAAAAAATCAAGATGGTAACTTTCAGCCCAACTTCACTGACAACAAATGGAAGTCCTCTAGATGCTTTAACTAAGGAACAGAGATCATCAGGCAGATAAAAAACAAAACAAAACAAAACCAAAAAGCCAAGGTGCAGTCTGATAGTATCTGCAAAAAACACACTTCGAAGACCCGGATGAGTTAGAAGTAAGAATGGAAACAGACGCGTGCATACAAAGACACTAGCTTCTGGGTGACGGTGGTGTCTTATTAGTGCAGTGCCTGTTAGCACAAACAAGAGAGGGGCACAGTGGCGGCTGCACAGAAGGGGACAGTTCCCAGGAGGACAGACAAATCCCGAGTGCACACTCTTGGCCACAAAGCTTCGGCACACATGAGCCCAGACTCAGTGGCGAGTCTGAGGGGGAGACGGATGAGTCCACAGTGATATTTGGTGATTTTAACATTCCTCTCTCAGTAGGACAAAGAGACAGAAGATCAATGAGAGCGTAGAAGACTTGAACAACACTATCTCAGCCAACCGGCCTCGTTAGCTGGGAGGGCATCCCTGTCACAATGCCATTACGGGTGTGCACTCTCCTTAGCACCAGGGAACACTCACCTAGAGGCACAACCAACCCAGGCAGCAGCATCGACTCATCTTGAAGTCATCCTGTTGAATAAAGGAAGCAGCCACCAAAGAGTGCAGATAAAGTTCCCGAAGATGCAACGTGATGTGTAGAAGACACCAAGTCACGGTCTCCTTGGCCAGGGAGAGAGGGTGTTCGTCAAGAACGGGCTCAAGGGAAACTTTCAGAGTGGCAGGAATTTTGGATCACTCTATTGTGGTAGTGGACACACAAAAAGTAAGATAAAAATTGCTACTTTTTAATAGCATATGACCACACCTGGAAGACCTGATAGTACAAACTGCTCAATGTCACTGAGGGCGGAGAAGGAGCCCCTGCGTGCGGCTGAGTGTCCTGCGCCGGGTTTCCGAGGCTCCGAGCTGGGGTCGTTGCTTCCCCGTTGACCTGCTCAGAGCTGCCGCAGGGGTGCTGAAGGCGTTTCTCTTCACAGATGCTGACAAACTTATTCTGAAATTCATTAGGAACTGCAGAGGGCTTCCGACTGCGAGGCAGCTTCGAAAGTGAAGAAGTGGGAGGACAAGACCCGGGAGTAAAGTAGACAGAGGGCGTGACGCTGGCATCCAGCTAGACTCCCAGGGGCCTGCACTGTAGGAGAGGCAGATGGTAGCCTCCCACACCAGGGTGGACTTCCATGGGAAGCAGCAGCAAGGAATTCAGTAGACAGAAGGAAACCCGTAGAAGAAATGGAGAGGAAGCCCTGAGAGGACCACATGCAAAAGCAATCTCCGTCCATTCGCTTCCTGGAAACGGAGACTGGACCCGAGTGCAGCCCACGGCCGCAGGACAGTCAGAAGGGACCTTGAGTTACGGCGGGCTTCCAATCAGGACACTGAAGAGCTGGTATAAAAATGAAAACATCTGTTCTTTGAAAAATGAGGGTGATGAGGAGACAAGTCGCTCGCTGGGGGAAGCGCTTGCTAACCTCAGAACGGCAGAGGCCTGGCACCTGGAATGTGTGAATGTGTGGGCAGCTCCCGGACTCGGCAAGGAAGCGCTGTGCACGGACATAGATCCCAGATGCTCCACACGGAGAAGGACCAAAGGCGGAGAAGCCACGACCGGTGCTCACAGCCGGCCGGCATACACGGGCCGCAGAGCTGAGCACCGCTGCAGAGCCTCGTGGCAACGGAGGTGCCGGGCAGCCGAGCGCCGGGGACAGAACTGCAAACTCGCCGCCCCCGAGAACTCAGGGCGCCACACCACCGTGGCGAGCAATCCTGTCATCTGTAAGCACTGTCTTTTTTAAACTTTACATCCTGAATATCATCTGTGAGGCTATTAAGGATGACGGCACTTGTGGCAGAATCGTTGCAACATTCTAAACAAAACGCAAAGTGGCTCAGGTGGAAGAGTAAGAGACGAAGCTCTGCAGTCTCCACCCATGGCATCCCACAGGGCCCCGCCCCACTGGCAAAGTGTTCTCCCTCTGCCATCTTGACGCCTGTGGCAGGCCACGTGGCACCAGGCCCTGGGTTCTCGACACAGGGTGGCAGGCCACATGGCATCAGACCCTGGGTTCTCAACACTGGGTGGCAGGCCACGTGGCACCAGGCCCTGGGTTCTCGACACTGGGTGGCAGGCCACGTGGCATCGGGCCCTGGGTTCTTGACACTGGGCGGTAGGCCACATTACCATCAGGCTGTGGACGTGGCCATCAGGCTGTGGTGTTCCAAAGCACATTGTAAAGACAGCAGCCACATCTGCCCTTGAAGAGTAAGTGTCAATGACCACGTCTCAGAAGGGACTGGGGACAGAGAAGCAGTCCTGGCTGGTGTTACAGTGCTCCTGTGTGCCTGGCCTGCTCAGAGATGAACCCACTGCAGGACCCAGGGCACCAGGCCTCCCCAGGTGATAATGGTGGGCCTTTACCCCCCTGCTGCACCCTGTTGGTCTCCACCTTATGTGTTGGGTGCGTCTGTTGAGTTTTCGATGTGTTTGTCTTTTGATTTTGATTAACCATATGGTCTTTCTTTGAGGGTCTGATATGGCTTGTTTCCCTTTTTGTTTCTTCCGACATGCAATAATTTATTAACTAAGGAAGCATGAGGCAATCCATCAGCTGGAGACAGTTCTAGCTGTCGACCTAAATACCGGCTCCGTCTGTGATGAACAACTGAAGTAGCTGAATTTACTTCTGAAGAGCATTTATGGATCCCCAAGATACTGCACCACCAATAGAAGATGCTCGCAATACACACCATAACACAAGAGCTCTCTAAGGAGGCAGCACCTTGTTGTCATGCATTCTTCTTTAGCTGGATCTATCTACTTTACAGAATAAAATAAAATGTGATGAAAATACAAAATAAAATGTACCAAGTTATTTTTTTAAATATACAATTCAGTAGAATACTCACATTAGTATGCAAATAATTTTTTAAAAATGTTAAACACATGATTACAATCTGATTCAACCTCTCTATTTCTATGAAATTAGGAGAAATGAAAACATATATTTTTACAAAGACTAGGATAAAAATGTCCTTAGCAGATTTATTACTATTTAATAATAAAAATAAATGACCCAAATGTCCATCAACAAATCAATGACCAAACATTAACACACCTATTAAATGGAATAGAACTTAGTGATATGAAAGAAAAAGAAAATAATTTCATTCAAAAGGGCTTACAAAATAAAATACCTAAGAATAAACCTAACCAAGGGGATGAAAGACTCTACAATTAAAATCAAAGAATATTGAAGAAAGAAATGACATGAAAAAGACACTAGAAGTCGAAAAATCCCCCATATTCATGGATAAGCATAATTAATGATGTTAAAATGACCATATTGCAGATTATCTACAGACTCAATGCAATCCTCATTAAAATATTGATGACATTCTTCACAGAACTAGAAAAAAAAAAAGTTATCCTAAAAATTCATACAGAAGTAAAAAGACCAGGAGAACCAAAGCAATTCTGAGCAAAAGAAGCCATGCTGGAGGCCTCACAGTAGCCGACTGCAGAGTCACAGTGACAAACTGCACTGGTGTCAAACAACACACAGACCACAGAGCAGGTAGACATGCAGCAACACACCACACCGTGCGTTCATCTGACCCTTGATGAAGGCTCCAAACACATAAGTTGGGACAAGACGGCCCTTTAACAAATGATGCTGGGAAAGCTGGATGTCCACATGCAGAAGAATGAGACCAGGTCCCCATCGCTCACCTGCACAGAAGTCAACTCCAAGTGGACGGAAGACCTAATGTGAGTCCTGAAACTTTGCAACTGTTGGAAGAAAAAAAATTTAGGGGAAACTCCAACCCATAGACTCAGACGATGACTCCATGAATGACTCCCCGACAGCTCAGGAAATAGAGCAAGATTGGCAAACGGGACGGCGGCAAATGGAGAAACGGCAGTGAAGAGGCCCAGGGAAGGCGAGGAAATCCTCGTGGGCACTCTTCTGACAGAGGACTAAGGCCTCGAATATTGAAGGCTGAAAACCTCAACACCAAAACACAAAGGAGCCAATCAACAAATGGGTAAATGAAATAACAACTCTTTTCTAATGAATGGCCAATAATCACATATAGACGTGTTCAGCTTCCTTGGCCATCGGGCAAAATACAATCCAAAACTACGCTGAGATTCCACCTCACTGCCTTCAGAATGGCAGGTGTCAGGAAGAGAAATCACCACGATTGCTGGAACGGGGGTCCTGCCCACGCTGGGCGTGCGAATCGGTACAGCCTCTGTGGACATCGGTCGGGAAAGCTCTCAGAGACTAAAACGGGAGCGTCCATGGGACCCACCTAACCACTCCCTGCTACCTCCTGAAGGAGTTGGTCTGCACCCTGAAGGGACCCCGCACACAGGTCCAGCCCGCCTGTTCCAGCAGCCAGGCTGTGGAGTCGGGCCAGGTGTCCGTCAAGAGATGGCTGGGCAATAAATGTAATGTGCGTCCATACGGGAGCATCACCTGCCAGAGAGGAACAGGCACATGTCTGCAGGAAGCTGGGTAGGCTGTGGGGTCATGGCGTTGAGCAGAATAAGTCAGACTGGGAAAGAGGGCACCATGCTCTGGTACATGGACCTAGGGGAAGAGAGGGGCAGCGTGGGGGGTGGAAGGGGTGAGGGAGGTGGCTGGCGGGCACCGCCAAGGCATGGGTGAACTTGCCACGGAGCCCATGACGCTGTGCCACGAACATGCACCAAGGACGAGAGCAGGAACCATCACCAGGACCAACCTCACACCATCGGTGCCCAGTGAGAAAGTCAGAGTGACACACAGCTACGCTCCTGCTTCACGAAATCTGAGAGAAGGGAAGCGGATCTCTAGGAAGAAGGCTGGTCAATGGCAGTGCAGGCAGAGGAGGTGAGCAGGAACAAGAGGGCCTTCACAAAGGAACTCCAGAAAGTCAGATCCAACGAGACTCAGGAGCAGACCTGCGAGGAGTGGAAGCAGTCCTCACGTAGACAGATCTGGTGGTTTTATCGGCTCTGCGTCTAGAGATCCATCCAGCCTACACTTCAAATGAAAGATTCATCTCTCCGTCACACCTGGCAAAGGTCGGGAAGAGCAAGCGCGTGAGCAAGATCTTCCCTGCGGGCTGAGACGGGGGTCTGGGCAGCGGGAGAAGAGGGGGACAAGCCGTGCGGGGGCAGAGTGGCCAACACAACCTTGTCCCCACGGTCACAACCTCTAACTGGTAGACACGCTTACCCAGTAGTAGTGACGCTTGCAGAAGTAAACACACTAAGGGTAGGGCCTCACGGAGCGGTCGTGGTGGCCCTCACAGCACACGGTGGGTGCTCGGGCGGGTCACCCACGAATGCTGAACCCTCCGGAGCCATCGAGACTCATGGCACGGGTGATTCACAAAGCTGAGGGCATGTGCTGCAGAGACCTGGGCGGTCTTCCAGCAGGACGCAAACAGGCCCTGAGGCGGCGGTCGGCGGGGTCGGCGCTGGTTGGTGCTGAGCGTTCGCCGAGGAGTCACTCTTGGGTCAGTGAGACAGTCCTGGAATGAAGTGTGGCTGGGATCCACCAGGACCCGAGTGACCTCCACCATGGCTTTCAGGTGACAGTGGTGCCACCCAAGCTAGAAACCTGAAGGGGACTTGACCCCAGGAGGGAGATGCGCTTGGGGATCATCCCAAAGTGATGCTCGGAGGTTCACGGTGCTCACATCTGCGCCTCCGGCCACTGTGGCCACTTGGAGGTGAGCTCCTGTGCCAACGGGTGTGTACTTTAGTGACCAAAAGACCAGATGAGAAAAACACGGAGGAGGAAAAGTTTATTTTGGCTCATGGTTTCAGAGGTTCAGTCCACGGCCAACTGACTGCGTAACTGGCCTGGAGATGAGGCGGAAAGTCAGGGAGGAGGGGTGTGGCAGAGGAACGCGGTTCAGGACACGGCAGCAAGAAGCGGAGGGGACTCTGCTCCCTTGGGGCAAAATATAGACCCCAAATGCACATCCCCCAGGTCTTGACTCCTCCAGCCACAACTACTATCCGTTCAAGTGGATTAATCCACTAATTAGGTGAAGACTCTCAAGAACCAGTCATTTCCCTCTGAGACCTCGTGTTGTCTCCCACGTGAGCTTGGGGGACACCTCACATCTAAACCACAGAGGGTGTGCGATCCTGACATCCACCTTCCTCCCTGGTCTGACACACCTGGATCCACCCTGGTCTGCCACCCGTGGACCCACCCCCCACCCCCACTCTATCACACCTGGACCCTCCCTGGTCTGTTACACCTGGACCCTCCCTGGTCTGTGACACCTGCCCCCACCCCCAGCCTGTCACACCTGGCCCTCCCTGGCGTGTGATACCTGGACCCTCCCTGGTGTGTGTTACCTGGACCCTCCCTGGTCTGCCACGCCTGTCCCCCCACCCCAGTCTGTTACACCTGGGCCCTCCCTGGTCTGTGACACGTGGACCCTCCCTGGTCTGCCACACCTGGACCCGCCCCTGGTCTGCCGCACTGGGCCTGCTTTGGCTGAGCCTAGCATGTTCCCTGCTGTGTGCTTGGTGGCACTGCCGTGTGGCACACATGCCGTGTTGTGTGCAGCACAGACGTGCTTCCTGACCACACAGTCCAAAATGCTGTCCTCTCCCAGGAGTGTCCGTAGCTAAGGGTCGCCCTACCTGGGGGCAGGGCAAGGCTGGTGCCCACTGACAGGGGAGCGAGGGAAAGCCTGCCACAGTGTGGCTCCATCTCAGCCTCTTCCCATCATGGCAGCCCGTGAAATGTGGCCCAGTCACCCGACAGTGCTGGGCACATCAGGCAGACCTGCACCTGGGCCTCCGGGAGCCTGGGCTGCCGTTTCCTGGAGGCTGAGGCTCAGGGTAGACAGGGCAGGGCCACACTTCCTGTGCCTGAGCAGGTGGGGTTTCAGAGGACACCCCTGAAACCTGTCCTTGGTCGCATGGCTCCTCGCTGGGCTTGATGCCCTGATCCAGACTCCTGGACCCTCTCGGTGCTCCCATAACAAGACACGGGCCTATTCCACCTGTGGGCAGGCGCTCTCCCAGAGCTTAGGAAGTGGAGTGAGGTGCTTGCCTGGTCAGCAGGCCAGACACAGGTCATCGCTCTGCCTAATGGCACTGGACACTGAAGACAGGCAGCAGCTCTGTCAATGTCACAGAAGATGATGAACATTGAGGAATTTATGTCAAGAGCAAACTGGAGCACATGGGAGAGAGGAGAGCCGAAGTCTCAGGCAGCACTCACACCTTCCGGACTGTCGTGCTGGGAGAGGAAGTCGGACACGCAGGTCGGGGCAGCACCCAGCTTTCAGCCAACACCGAGCTCTGCTAATCAAACGTGAGGAACCGGAGCTGTCAGTGACATGACTCAGCCATGAAGGAGGAGGCGTGGCTCCGAGGAGCCTGGAGCTGCCTGGGAGAAGGTGCCCAAACAGACAGAGCCCGGTCCCCCTGCCCGAGCAGCCCGCCTCCTCCAGGGACACTGAGCTGCATCTCAATCACACCATCTCACTCCACGGGGCCTCTGACTTCCCCGACTCCCCGTCTTCACTAATTTAGTCAGGATTGTGAGCGTGCTGTATCAGGAAGAAGGATCTACTTTAGAAAGAACCTGGAAAGGCAGGTGGAGTCAGGAGGGACCCTTGTCTCTAAACAGTGGAGGAGCACGTACCTCTCCCCAGAAGCTCCTGAGCCGCTCTGAGGGGCACGGGTGGGGCCTGTTTCTGCAGGAGTCCCCAGGCACTGGGGGCCCGAGGGCCAGAAGCTTGTCACCCTGGGTCAGACAAACAGCAAACCTTTAACCACAGGCTCAGATCCACCCTTGCCGAGTGAGGAGATAAAAATAAGCTCCCGTGGATTCTCTTTGAAATTGGAGCCTGCCTGTTAGCTGGAGAGGCTTCCACTGAGCAACTCTGAGTTCACATTCAGACCTTCCTGGACCCCAGTAGCTGGAATGCCTCCTGCTGCTTCCTGGGAGGCAGGCCATAGGGGCAGTGCCGGCCCAGGCCAGGGGGCCGCCTCCCTCAGAATGAGCACGAGCAGCTCCTGACTCCTCGCAGGTGGGGATCCATAGCACCTGCTGCCATGTGAGCCAACGGGTCCCTGGAGTAAAACTAACCGCCTTCAAAAGCCAGTGGAAAGGACTCTGTTGTGTGGTGCCGGCTGCCGCAAGGCAGGCCGGGCTGCGACTGCCGTTCCTGGGCCGCCATCTCTGTTCCTTTGTTGGACAATCTGTGCACTGGCTTGTAAAAAAATCAATACTCTTTCCCTGGTGCTCCTCACAGGTGCGCTGATGGATCACGGCCCCGAGCCCCCTCTGACGGTGTGTCTCTGTGCTCTTGCTTCAGGGTTGAGCTGCTGGTACTATCTCTGGTAGACAACGCCAACGAGCTTCTGTGATCTCACCTCTGGCCATCAGGTCCTGGTGACTGAGTGCCGGCAGAGGCGATAAAGCCCGGGTCTCAGGGCCGATTTATGAGGTAGAGCTCCTGAGACACCTGGGAGCCAGAGGGGGCGCCTCTGGTGGTGCTGCCAGAGCTGCTGTCCACTCAGCTCCTGGAACACCCCTGGCCCTCCTGCTCTGTGTGGGGCGGGGGGCACTGGAGGCAGGGGGCTGCGGTGACCCTCAGGAGAACACTCAGCCCATCTGGCAGGACCACCACGGGTGGGGAATGGGGGTCCCCTGCGCCAGGTAATCCATGACGTCTGCTGTGTCCACATCCCTCTGCAGGGGAAGCCGAGCTGGGCTCGGGGGATCGCGGCCCTGTGGCGGTGAACACAGCTGGAGCCTGGGCATGCTGTCCCAGGAGGACGGACGCTCCCCTCTCATCCCTTCAGGAAGCTGGGCATCTGCTTTCATCTCCCAGAGGGTGTAGGGGTGGTGGCTCCACAGGCAGGGCCTAGAAGAAGGTACGGTGCCACCTGTGTGCAGAAACCGCAGTTCCTAGGGAGGCCGAGGGCCACGGCCGAGTGGCAGGTGTCCCCACGGACCCCTCTGCCCCTTGCTGTCTATCCTGTCGCCCTCGCTGCTTCCCTGCCTCCTGGCTCTCCCTCTCCCTTTACCTCACTCTGCTCTCCCCTCTTTGATGATGGACTTGTCTTCATCTGAGGTGCAGCCAAGGCCCAGACACTGACTCTTGCAGGCAGGCAAAGACACCTGCAAGTAGCAGGTGAGCACAGAGTGCTTTGGGCTTTGCAGGAGGAAACACAGCCCTCTAGATTCAGAGGGTTTGAGGGGGAACCTGAGAGCCTTTGCCTGCAGTACGGACTCAGTCCCTGTCCTTCTGAGTGACAGCTGGCAGGTTTTCCCTTTGTCTTAGGGCTCTCGGCCTCTGCTGGGAGAGGCCAGCACTTCTTGGCAGGAGGTCCCACCAGGACCTGGCACTCAGAGGCCCCGGTGAGGAGATTCCCTCAGGCCTGTGTCCTTCCCGGCAATTTCCGCAAGGGCTCCTATTCTAAATTCAGAGCCTCTAAGATGTGCCAGGAAAGGCACTTGCTTACTCAGAAGGAAAAGAAAGAAAGAAAGGAAGGAAGGAAGAAAGAAAGAAAGAAGAAAAAAGAAAAGGCAAAGAAAAAATGAGGAAGAGCTCGGCCCTCCCTCTGCTGCCCTCTGCCTTGGGGCGGGGTACTCAGCCTCCACTACTGTGGCCACTCACAGTGGCTGGTGTGTCCGGAACTCCTTCTGAAACCTTTGCGCCTTGAATCATCTGGGTGGGCTGCACCTGCCCGCTGCACCTCAGCAGAGACGAGTGGGCGCCGGCTTAGCTCAGCAGGGAGGTGGGCACGTCCTCCCCCTGGTGCTCAGCTCAGCGTGGCAGGCGGGCTCATGCGGTGGCTGGGCCAGAGGCTCCTCTGTAGAAGCCGTCCCTCTGGCAGGGCATGACCGGCTGGATGTCTGTCCCCGGCCCTACACCCAGGCACGCCCCCCAGACAGCAGCAGGGTCTCCTTGCCCTTGGGCCTCTTGTCCTGCATGCGGTGCCCCAGCCATGGCGGGTGGTGGACGGCATCCATGCCCCACTCCCACCGTGCACAACGCCAGATGCAGGCCACAGGAACAGGAGACCCCAGCTGCCACACAGGGGTGCCCGGAAGGGGAGGCCTTGGCTCCCTCGGGGCCACGGGCTCTCGCGTCCTTGGTCTTGGGGGGCACTGAAGAACCCTGGGTTTGACCCGGAAAACAAAAGAGAAGAGTATTTTAAAAGAGCAACATGTAGACACTCCCCCGGGACAGGGCTGCCTAGGTGGCACAACTTCCGGAGACCCGGCGGGCACCAGGGCGAGGAGCCTCTGACGGTGCTGCCAGCATTGCGTTCTGCTGGACCTGCCCTGGAGAGGGGCCAGCATGTGTGTGTGTGTATACTGTCCCCTTTGACTTTACTTGGCGCTGAGCTCATAGCCAAAGAAGTCAAGGTGGGCAATGGGTTCATGCACAGCAATTGAAAGCCATTTACTTCTCGCACACTTGATTGCTGGATAGGGATTTCTATTTTAATTCAACTTTACCATCGCCTTCCATACCTGCTTTGCCTTCATGGAAACTTCAGTGCATTTCACAGAAACACGTTTTAGTTGGTGAAGGGTGAGCATCCAAAGCCCCTAGGCACATTTTAAATTCCAGTAAAAACTCTCACCGTGAAGTGGACAGGCAGAAATTTGGAGATCCCTCAGAGGGCTGACCTCAGAGCTACACAGGACAGTGGCTCCCAGGTGCACATCTGGAGCTTAGCCTAGAGAGCTGGCACTTCACCCGAGGCCCAGCCCCTTTGCAGGGGAGGGCCCCGGTGGTCTCGGGTGCTGCAGGGAAGCTGGGAACCCCAGGACGGCGGTGTGTCGTGATTCCAGGATGCTTCTGGAACTGAGGAGAGGGCAGGAAGCATGGTGCCTCAGTGCGGCTGCTGCATTTCTGGGGTGGAGAGCAGATGTCCCTGGGGTGACCTGGGGCCCTGAGCAGTCCACACACCATCAAACTGAGGAGGATCACTAAGGAGGTCTGAAGCAGTAGCCTGGGTGGCAGGCATACTGGCCTTGTCCCTGCTGGGCAGCAGCATTGACCCTTGTCTTCATAATCAGGGCCAGCTTGGTGACTCCCCCAGCACAGCAGACCAAGCCAGTGGGTATGGGTGGCAGAGCACAGGCTTCTGGGACCCTTGTGTTTCCCCCACCGTATGCCCCTGGGGGTGCGTTCCCGCTGGGCACTGGGCACTCCAAGCCCACAGTCTTCAGGATGGAAAGTGAAGATGCCCTGTGCAGGCGTCTGGGGGGCCGCAGGCAGGACCACTCCTGTCCATGGTAGGGCTCCCCACCCTGGAAGGCACAGGAGGGGCAGTAGAGCCACTCCATGTCACTAACTTAGAGTGTCACTGCATTCAAAGCTGTGCCCAGTCCTCCAGGGCATCGCTCCTGGGCAGTCCTGCTGTGCTTTAACTGACTCTCTAGAACTTCACGGGTGGCGTTTCTGGGAGAGGGGCAGGGGTCTGAGTGTGCACCCCGGGGGCCCAGCTCGCACCGTGGCTCCCTTGCCTGGGTGGATTGATGCTCCCCGTGCTCCCCGTACTTCCCGTGCTCCCTGTGCTCCTGGTGCTCCCAGTACTCCCTGTACTTCCCATGATCTCCGTGCTCCTAGTGCTCCCAGTGCTCTCTGTGCTCCCTGTGCTCTCAGTGCTCCCTGTGCTTCCCGTGCTCCCCTTGCTCTTGATGCTCCCAGTGCTCTCAGTGCTCCCTGTGCTTCCCGTGCTCCCTTTGCTCTTGGTGCTCCCAGTGCTCTCAGTGCTCCCTGTGCTTCTCGTGCTCCCCTTGCTCTTGGTGCTCCCCGTGCTCCCGGTGCTCCTGGTGCTCTCTGTGCTCCCGATGCTCTCCGTGCTCCCGGTGCTCCCTGTACTTCCCATGCTTTCAGTGCTCCCCGTGCTCTCCGTGCTCCTGGTGCTCCCTGTGCTCCCGGTGTTCCCAGTGATCCCCGTGCTCCCAGTGATCCCCGTGCTCCCAGTGATCCCCGTGCTCTCTGTGCTCCCGATGCTCTCCGTGCTCCCCATGCTCCTGGTGCTCCCAGTGCTCTCTGTGTTCCCCTTGCTCCCCGTGCTCCCCATGCTCCTGATGCTCCCCATGCTCCCCGTGCTTTCATGCTCTCGGCATGGTGAGCATGTTGAGAGAGCTGCTTTGCACTGCCCTCTAGCCACCCCACTGTGCTGCTGGGGCTCGGGCTGGCCCTGGGATCGGTGGGTCTGGGTGCTTTGTCCCCAGGACCCCATTTCCCTGCTGGACACCCATACTCAGAGTTACCCCTGCGCTGGTGTCTTCCAGCACTGATGGCCACGGGCACCGTGCCCTGTGAGCACCCGGCTGTGACTCCTTGAGCCCCGTCAGCTTTCGGAGGACGTTTTGTAGGAGCGGGGTGCTCTCAGGACGTGGAGAGTCACTGCCAGCCACACCGCCTCTCCATCGCCTGTGAACCTGTGCTTCTGCATACAGCAGGTGCTCCATAATGGGCAGTCGCCATGGCCAGGGCACTAGCTTGTCTTTCACACTGAAAGGCCCACTTTGTCCTTGGGGCCTTGAAGCTGCTTTTCCTTCTGCATTTTAAGAATCATGTTTGGGCCAAAAAAAAAAAAGAAAGAAAGAAAGCAAAAAGACCAGAGAATGACCTGGTCTTCCCCGGCGGACTTGGCGGGAGCGGGTTCCCCATGCTGCTGTGACCCTGGAGCTCTGAGGACAGAGGGAAGCGACCTCTCCAGGCAAGGTCCTCTTCACACGGCTTTCAGACCACTCCCGGGGACCGTTCTAGAGAAAACGCTCTTCTGCACGTCCACAGGTGGCAAACGCTCTGCCCAGCTGACGGGTCACGCCTGGCGCCTGGCCTCGGGTCAGCTTGTGTGCCCCGGGCTCCATGCCACACCTCGCCTCTAGGCTGTCTGGTCCCTCAGAGGAGCTCAGTACTCTGGCTCCCGTGAGGCACCTGCCCAAAGCACCATGGACCAGTCAGGGCTTGGCCACGTGTCCATAGACCTGGCTCCTGCAGGCTGTGTGGCTCACAATCACTGATAGTGCATGTGTGGTCAAGTGGGGGCAAGAAAGGACCTCACCCCTCTCCAAGTAGAAGCAAGAACTGAAAATGTTTTCAAAAGTGAAGCTGTAGCTAGGCACAGAGGCACACAGAGGCTCAGGAGGCTGTGGCTGGAGGATCACAAGTTCAAAGCCAGCCTCGGCAACTTAGTGAGGCTCTAAGCACCTTAGGGAGACCCTGTCTTTAAATAAAATGCAAAAAATGGCTGGGGATGTGGCTCAGTGTTTGAGCGCCCCTGGGTTCAATCTCAGGTATCCCCCCTGCCCTCGCCCCAAATAAAGCGAATGCAGTGGTTGGGAGTGTCTGGAGGTACCAGTGAACAGCTGCTGGAGACTCCAGGAGCACGTGCACGAGGGATCATGTACACAAGGACAGGCTGGAGGCTAGTCACCGTCTCTCAGGGAGGCAGTGGATAGTACCATCAGGCCCATCTCACAGATGGGGAAACTGAGGTTCAAACGCTGAACTCACTCACCGGGCCAGGATTTGAGCCCAGGGTGTCTGAACTCTGAGGCCAGTCTCTCCTCTGCGGAAGGTACACTCGACTTAGCTGGAAAGAGGACCCAGGAGGTCCTCCCACGGAACCTGCAGACTCACTTCTGGGCCCTGCCCCAGGCAGCGCCACCTGTCTGCCTGGGTGGATATTGTCACAGGGGCTGGATCTCCTGGGTGTGGGGGCTCGTCCTGCGGGCCTGCTCCCCTCTCCCCCACACTCAAGGCTACTTCCTCCCTTCCTGGCCCCTAAAAGCACTCGAGCTTGACACTAATTTTAATTTTAATAAAACAATATTTTATTGAGCCCAATGTATAGAAAATAAAATTTCAACATGTAAAGTTCACAGTTTGCTTTTGCAACTTGTCATCTTGCACATCTCAACTGGAAACTGTGCTTCCCAGGGCCCGCAACCCGTCTGTCCCGGTCCTGTGCTGGAGCACAGAGCTCTGAGCAGCGGCAGACCCTGTGTCAGGTCTGCGGTGTTCCCTGCCATGGCGTGGGCAGGCAAGCCTGGTCACCAGACCCTCGACCTGCAGGCTGCAGAGACCCTGGTCTCTCTTGGTACAAGCACTACCGTTCCAAACATCTTGAGACTTGTTTATTCAGTAAATGCGAAACTGCTGCATCACTCAAAGTCCACTAGCAGTTTTAGAAGGCCAGTTTTAACAAAGTTGCCTATTTAAGGAGCACAGCCTGGTGCTTTGGTGCACAGACTCAGTGGCAGGGTCACCAAAGCAAAGCTGGTCAGCACGCATGGGGCCTCAGCAACCTCATGTGTGCAGGAGGCTCCTGAAATCTGCTGAGCTGGACGCTGTGTGGAGGACCTCTAGACTCCACGCCCCACTCAGCTGCCGCGCTCGGATCCTGTCCCTGTAGACGCCCTGGCTGAGGGAGATCACACCGAGGAAAGGGCTGTGGCAGGGTTTTCTACAACAGGGAAGAGTGACCTGGGGTGCAAGGTGGTGATTCCTACCTGCTGGCCAAGAAGACCTGGAGGGGAGCGGGGTGCAGTGCCCGTGTGCAAAGGCAGTGCCCCAAAGCTAGAGAACAGTGCAGGACACTGTCGGTGAGGGGCTGCCGTCCCATGGATGCCACCCTGCTGTCTCACAGGGACCCTGGCACGTCCCTCACTTTGAGAAATTTAGTATCAGCAAACATCTAAGGGAGGGTCCATTTCCCAGGTGGGTGTTCATAAGCACAACGAGGTCTTTTTATTTGGTTCTTGTAATAACCATGCAAGTCGATTTGAAGTTGATCTTGGAGATAGGAACGCTGAGACCTCCGTGATCCCCCGTGCTACCAGCAAGGCCTGGCTGCACCTGGACTACCTGGCTCCAAAGCCAGCCTCTTTGTGATGGCAGAATTTGGCTCCCGCCTGCAGGGCCCCCATCATCCGCCCCCCCTAAGGCCCCTGTGAGGACCTTCGGGCCAGGCCGTGACCGTCTCTGTGCACTTTTGTGCCCCTACTACTGGCACAGCTCCTTGCCCTCAGTCAGCTCACAGGCAGAGCTTAGGAGCAGATGCATCAGTACATGGATGCCTGAGAGGTGGACGGGCCTGTGTTCGAAACTCAGCTCAGACCAGATGAGGTGGACTGGTTGCTGAGGTGCAGATCGAGCCTCCACAGCTGCACTGGAATATTACCATGCTATGATAATTTCGTTGCCATACTGGAATCATCAGTCTGGGGCCAAGATGTTTTTGGAAAGCTAGCTAACAATTCTGTTAGAAAGGGCTTCATGTTACACGTCTCCACAGGGTGGGAGGCAATGGGCATGCATTCTCAATTCCAACAATCAGCTGCAATATGTCAATTTCAAGCAGGAAATCTGATCTGAGTTTGCAAACCCCCTGTCTCTCAGAGTCGATAATTCGCCATTTTAGGGCTCTGGGCCATTAACACTGAACAGCTTGAGGGCGCGTTCTTCATTGATCAGATAAACAAGTCATGAGATATTTTATTACAAAATGATGGGCCAGTTAGCCATCTCTCACCCGATGGGCTCACGTCAGATGTGCAGCAGCTGGGGAGCTGCTTTCTCAGGGACCCATCGCAGGGGCCCAGGAGTTCAACGTCGATTCAAAGCCAGACCTTGGACCAAGCCTTACAGAGTAGCAATGGCACTTTCCTTGTTGGTGTTATTCCAGCTCGTTTTATGTCAAGGCCACAATGTTAGCTTTTTCTGGTACTTTCTCATTGGAATCTATCTTTACGTTGGTAACGTATGCATCATGTCATAATTTTGAATTCTTAATTCATTTTAGGTAAATGGTTGAGGCAATTTAAAATCCATTTCCATGAAGATTTTTTAAAAATTTAAATTTGATGTGAAAAGTGTCACAGCTATTGATGAGGACTGGTAAACAGGTCAGGTGGGTGCCTTTCACAGCACCAGCAGACGTGAGGAATGAAAACCAAGCCCAGAGCAATGGAGAGTAGAATCAGGATGCTTAAAAAGTCCGGACTTTGCCTTTCTGGTAGCAACCCTGACTAAAAACCTAGGGAAATCCCTCCCACAGAGTCCCTAACACCGCTGGCTGCAGTGGCCATGCCTGGGGACTGGGGTGTGATGTGCACGTGGGTTTCCTCTGTCCCAGTGCTCCTCGGAGCAGGGCTTGTCACCCCCTTGAGTGTGCTGTGAGTGACCCGCCTGCATCTGCAGGAGCCCTGCCCTGCGTGTGCACCAGCCCTGGGGCTGGCACCTGCCCGAGGGTGCCCACCACTGCCTGACGGCTTAGGGCCAGGTGCCTAAGGGCCTGCTCGGGGGACAGAGGAGGCCCAGCAGGTGAGAGGCTCTGTAGGTGAGGACTGAAAGAAGCAAACGGAGCCACAGTCAAAGCAAATCACCAGAGAAGTTCCATTTTATTGAAAAAATGCACACACTTATATAGGGCCGGGAAGAGGCTGATTGGTTGGGGCATGAAACGAGGTGAGAGTTGATTGGGAGAGCCTTGTTGCTGGGGGGCGGGGCGATGGTTGATTGGGTGAGCCTTGTTGCTGGGGGGCGGGGCGATGGTTGATTGGGTGAGCCTTGTTGCTGGGGGGCGGGGCGATGGTTGATTGGGTGAGCCTTGTTGCTGGGGGGCGGGGCGATGGTTGATTGGGTGAGCCTTGTTGCTAGGGGTCTGGGAAGGGTGTCAAGCACGAAGTTATGAGGAGTAAAATCAGGAAGAGAAGCTCTGCTGGCGCCATGTTGGAACCTAAGTGGGGGTGACCTTATAAGGGCTTCTAGGAGCGGCATCCTCCCTGGAAGACCAGGGCAGAGGGGCGCCCTCGGTACCGTGGAGGGATGGTCCCCACTGTGCCTCTTAAGGAGAGGACAAGAGGAAGGCCCTTCTGCTCATCCTGCCGCTCGCAGACCGGAGGTGTCTCCTGGAGGAGCAGACCTTGAGCCAGGACCATGACCTTGCAGGCTTCCCACTGACGGGCTCCACAAAGCACCAGCTCAGGACAAGGCATGGCGGAACCAGTGAGGACCCACGGGCGGGCCAGCGGAGCCGCCGGCTCCAGGTACTGCTGTGCCCAGACAGCGCAGCGTAAATGCAGCAAATGTCCAAGAAATAGGAGGACATGCATACCACGGCGAGCAGCAGAGCCCAAGCTGACCAACTCTCAGAAGGTGGAGGAGGAAGTGGGCAGCAGCCAGGCTCCGGACGCCCAGGGCGCAGTCACCAGGGCGTCCGGGAGAGTGAGGGCGGGCCAGGATCGTGCTGATCACACACGTGTTACAGTGATTTACCGCTAGTCACACCGTGTCACACTCGGCTGCGTCACACTTGGCTTCGTCTCGCTCGGCTTCGTCTCGCTCGGCTGCGTCACACTCGGCTTCGTCACGCTTGGCTTCGTCTCGCTCGGCTTCGTCACACTCGGCTGCGTCACGCTTGGCTTCGTCTCGCTCGGCTGCGTCACACTCGGCTGCGTCACACTCGGCTTCGTCACGCTTGGCTTCGTCTCGCTCGGCTGCGTCACACTCGGCTGCGTCACACTCGGCTTCGTCACACTCGGCTTCGTCTCGCTCGGCTTCGTCACACTCGGCTGCGTCACACTCGGCTTCGTCACGCTTGGCTTCGTCTCGCTCGGCTGCGTCACACTCGGCTGCGTCACACTCGGCTGCGTCACGCTCGGCTTCGTCACACTCGGCTTCGTCTCGCTCGGCTTCGTCACGCTCGGCTTCGTCTCGCTCGGCTGCGTCACACTCGGCTGCGTCACGCTCGGCTTCGTCACACTCGGCTTCGTCTCGCTCGGCTTCGTCACACTCGGCTGCGTCACACTCGGCTGCGTCACGCTCGGCTTCGTCACACTCGGCTTCGTCTCGCTCGGCTTCGTCACGCTCGGCTTCGTCTCGCTCGGCTGCGTCACGCTCGGCTTCGTCACACTCGGCTTCGTCTCACTCGGCTTCGTCTCGCTCGGCTGCGTCACGCTCGGCTTCGTCACACTCGGCTTCGTCTCACTCGGCTTCGTCACACTCGGCTGCGTCACACTCGGCTGCGTCACACTCGGCTGCGTCACGCTCGGCTTCGTCACGCTCGGCTTCGTCTCGCTCGGCTTCGTCTCGCTCGGCTGCGTCACGCTCGGCTTCGTCACGCTCGGCTGCGTCACGCTCGGCTTCGTCTCGCTCGGCTTCGTCTCGCTCGGCTGCGTCACACTCGGCTTCGTCACGCTCGGCTTCGTCACGCTCGGCTTCGTCTCGCTCGGCTTCGTCTCGCTCGGCTGCGTCACGCTCGGCTTCGTCTCGCTCGGCTTCGTCTCGCTCGGCTGCGTCACACTCGGCTTCGTCTCGCTCGGCTTCGTCACGCTCGGCTGCGTCACGCTCGGCTTCGTCTCGCTCGGCTGCGTCACGCTCGGCTTCGTCTCGCTCGGCTTCGTCACGCTCGGCTGCATCACGCTCGGCTTCGTCACGCTCGGCTGCGTCACGCTCGGCTTCGTCACCAGATTATTAGAAGCCCGAATAAGGAGGCCCGCTCCCAAGGTCCACGCCCGTGTGGCGTGTCTTGAGTCCAAGGGCAGCGGCTCCCAGAGGTCAGTCAGGAAGCCAGCTCAGGAGGTCTCGCCGGGGAGCTCCCTCCGGCCGGAGTCCTGATCGGCGAGGATGGTTGGACAGCGAAGGAGGGCGGCGAGGTCCCGGCAGGCAGGCCGGGCGGAGCCGTCCCAGGTGGGAGGCACACGGGCAGCTCCGCGGTCACTTCCACAGGGACGTCTCGGTCACGGTCAGGACGACGGATGGTCCAGCAAGTGACAAGTCGGTGAGTCTCCTCCAGGCCTGGCGCAGCACTGGCGCCATTGGTGTATGGGGACTGGAGCTAGGCTCAACACGAGTCCTGTTAAATCCTTCTTATCAGACCCTGCCAGCCGGTCTTGGTCAGGGGAAGTCAGTTATCTTACTCGGGGTCAGTTGCACATGTCTCCAACTTGGGGCAACATCAATCTTATCTTGGGGCAACACTACATTATTACCTCATTACAAAACAGAGCACTCAAGATATTTTTTGCAAGTTGCACAGCACACAGAATGTCACACATTTCATTTTGCTCCTTACAGTGGGCCAGTCCGTCTGTGAAATCTGGGAGATTGAGTGAGGGAATGATGCAGAGGGCGCCACCCAGGCCCCCTGTGGACTCTGCAGGAGGGAAAATGACCAGAGAGCAGGCCCCTGTGGAGGAGGCGACCCTCAGGGGAGAGCTAGGCAATCTCAGGATCCACTTTCGTGGAGCCCGTGAGCCCCAAGCAGGAAACGGAGCAGTGCTCACCCAGACAGCGATGGACGGGGACACCTCTCTCCTCTCAGGACAGAACGGCAGGAGGATTTGCTGCCAATGGGCAGCACCTCACAGCAGCAGGGAGAGCGCGGAGCGCGCGGATCTGGATTAGGAGGACGACGAGCCGCCCAGGGTGGAAGCCTCCTCCCTCCTGGGCCCGAGAATGAGCCCCGAGCCCTGGAGGTGCCACCTCCTCGACCAAGCCACAGGTCCTCAGAGGAGCAGACCTCTGGAAGCAGCGGACCAGTTCTACGGTTGCTGGGACCAAGGCAGAGTTCTTGGAGGAATACCACAGCATCCAGCCTGCAGCCTGTAAAGCCAGCCGCGCCAACATCCTGTTAAAAACAGCCCCGGCAGGACCCAAGCAGGAGCCGGAGAATCCCAGCTGACGGCTGCCTCAGGGTCAGCAGCTCCAGGCCAGGAGAGAGGACCCGCAGGTCGAGAGTCTGGGAGAAAGTGACTGGACCCAGGCAGCCCCTCGGGGAACATCGGAGGGGTGGAAGGAGGCGTTTTCTGGTGTGGAGGGAGGGCTGGCCACCAGAGAGCACCGCCCAGAGCTCCTGGGACGCCGCTCCAGGACAGCGTGGAGGGCAGCTACCAGACAGGCTCAGAGTGTCAGCTTTCTTCTTGCCCCTTATCCTCTGGATTCCATGGAAACCATGAGCTATTTACAATGTGTCACCTTGTTCCCTGGGCTTATAATGTTGTAGCTCAATTACGGAAAACAGCTGTAACGTACAGGGTAGGAAGAAATGCAGACCTTCAAGGTGCCAAGCGTCGACATTTGACACGAAAGCGAACCTGTGAAAGCTAAGGTCGTTTACGTGATGGCCAGTCAAGCCCAGTAGAAACGGAATTCATGAGATCTGAAGTAGCAGTCTGGCCGGTGCGGTGGACAGATGTGGGTGAGGTAGGGGACAGTCAGACTGCTCGCAGACAGGCAGAGTGACAGAAAGACAGGCGTAGATGGGAGAGAGAAGCTGCATTGTGTTAAGCACAGTAGAATTGAAACTCGAAAAACTGAATTAATGCAAAGTAAGGAAATAAATGGGGAAGGTAAAGTCAAGGAGGAAACGTGGCCGTCGTGCTCCATGGCGGGGGCTGCTCTCACGAGGTGCCCCGGTCGGGCCCAAACACAGGCAATCACCTCTCACAGCGCCGGAGGTGCAAGCCCAAGACCAAGGTGCCCACTGAGCCGTGTCTGGGGAGGACCACTCCCTGGCTCCGGTGGGCCCCCTTCTTGCTGGTTCTCACAGGCAGAGAGAGGGCTACCGCCTGCAGCAACAATTGCACGGTATTTATGGGAGGTGGACTGGAAACTGAGCTACTTCTACTATCTTTCGCTTTAGTGCGCTGCTTTCTTGCTTGTTTGTTAGTTTATAGAGAAGAGAGGCTTACTTGCTTTTAGAGGAAGTTTTAGAGGAAGACAGGCTTTGCTTAGTGCTTAGAGGAAGAGAGGCTTGCTAACTTTCAGAGAGGCTGCTATTATCAGAGGAGCTATTTCTTAAAGGTCTGCTGCTTCTTCTTAGAGGTGCGTCCTGCATCCTGCGATCTTCATTCTGCGAGCTGCAACCTGCATTCTGCAATCTGCCATCATCAACCCGCAACCTAGAGGTGTCTGCTTAGTCCTCCGCCCAGTGATCTAGAGGTGTGGCTTATCCTGTGTTCTGCCATCACTCAGAGGTGCTGCTTATCTGAGGTGCTGCCTATAGGTGCGTGTCTTATACACCTAAGGCAGCCAATCAGCTTAGGATTAGCACAATTGAAGCACGCCCCTCGGTACCGATCAAGAAAGAATGAGGAATATCTGTTGACCATAGTGCAGAGGAGACATTAACTAATCAGGCAAAAGTAGATCACACCCTGTTAACACTAACTATGTGCCACCTCTTGGCTCAACACCAGCCGCCATCTTAGGGTTACCCAAACATGTCTTCTGCAGGCTCCCTCTCTGGTCTCATAGGGCCCTCGTCCTCTTGTCGCGGCCTAATCCCTTGTTAGGGCTCCGGTCTCACGACCTCCTCACCTCCCCAGGTCCCACCTCCTCACCATCGCCTTGTGGTGAGGGCCTCAACGCTAGGAATGTGAGGCGGGGCACATTCAGTCTACAGTGTTCATGAAACAAAAACTGACTGAAATGAAAAGGGAAGGGAATGATCTACGTTCCCAGGAAAAATTCCAACACCCTTCTCTCAAAAGTCGGTAGAACACGGTTGAGGGAAATCAGGAAACCGTGCAAGATGGTGCTGTGGAGGACCATGCCCCAGGGTCAGGGAGGCCTCCAGTGCTGCCTTCCTGGAGGGCCTCTGCCCTGCGGGGTCACGGGACATCCGCTCATCCCAGGCTCTTCCAGGCCTGGCGTGCCACTCGTGCTGTGTCCCTGGGCCGTGACACACCCTGTAGTGTCCCTTGAGGCCGGCTTAGCTGACAACCTGGGCTTCTGTCCAGGCACCCCCCACAGCCTGGCCTGCACAACTGTGATGTGGCCCCCTGGGTGCCCACTCCCTGCCTCGGACAAGCCGCGGGAGTGTGTGTGTGTGTGTGTGACGGGGCTGGCCTTCCTTACCCAGTCTCTGCTTTCCAACCACAAGCTGGTAAAGTTGGCTGGGAATGAATGACCCTGGAGGTGAGTGTCCAGCCAGCGTTGGGACATCAGTGGCTGTCCTCTTGTGGAGTGCTTTGCTGGCCGTGCCCTGGGGCTTGTCCCTGCAGCCCCTTCTTCTCGATGCCTCTGCTCAGCATGTGCACCCACAGTGAATGGAATGGCTTCCAGCAAACGGCCACCTGGGTCTCCCTGCAGGTGCTGCTGGATTCTGCCTGCAGGCCCTCCCTCTGCCCGCCTCATCCACCAAGCTCACCCTTGTGTCCTTCCTCCCGGGTCAGTCACCTGGGGCAGGGTTTGAGCTGTGGGCTCTAAGGTCTGGGCCATCAGCTGGCCCAGCCCAGATGCCCCTCTCCATGGGGGCGCTGGCTCCTGCCAGCTCTGCCAGGCGGGGCCTTCCTGAACGGTCCCCGTCTCAGAGCTCAGCCTGCTTGGCTCAGGGCTCCCTCGGGCCCCTGAGCAGCAGGCCTCGATGCTGGAGGTGACTGTGGGCCTCCATGGCCACTGCAGCTGTCCTCTGGAGGATACCTCCTTCCACATGCAGGCCTCCAGTCTCCCTCCAAGCCTGGCTCCCTCCCCTGATCCCTGGCCAGGACCCTGGCAGGCTGGCGTTTACCTTCCTGCCACGAGGGGGACAGGTCTGTCACACAGATGAAGAGTGGCATGAGTCCTGTCAATTTTCTTAGGTGAGCGGCACCCGGGGAAGAGAAAGGCGTGTCCTCCAGTGACGCCTCACTCTCCTGACGGCCAGAGGGCTTGCTGTTCCAGGAAACCCTTCAGGAAGAAGCCTGCGCTGAAGCTTGCAGCTCCTCTCTGAAGGACGTGAAGGCCTCCCCAGTCCACCTGTGGCATCAGGATGCAGGTCACGGGGCCACTTTCCCCAGCTCTGAGCCCCTAAGAGAAGGAGGCCAGGGCTGCATCTGGGTTATGTACCACGTTTATCATAAACTGGGCAGTTTCTTGGGGGATCGGCAACAGAAATTAATCTTGTTGTTTTCCATGTTTTGAAGTGGAAAGAATGAACTGAGTGAGAACTCATTGAAACCGAGGGAACAGTAGACGTTTCCTGCAGTTCTCGCTCCATGGCTGAGAGCGCTTGGGATTTGAAAGACTGTGCTTTGAAGGCACAGATGAAACCATCGTGCTTCTGACGCAAGCTCTGGGTGGACACCCAGGGTAGGCAGCGTCCCACCAGCCCCAGAAGGGGGTCTGTTTCCATGGCCACCTGACCTCAGGCCTCCTTCTTCTGGAAGAGGCATTGGCCTCAGTGGAGGGGGTTCTGATGTGCCCTCCAGGGTCCCGCTCATAACTTCCAGTTAGTGCTGTCCAAAGCTAAGACGAGTGTGTGGTGTGCACACACAAGGACACCATTGCAAACCCCCGTTATGCACTGGCAAAAAGTAGAAATAAATGTCAGGGAGATCCAACCCCTGACCTCGAATTCCCAGTAATCAACAATCCCGGGTTCCACGAGGCCCTGGGCTGCTCCCCGGGATGCAGACCTCCGACTGGGGCAGAGCCCACCCCAGGCTCACCACACTGATTGGTCCCTTTGTTTTTTGGGCAACTGCCTTTGAAGGGAAATGACCCAAGCACTGCACCAGCAAAGAAATTGGGCGTTCGGAGATCAACTGAGCTGCTGTCCTGCCTCAGTGATTTACGGGGCTACTTAGATGGTGCCAGTGACTGAGCTACTGTGTCTCATGGATTGCTCAGAATAACGCAGCAGCCCTTCATGCAGCAGGTAGAGGAAGAAAGTGCAGAGTGTTCTTTACACACCAGGGTAGGAGGGCTTCTGGATCTAAGGAGAAGTGCTCAATCTGTGGAGCTCACGCATTTACCTTGAGAGCCAATAGGAGACCAGTTGCACGTATGCACTCAGATGGTTCTATTAAAACACAAGAGCTTTCCTGAAAATAAGCTTTAAGAATGAATGAATCCCCATTCATAAGTTAGTCTACTCACTAATGGTTTTCAAAATTTCAAGCATTTCCTGATGATTGCAGTTGATCCCTGTGATTAAAACATATTCAGTAGAGAAGCGGAACGCGTAGTATGGATGTGACATACCACCTGGTTCCACCTGTTCCAGGAAAGAAACAGAATCAACTTGCCCTGCCATGGCAGAGGGGCTGCATGGGTAGCTGAGGCAGTGTGCATGCCGGGAAACAGGCCCTGGGGATCCGAGGTGAGCAGCGTTTCTGGTTCTGATGAGGGCTGGCTGAGGTTTCCTAAGTGATGGCTGGACCCAGGGCTTGCTGGATTGTTGGACTAGGAGCAGTTGTTCAAAATGCAGTTCCACTTCTTTCCTGGTCAACCGGAGCACAGTGGAGACGCCACGACCTGTGAATTTGCCCACTCATAGGAAGCCACCTGCGTGGCAGGTTCCCGGAGCAGTTAACATTGCCCCAGGTGCTGAGTGCTGTCTTGCGGGGCTGCTGGGACCTTCTGCAGCCAGGGAGGCTGGGTGCTTTTTGACTTGGCAGAGCTCTGCAGCAGAGGCTGCGGACAGGTAGCAAGGAGGATGGGGAGGCTCCATCCTGCTGCAGGGAGAGCTCCTGGCTCCTGCTGAGGGTGACCTGAATCTGGCCAGGTGCTGATCTGCTGGTGACGTCCTGTGTGGGAGGCTGCAGAAGGCAGTTGCTGGAGCAACGGCAGGAATTGGTGAAGGCCCGTCCTGGGAGACAGAGGGCTGTGGTGCCCGGCAGGCTGGGGTCCGGGGCCAGGAGTCCACGGGAGGCAGGTGGGAAGCCCTCTGCAGAGCTGCTGCAGTGTGAATCTCTATGATGGGTGTGGAGGGCAGGCAGGAGTGGAGCATGGTGAGAGTGAGCGAGGAAGGGTGGGCAGAGGTGTGGGAGGCAGCCCACTGGACAAGAGGAGGTCTGACCCTGATGGGAAGGTTTGCACTAAAGAGCCAAGCTCTGGGCACTGGTGTCCTGAGCAACAGGCAGCAGGGCTGGAGCCCGTGACCAGAGGGGACAAGGCCACCCACACTGCTGCACTCCAGGATGTGGGTCTGGGGCTGTAGCTCAGTCTGCATCAGTGCAGGGCCACCTCTGAGCAGATGCCTGGTCTCCTGGCCTGATGTGCACCCGCAGTGCTGGGCCGGGAGAGGCCAGTCAGCACCAAGCAGTTCTCCTGGCTGACCCTGGAGAGCGTGTTCTGAGCGCTCCATTGGCCTCAGGGGACAGGGATGCGATTTGGGAGCTGGGTGTACGTACAAGTGCCCTTCTGCAGTGGAGGAGGCAGCTCCTGCAGAGGAAGGTTCTGGAGGCTTGGTTGCTGGGCAGACTCATCTTCCTGCGAACACTGGCTCCCTTGTGGAGGAGAGGCTCTGACACCCCCGCGTGGAGACCCCAGCAGCCCAGCAGGGCAGCCCCACCCGGAACCTGCTTCTGCAGAGCACCCATGGCCTGAGCGAGGCCTGAGCGAGGCTGCTGGGCTCGTGGGAGGGTGTGGCAGACATGGTGAGGTCTCGATGGCTGACAGGGCTGCTCCTCTGCTGGGGTCTGGTGTCCTGTCCTGGTGCCTGCAGCTCTGCGGACGGCAGAGTGTACGCGGCCTGCGGGCACCTCCTGCTCCCTCTGCCTGCCCAGTGCCCCCCACTCTGCCCTCGGCCACTGAGCGCTGACAACCCTGAGAACTGCTGCACGAAGAGACACCCACGTCCTTCTCCGCTGGCTTATGTATTTGTCTCTGTTAAATCTTAAAACGTCAGCCTGTGACGGGGACAGACCGATGCCAAGGGTGAGGGGCCCGGCTTCCTGGGCAGGGGCCAGGCAGGCATCGATCCGCAGCTGTGTAACGAAGTCCAGTAACAGCTCCATTACTGCTGCCCGCCAATTGGCCCGGCGCCCTCCAAATGAGCCACAAAGAAGCCGCCTGTCAATATTAATCCCACAGCAGAGATGACTTGTTACCAGAGAGCAAAGGTGTTCCGGCTCGGGCTGAACAACTTAACTCCTTGTCTCATAAAATTTAAGCTGCTATTGATCGCCCTCTTCTATTGTGTGAGGGATTAAGCGTGCGCGCACACACGCACACACGCACACACTCGTGGGAGGCGCCCGGCCCGGCGCCTGCACGGCTCAGGCGGGCTCTGCCCACCTCCCCGCCTACCCGGAACCATTCAGCAACATGAAGCAAATTAAATCAATGAATTCATCCTAGCAGATGGCCACTTTAACACTCAGTTAGCCTTTAGATAATTGAGCGTTGACTCCGGAATCATAAAATGGATGGCTCGTTTGTACATTTTACTGAAATAGATCACCGAGGTTAAATAAATGAAATCCCATTTGTCAGGCGGTAATAAATGGCCTCCCCTTCTGCAAACAGCTCTGTTTGGCCTAATAAATACAGGGACGTTACAGCGCGCCTCCCTTGATGGGGTTACAGCTTAATGAAATGGTCTTCCCTCTGCTTGTTTCTGCCTCCTCCTGCACCGTGTGATAAGTAGCAAACCAACGGAGCTTGTAATTACAATCTTACAGAAACCCGGCCAATCTGTATATAAATCTCACCCTCCAATTACAAGATGTAATAATTTTGCAGTCAAGCTGGTAATGAGGTCTAATACTCATGCCTGCGATAATCCCCGCTGGATGCTGACTCTATCAGATGTTAGCTTTGTAATTATACTGGCAGAAAATCATTATTTCATGTTCAGCAGAAAAATGAGGTTGGTGGGAAGTTAATTTTCTCTATGCTCTGTGAAGCATAGACAAAATTTTAATGATTTAATCATTATGGTTATCCTTTTTGCAATTGACCCGCGTTACTTGTGTAGAAACACTGGCACATTTAAAAGTCCCTGTTACCCGATAAAGCTTGCCAGGTATGCAGCTTTTAATGTAAGAATAACTGTACACAATTAAACTATTACCCCGCGACAGGAGAACTTGCTCTATTTTTAGTTTTCATTATTTATGTCTGATTCATGGAAATGTTTATGTCTAACCCATGCTATCACAAATGGCTAATTTAAAAAAAAATTGAATTACGCTCTTTGGATTCTGTCAACCCTACAAAATGGCACTGAAGAAGAAGAGCCTGACCCGATGACATTTGAGAGCGTGTGGGCCTGAGAAGTTACAACCTTGGGGGCTCCTGAGAAGCAAGGACAGAGCAGGAGGACTTGCCAACGTCCCCCTCAGGGAAGCGGGTCCTCCTCTGGAGACCTCGAGGTTTGGCTGGCGCACTGCTTCCCAACAACGGACCTTGAAATAGAATTTGCATGGACACTGGTTTCTTGCTGTGATGTTGGGAAGGCCAGTTACGTGGCACAAAGCCCACAGCCACACAGCCACACACCAGTGCCTCTCACTGGTGAAGGAGGAGGACATCTGGGGGCTGCCTGGACTGGGCACTGAGGACAGACTGGAGCACAGAGGTCACTCTCTCAGCCCTGTGCTTGCAGTCAGGCCGGCTCCTCCTGGACGCCCCCAGGCCAGCAGCACACTTGTGCCTGTGGTCCACGGCTGCTGGTGACGCAGCCCTGCCTGGGTCTCCACCCCGTGCTCTGAGTGCCGATGGAGCTGATGGCCACCACCCACCCAGGCCTGGGCCAGTGTGTCTGTGAGAAGCTGGTCCTGGGCTTCAGTCCCAGCCCTGGCCCCACAACCTGTGCCCCTCCTGCCCAGGGCCTTCCGCAAGGGGCATGGGCTCTGAGGGCCAGGGGTCACCCGTGTCGACGAGGGCAGGCTGTGTGCTGCTGTGCACTGGGGAGCCTTTACAGAAGGGAACCACGGTCATCTTTCCGAAGGAGAGTTCCATGATGCTGTTAGCCGTTTGCTAAACCTCATCCCTGCAGAGCTATCAGTATCTCTTGCAAATGGCAGATAAAATTTGACGCAAAATTATAATTTGGTCTATTATTTGGGAGTCAGCCCTGCTGGTGAACTGCACCATAATGCGTGTACAGTGGGAGGGAATGTTCCAGAAGCATGCTGTCCATCATGCCCTGGCAGAAGTGAAGGTGCCCGGGATCCGTGGGATGGCGCCGATGGATTCCTGCCCTGCTATCGTGGGAGAGGAGCGGGGTCCTCGGCTGCCCTCCAGGCACACGCCTTGCGTTCAGCACGCCCTAGGATGTCCTCAAGTTCATCTTCAACACCTCCTGGTGACAGCACCTCCTCTCTGTTCCATGTAGGAGGAAAGCCAGCACAGACAGCCACTGCTGAAGCCCCTGGCCCTGGGCCAGCAGGTTCCAGGCAGACTCCCTCTTCCGAATGGCCGCCTGAGTCTGGCCTGAAAGGGCTCAGCAGCTGCCGAGGTCCCATCTACATCCTGAATTCAGCACAGCCAGCTCTGCGGCCCCGCTCCCCTCTGCCAGGTGCCCGTGCTCGCCGGCCTCTGTGGTGTGCTACCCTGGTGGTCTGCTGGGGCGGAAAGGACTGTGTGCGGCAGGCCCGCAGCTTGAAGGACAGAGGCTTATTCCCCACTGATCTGGGGGCTGGAAGGCCAAGATCAGGGCATCGGAAGATCGGGGTCTGGCGAGGGCGCCTTTCAGGTTGGTGGGGGGTGTGCTCTCAGCACAGGCTTGTGTGGCGACAGCAGAGGGAGTCTCTCCCAGGAGGACCCCAGCCCCCAGCCCCACCCCTGCCAGCACCCAGGGGCCAGGCTGCAGACGCCGGGGAAACACCCAGAGAGCCAAGCGCCCTTCACGCCTGGCAGGGAGCCCTTGCCCTCCGGGCCTCCAGCTCTGCTCCAGCTTTGCCTGATTCTGTCGTGGCTGAGCAGATCCAGCAACTGTGCCCTCGCTGCTCTGCGCAGAGCTGTGCAGCCTGGAAGCAGGAGCAGCACGCTCTGAGCCCCGAACATTCGGGAGAAGCATGGGCCTGAGCACATGCCTCCTCTGCTTCTGCATACGGGGGCGCGAGACAGCCTGGCCTTGGCCTGGCCTCGTCAGACGGCTTCTTCTGGCACAGCAAGGAACCAGGAACCCCTGGAAGCTGGTGGAGCTTCCAGGTGGTCCCTGAAGAGCAGAAGTGCTGCAGGTGAGAGAAGCCATAAGAACCGTGATTCAGAATCGGGGTTGGCGAGGGCAAAAGGGCACACTCGGCACTGCTGGTGCTCTGCTGGTGGGACTGCAGATCGGTGCGACCGCTACAGAAAGCAGGGTGGAGATTCCCCAGGACACTTGGAATGGACCCACCATTTGACCCAGCTATCCCACTCCTAGGTTTATACACAAAGGACTTAGAATCAACATACTACAGTGACACAGTCACATCAATGTTTTTAGCAGCTCAATTCACAATAGCTGAACTATGGAGCCAACCTAGGTGCCCTTCAACAGATGAATGAATAAAGAAAATGTGGTGAATATACACAGTGGAATACTACTCAGCATTAAAGAAGGATGAACTTAGGACATTTGCCAGTAAATGGATGGAGTTGGAGAATATCATGCTAAGCAAAATAAGCCAAACCCCAGAGAACAAAGTCCCAATGTTTTCTCTGATATTCTGATGCTAAATCACAATGAAGGGTGGTGCTAAGAAAGAATGGAGTTACTTTATATTGGGCAGAGGGGAGTGAGGGAGGGGAGAGGGTAGGGGGTAGGAAGGACAGTAGAGTGAAGCTGACATTATTACCTCATGTACATGTACGACTGCATAGCTGATGTGATTCTACAACATGTACAATCAGAAAGTGAGAGATTATACCCCATTTATGTTTGATCTATCAAAGTGCATAAATGCATTCTACTGTCATGTACAACTAATTAGAGCAAATAAAAAAAACTGAAACAAAAAAGAACCAGTAATTCTAGGGAATGAGGAGAATAAGACTCACAAGAACCCAGCTTCCAGGATTTTAGGTGGAAATTGAAGTTGCTGGGAAAAATTCTCTGCCCTGGTGAGGTGGTTTTTAAGCTCACAGACTTTGTACAAAAGACAAGGTCTCTCTTCCATTTGCTGGTCTGTGCACTAAAGGAACACCAGAGACTTAGGACCCAGGAAATACTCAGTAAATGAGGCCACACATCCCAGGGAAAGCCAGGCTTGGTGTTCTGCCCTAACCCGATTCACAAGGACACACATGCTCGTGTGAACTCACTCACTCACATGCACAAACACGAACACTCATATACACACACACTGACATACACAAGAACGCACAAACATGTGCATAATGATATACATGCGTGCACACTCTGGAGTACACCCCCCACTCACATGCACAAATACACACACTCGTATGCATGCACACACAAGAAAACATACACATGCACAGGAATGTACACACTCACATGTGCACACACATGAACATGCACACAATGCACATACTCATTCACTCACACACTCACATGCACACATGCACACTTGTGCACATTCATGCTCACTCAAACACACAGACACAATCACATGCACACACATGCATGTGCATTCACACTCACTGTACACATACTCACATGCACACTCACATGCACACAAGCAAACACACATTCACATGTACACTCAGATGCACACACATACACACTTGCATGCATGTATAGTCATAATCACATACTCACATGCACAATCAACACTCACATACACAGTAACAGACCCACTCAAATGCATACGTGCATGAATCACATGCACATATGCACACCCCACATGCACATACACCATCACGATCAAATCCACATGTACACACACTCATGTGCACACATACATTCACCTGGACTCACATTCACACTCACACACATGCATATGTACACTCACATGTACACTCGTGTATACACATGCACACATCCCCCAAGCACTCTCACATACACTCACACATTCACAGGCAAACACTCTCACTCACATGCATATATTTAGACACACTCACATATACTTGCACACACAAATGCACACCCAGAACCCTCTCTCACTTCCATACACTCATACTCTGTCACAGAGACATTCCTATACACAAGCACACTCACATATGCCCACATACACATGTTCACATGCGCTCACACACACACTCACATACTCTACACATACATACACTCATACACAATCACATTCACACACTCTCGTGCACACTCACACACTTACATGTACACACACTGAGACACTCACATGAACACTCACACCACAGTCACACATACAGGCAAACTCATTGTACATTCCCACTCACATAAAACTCACACACTTGTACACACATAGTCACATCAGGTACACTCACAAGTGCACGCACATTCACTTGGACACACACATTCATTCTCATATACTCCCCCATATGCCTTTAAAAAGCTCATTTTCTTCCATAAAACAGACCTTGCTGAAATGTCCCCACGCTGTCTCCTGCCGCCTCCTGCCTGCCATGCTCTCCAAGTCACCTCCCAGTCCCCCCAGAACAACCCACCTCCCCCGCCTCCTCCCTGCAAGGGGAGAGGGGAGAGGAGCTGCCGGGCTGTCCTGGGTCCGCCTGGCTCTGTCACCTGGTGGCCAGCCACGATCCGCTAAAGCGCTCTCCTCTCTCCTCATGGGTGGGGACGTGGTGGTCTCAAACACCAGGTCTCAAGTCTCCATGGAGAGGCTTGATTTTCCCTTGGAGCAGAGGAGCCCTGAGAGGGGACCTGGTCTGGTGTTGGGGCTCCGGGATCCCAGGGGACCACGAGACAAAGGCGAGGGCCCTGAGCCACTGGGCCCCATGCAATGCCCGTCACGCGCACTGGCCACAAGCCTCACCCCGTGAAAGGCTCAGTCCATTTAAAGTTGGAGGCTCTTGTATTTGTTGGTACGACTTTTGGTATTTGGCCAAGAAATTGTAAGAACCCTGTGGACAAACAACTGTTTTTTTACATGTCCTGCCTTTTAAAACTTTGTGATCACAAGTCGTGGTTAAAGCTCTGTATCAGCATCACACTTGTGATTTCTGATAAGTGCCAAAATATATTTTATCAAATATTCATAGCAGAGTCATGAATAAAGTATATAACCTCAAGAACATGAACTATCAATTTGTATGGTCTGGACTCTGCTTGGCAAGGTAAGGGATTAGGAATGAGATTTGAGGAGAAGCCAAGGGGGACATTTGTTTATGATTAATATTTTAAATGTCTGTCATAGAATGTGGGCAGCCTGTTCTGAACTTCAGATAACAAATCCTCTGCTTTATTTCACTCCAAGTTGTCCTCATGCATTTTCACGGAAAGCTACAAGAAAGTTCATGCCCTTCCTGAAGTTTCTGAAGCTCATGTGGTGGAACTATTTTGAGATGTTGGCATTTGGAGCAAGGGCATTGAAGAGGAGTAGGGTCCTCCAGCCAGGAGCCCTGAAGATGGGACCCAGTGAGGACAGAAGGGGGGCAGAGGGAGAAGGAAGGTTGGGAGAGAGGGAGGATGGAGGGAGGGGGCGGGGGAAAGAAAGGAGGGGGAGGGGAGGAGGGGGAGGGGGAGAGGAGGGGGCGGGAGGGAGTGGAGGAAAGAAATGGGGGAGGAAGGAAGGGAAGCAGGGGCGGGGAGGATGGGGACGGAGGGGGAGAGGAGGGGGCGGGAGGGAGAGAAATGGGGAGGGGGAGGAGGTGGACGGAGGGGGAGAGGAGGGGGAGGGAGAGAGGGAGGAAAGCAGGAGGGAGGGAAGAAAGCAGGAGGGAAGGAGGGAAACAGGAGGGAAAGAAAGAAGAGGGAGGAAGAGAGATCTTCTCGTTGTTTTGCTAAGGGAAGGGACCTTCTTTTCCTTGAGTTGTTCTGCCCTAGAGACGTTGGGTTTAAGTTCATTTCATGCATTGAGTTTACTCGACTTTTCAGATTTTCTTCTAGATTTACTGCACCTGGAGTGAGTGTTTATTGATGTTCACTTGGAGGACTGTTTTCAGAACATTGCTTACTCCCAACCCCCCCCGAGAGCAAAGCATTTTGGATTAGAGGGAGATATGGAAAACAATCAAGTCCTTTTAATTATAAGAAGACATTTTGCAATGGAGCTGAAGGTGTTTACAGGGAAATGCATGGACTGTGCAGGCAGGGGGCTCTCGCGGAGGCCCAGGCTGCGGGTGCTCTGTGTTCCCCAGGGGACCAGTGACCTGCTCTCAGACAGGCTGAGTCTCCCTGGCCCTCGGTAGGGAGCGAGGCAGAATGAGGCTGGGTGGCTATGCAGAGCTGCTTTGCGATGTGGCCACGTATTCACAGACTGGCAGGCTGATTGAGGTGCTTACACCTGCCACTTTCTCGCTGCGAGTATTGCCGCACTCGAGAACAGTGAGGTTGCAGTATTACGTGTCTTAAATTTCTACTTATATTTTGGATGCTTTGTGTTCTTCGCCAACTCTTCAGGCTCCTGCCCCTCCGCTGTCTGCTCTCTGCTCCTGTGAGCTTGGCTGCTTCGGGCTCCGCACTGTATGAGGGAGGCCTGGTGACGTTTGTCGTTCTGTCCCTAGCTCGCTGTGTTTGGCACAGTGTCTCCCAGGTGCATTCACTCACTGCAGAAGAGACTTCCCTTCTCTTCCGAGGCTGAGCAGCTGCCGTGTGTGCATGACCACCTGCACCCTCACCGGCTGACGGACCACAGGTGCTCTCCCCACCTGGGCTGTGTGGGGTGTGACCGACATGGCAGCGCCCAGGTCTCCTCCACACATTGATCTTGTTTCCTGGGGCAAGTCCCCGGTAGGCGGCTGGACAATGTGCAGGTCTGTTTTCCAGCTCTGGGCCGCCTCAGGCTGTTTTCTGAGATGGTAGCGCAGGGATACCTCCCCCGCCACCCCGTCCCCAGCTCTTGTGCACGTGTGGCCTTTCATCCGGGTATTAGCCTTGCTCCCGGGGAGGGGGCTTCACGGTGGTTGACTGGCGTTCTCCTGGCATTCGCGAAGACAGCTTTTCTCCTGCCTGTGACCGTGGCATGTCTGCTGGGAAACTTGAACTTGACTCCTCTCCCCGTTTGCCATCAGGTTCCTTCCCTTGCTGTCTAGTGCCCTATGTGTTCTGGATGGAACCAGTGGGCAGCTATGTCCCCCAGTTCTGCCGGCTGCCCCTCCACTTGGCTGTGAAGCTTCGAGTTGGGTGCCGTGTTCGCTTTGGTTTTGGGCAGCAAAGTAGAAATCCCAAATATCGCTGCCCAGATGCGGTCAGGAGTGCCCGGCTTTCCTCTGGTGCGCAGGTCTGGTCTGATGCTGCAGCCTGCCCTTGATTTTGTGTCAGCGCTCATCATTGGCCCGAGACAGGGTGCAGGTGGGTGTCTTCCCCAGCACCGTTCACAAAGGCCTGACTTTTCTCTTGGCACTCTTGTCAAACATCAACTGGCTCTAAGTGTGGGCTACTCTCCGTGCCATCTGCTCTGTCCTGCTGATTCGGATGCCAGTTGTATGCTCTCGGGTACCAGAGATTTTGAAAGCAGACAGAGGGATGCCCAGCTCTGCTCTTGTCCCTCAGAGCTGCTCTGGCTACCTAAGGTCTTTAGTGATGCCCTCTGAGTTTCAGGGCTGTTTTTTTTTTTTTTTACTATTCCCGTGAAAACTGCCTTTCTAATTTTAATGGAGATTTCATAGAATCCCTAGATCACTTTGGGTAAAAGAGTCTACTTTGAATGGCATCATACGTGAAGAGATCCAGTACAATCCTTGCAATATGAAATTTACTAGTTTGTTCAAAGATAATTAATGATTTAGTGATAGATTATTCTCCTTTGAGAAAGCCTTCATTTCCCCTTCTGCCAAAAAGACCATCTTGTGGTTTACCGAATTCATAACTCGAAACTCTCTTTTGAATCTTGGAAGGTGCTGTCCCTCTTCTTCCTGCTCAGACTTGGAGGTGAGACACCTGCGGCCTTCACACTGGTGTTCCTTGCAGGTGGCGTGCCGGCTGCCTCTGTGGCTGTCTGGATCTGCCTTTCCCTTCCTGGTCTCACTGTGCTGCCAGGTGCTCGGGGCCTTGCTGGCCTGGCTCATCGTGCTGAATACTAGGCTCGTGTCTTCCTGCGAGTCTGTGGAGGCTCCAGTCCCTGTGTCCCCAGCACGTCTCACGCACACACTTGCTCCTGTCTTCCGACACCTAGCAGGCCATGGTGGACTTGGGCAGCGCCCGCGCAGGCCTGCGAGGACTCCGGAGCGTTCCCCGCCTACTTTCCTGTTGCAGCAGAGCTCTCCTGGGCCTACCTGGGACCCGACAGTGTCCTCGGTGCACTGCGTGGAGCCCTGCTGGCTGGTGCTTCATCCAGGGCAGCATTCTGTGCTCCTTTCCACTGGGTCATTTTAAACTTGTTTTAGATGAAGTTTTCATTTCCACTTATTCCAGGACAATTTGTGAGTGCTAATAGAAGAATTTCTGTGACAGCGCTCATCCTGGTGACAGCCCTCCACAGCGCTGGCTCAGTGTGATCTGCAGCTGGAGGACTCCTCCTCTTGCCATCTACCCTCACTGTCACCCTGTCCCTGTGGCAGTGCTCATCCTGGTGACAGCCCTCCACAGCGCTGGCTCAGTGTGGTCTGCTGCTGGAGGACTCCTCCTCCTGCCATCTGCCCTCACTGTCACCCTGTCCCTGTGACAGCACTCTTCCTGGTGACAGAACTCCACAGCGCTGGCTCATTGTGATCTGCAGCTGGAGGACTCCTCCTCCTGCCATCTACCCTCACTGTCACCCTGTCCCTGTGGCAGCGCTCATCCTGGTGACAGCCCTCCACAGCGCTGGCTCAGTGTGGTCTGCCGCTGGAGGACTCCTCCTCCTGCTATCTGCCCTCACTGTCACCCTGTCCCTGTGACAGCACTCTTCCTGGTGACAGAACTCCACAGCGCTGGCTCAGTGTGATCTGCAGTGGGAGGACTCCTCCTTCTGCCATCTGCCCTCACTGTCACCCTGTTCCCTGTGACAGCGCTCATCCTGGTGACAGCCCTCCACAGCGCTGGCTCAGTGTGATCTGCAGTGGGAGGACTCCTCCTTCTGCCATCTGCCCTCACTGTCACCCTGTTCCCTGTGACAGCGCTCATCCTGGTGACAGCCCTCCACAGCGCTGGCTCAGTGTGATCTGCAGCTGGAGGACTCCTCCTCCTGCCATCTGCCCTCACTGTCACCCTGTTCCCTGTGACAGTGCTCATCCTGGTGACAGAACTCCACAGCGCTGGCTCAGTGTGGTCTGCCGCTGGAGGACTCCTCCTCCTGCCATCTGCCCTCACTGTCACCCTGTCCCTGTGACAGCGCTCATCCTGGTGACAGCCCTCCACAGCGCTGGCTCAGTGTGGTCTGCAGCTGGAGGACTCCTCCTTCTGCCATCTGCCCTCACTGTCACCCTGTTCCCTGTGACAGTGCTCATCCTGGTGACAGAACTCCATAGCGCTGACTCAGTGTGATCTGCAGTGGGAGGACTCCTCCTGCCATCTGGCCTCACTGTCACCCTGTTCCCTGTGACAGTGCTCATCCTGGTGACAGAACTCCACAGTGCTGGCTCAGTGTGGTCTGCCACTGGAGGACTCCTCCTCCTGCCATCTGCCCTCACTGTCACCCTGTTCCCTGTGACAGCACTCTTCCTGGTGACAGAACTCCACAGCGCTGACTCAGTGTGGTCTGCAGTGGGAGGACTCCTCCTGCCATCTGCCCTCACTGGCACCCTGTTGCCTTGCAGTGCCCTGGACACTGTCTTCTTCTTCTCAAGGTCCTGGTCCCCTGAGACTGTTTGTTTTAGCATCCACACACCTGCTCTGTTCTAGCACACATATCCTGGGCCACCCGTGCACTGTGGTTCCATGAGACGTGAAGACCATTGAGTGTCCTTGGGCCTTGGCTCCGTGGTGCTTCTGGGCTCCTGCTTGTCACTCTGGTGTGTCCTCTGGGGATGGTAGGGGTTTCCCAGCATGGTGCTAGTGTCATCCAGGTGACGAGGAGCCTGTTGACTGTTTGATGTCTCTGGACTCGGGGGCTATGGTTCTAAGAGAGAGAGTCCCTGGTCATTTCCCAGCAGGGTCGCCTCATGCAGGGCCCTTGTCAGTGATGCTGGGCTCACCTGTGTTGCCAGTCGGGCCCCTGCTTGATTTGGGGTGGTGACAGGCTCCCTGCTGCTGTGCTGACTGGCAGGAGGGGCTGGGCCTGGGTCTCCTCCTTGTTGGCCTGGGGATGTAAGTGCCCTGCCAGCATCTCTACTCACATCCTCCATACCCTCCAGCTCCTGTTGACTGCCTTCTGTGTGATTTCCAGGGCAAACAGGAGAGCGGATGGAGCAGGGAGCCAGGGCACCAGGTCCCCCGTCTGAAGGTGCTCAAGTCCATGCTAGCATCTGAGTTGGAGAACCAGAAGAGCCTTTGTTGCAGGGTCTGAGGCTCCTCCCCGAAGGCCCAGAACCAGTGCTGACCAGAATGGTGAGCAGCCAGTGAGCACCAAGGTGTCCGGTCCTCAATGTCACATGCTCACAGAAACCAGGCTGCTCGTAAATGACGCTTCTGGGGTGGGGGTGGGCAGGAGGCAACAGTGAGAGCCTTATCATGAGGCACAAGGACCAGGTAGAAGAGCTGGACCAGGTAGGAGGGCCCAGTGCAGAAGATCTGGGCTCCTGTAATCGACCTACTGAGGCTGCCGGACTGCCAAGTCATTATTATAAAAATCAGTGCATCAAAAGAAAGACTGGACATTTGCCTCTCCCTGGCTCAGGGACAAAGCCCTGCAGCACGTCCAGCGACTGGCGTGTGGACAACACTGGGGACATTGGATCAGACTGCCCACGGCCAGGTCCTGGGCCCCGGGGGAGAACCAGCTGGCTTCCACTGGGACACCCGTCACCAACCGTCACTCAGGGTGCGGGCCACCCTTTCCCGTCACATTTCTGAGTCCCCGGCGTGAAGAGGAAGGAGGTGGTGGAACGGAGCCTGGGTGCCTGAACGCAGAGGAGGTAGAGTGGAAGGCGCAGTGCAGAGCGGAGGGCAGTGGCAGAGGTGGCAGGCTGGCCAAGGCCGGGCTGGCAGAGGCAGGGGCCAGGGCTCAGGAAGGGCACCGTGCCCGCAGCAGGAGGCTCAGGGCCTTGCAGTCACTGGGAGCTGGTGGCCAGCACAGTGGAGGGAGGGTAGGTGATAGGAGGTCTGGGGAGGAACAGTGGTGGGCGCAGAGCCCCTGCTGCCTCCGTGGAGCAGTGTCTAGGTGACACTCAGAGGCGGGGACATGGGGAGGAGCCCCGGAGTCAGGGGAGGCCTTGAGGTCACAGGGTCAGGGGAGGCTGTGAGACCACAGTACGGAATGAGGGCATAGGAACTTCTGTAAGTTTTCCAAAATCTGAACTTCTAACAATAAGATTATTTTTAGATGTACAGTTAATATTGACTTTAATCCTTCTCAAAACTCAGGACTCATTCCCCAAACCGAAGCACGCTGCGGCTCTCGGGGCCTGCGGGACCCTCCACCCCTGTGGCGGTTGTGCCCTCAGGGTCCTCCCACAGAGCCAGGAGACCTCCGTGGTTTGGCACTTCAGAAGAGCTTCCGGAACCACGCTGCTCCTACTGAACGTCCCCTGTGGGTGGCCAGAAGCGATACTCAGTCTTATTGGCACTGGCCTGTTGTGTATTTTCAGGGGAGAGATACTTCGGGGTAGTTGGATTTTGGTTTTCCAAAGTGCAAGCTGACCTTGCAGAAAATCAGAATCAAACAGGACAGAGCTGTTAGCAAATGCTTTTGGCCGTACCATCGACAAGACCCTGCCGAGGAGCAAGTCAAATAAGTAAACATCTCCATTTCTTTTGGATGTACGCTTCCTGCTTCACAGCCACAGTAAAGGTGGTTCAGCACACAGCTGTCAAACTCGACCGGTGGAAGGAGCGAGGCTCCTGCGGCTTCGGCGAGCCTTCCCAGGATGGCCCATCCACCTGGGCGCTGGCCCTGGTCAGAGGTGCCTGGTCCTCTGATGGGGCTGGGTCCTCGTTGGTGGTCACCAAGGAAGAGTGGGCCAAGACCCAGAGAAGAGGAGGAGCTGGGGCATTTCAGTGTCTTCTGCGTCTCTCACTTCAAGCACAAAGTCACCTCGTCGCACAGCAAGGTTTGAGTGCAGTCCCAGGTGCACAGGTCCGAGGCCAGGCCTCCCGGCAGCACCCGTATGGCTGAGCTGCTCATTCCTCACAGGTACTTAACTACGGAGGTGGTTTGTGGGCTCCAGCCAAGGTCTTAGAGGCAGGGATTTGGGGAGGAAGGCGGCCCCTGAAACCACAGCAGTAACGGGAACGAGTAGTTTGGGTCTATGGACCCAGGTGTTTCTCGTCTGCCTTCACCACCCACGGAGCTCAAATGCAGCAGATGCAGGTTCATCTGTAGTGAAAGGAGGGCTATTCTGCCAGTGAAAGCCTGGCCTGGCATTTAGGATGGGCCCTTCAACAGCCTCTCCCAGCGGAGGGCTCCATGAACCGTCACCTAGATGCCTCCATCAAAATTCTCCACGCCTGGTGCTGACCCCGGGCACGATACACGTATTGAAACTTTCAGTCACACTTGGGAAGTTTGGCAGATGGCGTCTCTTCCTATTAATTTTTTCCCCCAATTCCCCCCCCCGCCCGACAACCCCAGTTCCAGGCCTTACCCCACACCCCACCCCCCGTTGGACGCCCTTCTTTACTAGATCTAATCAGCCACGTGTTGGACAAGAAGGGATCCTTTATGCATGTGCTGTTGGGACAAGGGGAGCAGCGCTGCAGATCACAAGAATAAACAACTCGCGATTCAATTACAATGCCAGGCTGGGCTTTTATCTGGCGGTGACATCATTTCAATCAAAATGTAAAATAATACAATCCAACAGTTGCAAGAGGTGGAGATAGGACACAGGCGGCTGCACTTCGTCATTTAATCAGAAGAGAAGGGCGGCGGGCGGCCTCCTCCTGACAGGCAGGGCCTCCATTTCCAAAACCCCATTACCTGCTCTAATCTATTCGGCAGGACTGAATGCGGGGAATTGTCTATTACTTTTATTAGTGGAGCTGTTATGCAGGACACAGCGTATTGCACTGTTTTCTCTGTTCGTTTAATTAACAAAAGCATGAAATCTCCCTATTGGCAGCTTTCTCCACGCGACTTCTATTGCTTTTCCTGCTCCGAGCAGGGATTTTATTCATTTCCTTTGTCTCCTTTGAAATTTTTTAAAGGGTGATGTTTCTCAAGACCTGCAAATCATCACGAGAAGAAAAAACATAATTCAAGGGCAAATGCACGGTCTCTAAACTGCTTAGGCTGCTAAAACAAGCGGCCTCGGCAGCTCGGTGCAGCAGTTGTGTGTCAAGTTTCTCTTTCAATCCCAGGACTTTACAGGCCCCAGGGGGTGGTGGGAGAGCCCTGCTTTGTGTCAGGGCGATAAAAACGATAATGGCCGCTTCATCCATGAGCCTGAAAGCAAAGAGAGAGGAGGTGGAGATCCAGAGAGGAGTTGGAGCGCGTCCTCCTTGGCCCTGGCCGTTCGGTATTGACCATGGCCCTTGAATAGCCCATTACAGTTAATCAATGAGCACATTGTTTTTCCTTGAACTGTATTTAGTTTATAGCAATCAATCATTTTAAAAGGAAATAATCTATTGCCTTTCAATATTCTTGATTGTTCTGTACAACCAAGCAGATCCATGAAACAAAAACTGACTTGAATGAACCCAACATGAGGTCAGTACGATAGGGTCATTTTACCAGGTGGACCAAGGACGCTGAATGTTTTTTCCCCACGACTACTTGGAGGACTTTATGTTGGTGATTTGCGTTGGTTCTTCCCTAGTAGAAGAGGGAGGTACAGTTCTGCTAACATGGTCTCACAGGAGACAGCACAGTTGGAAAGGTGGGGTCTTTACACAGGAAGTTAAATAATGACAACTTCCATTACACCAAGGGGCAGGAGAACACGGGGGTCGCAGGACCACCAGAAAAGCAGGCGGCTTGTAAACCTGGAAGCAGGCGAGAAGCATTCTAATGAGAGGGGGCAGGGGGGGCACCCTTGAGGGCTCAGCCTCCTGTCCACTGCGACTCCCCAAGAGCAGAGCTTCGAGGAGAAGGAAGGGCGGTGGGTCCACGCTGCCCTCCCAGCGCTGGCCTCCGCCAGCACCCGCCCTGGGGAGGGAGGCTGCCTGCCCTGCCCTGTCACTCAAGGTGGAGCTGTCCTCACAGGGAGGGAGCCCCGTCTGCCTGCCCTGCAGGTGGCCTGCGCCTGTGCCTGGAGAGGCGTCTTCATCTGACAGACGCGCATGGAGCACCCGGCTCTGACCAAGACTGGGGATGTGCCTGGGAACAGCCGAGGTGCGGGAGTCCGGGGAGACCCTGCGTGGACGCAGCCAAGGCGAGTCCTCTGAGCTCAGGCTCAGCAGGGTCTGGTGGAGAACTGGCAAAGGGTTCTAAAGGAGACTCGGGCCCGGTTGGGTGTGGGCCCTGAGCGGCGGCTCAGGAGCCGTGGGCATCCTGCGGGGAGCAGCCAGAAGAGCCTGTGAGGAGGGCAGGAGCCGTGAGGAGCCACTGTCAGGGCCGCCGCGGAGGACGCGGCACAGACCCAGGCACAGGCCCCAGGGAGATGGGACTGCAGCCCTGGCCGAGGGGTGGAGCGGGAGCACGGGGAGGGAGAGGTAGAGACTTGGAACACCGCAGGCACTACCGTGGGCTCCACAGTCCTCTCCTAACTGTGCGCTTGAAGGGCGGCACTGCCCAAGGCTCGGCCGCTGCTTGGTTGCTGCAGGAGAGCTGCGTCCACTCTTCCTCTCAGGCTGCCGGTGCCCAGGACAGCTGGCCTGGTAAACCTGGAATGGTCACTTTGGACAGAAAATGCTGTCTGGGGAATCATGACAAAGAGGAACAGCTGAGGTGGGTCCCCTGCATGAGGTGAGCTTGTGAGCAGGCGCCTGTGGTCCACGCCCTCCTTGCTGGCCCCCCAGGGCCCAGGCCTGAGCACAGGAACTGAGCACCATAGGCCCCAGGCAAATCGTCCAGGATCAGACGGATGCTCCCCCAGCTCCACCACCCTGGCTCCTGCGGGGCCGGGAGCCCCCTGGCCTCCGCTCCTCAGGGGTGAGTCACGAGGATTCACCGCATCCCCGACTCCAAACACAGCAGAGAAGTTGCCAAGCAGTGATGCCTGGAGCTATGTATTTCTAAGTGCTTGTTGGAGGCCACTTTCTTCTCTTTAAGAAATGGTCTCGCAGTGTCCGACTGCGTGAGATTGGTGGGTGATGTGAGGGCTCAGAGCCACGGGGCTTGGTGGCCGTCACACTTTGCCTCTGTTAGTTCTCTCTCTGTCCCTCTCTCATCAGCCTTCCCCGACAGTGACAGAAGTAGGAACACACACAGAAGCAGGAAAGAGAAAGCTGAGCACCTGGCAGGGGCCCTGGGTCTCCCGCCCAGGCGTCTCTGCCCCACAAGTCCCAGCAAGACCAGTCAGCCACTGGACTAGCAGTGACAGAAGTCCCCGTTTACACGAACTCCAGGAGGTTCTGGTGAGTCGAAACTGCATTTGCCCAGGTCAGCGGAGTCGCTCCTGGGTTGGGAGGTGGGATGAGGGGTCGGCTGGGAGCGCAGACAGCGATGCTGTATTGAGGCCCAGGGTGGGTCCGAGACACCTGCCCTTGTGTCTGAGGGCCAGCAGAATGCACCCGGAACCCAGCACGGGGTCACGGGGCTCAGAGCACAGGTTCTGCCAGGGAGAGCCCTTGTCAGCGACTCAGACCACAGCAGAAATCAAAGACCCCGTCACGTGGAGGAGGAGCGCGACACGCTCTCCGGGGCGTGCCCTGGCCCGCGGCTGTCCCGCACGTTCGGCAGGACCGGCTCCAGGAACCCTGCCCTCTCCTCCTGTAGCATCCTTTTCATGCACCAAGCTTTCTCTTAGATTGACTTTCTTTCCGTGGTTTTCTTGGCTGTTTACAATGGTTGGTGCTATTTTCCACCGTTCCTCATGCTCTGTGCTCCATCTTCGCATTGTCCCTGTACCAGGGACTTGTTGCAGGCTTTCAGAGTCCTCACTGGCGGTTCACCACCTGGGCAGAGGCCACCTCACCAGCGTTGGGCTGTCACATCGTGGGCGTCTTGGGGAGGCCCGGTGTGCGTGCAAAACACGGAGACCTCCTCAGTATAGAGAGGGCTCCTGCCTGCGCATGTGTACTTGTGAGACAGAATTCTCCACCATCTCGGCTCTGCGTGATGCCACGGTGCGATGACCCGTCCCCAGTCAAAGGCGCAGTGCTCCCTCGGGGTGCTCCAGGGGGCCACGTGCATCTTCTGCAGCGGGACCCCCACCTTGTTCTCCGCTCCCAACTCCCTTCCTTCCGCCCTCCTTCTTTTCTATGTATTTCTTGGTCTGAACTGGAGACAGACCCAGGGTGCTCCCTCTCTGAGCTGCATCCTCAGCCTCTTCCATATTAATTTGAGCGAAGGCCTTGCCGAGTTGCCCAGGATGGCCTGGAACTTGCGACCCTCCTGCCTCAGTCTCTTGAGCTGCAGGGCTCGCTGGAGTGCTCTAGCGCACATGGCCTTTTGGCCACTTCTTCACGAACATGGTCCTACTTCTGCTGACTAGTGTACTGGGCAGCTGTCCTTGCTGTGTGAGTGGCCTGTGATGTGCTCTGAGATGTTTTCATGTATTTCTCAAGTGAATTCCCTTTTAGAAATAGGAATATGAGAGTCCACCATGGCTGGATAGCTCTGCCAAGGGCTGCCTCCTCCCCCTCAGAGACCCACACAGCAGGCGTGTAGCTGCATTTTGAGGTGAGTGACAGAGGCAGGATGCTGGAACCCAGCCAGGGAGGGATTGAGCCTTGTGAGACTCAGAAGCCTGGGCGGGTGGCATAGGAAGAGAAGCAAAGTGCTCAGTGACTGCTACCCTCGCTGCCCAGCCAGGGGAGGCACCCTTCCAAGTGGCTCCTGGTGTCTGACTCCCACTGCCTGAGTGTCCACAGTGGGCACCTCCTCCCACCACGCCTGCCTGGCCCCAGAGTGTCCTCAACCCGGTGGGGACCCAGAGGTCGTATGCCTCACCTGTAAAGGCGCACAGTGACGGAACAGGAACAAAGCCCACACAGCGGGAAGCCAGTGAGCAGAGGCTGCACTTAGACCAGACGAAACAGACGAAGACAGTGTAAACGTGCCAAGAGGGACACGGTGCCGCCCTCATGGATCCATCCAGCAAGAGCACCTAGTGACCGTACACACACATGCCTGACACTGAGCACCCACAGCTGGGGCACCGTCAGGCCTGAGGAGTCAGAGACTCCAGCAGGATCATAGCAGGGGAGACTTTGCTTTCTTCAAGCACAGATGATCCAAAGAAAAACCAACTAAGAATAGGGCAGATCCTGTCCTCCACAGACCCAACCGACTGACAGTGTTTGCAAAGCATCCCATCCAAGGGCTGCAGGTGCACATCATTCTCATCAGCTTCCAGAAAGTTCTCTGGAATAGACCTTATATCAGGCCACAGGACAAATCTCAGAATTAAAACAATCAAGATCATATTGTGTATCTTTTCTAACTGCTGCAGAATAAAACTAGAAATCAACAACAAAAGAAACCCTGAAAACTATAAAACTCATGGAAACCGAGCACCATGCCACTGAGTAGAGGAGGGGATCACTGAGGAATCAGAAGGGAAGTTCACAAACTTAATGAAAAAAAAAAAGAAAATCAAAGCACAACACAAAAAAATGCATGAGATGTAGCAAAAACAGTACTGAGAAAAGTTCATAGAATGATGCCCACAGCAAAGTAGGAAAGGGATTTCCCATAAAGGACACATGGGTACTTTCAAGGACTGGGAAAAGCAAGAAAAAACCAAACACAAAGTTAGCAAAAGGAAAGAAATAATAAAGATCCCAGCAGACAAGAGAAATAGAAACAAAAATATAAGGGTTCAATGAAACAGAGGGTTTTTTTGTTTGTTTCAAAAGAGAAACAAAGTTAAAATCTTCAGCTAGACTAAGAAGAAGAGAGAAGACAATAGTAAATTAGAGGTGCAGAAGGAGACTTTCCAACCCCTACCCCAGAAGCGCAAGCGTCCTAAGGGACTATGGGGATAACCACGCGCAGGCACACTGGAAAACCTAGAAGACCCAGACTCATTCTGAGCAACACCACCTACTGAAGTAGCACTGTGAGGACTCAGAAACCTGAACAGACCAGGAATGAGCAGTGAGACTAAATCAGTGGTGACACGTTCCTCAAGGAAGGTAAGTCCAGGGCCAGATGGCTCCCTGCTAATTTCTGCCAGACTTCTAAGAAAGAACTTAGCAACTCTCAAGCGACTCCAAACTCATCCTCCCAGGCCAGAGCACCCTGATACTGAAGCCAGACATGGACATAGCAACTGCAAAAGAAAACCACAGGCCAGTGTCGCCAATGAACACAGGTGCAAAGTTTCTCAACAAAACACAAGCAAATTGAATCCAACAGCTTATTAAGTAGATCATTTATAATCATGAAGTTGGATTTATCCCAGGGATGCAAAGAGGTTTCAACATACACAAATAAATGTGAAACAGAGCAACGACTGAATGGGAACAGAAATAATGTGACCGTCTCGACAGTTGCAGGAAAAACATCCAGTGAAATGCAGCATTATTTCATGATAAAAGTTCAGAAGAAGCATCCCTCGCGGTAATGAAGGCTGCAGATGACAATCCCAGCCCAACGTCATGCTGCGTGGGAGAGCTGAAGCAAGTCTCTGCGACGGAACAAGGCGGCGTCCACGCCACCATCTTGTTCCAGGGAACTGGAAGTTTTGTCCGGAGCGATTAGGCAGGACAAGACAGAAAAGGCACCTGGACAGGAAGGGAGGGTGATCTCTGTTGATGGTGCTGCGATTCTACACATAGGAAACCAGGCTCCACCACGGGCTGTTAAACTAATGAGTCCAGTGAACTCGCAGGACACATCAGCATACAGAAGCATCAGCGTTTTTACACCAACAGTGTATGCCCGAGAAAGAATAATGAAAGCATCCTGTTCACATTAGCTCCCCCAAACAAAACGGCTAGGGACAAGATTAGCAAAGAAAGTGAAAACCTCCACAACAAAATTATAAAACGCTGATGAAAGAAATCGTGGGGAAAAAAAAAAAAAAAAAAGGAAAGACCACCCCTTCAAGAATAGGAAGAGTAGATATTACTAAAATATCCACACTGCACAGGAAGATCCTGCAAGAGGCCTGAGGGTCCCACTTAGCCGGCAGGGGCCTGGGGGAGGCCAAGGCCATGACACCAAGGGGCTGCAGTCACTGGCTGAGTCTGCCGGACTGGGGACGCTCTTGGTTCCCACACGGTGTGTCTCGTCTGTGCGCCACCAGGACTGTGGAGCAGGCTTAGCGGCCTTGTCCGAGTCTGCGGTTTGTTGCTGGGCAGACCAGCGGACCTCACTGTGGGGCTGGTACCACTGCTGCCCCGGGCGGGCTGTCTCTTTTCCAGGAGGCTCCAACATGGGCTAGTGGGGACACACGCTTCATCCTGGGAGCATCTGCTAGCAACCCTTCCAGGAGCTCACGCCAGGTGCTAGGGTGGCCACAGGCAGGTCCCAACCGAGAGGTGAACCATCACCATCTCTCTAAGGAACTTGGGAGTCTGGCCTTTCCTTTGATCATGGAGGATTCCTTGGATGGTACGTCCAGAAGTTGATTCACTGTTGTTCAGAAGGGACTTTAAGAAAGTATGAGAACATGGCATCTGTAAGTCTGATTGTAAAGAGAACTTCCCTGACGTGAGTTTGGGGGACCCATGGGTCACCACCCAGAGCTGGGGACCTCTTCCTTCAGAACAACAGGACAGTGCCCGAACAGGCAAGCACGTCAGTCCTGGGTCTCCCTGGGCCCTTCGCTGGTCTTGGGTCAGTCTCTACAAGAGATCAGGCCTTTCCTCAAGAAGGTGAGTGCCCCTTGCCTGCAGGTCATGCTCATCTTTAACTTCTGTCAACACCGCCGGGACTCTCCTCGCCAGGAGCTACTGGCAGTCAGTGGAAAGAGAAAGACCAACACAGATCTGCCCCAGGCCCTGGGTGCCCACTGGCTACGCATGACGGCCCTCACACCTACTTGTGAGGAAACCCATTTGGTGCCCTTTTCTGAGATGGCCAAACGTGTGTGGTGGTGTCCACGCCACTCCCAGGTCAGGTGTGGACGGATTGTGGACCTACAACCTGCTGCCGTCCAGGGCCCAGCTGTCCCTGCTTGAGGCCCCCTCTCATGGTGGTGAGGTCCTTCCTGCATTCTGGTCCTGGCCTGGCACTTCACTCTCTTCAGGTCCCCATCCCCAGGACTCTGCTCCTGTCTTGCACTGTGGATAGCCTCCCCTTCCAAATCCACCCTGCTTTCTCCTAGTACTGATGTCCCCTGCGTCCCTGTCTTCTGGTCCTCCCAGCAGAGAGTGTGGCCTGCTCTCCTGTTCAGCAGTCCACGGCAGATATGGCTGCCCGTCGCTGAGCAACATGCAGCTCCGGGTCCAGGGGCCCTTCGTTACTAACAGAGACCAAGTGTGGGCAGACAATCGCGGTTCCACTCAAAGACCTCTGCTGAGCAACACGAGAGCTCAGGGTTGAGGTCCTCTGGGGACATCTGCTCTCCACATGCATGGTGCTTGCAGAGACGTGAGGTTTTGCATCCTGGAGGGGAGAGCATCTGAGCAGGGCTGACAAACTCCTGCATGCCCAATGCTAATCGACTCTGCCTGGGGGGCTGCCTGAGTCTCAGGGGTGCTGCAGCATGGGTGACACGGGTCAGCAAGCAGAAGGACAGGAGTTCAAGAAATCCCAGCTGCTTCCCCAATCCTGCCATTGGAGACCCCGGGAGACTCCATCCTGATGGTTCAGCCTTTCGGGCAGCACTTTGGTGACACAGTTTCCAAGCAGTCCAGGGTATTGAGCCAGGTGGTGCTTGGTGGGAGCTTTTCCAAGCTTGTATGTCAGTTGGGGTGGGGAACCGAGTGTCGTTTGGAGTGAAGATTCCTCCACACCAAGTCCTCTTGGCGCAGCTCCCTGGTGCTGGGAGAGTGTCCAGGAGCACCCAGGCTGCAGGTGTGCAGAGTGGGAGGCAGCACCCCAGCCAGGCCAGCGTGCTGCTGGTGGACACGATGCTGCTGTGCTGGGTGCAGCAAGGGAGCCTCAAGTCCACTGCCAGCACCTGAGTCAGCCCAAGGCGCATGTGATGTCTTGGAACCTGCATTCTGCATCCCTCTTGAGAGAGTGGCATTGTGTACATCTCCAGCTGGGTCCCTCCGCCTGGCCTGGGCCTCTGCCTTGCTGCCATCATGTCCTGGATGTCTTCTTTCAGGAGCGTGACGCAGACGTCAGCACCCCTGGCTGTGCCGGGGTGGGAGGAGGAGAGGTGGGGTCTGCGTCCCCGTCTCCTCTCTCTTCCCCTCCCTCCCTTTATTTCCTAAACAAGCTAAGAGTTTTTATAATTCAACACCTGGCTGACAGATGAGTTCAACTGCAGAATATTAGAAAATGTCTCAAATCTCATATATATGCTAATGGTATGCCGAGACTGGTCGGTGGTGCCGGAGTTTTTAATCTGTCTTGGCCAGTGTGGAAAGTGGAGGAGACAGTCACAGCGCTCGACAATTTATGATCAAACAACTGAATTGTAAAGGAAGAAGGACGTGCAGAAAGGGAGAGTAATTTTCTGATTTAACAGCGTTGTTACTACAAATAAAGAAATCTTGATTCTGACTGCACTCGACATTAAATGAGCTTCCTGTGCCCGCTGCTGGATTTTTCATTTCCAGATTCGTAGAAAGCACCCTGTTAGATACAAGTGACAGATAAGGAAACGGTGGCGTATGGAAATCAAATGTGGGTAATAAACCGTCTTCTGTTTATTGAATAAACACGTGTAGATCACCTCTGTGGAGGATGCACTGGTAATTCTTCATTGTGTTCCCCTTTTTTGCAAGTCACAAGGAATCTTATTTAACAACCAGGAATGCTAGACAGGAGCTCTTCCCTTTATTACCCGCCCACCTCCGGGACCGGGGTCCGGCGTCCGGAATCCACAGCTGCCGCTGCTTTGGCTCTCCTGTCCCTGACGCTGCCGCGGTGTTTCGGTGCATCATCGCGATTGCCATGGTAATTTTGGGGGATGCACTGTGAGTTACCTTGTGCTGATGTTTCCATTATGGAAGTGGCAGGAGCTGGCCGTTGGGGAGGGGATGGAGCGAGGTTCTCAGCCAGTGTTGCCAACCGCGCCTCGGCACTGCGTCTCCCGCTCTGCAGAGGGACCAGCAGGACAGTGCACACCCAGCCGTCGGGTCTCACAGGGCCAGAGCACACCTGGTTCCCTTTGGTGTCGGGGCTGCAGCAGTGACATGTGGTGTGTTGTAACCAAGGGGGATCATGGGGACACAGCCCACCCTGGGGCAGACACAGGGAGGGCAGCCTCACCAAGAGGGAGGCTTGGTGGCCTGCTGTGGTTTCCCAGCGAGGACACAGCCTCTGCAGGCTGACATGAAGCCCCAGTGTCTGTGACTCTGACTTCTGCACCTGACCCACTGGACACTCAGCATCATCTGGAGACATTTTCAGCTGTCACAACTGGGGGCAGGAGATGGGGATGCTCTGGGACCCTGGGGTCAACACCCTGAGGTACACAGAACAGTGGCCACAGGTGAGGGTGCTGACTCGAGGGGTCCGTTCTGTCCCAGCAGCCCAGGGAGAGGTGGTGGGTGCAGCCAGAGGGGTGGGCGGAGGGGCAGAGCCCAGGCTTAGCAAGCAGGCCTCCCTCTGCACTGCTGTCTGCCCCGGGAAGCCGCGGATGCACCAGGCCCTCAAGTTCTACTCCCACCGTGAGTCCTTCGAGGCCTTGAAGTGGTGCTGTGTCCAAACCAGGGGCCTGGATGTGCGGACCGCCTCTGCTTGCTGAGGCCCATGGCTGAGTGGGTGACAGGCACAGCCCGTGGAGGGGAGGGCCAGCCACTACCTCGGCACCCTGCAGAGTTCGACCCTTCACCTCGGTGGGCTTGGGGCAGGGACCCGTGGTGTTCAACACCTGAGTCATGGTGCCCCAGAGCAACCGGAGAGGCGGCGAGCTTACGACCAGCTCTGCTGCTCTGCACACCAGGCTCCACAGCCCTGTGCAAGCCCCTGGGTCCAGGCCGCAGCCCAGGCTCTGTAGCTCCAGGAGGGGTGGTGGCAGCTGGCCTGGTCACCTTCTACCATTGAAGAAAGCGGAAACCCCACTTCATCTTCACATGAGCACAGGAAGGCAGACTCCCACCTGAGCTGGTTTTGTGTGTTAAGGCTCGTGCGTGTGTCTGTCTGTTTATTTCAAAAATATGCTTTTGTGTCTGAGCCAGGGAAGCCCAGCTGAGTGTCAATATTTTTGTTGGTTTGCTATTTGGCATTTTTTTCTCCGTATGTGCCTGTCTTGCCAATGGCAAGGAGCATACGACCCAGAAAAGACCAGAGCCCTGGGGTGGGTTCAGACACACACAGGGGCTGCAGGGCGAGCTGTGTACCCTGCAAACTGTCTACCCCGGAGTCCTGCAGAGCTTGGCTGTGGACGGGTTCTGAGTCCACGGCCCAGTGTGTTTCCATAATTCAATCAGCCTCGTCCTGGATGCAGGTGGGAGCCTGAGTGGGTCTCACTCCCAGAGACCCAGCTCCATCTGAGGTAATGGCTTTTGTAGAGAATTCGAATGCTTCCCCTGCCCGCGTGTCCAGTCCTGAATCTGACCACCCAGGATTCAGCGGGGTCTCCCTTCAGCTTCCCTGACCCTGTGTTCTTGTTGGGCATCATTCCAAACTAGAGTGGGCAACAGAGAGAGGTGCCATTGTGCTGGTGACCCTCAAGATTTGGGCCACTGGCGGCCTCTGGCTGGAAGACTGGAGGCAGAGCGCCCGTCTGCAGGTCCGGAAGCACCTCTGCACGCAGTGGGTCCAGCTCAGTTCCACTGCCAGCACTCAGAGATGGCCAGGCTGGAAATCCTGCAGGCATCGGGAAACTGGATGGAACCAAAAATGGAAACCTTTTAGACCTGCTGGACATGAGCAGGTGGCGGCAACGTGGAGCCAGACTGGGCAGAGACCACGGCTGCCACCATGCCAGCTCCCCCTTCTTCCCAAGGATGCAGTCAAGTCATTTCTTGACTATTTAGGTGTCAGAGAAAAGTATAGCGATAAAGATAAGAACGCTTTAATATTTCCGTTGGGCTGCATGTTTTCTCCGATATGCAGATGCTAATTCACAAAAGAGGGGTGTCTAGAGAAGAATAGTGAGTTTAGATTAGGTGTAGGGGGTGACGGGAGAGGGGAGGGGTAGGAAGGATAGCAGAGTGAATCAGACGTGTTACCCCATGTACGTACATGACTATATGACTGCAGGGATTCTACATCATGTACAACCAGAAGAATGAGACGTCATACTCCATCTACGTGTGCTGTATCGAAGTGCAATCTACTGTCGTGTATAACTAATTAGAACAAAGAAGAGACATCACGAGCTCATAAGCGTGGGCAGAACATAAGCAAGTTACATTTTTCTATCACTTCTCCCACTGCACGTTATAACCCTGCCATTGCCTGTTTTGAAATCTGATTGGAAATATGTATTGCTGAACTTCCCGATCATTCCTCGCTTTCCTCGGCGTGCTTCAGTATCAGCTTTATTTTCCTGTGGTGAACCCGTGTGCACTTCAGCCTTGTTCACATGCCCACCAGAGTTTCCTGGTCCCCTTGAGGGGAGCACTGTGTGGTGGTCACTCCCCTGCTGCAGAGGAGAAAACGAATCCCGGTGGGTAGGGGAGTAAGCTGCTGGGCACCAGCGCTGCACTGCCATGGCCCCTGGCACACCCTGTAGATGCCTCCACCTGGAACCGCTGGCTTCGCTTTCCCAGACTCATAGCTCCCTTGTGAGTGTTCTGGGCTCAGGCACAGGTTTCCGTCAGTCTAGTTACTGACACCCAGTCTCCATCTTCCCTTAGTGTGGCCTCCTACATAGTCCTCCCCAGGGAGGGCCATCACGGAGGGGCTGTTCTCCTGGTGTGTCCTCCTCCTGTTGTGGACTCTTGCCCAGTTCTGCAACTTGGCCTCAGCCGCCAATGCTCCTGATGGTTCGAACCAAGGACACCACCCAGAACCCGGGAGTGTGGCTTCTGAGAGCTTCGCACCTGTGTGGTGCTCATCCATCTGCTCAGACACCCTTCCTTTGCTTTAAGCAAAGCGACTTCTTCAAAGGACCCAGGATGTGCTGCACTCTGCAACATGGCAGTCACATGAGCTGTGTCCATGTCTGTGCCTGTGCGGTGGCTGCTCCCCTGAGCACACGGAAGGAGCGGGCACCAGGCCCGAGGGGCCCCTGCAGGCACACGGCCTCACACTAGCCACCAGCAGCCCTTGCTCTGGTTACCTGAGAGACCTTGGTCCCAGGGAGCTGCAGGTGCAGGTGGTCCCCTGAGCAGAGCAGCCAGCAGAGCCGGCGTGCCTTCTGACGGTACAGAGAAGGAGCGTGTGAGGAGACCCCCACCACTGCACGCGAGCGGCGCATCTTTTTGGCACGCCATCACAGGGCGCAATCCTTGGTACTGCGGCACTAAGCCCAGCAACACCAGCCGTCCAACTGCCTTTCCCTCCATGCACCCCAGCAAGTGTCCATGGCCCAAATCTCCATGAGTGATGCCAACCTTGCTGCTCTGAGGAGAGTGCTCGGCCTCCCAGCCATACCATTCAACCTGCCGCCCGTCCCTCCTCCAAACCTGCCTCCATCCCACCCACCTCCATTCCCCACTGGGACACCTGGCCCAGCGGACTGCCCTGTTCCACCCACCCTTTCTAAATATCTTCTTTTAAAGCAGAGTAGCAAAAAAATAAATAAATAAAAATAAAGCCAAGCAGCTTGCAAGTGTAAACCCAGGTGCTCAGCACAAGAGGAAGCAGAGACCAAGCAAGACCAGACAAGCCCGAGGCCTCTGCCGAGGCCTCTGCTTAGAGGGCTCTGATGCTGGAAGCATGCTGTGTCCTTATGCTGCTGTCCCTGCATGATTTGGGGGCGCTGGGCAGAGTGGCTCTGGAATGTCAGGCTAGGAGGCCTGTTACGCCTAAGATGGTTCAGAGGCAAAATGACTGAGTTGTAGGACCCTTAACACAATCAGCACATTAATCTCCCGACAGCGGTTAACCGAGTGGTCACCGAAGGTGGGCAGGGTGTGGCTGGAGGAGGTGGTCCCTAGAGCTGTGCCTCTGGGTTTGTATTGTGTCTGGCCAGTGGAGTCTCTGCTGTCCGATCATCATGTGAGCTGCTTCCCTCCACTAGACCCTTCCATCTTGATGTCCTGCCTCACCTCAAGTCCAAGGAATGGAACCAGCCTTCTCTGGACTGAGACCTCTGAAATGGTGAGCCCCCAAATAAACTTTTCCTCCTCTAAAATTGTTCTTTTGGATGTTTTGTCATTAGCAGTGAAAAAGCTGACTAAAATGTCCATCCAAAATTGCACGATCATGAAGACACTGGAGCCCAGCCTGGGCATCACCTCCAGATTCCTCAGCTCGAGCCTCCTCATCCAGTTGGGCTGCTGCAGGCTGCAGACTCACAGTCCAGACACCAGTAACCTCAGTGTCTGCTGAGAGCCACTTCTTGGCTCAGAGATGGTGTCTTCTGTGTCCCCACGCGGGGGAAAGGCAGGACCTCTCTGAGGCCTCTTTTAGTTTTAACTTGGTTACTTCAGTGGTCCTGGAATTGACTAGTGCTCTACCACTGAGCTGTACCCCTCGGCCTTTTTATTTCTCACTTTCAGACAGGACCTGGCTGAGGCTGGCGGGGAACTTGTGATCCTCTTGCCCCAGACTCCCTAGTTGTCATCCGTTGTCCACTCAGTAGGGGGACTGGGGACATTCCCAAGCTCAAGCCATCATACCCAGCTCCGTGCTGCAGATGTGACCAGGTCCTGGCTGATGGGCTGTGGCTGTGGCCTGAGTCCTCACAGGAAGTGAGTGTCCCTCTGTGGTGTTGAGGCTTAGAGAACCTGACAGGGGCCTGGGACCTGTGACCCCACCTGCCACCAGCTGCCCCTGTCAGCTTGGACAGGGTCATCCAAGTACATGTTCAGCCTGCTCGGGCTGGACCCCATGCACTGTGGGCCCACCGACAATCCGGTTCTCACAGGAGGACATACACAACACGGGGCAGGCGAGTCCCCAGTTCCCCCACCTCCTGCCGGCCCCCACCATCCAGAAGGCAAGCCCCTCCCTTCTGGGTCAGGAGCAGAGAAAGGAGCTCTGAGATCATTGACCATGGAAACAGGTGGATGGCACAAACTGGGTTTCCAGAGACTCTGTCAGTGCCCCGCCCCGCCACTGTGCTCCACAGTGCCACCGGGGACTGGGGGCCCGTGTGGCCTCTTGTCTTGGTGGTCCTCCAGCAGCCTCAGCCCTGGCCCTGCCCTGTGCTCAGGAGGCACCAGGTCTCAAAATGATCGGCTTTTGCAATAAGACCTACACCCGTTGTTTGCACTCCAGGATGGCCAGCCTTTGTCCTTCGGGTTGACCTGGTTTAGGAGGCCCTCGGGCCACAAGGCCCCAACACTGCCAAGCAGTCATCATCCTGCCTGCCGCTACCATGGGAGATGGACACAGACCCCCACCAGCTGGCTCTGCCCCGGGAGGCCTCGTCTCTGTCGCCTCCAGCGGCCACCATGAGGTTGTCACCAGCTCCTCTCAGGAGTGACGGGAGAGAGGACGGCACCTCCTACTCTCTGCTGCACAGCCAGGTGCCCGGGTTAAGTGTTATTGATTCAGAGCAGGAAGGTCGCTTCCTGGGAGTGAGATGGGGCTAGTTCCCACTGAAATCACTTTTTTGGTTTAGGTCTGAGGGGCAGGTGGGCATAGTGGCCTTGGAAGGGCACCCGATGTCTTTCCTAGAAGGAAACTGCAGTCAGTCTTGCCCTCCTCCTGGGGAGGCTGGTTTTGAAGCCTGGTGGTGGTCACCAGGAGACCTCTTTGACCGCCACAGCAGATGAGCGTCTCTGGGGCCTGGCCTTGTGCCGAGCTGGGAGAGGCAGCAGGGGAGACCTCCTGCCCTGTGTGGGTGGCGTCACCTCCCTGGACGCCCCTGAGAGCAGGACCCCTGGGTCTGCAGCGTGAGTTTGCGGGGAAGCTGTAGCCAGCACTTGATGAAAGTGCACTTTCCAAACTCCCTGACCTGCGCACACCGTGAGCCCCATGTCCCCACAAAGCCCACTTTCCGGGCCAGCCCCCAGGGCTCCGCCATGTCTTGATTTCCTGATGCCCGCTGCTTCGTCTGGCTTAGGCACTGGATTTTGCCAGCATCGAGGGCCATGGGGACTGCGCTCTCTCTGCCGCCTCACCTTCAGTGGGCACTCCCCATTGGTGGGTGGGCATCTTCTCAAGGCCGTCCCTTCGCTGGGCTCAGGGCCGCGAGACTCCCTGGCTTTCAGAGAGAGGCCACGCAGGGACAGTGGTGAGAGGCCAGAGGACACTGTTGCTCTGTGGTGCTATTGGCCACGCAGGGGGACACTGTTGCTCTGTGGTGCTATCGGCCACACAGGGGGACACTGTTGCTCTCTGGTGCTATCGGCCACGCAGGGGGACACTGTTGCTCTCTGGTGCTATCGGCCACGCAGGGGGACACTGTTGCTCTGTGGTGCTATCGGCCACACAGGGCTGCGGAAGCATTCAGAGGACTAATGCTCCAGGTTCTCTGCTGTGCAGACGCCAGTCTTCGTGGGAGGACTGAGCGCGTGGGGGTGAGTCAGGGCCTGCCCTCTGTGAGTGTCTGCTTCTAACCGCAGGCAGTGCAGCAGGGCTCAGTGGAAGCCCAACATGTTCAGGCAGGTGTCTGCTGGCCTCCCATGACCCGATTTCTCGGTTGCAGCCTCAGCGAGAGGTGACGGCCACCTTGAGGGACTGGCCAGTGAGCTATTTCAGAACTGTCATTTCCAGAGCAATCTCTCTCCAGGCGTCCTGCCCACACGACACCCGTGGAACACAACTCCTTCTGCACCCGGGTTTAGTTCGGCCCTCCTGCTGTTGGTGTGCCGTGCAGTTTCCTGGTTAGCAGTTCAGGAGGACTGGGTGGGGTCTGGGGACTTGGGCTGCAGACCACAGGAATCCTGCAAGGGCCGGAGGGTAGCCCTTCTGCACAGCGCCTTGCAGAGCTGAGGAAAGCAAAGCATGGACCCAACCCAGCACCCTGGGGCCTGGGGAGCGTGCTGGCCAGTCTGGAAGGAGTCATGGACGTCTAGGCCTCTCGTGAGCATGAGTCTTGTTTGCTCCTGTGATCACACCTTCTGGACCTTTGAGCCACCCTGAATATGAACGCTGTGTCTATTTGGTGCGCTGTGGAGCTGATCACAACACCACTAGCCGCCAGCCCTCTCTGACACCTTGTCCTCCTGTCCCCAGCCCTGTGGACATCTGGAAGAGACTTCCAGGGCAAAGCATGTTTTGCTTCGAGGACAAAGTGGGGTCGGCCAAGGGGTCGGTCTGTGAAGTACTCTGCTCCGGTCTCTGGGTTTCTGGCCTCGAGAGTGGCCTCTCCTGAAGGGAAGGCGCTTGGTGGTGTAAGTACTGGCCCCTGAGCAGATGGATCCCCCGTGCCCAAGTGTGATGCTGCCAAGATGGGCATGGTGCCATCTAGTGGTGACGATGCAGAACTGCAGACACATGTGTCCTGGGCCCCAGAACAGGAGAGTCCTGGGGTTCAGCAGACCAGGTGGGCACTGCCCATCATGGCCTTGGTGCTATTGGTCTTCCACAGCCTAGGGATTCCCACGTGTTTCATAAAACAACTCGGAGCGCATCAGTGCAAGCCCTGGCCCTCCTCTCTGCGATGCCCCTGCGAGGCATGCGTGCTGTGGACGCCCCTGTGGCCGGGGACGCCCGGCTCGGTCATTCCACCTCACGGTCACGCAGTCAGGGCCCTCGCTGTGAAGACGGGGCTGAAGCATGTCGGGGCAGAGAGCTGCTCACAGGACACCGTGTGTTGCCGGCCCCACTGGACACCCTCACCTTCCCCTGCTTCGTCCTTTGCCCAACAAGTATTTTCTGACCACCGTTTTATCCTCCTGAGTAGATACTGTCGGTGAGCCTGCACCACCCTAGGGATGGGCGGCGGGGTTGCCGTGGGAATCTGGCTACTGGGCTGTCTCCTGTGGTCCTGCAAACGAGAGGGCAGGGTGTGAGGGCGGCGCCGTCACCGTCACACTGTGGTGGCAGGAAGAGGACCCAACACAAACTGGTCTGGGTGAACAGGGAGAAGGGCTGTGCTGGGCCATTGTGCTCCACGCATTCAGGAAAATGCCAAAAGGACCACAGTTACATAAAGTCAGAGTGCACGAAGAAAACAAAAGATGAGAGAGGAAAATGAAAAGTCAGTCCTGTCCAGGCCAGCCGACGCGTCAGGACCCTCTCTCCTTCTGTGGCTCTGACCTGTCTCTTGCTGGCCAAGGGCCCCCAGCTGAGGTCAGCTGAACCCAGGCAGCAGGGGGCCCAGGCACCAGCCCAGGTAGGTGCACAGGGCCGGCTGGGGCCCTCAGCTCAGCTGCAACCAGAAGGCTGCCGGTCCACCCACAGCACTGTGAAGGTCACTGGCTACCTCTGTGGCCAGGATGCTGGCCAGTGCGCCTGGAAGCCACACTAGACCGTCACAACAGACAGGAAAGGAACGTCCTCAGGTGAAAGGACTGGTCCTCTTTGGGGCCTCAGAGAAATATTCTGGGACCCAGGACAGTCAGATCAAACTCTTTGAAAATGGTCCAGCAATGGCGTGCCAGGATGTCCCGTGGGGTGGGTGGGAGTGGGGAGGAGCGTCTTGGCAGGGATGGGCACCCACGGCTGCCAGGGGCCTCAGGTGAGTGCCGAGCCCTCTGAAGCCTGGCAGGAGGGAGGAGAGGTGGGGCTGAGTGGGCCCAGCTCAATTACTCAGGCCTCAGCGGCCCTGGTGCACTGGGGACTTTATTCAGGGTGACCTGGGGCCTTGGGTGGGTTTCCAGTGGGAGATCAACATGGGCAGGCTGTCATTGCCACAGGAGCCCAGGACCCAAGGACGAGGCTGTGACCACAACCCAGGGAGGGCTGTGGCTGCAGGGGCGGGCACCACGGAGAGGAAGGCCCAGGGTGGCCATCCTCACCCTCTGCACACCTCTGTGCTGGAGTGCTCAGGACACACCTAACCAGGGCCTGTGGGTTTTCCTCTCTTTGGGCCTCCGTGTGAGTTAGGAAATTAGAATGGACATCTTCAGAGGTTGCTTCCTAATGTCCTGTGTTCCACACTGTAATTACAGCAGGAAATGGCCCAAGCCCAGACCACAGGAGGATGGAATTGGCCCCACGGGCCGAACTTCCCTGGGGTCATTGCAGAAAGCACTGAGCACTTGGGTTGCTCAAGTTCCTCTGCATTAAACTGTCCTGAGCGGCTTGGCATCGGCCTTCACTGCCTGCTTCCAAGCACCCCGTGCAGAAGCACCCGGGCCATCCCCGGTGGCCCCCCTTGGGAGGGGCTGCTCTCAGGTCCTGCTCTCCCTCGGTTACGCCTCCTCATGCCATCTGCCCAGCACTGGAGCATGCAAGGGCGACGTGGGGACACGCGCTGCCCTCGAGGGGTGAGTGGTGAGGAGGGCGGATCTGCTTCCCTCAGATGCACGTGACTCTCCTGCTCTGGGAGCGCAAGATGTATACCCGGAGTTCTCAGTTCTTAGATTAAATGTTGTCTTTCTAAATCAAAAGTAAGCAAGTCCTCTGCAGCGCGCCTGACACCTATTTATTACAACATTCTTCAGAAGCAGTTCCATCCTGCTCTGCCACTGCTGGATCGTTATTAAAGAGTTCAGAAAAATGGGGAGTAAGGGGGTGGAGATTAGATTTGTTCAGAGATGTAGCAACAGAATGGATGGCACATTATGAGAACATTAAAAAAGCAGCGGACTTCAAACTATCAAACAGAGACGTCAGCTGAGCACGCTGCTGTCAGGTCCCGCCGCCGGAGTCGCAAGGAGGGTACTTCAAACTCCTGCCTGCCGGGAAGGGAGTCGGTGGGAAAGAGACGCCCATCCAGATGGTGGAAAATCACCATCTATTCTCGCGTTTCTTAGTTGAAGAAATTAAACTGCAGCAATATCAGGGCGATATGATCAACACAAGCCTTCCGCCTTAAGCGAGAAAATACCAAGCTTGCATTGGAACGCTCTGTTTATGGAAATAGCACATTGCAGGCGGTTGGGGTCCCCCGCCGCGCCCCAGAACCACGGCCACCCATGCTCCGCGGGCGGGCCTCCCTGGGCTGTGGGAGGTCTGCATTCGGGGCGTCTCATTCTTGGAGATCTGGGGTGGAGCTCAGAACCAGGCCGCAGGCAGGCTGGGCGAGTGCCCTAGCCCGAGCTCCGACCAGCCCTTGGCGTCTGCACCCTTGGGTGCGGACCTGAAGCCTGGAGTGTGAGCGCCTGCCTCCTGGGCAGCACGCTGCTCACCTGGGCCAGTGTGTGCTCTGCTGGGACACTGACCGATTCCCCAGGCGGCTACGGGGAGGTCTGCTCCAGCTGCTGCCCTTGCCTCTCGTTCTGCCCATTTCCCTTGAGTAGCTCACAGCACCTGGCCAGGGTACCCTGCCTCCCTTGGAAGGCGGGCAAGAGGACCCTCCGACCGCATGCAGATCTCAAGGTGCTCTCGAGGGACACCAAGGGACACCAGGGCTTCGTCCGCCTCCCTGGCGGCCCTCCTTCGTGCCCAGCGGCAGCTGCCTCACTCGCCAGGGTGACGTGCCTTGCACTTTCTTCCCCACTGCACAGTGCTGCTTGCTCGCCCCCCGTGTCCTGGGCGGTCACCTAGGCCTGGCTGTGTTGCTGGAATAGGGTGGAAGCCACTGACTCAGGAACCACGCACGAACCCTGGGGGTGGATTCCCGGACCCCAGAGCCTGCTTCTGGGTGGACAAGACCCCAGCATGGTGTCCGCAGGACTGAGGAGAGGGGTGTGGGTGTGCTGAGAGGTGGCTGGGCTCCACAAGGGCACTGCGGCAGGTCTCCTGTCACTCTCGCCTTCGATGGAGCCCAGTTAATAAAGTTATCACGTAATTATCATCAACCGGTTTGAAATATTAATCGTCACCTCTGGGCGGTCTGGGGGCGGAGCGTGGTGCCTCATGGGCAGCGGGAGCTGGGCTGACGTACGAGGTGTGTGGGGATGATCGGCCAGCATGAATAATTGAGTCTAGCAATCTGCTGTTCTGGGACAGCGCCCGGGAAGGCGCTTGGCACTCCTGCTACGTTACCAGAGCGAGGGAGCTCGGAGTCGGTGGACCCACCCAGACGCTGCAGCTGCGCAGAGCGGGGCCCTCCGGGGAGGAGGCCAGGAAGAGGATTCCTGTGGGGCACGGACACCAGGGATTGCTGTGGCACCGTCAGACCCGGTGCTGCTCCAGGGACGGACAGCAGGCCACCGCCTCCCGCAAGCTGCACCTTGTCAGGGGCTTAGTGTGAGACGGTGCCATGTAGTGCTACGTTGCAAGTCAGTTCAGTGGAAAGGATGCGGCGGGAAGAGCAGGTCCTGGTGCTCTCTCCTGTTTTGCCAGCCTAGAGGACAGAGGGGCAGGGCACTGGGCTTGGTCTGGATGTCACATTGGCCATGCCACACAGCAGATGGCAGGGAAGTCTTTGTCACACGGGCAGGCCTTCCAGGGACAGCAGAGCAGAACCCCAAGTTGCCCTGGGAACAGCTGAGAAGCAGGCGGGGCGGCTGTTGGGTGCTTACTGTGGTCGCGTGTTGGGGTCAGATGGGCATCTTGGGGTTTGCATCCCTCACTGGTACTAGACAGGAGCGCCCAGGCTTCCTGAGCCGGGGTGTGGGGGACAAGGGGCCAGGCTCAAAGCGGCCAGCAAGTGGAGCTGGGCTCCGTGGCATCCCTCAGCCTTCTCGCTCTGGATGTCGCCCACAGCTCTCTGCGCACCGGTGGTGTCCCCGCACATCACGAAGACGGCACAGGAATGCACATCCCAGTCCCCCTGCCTGTCACCTGCCCCGTCCTGCGTTTGCTTCTCCACCCGACGGATCTCTGTGACACATGTCTGCGGTGTCACCAGGGCTCCCAGCCTGAGTGGTGGCTGGGCAACTCACTTCCCCTCTGTGAGCAGCTCTCCTGTGCTGCCCCGTGCCGCCGGGGGAGGTGCCCTGGGGACCCCCGGCTGCATCCAGGACACACGGGAAGTTTTCGTGGACACCGTGTCTTCTGAAGCCCTGCTCCCAGACTCCAGGCCCAACAGGAAGGGGATCTTCTGGGCCCTCGGCAACGGGTGGGGAGAGGCGTGAGGCGCACTCTGCCACTTCCAAAGCGGACACGTGGCCGTGGTGTCCGTTTGCCTCTTTGAATGTGTGTCCACCACAGTGCACCACAGTGTCCTGCCAGCCCAGGTTCCCCTCCTGCATCACTGAGAGGCCCACTGCAGGCCTGAGCTCCAGCGGAGCCTGTGACTGCTTCCAGGTCTGCCTTAAAGGACCCCTCATCATGGCGACACCCAGACAGCCGCCTTCGGACCTCACGGCTGCCTGCGTGGTGTTGGGAAAGCCTGCCTCCCCTGGCAGGTCCCTTGGCTCTCTGCCCCTTTCTGTTCCTATGGTTCCCACACTTACCCAGTGTCCCACAGGAATCTCTTCTGTCCCTTTACGATGTCACTGGGCTTTCTCTATTTAGCCAGCTGCTCGCTCAGTCCCACTTAGAACTTGCTAGTCCTCCGCCAGGTGACTCGAATCCAGTCACTCTATGCTTGTGTTGATCTGTGTGCTGAATTCTTCCTCATATGCTTATTGATTGTACTTTAAAATATATTTCCATGTACAACTGGGCATGTCTCAGAATTACTCTTTATTCAAGACTTTTCTATTTAAGCCTGTTCAAATTTCTGGAAGATTCTCAGATTCTCTGTGTCATGCTATGGGATTCCCTCCCTCCCTGCCAACATCAGAGTCTATTGCCAGGTAAGGTGGGAAAGCCTTAAAGACACAGACACACCTGAGTAGAATTGATGCCCTTCTTGCTGGGTGTTCTCAGATAAGAACAAAACTTGTTGCAATTTACTCAAATATTCTTTTATGTATTTCTATGATTTTTAAAAATAGGGTCCTATATTTTCTTGCTTATTTTTATTTTGTAATTTAGTTTTTCTGAACTGTATTTCTTCTTCCTTTGTATTTCTAAATGGTAGTTTTTTTCTGAGTAGGAAAACAGTTGATTTTGTTTATCAACCTGGAAATCAGCCTTTCACAGAACTTTCTATTTGTGTCATGTATTTGCTACTATTTCCCGAGCTCATAATGATGTGACCCTCAAGAGTCACAGTCTCTCTAATGTTGTCCTGTTCTTGTGGCCTGATGGGACAAGCCCTCCACCATCTGCAGGCTACTTCCTCACCCTCAAAACAGGAGCAGGCCATTGAGGGATCCCTGGAGGCCTGTGAGGTCTGGGGTCCGGCACAGCTGAGACAGAGCTCTGTGATGGCCAGGCCTCCTGGGGAGGACAGCCCTCTGTGCATAGCCCACGGTCTCTGCCCCTGGTCCCCGCAGCTTCTGGGGGCCAGGATTGGGAGTCAGTGGGTTTGAGCATTTTGACCACATCTGAGAAGGGGCCGTGGTTGACGTGGGACCTCCTTGCTCTTCACCTGACCCACAGTGTGGCCCTGAGCATGGACCACGTTCTATTTTACTACATAGAGAGGGTGGGAAAGCAATGTGTCTTGTTAAGTAGGAATGATGGGTAGGTCTGACGAGCAGATGCACGCAGTCGTAACTGGAGTAGAAACACCCCTGAGCAATGCAATCATCCGGAGCCTGTAGCCGCCCTGTGCCAATCCTGGGGAGAACGGGGCACCCCGGGTTTCATCAGCTGGCAGGACGCTCAGCAGACCAGGGACTTGCCCGTCAGGGCGCATCACACTCCTGACCACAGGGCAGCACTGCTGCTGGGGCTTCCAGGCTCTGCAGCAGCAGCGAGGAGACAAAAACACCCAGGCTTGGTGGACCTTCTCCAAAACGTCCCGAAAGCCACCCACTGCCCTTCCAGGGGGGCCCTGGGTCTCCGGTCTTTTCTTTACCTGTAGAGGAGACATTCGGATGGGCTTTCGGCCTTTGTTCCCACCCTGTGATGGTCTGGCACTGGCCCTCCTCTCAGAGGCTCTGGGCAGGGCAGCTCAGTGGCCTTGGATGTGGACTGTCCTCCTCAGGGACTCCAGCTGCACATGGCTCATCTCATGCCCTGTCCCCTACATCCTGTCCACTGGCAAGTCCCATCGACTCTAATTCCAAAACACACTGAGGGCTGGGGAAGTAGCTCAGCGGCAGGGTGTTTGCCTGGTGTGCACAGAGCCCGGGGTCCATCCATGGCGTTGCAAAATAAATGAATAAGCAAATGAATAAACAGAGTGAGAGAAGGGAAAGGAAAACTCAGACACACAGCACGAGGGGCACCGGGCGGCATAGCCGCGTGGGTCTCCAGCTGGACCACAGTGACAGCTTCTCGCCTCTGTTTCCCAAGTGACAGGCAAGTCTTCATGTAGCAAATGTACCACACACCTTGCCAGGACACCAGTAGAGAACCCAGCCATGACCGGACCCGTGAGCCTGCTCTGCCTGCCCAGCTCTGGCCACCTCTTCCCCTCACCTCCCTCCTGGCCAGTCCATCCCACCTGCCTGGAGTGTTCTTGTGCTGGACTGGCCCCTCACTTATCCAGGAGGGACTTCTGATCTGGCCGACTGCCCTCCCGATGCGGGGGCTGTGCCCTGCTCTCTGCCAGCCTGGTCATGCTGACCCGTGGGCCTGCTGGTGCAGACGCAGCTCTGGGAGGCTGGTGGCTGGACATGGCATGCAAACCTGCTGTTGCACCCGCTCAGTCCTCATTCCCTGGCTTGCATCTCAGGGTCATCTTAATGGCTGGTTTACCGAAGTCCTGGACACTTCTTACGGGGGGTGGGGTGGTGGTCCCCACGGTGTCTGTTGGGTTGGGTGACCTTCTGTTCCTGGGCTTGCTTTGCCAGCCATTGTCTCACTCCAGGCAATGGAGAACACAAGATGTGGGCCTTTTTTTTACATACAAGCCATAGCAGAAGAGGTCAGACGTCAGCCAAGGTCCAGCAGCTCCACCCAGGTCGGGAATCAAGAGGGGTCCAGTGCAGGGCTGAGCAGCGTGCGCCCAGGGTGCAGGCCAACCCGGGGGGCTGGGAGAAGATGAGGCTGCACAGGTTCCTGCCGCAGGTGTGGCCGCTCACACCCTCACCATGGGGAAGGACACGTGCCGCGTGTGCCCTGTGCTCTGACCTCCCAGTGAGGCTGCTTCTCCGGGCTCACTAACAAGCTAAGGGCAGGATAAAGCACCCACCCTATTCTGTAATGATGGACGGGAACATCGACGCATCTCTCTACTTCCATTGCACAAATAAAGACGTTGCAACCCTGGTGCCCCTAAATCACGGGTGTCCACAAAGCATTCTATAATGTTATAATTTATACTTTGAGTATGATTGTTTCTTCTGGGTTTATAGCCTATTCACAAAAGTATACCCAATAATAACATGATACCATAAAACATCAAATGCCAGGAAAAATAAAAACTTCAGAGAAAATTTATTTCAACAAATTCTTTGAAGGTGGTGCCTGTGGGGTGGAGACAGCTCCTTTCTCTTTTTTTTCCCCTAATTTTTAAAATTTTATTTGTTCTAATTAGTCGCACATGACACTAGAATGCATTTATGCACTTTGATAGATCATACATGAGTAGAGTGGAATCTCTCGTCCTTCTGAAGGTACATGTTGAGGGATCACGTGGGCCGTGCAGTCGTATATGTACATAGGGAATAATGTCTGTTCCACTCTACTGTCCTTCCTACCCCACACCCCTTCCCCTCCCTTCACTCCCCTCTACCTAATATACAGTAACTCCAGTCTTCCCTGCACCCACCCCCAGACTTATTGTGAACTAGCTTCCACATATCAGAGAAAACTTTCAGCCTTTGTTTTTTTGGGACTGGCTTATCTCACTTAGCATGATATTCTCCAACTTCATCCATTTACCTGCAAATGCCATAGTTTCATTCTTCTTTAAGGCGGAGTAATAGTTCATCATAAACCACATTTTCTTTATTCTTCCATCTGTTGAATGGCACCTAGGTTGGTTCCATAGTTTACCTATTTTGAATTGAGCTGCTATAAATATTGATGAGGCTGCATATCTATAGGATGCTGATTTTAAGTCCTTTGGGTATAAACTGAGAAGTGGGATAACTGAGTTAAATGGTGGGTCCATTCCAAGTTTTCTGAGTAATCTCCATACTGCTTCCTGTAAAGTTTGCACCAATTTGCAGTCCCACCAGCAATGTGTGAGTCTACCTTTTCCCCCACATCCTCACCAACATTTATTGTTGTTTGTATTCCTGATAATTGCCACTCGATTGGAGTGAGATGAAATCTCAGTGTAGTTTTTATTTGCATTTCTCTAATTGCTAGAGATGTTAAACAGTTTATCATATATTTGTTGATCGATTGTATATCTTCTGTGAAGTGTCCATTCAGTTCCTTAGCCCATTTATTGATTGGGCTATTTTTGTGTGTGTATGTGTGTTAAGGTTTTTGAGTTCTTTATATATCCTAGAGATTAATGCTTTATCTGAGGGGTATGTGACAAAGAATTTCTCCCAGTCTGTAGGCTCTCTCTTCACATTATTGATTATTTCTTTTGCTGAAAAGAAGCTTTTTAGCCTGAATCCATCCCATTTATTGATTCTTGATTTAACTTCTTGTGCTTTGGCGGTCTTGTTAAGGAAGTCACGTCCTAGGCCAACGTGGTGAAGATTGGGGCCTATTTTTTCTTCTAGTAGTTGCAGGGTCTCTATTCTAGTCCCTAAAGCTTTGATCCACAGTGAGTTGAGTTCTATGCAGGGTGAGAGATACAGTTTTAACTTCATTTTGTTACATGTGACTTTCCATTTTTCTCAGCACCATGTGTTGAATAATCTATCTTTTTTCCAGTGAATGTTTTTGGTACCTTTGTCTAGTATGAGAAAACTGTGGTTATGTGGGTTTGTCTCTGTGTCTTCTATTCTGTACCATTGGTCTACATGTCGGTTTTGGTGCCAATACCATGCAGTTTTTATTACTATAGCTCTGTAGTATTGTTTGAGATCTGGTACTGTGATACCTCCTGCTTTACTTTTCTTATTAAGGATTGCTTTGGTTATTCTGGGTCTCTTATTTTTCCAAATGAACTTCATGATTGCTTTTTCTCATTTTATGAAAAATGTCATTGGGATTTTAATAGGAATTGCATTGTATTTGTATAATGCTTTTGATAGAATGGTCATTTTGACAATATTAATCTGCCTATGCAGACGCATGGGAGGTCTTTCCATCTTCTAAGGTCTTCTTCGATTTCTTTCTTTAGTGTTCTGTAATTTTCATTGAAGAGGTCTTTCACCTCTTTTGTTAGGTTGATTCCCAAGTATTTTATTTTTTCAAGGCAATTGTGAATAGGTTAGTTTTTCTAATTTCTCTTGCAGTTGATTCATTACTGATATATAGGAATGGGTTTAATTTATGGGTATGATTTTGTATCCTGCTACTTAGCTGAATTCATTTATTAGTTCTAGAAGTTTTCTGGTGGAATTTTTTTGATCTTCTGAATATAGAATCATAGCATTGGCAAATAGCAATAGTTTGAGTTCTTTACCTATTTGTGTACCTTTAATTTCTTTCTTCTAATTGCTCTGGCTAGAGTTTGAAGGACGACATTGAATAGAAGTGGTGAAAGAGGGCATCCCTGCCTTGTTCCAGTTTTAAGGAAAATGCTTTCAATATTTCTCTGTTTAGAATTATGTTGACCTTGGGCTTAGCATATATGGCTTTTATGAGGTTGAGGTATGTTCCTACTATCCCTAGCTTTTCTAGTGTTTTGAACATGAAGGGGTGCAGTATTTTGTCAAATGCTTTTTCTGCATCTATTGGGATGATCATATCATTCTTGTTTTTAAATCTATTGATGTGATGAATTACATTATTGATTTCCACATGTTGAACCAGCCCTGCAGCCTGGGATGAAACCCACTTGATTGTGGTGCACTATCTTTTTACTATGTTTTTGTATGCCAGTTGCCAGAATTTTATTGAGAATTTTTGCATCTATGTATCTATGTTCATCAGGGATATTGGTCCAAGGTTTTTTCCTTGATGTGTCTTTGTCTGGTTTTGGCGTCAGAATGATACTAGCCTCATAAAATGAATTTGGAAGAGTTCCCTCCTTTTCTATTTCCTGGAATAATTTGAGGAGTACTGGTGTTAATTCTTCCTTGAAGTTCTTGTAGAATTTGACTGAGAATTCATCTGGTCCTGGGCTTTTCTTAATTGGTAGACTTTTGATGGTGTTTTCTATTTAATTACTTGAAATTGTTCTGTTTAAATTGTGTATGACTTCCTGATTCAGTTTAGGTAGGTTGTAGGTCTCTAGAAATTTGTTCATGTCTTCAATATTTTCTATTTTATTAGAGTATAAATTTTCAAAGTAGTTTCAAATTATCTTCTGTATTTCAATTGTGTCCATTGTGATATTTCCTTTTTCATCACATATTTTAGTATTTGGGTTTTCTCTCTTTTTCCTCTTTGTTAGTATGGCTAGGGGTTTATCAATTTTATTTGCTTTTTCAAAGAACAATTTTTTTGTTTTGCCAATTTTTTCAATTGTTTGTTTCAATTTCATTGATTTCAGCTCTGATTTTAATTATTTCCTGTCTTTTACTGCTTTTGGTGTTGATTTGTTCTTCTTTTTCTAAGGCTTTGAGATTTAATGTTAGGTCATTTATTGGTTGACTTTTTATTCTTTTAATAAATGAACTCACTGCAGTGAACTTTCCTCTTAGCACTGCCTTCACAGTGTCCTAGAGATTGTGGTATGTTGCATCAGTGTTCTCATTTACCTCTAAGTATTTTTCATTTCATCCTTGATTTCTTCTGTTATCCATTCATCATTCAATAGTCTATTATTTAGTCTCCATATGTTAGAGCAGATTTTATTTTTTATTTTACCATAGATTTCTAGTTTCAGTCCATTATGATCTGATGGAATGAAGGATATTATCTCCATTTTTTTGTATTTACTAAGAGTTGCTTTGTGGCATAAGATATGGTCTATTTTAGAGAAGGATCCATGTGCTGTGGGGAAAAAAGAGTATTCACTCTTTGATGAATGAAATATTCCATATGTCTGTCAAGTCTAAATTATTGATTGTATTATTTAGTTCTATAGTTTCTTCATTTTCTTTTTGTCCAGTAGTGAGAGAGGTGTGCTGAAGTCACCCAGTATTATTGTGCTGTGACCTATTTGATTCTTGAAATTGAGAAGAGTTTGTTTGACGTACATAGATGCTCCATTGTTTGGGGCATATAAACTTAGAGTCATTATGTCTTGCTGCTGTACAATTCCCTTCAGTAGAATGAAATGACCTTCTTTGTCCCTTCTGACCAACTTTGGTTTGAAGTCCACTTTACCTGAGATGAGGATGGAAGCCCCTGCTTGTTTCCACAGTCCTTGTGTGTGGAAGGTTCTCCACCCTTTCACCTTCTGTCTGTGGACGTCTTTGCCTGTGAAGTGAGTCTCGTGGAGACAGCATATTGTTAGGTCTTGTTTTTTAATTCAATCTGCAAGTCTATCTATGCCTTTTGATTGATGAGTTTGGTCCATTGATATTCAAGGTTATTACTGAGCTATGACTTGTATTCCCAGTCATTTTGTTTATTTCTGGCTTTTAATTTGATTTGGTTTCTCCTTTGATTGACTTTTCCTCTAGTGTAGCTCCTCCCTTCGCTGGTCCTCACTTTTTTTCACTTCACCCTCGTGGAATATTTTGCTGAGACTTTCTGCAGTGTAGGCTTTCTAATTGTGAATTCTTTTAATGTTCGTTTATAATGGAAGGTTTTTATTTCATCTTCAAATCAGAAACTTAATTTTTCTGGATATGAAATTCTTTGTTGACAGCCATTTTCTTTCAGAGCTTGAAATATGTCATTCTATGACCTCCCAGCTTTGAGGGTCTGGGTTGAGAATCAGTTGAGATTTGATTGTTTTTCCCTTATATGTAATTTGCTTTGCTTTTCTCACAGTCTTTAGGATTTTATCCTTACTCTGTATTTTAGTCATTTTCATTATAATGCGTCTTGGTGTTGGTCTGCTGTAGCTTTGTATATTTGGGGTCCTGTAAACTTCCTATTTGATTTTCCTTTTCATTCTTTAGGTTTGAGAAGTTTTCTGATATTATGTCATTGAAAAGATTGTGCATTCCTTTGGTTTGTATCCCTGATCCTTCATCTATCCTGATAACTCTTAAATTTGGTCTTTTCATGTTATCCCATAATTTTTGGAAGTTCTGTTCATGGATTCTTACCATGTTCTCTGCATGGTCAACTTTGTTTTGAATATTAAATATTTTATCTTCATTGTCTGAGGTTCTATTTTCCAAATGGTCTAGTCTGTGGATGATGCTTTCCATTGACTTTGTAATTTGATTCATGAATTCCTTCATTTCAAGGATTTCTACTTCTCTTTTTTTCACAATCTCTCTTTATTGAAATGATCTTTCACCTCCTGTATTTTGTCTTCGATTTCACTCTTTTTACCATCCTTTACTTCTCAGATCAGATTAACTACGTGCATTCTAAACTCCTTCTTGGACATTTCTTCTACTTTGTTGTCAGTGGCTTCTGTCATTGGGGGCATCTTGATTTGTTTGTGACATTTTGTTCCCTGATTTTTTCATGTTGCTTGTGTGTTTTCCCACCCAGTGTATGAATCTGAGGCAACACAGATTCTACCCTGTGGACCTATATTGTCCCTGAACATTTCCAGTATCCCACCTTTAAGAGAAAGACCAACATCAACAGCACCCAGTGCAAACAATATGCAACCTCAAATGTAATAGTTTCCACCAGGGCACCCACCGTCCTCTTGATATAAATGGCAATGATGAGTTCAATCACTGTCCACAATAAAAACAGAACATTTGCCAAACATTACAATCTCAAATAGTGGACAAAGAAAGAACCAAAACAGTGCAGGACAAGGTGTTTGTGAGGGAGAGAGAGAAGCCAGAAGCAAAACTCCACAGCAAGAGTGGAAGAGGAACCAACAGAGAGTGGCTGGTAGGCAGAGCAAAGGTAGGGAGGGAATCCAGGAAGACGGACAAGCGAGAGGAAGAACACATACAAAGAGAAAGAAATTAAAAATATAAGAATATACAGCAGAACTGCAAAACATCTTGCAAGTATCACCGTCCTCAATAAACTGATGCACAAAAACACCCTGCTCCTGGAGAGAGATGCCAGAGAAGAAAAAAATAAAATAAAATAAATCTCAGTGGAAAACTGAACAACTGTCCCTGCCAGCGTCCAGAAGCCTTTCATCCCTACCTGACTTCCCACAAGACCCCCTGCCCAGGCAGGCCCTGCAGACCCCGTCACTGTCTCTCCACTCTGGGCCTCAGATGCCCTGGGGTCAGCCTGTGGCAGTCCCAAGGTCTCAGTGCCACTGGAATTTGGAGAGAGCCCACCAGGTTGAGCAGACCTGAGAGACAGCAACCAGGTGGCAGTAACCCGCACTCCCAGGAGGAAGACCCCAGGGGCAGCCAGACCCACAGGCACCCCGACAATGAACCTCCAGGTCCTGACTGGTGTCCCCAGACAGGGGCAGCTGAGCCCCAAGACGGCAGTGTCAGCAAGGCCACTGGCACCCCAGACAAGCCCCAGGCTCTTGGCGGCACCTTGAAATGGAGGTGGACTCAGGCACCGAAGCCTGGAGTCTCCCTGGAAGTGCACCTCTGGGCAGTGGTGGAAAGGGGAGTAGCAGGGGTCCGTGGCAGCAGGCAGCGGTCAGCAGCTTCAGCCATTGATGGCATTGGCAGTAGGTGAGGGGACTGCAGCAGCAGTGGAGGCCGCCGCAGCAGCACCCAGAGAGGAGACCTCCGGGTGACCAGGGAGCGGCAGTGGCTTTGGTGGCAGTGACGTCAGCAATGGCAGCAGTGGCAGCAGTGTAGATGGCAACCGGGGGTGTCCAGGCAGCGTCCAGGCAGCGGACCTCTGGGGAGGGCAACTGTGACACATCGACAGCAGCAGGGTCAGGAGAAAAGGTCCTGGGCACCTGGGCAGTGGTGCCAGGGGCAGCCGTGCCCAGGAGAAAGCCTCTGGGTGATGGCAGTGGTGCCCATGGCAGCAGTGCCCGTGGCAGCTGTGATGGGGGAAAAGACATCGTGACTGTGTGAGCAGAGCAGCACCGGAGGACATACCCTCAGGGTCTGTGGCTGCCGCCCAGGGCAACTCTACCCCACCCCCCAGAGAAGACCTCTGGGCACCAGCAGTGGTGTCTGCGGCATTGGGGGCGGTGGCACCAGGGTGGTGGCACTTGGAGAAAACACCTCCAGACATCTGCGGCAGTGGCCTCCTCTGTTTGCTTGAACACGTGCATGAGTGTGTGCGTGTGTGTGTGAGTTCCCATGTGAGTGTGCTTGTACTTGGTAAGCCCCATGAATGTGTGCCTGAGTGTGCATGTGCATCTGCATGTCTGTGCAAGCATGCACGAGTGTGTGTTTGCCTTGCATGGTTGTGTATGTGCATGCAAGAGTGCTTATGTGTGCATGCATGCATGCTTAAGTGTGCACGTGTGTGCATGCATGTGTATATGCTGGGTATGTGCATGAGTGTAGGCAAGTGTCCATGTGTGTAAGTATGTGCCTGAGTGACTGTGTGTGTAAATGTGCATGTGAGTGTGCATGCCCGTGTGCATAGGTGCATAGGTGTGCATATGCCTGAGTGTGTGTGTGCAAGTGTGCATGGTTGTGTGTGTGTGGGTGTGAAGCCCTCCGAGTTCTGGAACAAGCAGTGCCTACGGGAGCTCAGCAGTAGGAACCGGGTCCTGGGGACATCAGGGGCACCTGGGGCATGTGACATGGACTTGTGGCCCCGCTTCTGCGTCCAGGCCTAGGCCCAGGCGTGCATTTCCAGATGTTCCCCAGTGACCTCCGCCCCATCGCCAGGCTCCACAGTCCTGTGTGCACAGCAGCTGCCACCCTGCTTATTGGAGTGCGACGGGGCCCCCTGACTTCACAGGGGACTGTAGGAAGTGCAGAGTGCTCCACGGAGGTTTGGGGGACTCACAGAGGCCTGGAAGTTTGCCACATCTGCGGCAGTGGCCTCCTCTGTTTGCTGGGCCTTCGGGAGGAAAACCTGTCTTGATCCCAGTGGGTGCACAGGTTCCCTGTGTCCACACTTCCGCCCATCACGCTGTCAGCCCCACACAGTCTTTGGGGTTCAGCTTCATGGCCGAACCCAGCTCTCATCTCATCCTGGGTCCCTGGCACTTGGAGAGCTTAGAGCACATTGTCCAAGGGCAAGAGTGACCCTGAAGAAGCACCTCCTCATTCTGCATGAGTGCGCAAATGCATACGCACACTCATGCCCATGTGCCTTCCCACCTTCCCACACTCAATGTTTTTATCAGTATTTTTGCTGCTGTGACTAAATGATCTGACCATCACAGTTAGAGGAGGAAAGGCTTATTGAGGGCTCACAGTTTCAGAGATCTCAACCTGTAGACAGCTGGCTCCATTCCTCAGGGCTCGAGGTGAGGCAGGATATCATGGCAGATGAGTGTGACGGGGGGAAGCAGCTCACATCTTCAGGAAACAGAGAAAGAGAGAGAGAGAGAGACTTCACTCTCCAGACACCCCATAGCCACGCCCCAGTTCCCACCTCCTCCAGCCACACCCAGCACTTCAATGAATCCCATCAGGGATGGTTCACTGATGGGGTTAAGACTCTTACAACCCAATCATTTCTCCTCTGAACCTTCCTGCACCGTCTCACAGCTGAGCTTTTGGGTACACTTCACATTCACATCCAAACTGTAACACTTGAGTACTCAGGTACTCGTGAAACCACCCATGCCTCGTGCACACACACTCAGGCACACACACTCTCACCCGGCTCGTGATGATGTGCTTCTGACAAGAGCCCTGACCAGGACCCTGATACCTGTTCATCCAAAAGAAAATAAGAAAATCTGAATCCCAAACTCTTTTTGAAAACATGCATAAAATAGGAGAATTCCCAGAAGTTCACTGGGGCAATCGAGGCCGGATGCAAGCTGTGGCTTGCTGGATGAGCAGTGATGTGCAGAAAGCAAAGGGTAGGAAGACGTTCTGGGAAGACAGATGGAAGCCCAGGCCCTGCAGGGCTTGGAGCAGTGCAGAGGTGAAGTCCATGAGATGGTGTGGCCAGCCGGAACAGTAAAGGGAAGCAGCCTGGACTGCACCAGAGTGGCACCATGTGTCAGTCAGCGTTTATATGCTGACTTCTTATGGCCAGGGCACAACTGCTAGCCGGTGGGATGCTTTAATATCAGGAATGCAGGCGATCATGCCAGGAGCTGACAGGTGCTGGGATTCCCGATGCCAGTCAAGAGTTCTGCTGGTCAACCACGTGGCCCGTGCCAGTCCTGCGGTGTTCCCTTCACTGACCCCATTTAATAGGAAAGCAGGGGCAGCACAGGGATACCGGCTCCCAGCTAGTGACGGGCAGACCAGGACCAATGCATGGAGCTCACACAGCTGATTGTGGGTGGCCAGACAGGGCAGCCAGGGCAGGGTGTGCCAGGAGGGTTGGAGCCATGCAGAGGCAGGTGGCAGTGGGTGGGTGGATCCACGCAGCACCTCTGAGGAAAACCAGCAGGACAGAAAGGCGAGGAGGGAAGCCTGGACTGGGGGACTCTTGCTGGGCGGGCTGACTGCAGCATCATTCTAGGTCAAGGACCACGGCCAGGACCCCGGGCTGTGCTGACCCCCTGGAGGCCATGCTCCCACAGGGAGTCGGTGCGCTGAGCCAGGGCGAGGGCAGCCACCGAGTGTCTGGATGGGATGGGGGACGTTTGAAGGACCTCGTGCGCAGGAGCCTCTCGTGGAAGTGCAAGTCTGGAAGCACCACTGGAGGGCTTGGCTTTGGTCCAGCACGAAGTGGGGCTTCGCTCTGGCCCCCGGAGCAAGGTTTGGTGGCAGGGACGAGGCGCTAGGGCCTCGTGAAGGCTGTGGGAGACTTTGGAGGCCACGGCAGCTGGAAATGCACCTGCCAGAGGAGGGGCCGCTGTCGGTGTGCACGCTGCCCCACAGCACGGCTCCTGTTCCCAGGGACACACTCACCACCTTACCAGAGGAGAGGCTGAGGCCCAGGGCTGAGGCTGCGCCTGGGGTCGCGGTGAGAGTCTGGAAGGCGTGGAGCAGCCGACTGGTCAGAGTGCATCGTGTGATGCCAGAGCCGTGAGGGCTGCCGGGGGTGGGGGGCTGGCAGCAGCTCTCAACCCCCAGCACCCCAGCACCCAACAGCCGTGATTGGCGGCTGTCAGCTGGCCGGTTCTGAGAGTCTTGGGACCCCAATGTCCCAGCTGTTGGACAGAATCATCATGCCTTGTCCTGGGCCTCGTTTTGCACATGTGACCTGAGACAGGCTCACCTCAGGAGATGGCCCTCAGGAGTGGCCAGGCATCGGGTCTCCTGCCTGGGAGGGTCTCCTGGCTACAGTCAGTCAGCAGGGCCTAGAAGCCTCCTCTTTAGGTTGCCTGCTTCAGACACATGGGATGTGGAGGCAGCTCCTTCTGCAGCAGACACAGATTCTAGGCAGTGTTTGACCCTGCCCTATGGTCACTCCACTCTCCTGACAGGGGGGACTCACTTCCAGTCAGGGGGCAATGGCAGAGGGGACAGGTCCCTCTTGCAGTTACATTTCAGTACAACCTGGAGTGAGATGCTCCTGTGAGCCTGATGAGGTGAGCAACCTGTGGAATGGCTCACGTGACAGAGGACCTGGGAACCGCAGAGAAGGCTTTTATGGCCTAGGGCAGAGGCACGGGCTCCAGCAGTGTCGTGGGTGAGAGGGCTCCACGTCACCTCAGGCCAAGATGAGAACCCGGCCTGGTCCAGCCCTGAAGGCAGCCTCAGGAGGAGCTGGTGGCCAGGATTTGCTCACCCAAAAGAAGCTCTCTTCCATGATGGATGTGTCCATGGTGGGCATGTGCTTCTGTGGTAGGTGTGAACTTCCATGGTGGGCATGTGCTTCCTTGGCGGGAGTGTGCTTCCATGGTGGGAGTGTGCTTCCATGTGGGTGTGTGCTTCCATGGTGGGTGTGTATTTTCATGGTGGGTGTGTGCCTCTGTGGTGGGCATGTGTTTCTGTGGTAGGTGTGCACTTCCATGGTCAGAGTGGGGACTGCCCTTGAGGAGGTGTCTCTTCTCTGGAAAGCTGCTGGTGACTGCTGGTGTGACATCTGCTCACCTTAATGCTTCCAGCCACTGGGGTTTCCTGGGGAATTAGCTCCCCTGCCCTGTCCTGAGAGCACGGTGGGAAGGCAGGCAGGCCAGAGGGAGGACAGGGGCGGCGGGGTGGGGTGGTGGCCTGTGGCTGGCTAAGCTGAATGGGAAGGTCAGAGAGGGCTGGTGGGCCTGTGGGGACCTGCATGCTCTGTGCGCCTCCAGCCAGGGCAGGAGAAGATGAGTCATCATGCAATTCCCCGGCCTTCCTTAGGAGCTGCTACAGGTGCTTTTAAGACAGCGAGCTTGGAGCCCTTCATTGCTGCCAAGGCCGAGGAACGGGTCACAGCTTGCTGTGGACTGGTGCCAGGGAAGTTAGGCAACCTTGGTCTTCCCAGAGAAATGAGGCTGGGGGGCCACACGGCCCATCAGCTGGGGAAGTGCTGTTTTCAGGATCGGTGCACAAAAGGAAGAGGCTTCCCACATACTGGCCGCGCTCTGTAGAGATAGGGAGTCCAGGAGTGGGAGGCCTGGGTGGTGGGACTGAGGATGGGTTCAGAGGGGTCTGGAGACCTGGTCCCGTCCCTCAGGCCCTCCCCTTGATGGGGTGGTGTGGGGGGGCATTCCCAGGCAGGGAGCCCAGGACACGCCTGGGGTGAGAGGCCGAGTCTGGAGGTCTGCTGCTCATGGCTGACCTGGGATGGAGGACACCCGGGAAGGTGCCGTGACAGCACGTACAGGTGGGAGGGACTTGCGCATGTCCTCCTGACTCAAGAGGCCAGCAGGGCCAGGCTCCCGTCAGAGCTGTGCCCACAAGGGCGCTCATCTCCAGGGCAGGGCTCGCTGGACCCGTGCCAGGCTCTCAAAGTCGTCTTCTGCTCACAGAAGAGCAGAGACTTTCCCTGACCTTGGGGCCACGCGGGAGTAGACGCGTGTTTGTGGGTCCTGGTGTGGGTGGCTTGCACTTTTCAGGAGCTTGTTTTGGGGTCACCAGGCCCCAGCTCCTGGCCATCTGGTTCCCAGCATGGCTGAGCGCTCCGTGCTGGGGCCGGTGGCCTGCGACCTGCTCTCAGGATGGATGGGAAGCGCACTGGGTCACATACTGGTGGCCCTCCGCCTGTTCCTCTGCCCGTGCCTTCATCGGGTTCCAAGTCTGCGGGTCCCGCACAACCTTGGTGGCCCATCTCCTCCGCATGCCCACTGCTAGGCCCTGCAGCCTAGGACATCACACCCACTGTGCCTCTGGGTGACGTGTGGCAGGAGATGATTGCTCGTTACTACCCTGCCTCAAACACCATTTCCCGGCCCTGCGATCCCCCCTCCTGCCAGAGTGGGGGATGCGGGAATGTTGGCCTCACTTAGGCTGGTCTCTCACGCTTTCTTCTGGACAATGGATGTTTTCTCTTCGCAGAAAAAATAAAAACCAATCTGAAATATGTAAAGGTGACTTAGCAAGTAAACCAAACAGGGAGGAGAGTCGCGTCTGTCTGCCGTCCCTACGTGTGCTTGTCACAGATGGTGTTTGAAAAATCCGTGCCCTGGGCAAGCGTGGGTGGAAGGGTCCGGGAGGGCTCCGATTCCCGGGGGACCGGTTCTGCCCTGGGGTAAGGTGGGCCTGTGAGGCTCGGGCGGCGTTGGTGCAGACCTCCCGCCCGCCCGCCCCATCTTCTCCCCGCGCCAGGAGCGGCCGGCCTCCCTCCCCAGCTGCCGCTGCGCCTGTGACTCTATCATATAGCCATTTGTCTTGGGGTCTTGTCTGAAATAATTTGAACTGCCAAATCCTGAAATGAATAGGCTCTGTTAACACAAAAGGCTAAGGAACTGGTTGGAAATTTTGAAGAGCTCCCTGTCCCCGATGTCCCCGAGCGCAGAGGGACCCTATTGTGTGGCTCCCGGGCATTCTTCTGTCAGAGCCATTCTGCCTCAGTGGGCGCGGGATGATGGATGGTCTGGCTGCTGGAGGTGGAGAGAGAGGAGCGCGGCCGGGTCTGGGAATTGGCTAAGTGCTCCTGGGCACTTCGACCTCGCTGCCGCGCGCAGTCGGCCTCCTTGATTTATAAACTGGGGTGGTGATTAATGATCTTTTAAGTGGACAAGGCAGGCCAAAGCCTTGCCAATCGGGCCACTCAGACATGACTACCACTTGTAGCAGAAGAATAACAGCCTTTGCATGTACGTAATTGAGACAGCTTCCGAGCTGTACCCATCAATCAGCACCAGAATCCACCCATTTTTGACACTGGTGCCCCGGCCACGGCTCTGCGCGTCAGCAGCAGGCGCAGAGGAAGGGTAAGGGTGTGTGCTGCTTTCACTCCATCAGAGTGGCCGCAGGGCCTGATGGCGCTGAGTGCAGGGCCAGCCTCAGCCCGTCAGGTTCCTTCCTGCCATTCCTGGAATGCCTGACCGTGGTCTTGCCAGTCTGAACGGTGTGCCAGGCCTGGGCTCTGCAGTCCCATGGGCTACTCTGAGGATGCTAGACTGCTTGAAGTAGCATCTAGCCGAGTCCCTGGCCCTGATCATCACTACCCCATGTCCAGAGGGGTGGCTGTACCTGGGAGGATGGACAGAAAGTCCTCTGCACCACCAACCTCACCCAAACCTTCCTGGCTCTCCTCCCCCAGAGACGCTGGCCAGAGCCTGGAGTGGGCTGGCCCTCTGTGGTGGCAGTGGCTCTGGGGATATGCTCTGCTGAGGGGTCACCCTTTCATGGTGGTAGTGATTGCAATTGCAGTGGGTGTCGCCGCGGACTCCTAAATGAATGCCTGCACTGGGCACCTGGGCTGTGGTGAGCAGGCGCAGGTGGATGGCGGAAAGCCAACTTCTGCTAAGAAAAGAGCTCTGGTTTCTCCCCAGAGGGAAAGTCCAAAATCTGAAGTGTGTCTGGAGGAGGAAGGAGTGGGAGAGAAATCTCAGATGGACTCTGGACGTGACTGGTAATGAACTGAGCTCTTAGCCCTTGCACAGACCTTCTCCCCACATGCCTCTGCAAGGAGACGGGAGCTGGTGAACTGTGCTGTGGCCCGGGTGCCAGGAAATTGATGTCGCCTTCTCCTGAGCAGTGCTGTGGTTCTTGTCTTCTGCAGAATGCAAACGTGGACCGGTGCACCCACCCTTGCTGAGGGAAGCTGGAGGTGGGTGAAGACCCTCACCCAGAATTCTGCAGAGGAAGTACATTGCTGAGGTCTGGGGATGTGTGGCTTAGGTGACATGTTGGAGCACCCAGTAAAGGCAGGAGTTCACCAAGGGAAGATCTCTCCTGACCATGCTGATGATCTTTTTCCCCAGCCCAGACCGACTTTTGTTTTGTGTTTATTTTTGGTGTGTGTGTGTGTGTGTGTGTGTGTGTGTGTGTGTGTGTGAATGCTGTTGGGGATGGAACCTAGGCCTCAGCTCTGTTAGGCAAGTGCTCTACCACTGAGGCACACCCCAAGTTCAAAGTCCCTTGCAGCCGGTTGGAAGTCCACGGAGTCGGCTGCAGGTTCGGGGCGGCACATTCTGGTGGCTCAGGGTGCCTCTGACACCTCCTTCTTTGAGTGATGAAGAACAACCCAGTTGCATGACCACCCAGGGGTTGAATCACGCTGTCTGCAGTGGCCTTTCCAATTAGGACTTTGAACCCATTTCCTCAATATTTTCTTTGTTTGACCCCCACATTTTAATGCAATGAATATATTTACCTTCAGACAGAAACTTGATGTAATTCATCATGGACTCGCTTTGCTCCTTTGGAAGGAAGGAAAGGGCTGGAAAGGGAGAGGCCTATGCTGCTGGCAGTTTCCCTGCTTTTCAAAAGTCTCCTTGACTTTCCAAGAACTCAAAGCCTCGCCTAGTTTGCACATTGTTCTAAAGCAGGCTGATGTCAGGCTTCGTTCTCTTGCTTCCTCTTCTGGAAACAATGGACACGGTAAGAAGTCTGGAGTCTCCAGGCCATGCCCACATTCCTCTCTGCATCATCCTCACTGTGTACGTTGAGCAAGCTCTGGGGTGACCACAGCAGTAGCCAGACATCTGCTGGCTCGGGGCACATCCTAAGCTCTGTTGCACACGAAGCTCATGGGTGCCCAACTCCACAAGAGCTGCAGTTCATATGGATGAGCAGGGACTCAGGCACAGAGAGGGCAAGCAGCTTGCCCAAGGCTGGACAAGAAGGCGAAACCAGGAATGGAAGCCACACAGCCTGACTCCATCCACAAGCAGATGCAGATCTACCAGAGTCAGAGGAGAAAACGTGTGCACACGCCCAACACGAGGTATCCGCCCAGTGCATTTTGTCTCCTTTGGTAGCCCGCCAGCCCCAGCAGGACACAGGTGATCCAGGAGGCTGCTGAGTGAGAACCGTTGGCCAAGACGGTACTTCCCTCCCCAGAGCTCAGTGGTGCGCCATCTTGGACGTGTACTTATTGTGTTTTGATTTTCATTCTCCATGAGCTGCAGCCTCTTGAAGACGTCAGCACCCTGTAGCTTCGTGAATGAACCATCTGAACCGCATTCACTTCTTCAGCCTGGGAGGCCATGACACCTCACCTGTGAGGCCATGACACCTCACCTGTGAGGCAACACCTCACGGTGGACAAGGGGCTGACCCGCAATGCATGATCAGCTTATGCTGCTGGCTGTCCTGGGCTTCTAAGGGAAGGTTAAATAATAATGGTAAAATCACTAAGCAAAACAAGAACCACCCTGGATTTACAAATGGCTCTTAGGGCAAACCTGAATTCTCATCATCACTCACGCTTCATCCACTATTTCTTTCAGTCTATTTCCAACTATCAGATTTGTAGTTTTGTTTTCTGTACCTTAAGGGAAAAAGTAAACCAACGAGTCAACATTTGGAGAACAAAGACTGCTTTTATAACCAAAGTGCCCTACAACATAAAATGGCTCAGGTGATTGACTTTTGGGGTGGGGCGATTTGGGAGAGAAAGCAGCTCTTGTTCACATCCCACATCTGCAGCGGACACGGTGCCTGCTGAAATGGCTCCTGCGTTCTAGAAGAGTTGATTTTGCCATGGGTTGTTTCTTCTCCAAGCAGTTGTGGTATTGATCTCTCTCCGTGGATTAATTATCAGAGGCAGTTTCAGACTTCCCTGAGATGGACGGAAGGAGAAATGATGTTTTCATTTCAGTGAAGCCTGTTGGCGATTGTGCCGGCTTCCTCTGGAGCCCTTGAGTCAACGGAGTGGGCGGCCGGCGCAGGGCTGTGCGGGGATGATTCATCTTATCTGCGGCTGTGAGTCTCAGCCCAGGCTGGGCCTCTGCGAAGGCTTGCAGGCCTCTCCGCTGTTTGCAGGAGCTCCAGGCCCTCAAGGGAGAGAAGAGTTATGGCATCGCACAGACGCTGATGTCGGGGTTATTTATAGTGCAGCTGTCGTTCTGTCGGGGAAGATTTAGATCCTCGAGGAAGACAGGCCTGTACCGACGCCGTCTCCACGGGCCGGCTGAAGGGCTGAGGATGCCAGGCTGGAGGAGCTTGACCAGAGCCACCTCCCCGGCCCCTGGAACCCAGGCAAGGAGCAGGGAGAGGCCCATGAGAGGCCTGTGGCCTGCCGTGTACTTTCCCTGGGTCTGACCAGCTGCGTGGCCATAGCACTCTGCCGGGACCTCAGCACTGGCCTCTCAGCACCAAGGTGCACAGAGCACCCCTGGGGGCGGGTGGCGTAGGCAGTTCCCTTCCCCCGAGCCTGCCGGGGTCATGGAGGAGGCTTTCCCGGAGCTTCAGGAGCCCGGACGCACGTTCTGGTGTCATCGTCCGGTGGAGAACGGATGTGACCTTCAGGAGTTTTTGCATTATCATCTGAGGTTCTGGAGGACATGCCGTCAGGTGGCTGTGAACTTGTCACCGTGTTGTCAAGTAGAAATCAGAGGATGGGTGGACCTTTTGCAAGACTTGAGTGTGTCCACCACGCATGGTAATGCTGGACATGCTTCTGGGTGCCCTTGCCTGCTGCAGGCTTGCCCCCTGGAAGCTGTGCACTGACGGACCCCAGGGCTCCTGTGAGCTGGCTGGCGGTGGGTGCATAGTGCTGGTGTCCTCTTCCGGGCTCTCCCTCTGTGTCCCGCGCGGGGCCCTGGAGCTCTCCACCCTAACTTCACGTCCTGAGTGGTGGCTGTGGATTGGGCTGGCAGGGTAGCCTTTGGCTCCATCCTAGGTGGGCCGGGGTGACGCAGCCTGCCTGGCCGGCCGGGGCCCCTGTGCCGTCTGCGCTCCATCCGGACCTGGCTCCTGCTGTTGTCTGGTGTGGTGTGGATGTGTGGCCCATGTTAGTGCCCCATGTGCTCCAGAGTGACCTTCCCTGAGCTCTTCCCCTGCACCTGCTGGGTTCTATGGCTTGCCTTCCCACCAAGTCTCAGAGATAAGTGACGAGGGCTTCAGCAGATTTCTGGAATTTGCCATGAAAGTGTTTTCCACCTGCTGCAACTTTTGGTTTTAGTCAAATCTGTTGAGTTGATTCTGAGCAATTCCAGGCTTTGGTGACATGCTAAGCAGTATCTCTCCCGCCCTTGTTCACACGGATCTTCACGCGTGTCCCTGGGATCATATGCTTGCCATGGCTTCCCTCTTGCTTTGGCACGTGAGGTGCGAAGCTGGTGCAGACCCACCGCTCTCTCTGTGGCTCTGACTCCGAGAGCACCACACCCTGGCTTGGCCTGGTGCTCCTCCCTGTCCTGGTCGGCCGAGCAGAGACTGCCGTGCCCTTGTGTGTGGAGTCGGGGCTACGGGTGGGACCTGGTAGGGTGCTGGAGTGGACTGGTGCTGACCAGGCCCCAGGAGCGCCTTGGCTGTGCAGAGGCATGGTGTGCAAGGCCCCTGGCTGTGCTTTGTAACTGACATAGAGACCTACGAGTGAGCACCTCCATGGGGCTGGCAGCTCTGGACTGCTCTGGATCTGCCTGACCATTTTATTGACTTTGTGTGACTGTGTGTCTACACTCGAGCTTATTAACCCTAAGTGGCTTCAATGTCTAAGCTGGCATTTGGGGGATCATCTGCTCTCAGCCCTCCCTTGTCCCCAGGCCACGACTGGCCTTTCTCGGGCAGAATCTTACAAAGCAGGCCAGCTTCAGAGGCTGCCATTTGGCCTAGGGATCTGCATTTCAGGTGCAAACGTGTCCACTGGGCGACTCAGACATAGGTGTGCGCGGGGGCCCTTTGAAACCAGAGCTGCTGTCGGCCTGTGTTCACCTGGCGACAGCTTCCTCCCTAGGGTGAGAGCCTGCTCGCACCAGCCCCCTCTGTGTCCCCAGGACGGGAGCGGGGGACGGGGCTGAGACGCCCCACACAGAGGGCGGACCCCAGACTGTGGGGAGAGCTTCCCTACTGACACGCATGAGCAGGCGCCGGTCCCCAAGCCCACAGGTAGATCCTTCGGGTCAGGGGCATGAGAAACCACCTGTCCAACAGGATTTCTGCATCTGTTGCTGCTCTGGGAAGGACCTGGTTGAGGACTGAGGGAGGGATTGAGGGCTGAGGGAGGCTCTGGATTGAGGCTCTGGCTTGGGGCTCTGCTCTGTCTGTGCCTCCCTTCTGCTTCTCCTTCTCCTCTCTCTGTCTGTCTCTGTGTCCTCCATTTTTGTGTCTCCTCCGTGTCTCTCTGTCTCTGCTCTCTCTCTCACCTTGGTCATGTATTTAAGAACACACACATTTTCTCATGTTTTCTCCATCTATTCAAACAGCCTCCCCGCAACCTCTTAGCATTCTGCCCGTCGATCAGCTCTCCTGATGAGCAGAGCGGGAGGAAGGATGGGCCTAGGCTGTGGGCGTGGCAGTGTGGCCCTCTCTCCTTGGCTCCTCCTGACAGTGGGTGACCTGGGCAGTGAATGAAAGCGTTCGGACTGCACCTGAGCGCCCACAGTGACGGGCAGGTCAAGGTGGCTGGTGGAGAAATCGGACGTTTGAACACGCTGAGCGCTGCAGATGGAATTCTGGATGAAAAGTGCGGCAAGACATCAATGGCCCATTTATCATTTGATCACTTGCTGGGAAAATGTCTGGTTTATTTGTAAGTCAGTGCCTGACATTTTCCCTGATCATAATTACTGTGATTTGTAATGCATGTGTCGTATGATTTATTTAAAAGTAAATCTATTTCAAACACCGGAACTTGAATGTGAGTGAGATCGAGTCTCAGGGAACACTTTCGGGGCCTGCGGCAGGGACAGCCAGAGCTCTTGCGAGGGACCAGAGCCCTGGAATGCGCGTGGCTTTGGGTGGTGCCACGTGCGGGCGGCGGGCCCCTCTGCTCCTCTGAACTCTGGTGTGTGAGTTTGGTGACGTGGCCCTGGGAGGAAGGACGCTGGGTCCCGGGCTGCAGATGCCTCCTCTCTTCCCTGGGTGGCGCCGCAGTTCAGACGCGGTCCTTGGTGTACCATGGCGCTGCGGGTTCCAGTCCTGTGGGCAGCCCAGGTGGCCATTCCTGCCACGTGGCCTCACAGAGCATGCACTTGCTCCCGAGGAACAGGGTAGGCTCCTCGGGCTTCCACACTCTGCGGAGTCCTTGTCCCGTCCCGCACCCTCCCGCCCAGTCTGACCCGGGGCAGAGTCCATGCAGCCTTCGGACACACCTGTCCTCAAACCCTGAACTTGCCAGGTCTTCCTTTACGTTCCAAGGCACGGGAACAATTCTAGACTGCTAAGTGCCTCTGTGAAACTCAAGGCCCACAGAGTCAGGAACACCCAGTGGTCAGGTGACCACAGCAGGGGAGGCAGTGAGCGCCTCAGACAGAAGGTGGGGCTCAGGCTGAAGGCCAGCCCCGAGCCAGCCCTGGATGCAGGGCTGTGGCTGACTCCTGAAGGCTCTAACTGTGGGACCTCACGGGTGCCCGTCTCCTGCACAGACAGGGGGCCGAGACTCCTTGCTGCCCTGCCCACCTGTGGTCCAGCCCTGGAAACTTCAGTGGAGAGGGAGGTGAAGGGCCCTGCCCGGGCTGCAGCCTGCTCTGGCTGGACTCCCGCGGCTGGTCACGGACTGCACATGCTGCTCTGCCCTGGGCATCACAGGGCTGGACCCTGGGGATGCTGACAGGCCAGTCTCACTACCTGCAGTGGCGGGCCTGGGGTGTGGCTGGAGTCGCTCACCTCTGCAAATGGTGCACAAGTCACCTAAGGGCCTGATAGCAGAGTGGCTCAGAGCCGAGGCCCGGGAAGTGGCCAGGGCAGGGCTGGCAACCTCCCTCAGCACAGCTGCAGTGAGTGGCCACACCCAGGGGCGGAGAGGAGGCAGGTGGGTGTCATAGGCACCACTGGTCACTTGTGGTAGGTTGGCTGGCAGAGTGAAGTGGTGCACCGGAGTCTGGGTGCTTGGGCATGTGACGACCCTTTTTACAGCTGGGGACGCACAGGGTCACCTCTCTCCACAGAGGTTTAGAACACAACTGTACCAACCCGAGGAACCCAGGGACCAAAGGACCTGTGGGCAGTGTGAGCATGTGCACACTCACAGTGGAGACCGTCTTGGGTGGGGCTGTAATAACTTGGGAAGTGCGGTGTGCACTTCCCCGGTGTGCCCCCAGGACCAGCTCCTGCTGCCGGCGAAGGCGGGCGACTGGTGGGGCTCTGGCCACCCGGCCTCTCTCCCCCTGGTCTGGCCCGTGTTCTGGACCACATCCTCAGGGGAAGCAGGCCCCTCCCCTGGGGGCTTCCGAGGCTGGTCTCTGCTCCAGGGTCCACTAGCCAAGTCGCAGACCGGTGTCCTGGGGCACCACGCCTGCTCGGGAGGCCTGGGTTCAGGTCCTCTCGGGACCCACGGGCCTCTCGGGGCTCCAGGTTTCTCCCCAGAAAACTCAGATCAGGGGCTGGGGTTGAGGCTCTGTGGTGGAGTGCTGGTCTAGCATGTGTGGGACACGGGGTTGGATCCACAGCATCACAAAAACAGAAAGGTGTCGTGTCTACCACAACAGATATCAAAACAACAGTGAGAGCAGCTGTCACACCCAGGCTTTGGGCAACGTGGACGAGTTGGACTCCAAAACCAGGCGAGACCCTCTGCCTGGCAGCACTTCAGCAGCTGCTCCCGTCCCTCGTCCAGATGCTTCACGTGGCACTCTTGAGAAACTCGGGGAGATCACATCACGTACGCTTCCGTCTCCGGGAGACTTGTGTTTGTTGACTTGTTCAGCCTCCAAAATATCTCCATGTGACAGGTGGGGTTGTCGCTCCATTTCACACTTGGGAATAGGGGCACAGAGAGGTTGAGTACATGTCCAAACATCAAGGGTCACCTACGTCCAAAGGGCCAGCTCCCTGCAGCAAGCTGGAGGAGGGCCTGCGTCCTGGCCTAGTGACTGCCACCCGAGGCTCCTTGCCACAGGAGGCCTTGTCCCTCCCGGGTGGACCCAGACTCTTGCCAGTACATGTATCTGGACTTCAGCTCTGAGGGCCTCCAGGAGGTGAGGTCCCATCCCCAGGAATGAGTCCCTCCTTAGACAGAACTGCAGTTCCAGAAGAGAGGGAGTATGTGTAGTGGCATGGCCCTGGCACGTGCCCACGGCCCCTCCCGCAGAGGCCACGTTGCTCAGTCCTGCCACCGACGAGCACGTTTCCAGGACTTCCTAGTCATGCCACCTCCCTCCAGAGCTGAGGGCAGTGCTGCCTAGTGTCTAGCTTCTGGTCAAAGCCGTGAAACACCCCAGGCTTGTGGCTGCTGCCTCCTCACTGTCCTCGGAGCAGAGAACCTGGTGTTCCCAGGAAGGACGGTCTCTTCCCGCAGGGCCCTTAGTGTGGGTGCCTCCAGTGAATGCCCCCCACGTATATAAGCCTGTAAGCCCGCGTGGCTCTGGTGCGCACACCCAGGAGAAGACGGGCTCCCACCGGTGCTAGTCACTAGCAGGCCTCAGCGGGCGGTCTGCTCACGTGGTGGCCCAGATTAGCTGGAGAAGGAGCCCCTCCTGGGAGTGGGGGAGCTGGAGAGCAGGCCTGGAGCGGGCTCCCTTCTACCCCGTGGCCTCCTGCGCCCCTCAGCTCCCCACTGCTGTCCAGGGAGTGAGAGGAAAAGGAGCTTCCTCACAGGACTGGGGGAAGATGGGACCGAATTGCTCTAGAAGGTCTCTCTAGACCTGGAAGGTGACCTTTAGACTCTATTTCCCTGGCTCTTTTTCACTGTTTGGTTCTGGGGCATCACGGAAGCTGTGGTGCTGGTGGCTTCTGGGCACAGGCGTTGGTCACCCCGTATGCCACATTTCTGCCTTGACTCCAGCAAGGCCAGGCAGGCACACACCTGCCACCCTGAGGACAGCACCGATTTCTCCAGCTTCGAGCAGGAAAGAACATGGGAAGGCTACAGCCCACCGGGCACTGCCTCTGTTTCAGGAATCCCTCCTCCAGGCTGTCAGGCAAAAATTGTGAGGAGCCAGGGAGGCCACTGGCTGCTTGGAGGAGATGATTTGAAAAGATGCAAATAAGAAAGCCCAAATCCTCCCCTTTCCATAGGGCAAAGCCAGCAGGGATGGATCAGAGGTGGGGAGTGGAGGGGCTGAAGGACAAAGGCCAGGAAGCACCAGCATTGCCCAACCTGGCAGAGGGAGGGTAGCCCCACTTCTGCAGGAGGGCTCTGTCCCAGACTGGGGAGGGCACTTCCCAGGACCCTGAGGGCTGCTGGCTTCACATTCTCCTGGAGGTCTAGACTGAAGGGGCAGGAAGGAGACAAGGTGTGAAGATTCACACTTGAATTTTGGTATTGTGAGTTTTGAAGAGCAAATGTCTTTAAATCTGATTTATCCAATTTATTGATTTTCTTTACACTTTGTGCATGTTGTAAAGCATGTAAGAAGTCACTGTAAAATAATGGCAGCATGTTTTCTATAAGAAGTTTCAACTTTGGCTTTTCCTTATTAAGGTGTTTTGTACATGGTGTGAGGTAAGAATCTTGGATGTTGTATATGATGTGAGGTAGGGATTTTGGATTTTGCATGTGATGTGAGGTAGGGATCTTGGTCCATGTCATGCAATTGTTTAACATGCATTATTGGAAATCATCTTTTTGCAGAAAGCAGTTGATCTCACATGCTTAAGTCTATTTCAGATTGTCTTGTTTTATTTACATATTTGTCTGTTTTTGTGCAAATGGCACACTGTCTTGGTTACTGTGACTTTATTCTAGATCCTGGAGCCACTGTATAGGTGCTTAAGTTTGTTTTTCTTCTTGATTTTTTGGTTATTTAAGATTCTCTCATTTAATTTTAGATTCAGGTTGTGAACTTCTACAAACAAAATGCCTGGATTCAGTTCAATGTGAAGAAAAATCAGTATCTTAAAAAAATTGAATCTGCTGGTCCACAAACACAGGCAAGTCAACTCCCATTTGTTTCAGCTTTCTTTGATATCCCTAAGCAATGCTCTACAATTTTTAAAGGTCCGACTCATCTTTTGTTAAGTTTATATCTCAGGTACTTAGTAATTTTAATACTCTTATAAATTGTATTTTTAAAATTAAATTTCCAATTATTTGTGGCTGGACAGGGAACATGATTAATGCTTTCACATTGCCTTTGTATCCTTTTTATCCTGCAACCGTGCTAAGAAAGCTCACTAATTTTGGTTGTGCTCTTGAAGACTGCATAGGATTTTCTACCCAGGTGATGTCATCTTTAACATGTAGACTTTTTCCAGACTGGATGGAGGACTCTTCCCATGCCTGTGTATCACCTATACCAACCTTCTGTCCTGGTGAAGAACCTTCCATGCAACATTGAACCCAAGAGCCTCACTCCTGATCTTAGGGGTAGAAGCATTTTGCGTTCGCTGTAGATTTCAGTTGTGCCTGTTGTATGTTGGTTTGCAGAAACCCTTTATCAGGTTGGGGAGGGTTCCTTTTATTACCAGTTTGCTAAGGATTTTGTTAGTGGTGAATGTTGGATTTCATGTAGGCACTTTTTCTGTGTCTATTAAGATGATGACATGAATTTTCATAGAGTTCATTTACATGGTGAATTACACTAATTATTTAATCTTAAAATAATTTTGCATTCTGGTGTAAACCTCATTTGGTTATATTGCCATTTTCAGATTTGTTGCATCTAACTTGCTTCTGTATTTTTGAAGAATATTGGTTTAAATTCTCTTGTAATATGTTTTTGCCTGGTTTTGGCATCAGGGTCATGCTGGCCTAGTAAGTTGGGGAAGAGTTTGTGGAACTGAGAGTTTCTTGCTTCAGTGTGTGGAGACTCCCCCAGTGATTCCTCCGTAGGCTGGTTTTTCTCTACACTCTTGACTCCGTGGCAGGTGCGGAGCTGCTCAGCTCTCTCAGTGAGATCTGAAGGGCTGTTTCTTCAAATAAATGTGTTCTTTTTATCTAAGTTGTCAAATTCAAGGCCACAGAGATAATCACCTTATTCCGTTGTTGTGCTCTGAATGTCTATGATTCTACAATGAATTCTTATTCCTGATATTACAAATTTGTGTCATCTGCTTTTTATCCTGATCAATATAATTTCAGGTCTATCAGTTTTATTGCTACTCTCAGAGAACCAGCTTTTGGTTCCAAAACAGGTCAGTTTTGATTTTCTTTGTTCTTATTCTGCCTCTTACACCATTAAAGGCTACTCTTACCTTTAGTTTTTATTCTTCTTTGAGGCTTAGTCTGTTGTTTTTCTAACCTCTCAAGGGAGGAGGTGAGGGTCTATACTTGAGACTTCTCATGTTTACAATGCAGACATCTGAGCACTGTAACTAGGAAGCAGCCCTGGCACTGCTTAGGCTGGAGCCCCGCAGATCTTGATGTGTTCTTAAGGTTTACATTCAGCTCAAATGTGTTTCAAATTTTCATTTGGGTTTGTTCTTTGGAAACACTTCTTTGAAGTATTTTATTTAGTTTGGGAAGGGAGAGGGGATGGGGCTGGAAAGGACAGTAGAATTACTGGGACACACCCTTCCCCTCCTTGTTTGTGAATACACGACCAGGTCACGCCGCATCATGAACACCCACAAGGATGGGGTCCTGATTGGAGTAAGTCGCACTTCATACTTGTACAGTATGCCAAAACACATCCTACTCTCGTGTGTATCTAAAAAGAACAGATAAAAAGATGTGCAGGGAAGTGTCAGGTGCTTCTTCTGCGCTGACTTTGACTTCCTTTCCACTGTGGCCAGAGGGCATGCTCTGGGACGTGGGTTTTTGGCCTGCGTGTGGTGCATTGTGGTGCTGCAGTTTGGATCTGGAGTGTCCTCAAAGGCCTGTGCGTCTGAGGTTTGGTCCCTACCTGGGCACTATTGGCAGGTGGGAGATTTAGGGGGCAGGGCCACTGGGAGGAAGTGAACTCATCAGGCGGATGGCCTTGAAGGTCCCCTTGAAGGGGACCTTGGGAGCCTGCCCCTTCCTGTCTCTCTTTTAGCCTCCTGGTCTCCATGAGATGAGAAGCCTCCACCCTGTGCCTTGCCATAGGCCAGAACCAGGGCCAAACAACTATGGACTGAACCCTCCCAAACTGAGCCAGAATAAACCTTCCATCTGCATAAGCTGACTTGTCTCAGGCATGTGCAACAGCACTGGAAAGCTGACTAGCATGCTTGGTAATCATGCTGCATGTTCCTGAAACAAATGTCTTTTCTGCACTTGAAAATGGCGTCACCCATGAGTTCTAGGAACACAGCAGGTGTTCCGAGACACTCATGTAGTGTTCTGTATGCACGATTTAGGTCAAACTCCTTCCTAAGACTTTCCAGCCTTTGTATTCTTCCTGATTTTCTGTCTACTTGCTCTATAAATTATTGAGGAAAAGTAGTTGACAGTTTTAACATAATTGTGTATTTTTCTAAAATCAGAAAAACTCTGGTTCTATCAGTTTGTGCCTCGTGTAGTTTCAAGCTGTTAGTTGTTCCATGAATATTTAAGATTCTAGTGGATTTCAGATAGATTGAGTGCTTTATTATAATAAAGTGATTCTCTTTGTCCTTGATAATATTCTTTGCTCTAAAATTTACTTCTGACACTAATGTCACTACTGGACTTTCTTTGATTAGGGTTAGCATGCTGTTATCTCTCATTTCGTAAATTTAAAGGGAGTTTGAGGCAGAATATCTGGGTCTTGCTTTTGTTTTTGGTAAACTCCAACCTCCTTTTAAATGTGGGTATTTAGACCACTTATCCTTCGGGTCACTTTCCATCGGGTTGGTTTAAGGCGATGCTCTTGCTACATCTTCTCTAAACATTTTTAGTGGTTGTTTGGTTCATAGCTAAACATGTCCCTGATGACGTTGATTCCAGGAGGCTGCGCGCCTCGACCTGTGGTGGCGAGTCCTGAGAGGGGACGTGCCCTGGCCCTCTGGCCCGTGGGGCTCGGGCGTATTTTATGACCGGGCGTGTGGGAGAGCTCTCGAGCTGGGTGGTTTTCGAACTTGGGTGGAGAGCTCGCCTTCTTCTCGCCCAGCAGTGCTCACCATTCGCTCTGGTCCGCGTTCCCGCTGGGTGTCCTGGTCCTCCTTGAAAGACCTCCTTCCATGTTTGTGCAACGCCCTGCTCTCAGCTCTGTGAAAAGTGCTGCTGTCGGAGCGTTAGGGTCGCCCCGGCCCCTCTCAGGTGGGGTGGGTTTTGACATAGTCACAGACGCACGGACGGCCCCCAGGGCTCCCCCTCCCCTGCCTCCCGGCCCCCTCCCTGTCCTCTTGGGCTCTCCTGTCTATCCACTCGCTGCTTTCTGATTGGTGCCTCACAGAAGCACACAAGGTGGAATCCCGCGTGGTCGTTCGTGTGCCTACATGGCAGCTGTGGCCAGCTTCACTCTGCAGGCCTCCCTTCCCACCCCCCACCCCGCTGACCCTCTGTTTCCACGGACTCCCCCTTTGGTTTCCACATTTTGCTCTGACTTCCACGTGGGAGAGGACGATTGCCCTTTGGTTCCCTGAGCCCGGCTGGTCTCATGTGACGTCCTCAGCTGCAGCCACTGACCACCAAACGCCTCCTGTGTCATTCTTCAAAGCCAAGAAGCGCTCAGTGTGTGCACGTGCCACGTCGTCCATCTGCCTGCTGACGGTGGCCGGGCTGGCTCCTGACCTGGCTGCCCGTCGTGCTGCTACACAATCTCGTGCCTGTTTCAGCTTTCAGTGGTGTCGCGAGTGGCAGAGAGGCGAGGGACTAGAATTTGGTTCCAAACAAGTTGGCTTTATTGATACACTCGGGACAACACAATCGTATCTGAACCTTAATATTCCCAATATCACACTTCAATAAAATCATATGGCAAACCAGCACACCTCAATCAAATAGTCCAAAGTCCTCTCTGCCTCGTCGGTTCCGGCGACCTCGAATGCGACGCATCTTAGTCGGAGAGAAGATGATGGCTGGTCTCGGAACTCCCTCCGGCCGATGGTCCGGGAATCGAGGACCGGCAGGCCCCGCTGGTGGTGAGGCCGTCAGAGCAGCGAGCCGCGACAGTCTTGGGGGTGGATGATGGGTGGGGCTCGCGGACCTGGCTGGCCTGGGTTGGTCAGGAGGTCTGGGCTGAGCGGGGAGCTGAGAGGGGAGTTTAGATACTTCTTCTTGGCTTGTTTCCAGCCCTGGTGCGGATGGTGCCCTACCTCCCTGGGGCAGCGCCCTCCTGACATTTTGGCTTGCTGTCCACTCAGGGCTTCCACTTCTTTGTCAGACATCCAAGTCTGCTCCTTTCAAGTGGCAAGGAGCCCCAGCCAGCCGCCGTCTTGCCTTCACTGTGGAAGGCTACATTGCTGGGCGCTGTGTCCGGTTGGTTTTTCTTTCAGAACTTTGCTGTTTCACCGTTTTCTGGCTTTGATCACCTCACTGAGAAGCGTGCCTGTGTTCGTCCTGCCGTCCAGACCTCTTCTTCCCTCTGGCTGATTTTAAGATCAGTTTCTTCGTGGCAGGCATGGATGACCACAGTCTTCCTTCTCTTTTTCAGGTGGGCATTTGCCAGGCTGGGGGTCCTTGGGTTACTGCTCCTGTGACACCCGGAAGCCCCAGCGCCCTCCTCCAGCACCTGGCGCCCCCTACCTGGAGAGCTTGCCCGGCGGTGTGGGCGGTGTGCACCGCTCCGCGGTACCCAGGCTCCCACTGCCCCTCCTGAGCTGGCTCTGGAAGGCCTTTGCCGTTTCCGGGGCTCCTGGCCCTTCTCCCCTGCGGCGTCTGAACTGCCGTGGTTCCAAGTGCTGCTTTCCACCCTGACGTCCTGCCGTTGGTGTCCACAAGTCTGACGGGGTCTGCTTTTCTCTCCCGGGTCAGGATCCCTCGCCACCCTCCAGTCCCTGTGTGTGGAGCGCTGTTCCGACGGGGTGGCTTCTGGGGTTTCCTCGCATCACGCCCAGGTCTGCCCGGGCGAAGACGTCTGCCCTCGCGGGGGTGTTTCCTCTCCTGTGCCTGGGAGGCTTGGTTCATGTCGGCCTTTGTGACCTTGGCCCTCTGGGGTGCTGCGCCCTGTGTGCTCACACAAAACCTGGGATGCTTTCTGGGTTGCAGTGAAGTCCCAGCAGGTGTGGCCTCCTGACGCCTGCTCTGGCTTTGCCGTCCGGCACAGTGCTGGCTTCAGGCGGGGCTGGCTTCGTCTCACGGTTGGAGTCCCTGCCCTGCGTCCCATGGCTGCACAGGCGTCTGCTCTGGCTGCCGGGCCCTGCGTGATTCCTGCCCTGTGCGTGCTCTGGGGCCCTTCCCAGCACCGCTGGCTCACAGGCACACGCTGGGCAGTGCGGCTGTGCTGGGCAGGCAGGGCAGGGCAGCCCTCTCAGGAGCTCTGTCCTGTGGGCTGTGGGTGCCTTGCACCCGAAGCTCCCACTTGAGTCACCTCCACGGAGGCGTGCCGTGACTGTGGCGGACACTGAGTGTGTACAACGAGAAACTAAGCTACGTGTGTACCACATCCCGCATCAACGGTGGAAGGACGTCCATCTGGGAGAGTGGGATTCGCCACCTGTGGCGTGTGTGTTTAAATACGGGGCTGCAGAGGAGGCAGGGTGTGACAGCGGGGAGAGCTGCAGACGTGGGCAGGGAGCTGGAACAGAGGAGGCAGAGGGCCTCGTCCCCGGACCCTCCAGACCCCGGGGAGCACACAGGAAGGCAGAGCAGACGGAGCGCGGGCTGGGTAGTGGTGAGGCTTCTCGACAGTCTGCACCGGCGTTGCGAATGCAGCCCTCTACTCCTCCGGGGTCTAGTTCTGAGGACATCCTCAGGGATGGCTGGGAATCATCTCCTGCCCCGTGTCCGACAGGGACTTGCCGGGTGGGAAGGAGGAGATGACCCAGTGGTCTCCCTGACCGCAGTCATGCTGTCCAGGGAACGGCGCCTCAGGGGTGTCCCAAGGCTGTGAGCTGGCTGGTTGCCCTCGTGTGCCGGCTACTCCTGAGTTGGAGTGGGCACTGTGGGGCTGAGGACTGGAGTGCCAACCCTGGCAGGTCCAGCCTTGGTGCCTGGCACTCTTCTTCTGTTCAGTGATAGGCAGCTTGTGGGCAGAAGCAGATTCTGGAGTGCGCTGGACAGCCCCCCGTCCCAGCCCATCATCGTCAACCAGCAGACACCACGCTCACCTCCACCACCACAGACTTGTCACCTCTGCCACCACCATCCCATTGTCAACCCACCATCCCACCCCCAAGACCATCACTCAGCCGCCACCACCTGTGCCAACACTATGACCAGCACCACGACCAGCACCACAGTCTCCAGAACAACCACCATCATCACGGAACCAGCACCACCGTTGCCAATGCCATGACTGTCATCATGGTTGGGACCACCATCACCAAGGCCATGACTGTCATCACTGTCGGCATCACCGTCACCAAGGCCATGGCTGTCATCACAGTCGGCACCACCGTCACCAAGGCCATGGCTGTCATCACGGTCAGCACCACCGTCACCAAGGCCATGACTGTCATCACGGTCGGCACCACAGTCACCAACATCTTGACTGTCATCACGGTCGGCACCACCGTCACCAAGGCCATGGCTGTCATCATGGACACCAGCACCACCGTCACCAACGCCATGACTGTCATCACGGACACGAGCACCACCGTCACCAAGGCCATGACTGTCATCACGGTGGGCACCACCGTCACCAAGGCCATGGCTGTCATCACGGTGGGCACCACCGTCACCAAGGCCATGGCTGTCATCACGGTCGGCACCACCGTCACCAAGGCCATGGCTGTCATCACGGTCGGCACCACCGTCACCAAGGCCATGACTGTCATCACGGACACCAGCACCACCGTCACCAAGGCCATGACTGTCATCACGGTCGGCACCACCGTCACCAAGGCCATGGCTGTCATCACGGTCGGCACCACCGTCACCAAGGCCATGGCTGTCATCACGGTCGGCACCACCGTCACCAAGGCCATGGCTGTCATCACGGTCGGCACCACCGTCACCAAGGCCATGGCTGTCATCACGGTCGGCACCACCGTCACCAAGGCCATGACTGTCATCACGGTCGGCACCACCGTCACCAACGCCATGACTGTCTTCACAGGCAGCACCACCGTCACCTGAACCACCATCACCAACCCAGCTTCTACTGTCATCACAGCCACTCATCACCACCGCCATCATGGTCACCAGCACCACTGTTACCTCAGTGACCTCTGTGACCATCATTTTCACCACCACCCCTGCAGCTTCCATCATCCTGTGGATGCCTGCACGCTCCCGGCTGGACACTTGCCTGGCCATCTCACTATCTCCCAGATCACCCCACCACCGTGGCCTCTCTCCCACCACAGCAGGAGCAGCCTCATTGCGAGCTTGCCGAAAGGACCCTTCCCACGGGGGCGTCCTCAGCTCCTCGGTTTCCACCTGTACCCAGCATTAGGGTGGCTCGGGCCCCCAGGCAAGGGGAGGACGAGGACTTTGAGACAGCACTGCATCCCTGCCTTGTGAGCTGTGTCTGCAGACAGCACTGGTGAAGTAAGGGAGTCGGCGGTCGGGTTCTTCATCTCAGGAATTCGAGGAATGAAATCCCCAGACGCTGGGTCACAGCAAAGTCACAGGATTTACCAGAGAATCGCAGGCCGAGCCCCGGAGGGAAGGGGCCCCAGGAGAGGGTGCCAGTGCCCGGCCGTCATCAGGGTTACTGAAGGCATGTCTGATGGCCCAGGGCGGTGACTGTGGGATGAGGAACGCCGGCCCAGACCAGTCAGACTCTCCAAGCCCGTCAGAGTGCTTGACTCAGTCCCTTACTTACATAGTTAAGAGGATGGGTCTCACGCAGTGGTTCTGACAGGTCCTTAGAAAGAGGAAGCATTCGGGTGGGGTCTGCTCGTGGTCGGCACAGCCAGGGGTAAGGGCAAGGGTCACGAGGCAGGGCTGCTGAGGCTGCAGCTGTGAGGACAGAAGCAGGTGTTGGGGTCAGAAGGCCTTGTGGTCAGTGCTGGCCTCCATACCCACTGTCTCCCTGAGGGTGACGTGAAGCCCCCCACCCCAGGCCCTTATCCTGGCTGCCTATGGGGGATGGATCTCCAGCCTCAGTGACACGCAGCCCTCTCTGTTCCAATTCCCACCTTACATTCATGTCCAGAGAGATCCAGCCGTGCCAAGTGGCTTCACTTTCAGTCACTTTATGGTATGAAAGGTGAGAAGAGTGGCCCAGGCTGGGCCTCAGATCCTGAGCCTTGGACGTGGCTGCAGGGCTGTGTCCCTGTCTCTTTTCTGCTCTCCAGCTCAGGGTCCGCCACAGCCGAACCGAGGCTGTTCCTGCCAAACCTGGGGCTTATTTCACTTTACAGCTTTCCTGCTTACGTCTTGCTTTTTTTTTTTTTTTTAAGTTCTCTTTTATTTATTTTTTATTTTTACAGACCGCATTTTTATTCACTGTACACAAGTGGGGTACGACTTTTCGTTTCTCTGTTTGTGTGCGATGTAGGTTCACACTATTCGTGTGATCATACACACAGGGTCATGATGTCTGTCTCGTTCCACCATCTGTCTTGACAGGGTTTCTTCACCATTTTCAAAAACTGGGGAAGAGTACTTTGTTTCTGCATCTTGCAAGGAAGAGCTGAGACCTTTTCTGCCAACTTCCTGCTTCCTGGCGATGATTTCTGAGCTGTGTTCACTTCCTCTGGTTAGTGAGATGTGTAGCTCATGAGATAAGCTTAGATTATTATTTTAATTATCAAAATATGAGAATGTTCAGGCTCAGTCAGAGCTGGCAATGGCTATATACTTGGGAAATGCAATTCATACAACTGAGTCCTTACAGGAGAACCAATCTGGCACTTTTGGGTCACTGGAGATAAAATCATCAGTGTGTGGATGTGACAGCTCAGCCAACTTTCCAGTGATAGTTCTGAGGATTTTTATCATAGCGTCAGAGTGTTAATGTTTCTCTGAGTTTCTGTACTGGTACTGTCGGGGCTGGGGATGGAGCCTACAGTATATTTACTGTATTTGTATAGTAATAAAGTACTGCCTTCTGGTTGGTCCAAGTGCAGTTGTGTTTACAACTAATTGATCACAACCAGTACTTTTTTACAACCAGTACTGATTTTCTCCACCTTATTATTATCTTTAATCCAACATGAGAATAGAAATTCAAGGAATGCCTTTATGTTTCTGACACAGCTCATTCCTGCTTCCCAGACCTGGGTTCAGCCTTGTGCAGAGGAAGGTCTCAGACACATGGAAGCAGAAGATGATCACAGATGACAGCTTAGAAAATCAGGGTTAGGATGGGCATGTCCTGACCCAGGTCCAGTGTTCTTGGCCTACAGTATACTATGAGTTTCTCTCTACATTTAGGATTTCTGGCAGCATCTAAAGAGCAGGCTTATTATTAAGGTGTTTTAAGCACTTTGCTCCTGCTCCTGTGGGCCACCGGGACATGTCCAGCCCATGGTCCCCTCACCCCCTGCTGACTTCGCAAGCTGGCGATAGTGCTGTGGTCCAGATGGGTTGACTGAGACGCAGAGGTAGACAACTCGCAAGTGTGTCACCAACGTGGAGCCCAGAGCTCCTGCTCCCCGTGCCTGGGATCAGTGGGCTGAGGACTCAGGTCCTGCTCTGGCAGAACTGCCTCTGCGCATCCCAGGCACACACAGTTTCTGGGAGCCCCTGCTGGCAGCAGGCTTGGGGCTGCGTGTACATCACCTCCGGTGAGCTGGGAGGCAGGTCCCTGGCAGAGTGCGTGCCTGGCAGGTGCCAGGCTCTGGGTTTCACCCAGAACCACAAAAGAAAAAAAGTAAAAACACCTGTCGCCCTGGGGTAGCGTCGCTGCTCTCTCCTCGCCCCTCCATGTGGGCCTCTGTGAGACGGTCCACAGAGCAGGACAGATGGGCACAGGCCTGTGGCAAGCAGACCTCCCAGACTGCCTTTCTCAGGCCCCGTGAGGACTCCACTCTATGCAGACTTGGTGCGTAGCTGTTGGCTTGCTCCATCTGCCACACGTGGGGGTAAGGACATGACAGCAGAAACTTAGTTACGAAGTCGCAGCATCTTAGGGTCCAGACCAGGTATGATCCCCTGGGGGCCTGCTGATGGCTCAGCAGTGCTGCCTGGCCTGGCGGGAGTGCCCACCATTTCCCCTGGATCCCAGAAGCAGTGCTATTTCATCTCCACCTGTCAGGGGAGGGGAGTGAGGTGTGAGCAGGTGAAGACGCATGTCCAGGTTAACAGAGGTGACATGGCACCCTGTGGACTCGGCCCTTCCCTAAGCGCAGCACTCATGCCACAGGCAGCTCTGTGTGCAGGTGACAGGCATGCAGAGGAAGCGTCCCACGGAGGCGTGACGGTGGTCTCTGTGCAGTATGTCCTGCAGAATGTGCCAGAGATGCTCACTCCTACCCTCAGGCCAGCCCGTGCCACAAAGACCTTCCCTGTTCTACAAGGAGAGGAGACATGGGCCAGGATGTGCCCGTCCACAGAGCAGGAGGACCTGGCCAAGCAGAGTCCTGTTTCCTGCCAGGTGCAGGCCCTGGAGAGAGCCCTGCCTCACTGGGCTTCTTGGCACAGGCTGAGCTGGGTGAGGGGAGCAGGGGAGGGACGGAACCAGCACGGGGCCCTGGTGGCACTGCCACTGGCCCTAACGTACTGCACCACGACCCACGTGGCCCTGGTGGCACTGCCACTGGTCAATGTCCTGCACCACGACCCCACGTGGCCCTGGTGGCACTGCCACTGGTCAATGTCCTGCACCACGACCCCACGTGGCCCTGGTGGCACTGCCACTGGCCAATGTCCTGCACCACGACCCCATGTGGCCCTGGTGGCACTGCCACTGGTCAATGTCCTGCACCACGACCCCACGTGGCCCTGGTGGCACTGCCACTGGCCAATGTCCTGCACCACGACCCCACGTGGCCCTGGTGGCACTGCCACTGGCCAATGTCCTGCACCACGAACCCACGTGGCCCTGGTGGCACTGCCACTGGTCAATGTCCTGCACCACGACCCCACGTGGCCCTGGTGGCACTGCCACTGGCCAATGTCCTGCACCACGACCCCACGTGGCCCTGGTGGCACTGCCACTGGCCAATGTCCTGCACCACGACCCCACGTGGCCCTGGTGGCACTGCCACTGGTCAATGTCCTGCACCACGACCCCACGTGGCCCTGGTGGCACTGCCACTGGCCAATGTCCTGCACCACGACCCCACGTGGCCCTGGTGGCACTGCCACTGGCCAATGTCCTGCACCACGAACCCACGTGGCCCTGGTGGCACTGCCACTGGCCAATGTCCTGCACCACGACCCCACGTGGCCCTGGTGGCACTGCCACTGGTCAATGTCCTGCACCACGACCCCACGTGGCCCTGGTGGCACTGCCACTGGCCAATGTTCTGCACCACGACCCCTGCCTCCCGTCCCACACCTCTCCCTGCCTCTCCAGTCCCTTTGGGGACTTCCTGGGGGAACGTGTTTCTGGCTCTAGGTCCTAACACTCAGGCTCCGAATTCTGCGCCTGCCTCCTGCTGGTTGAGAGGAGATGAGCTCGGGCTCAGGCGCCCACTCACTACGGGAAAGAAAATGGATGATGAAGTGTTTTAATTGCCATGAGCGGTAGGACTTTTTTCCAGGTGACAGGTCCCGTTACGAATCAGTCTTATGCTCTGCTGTCGGAGCACCGTGGCTGGGCACCAGGGCTGGCACCCTGCGGGCAAGGACATCAGGCGGAGGTGTTCCACAGGTGGGGCTGGTCGGAGGGGAAGGCTTTTTGCTTCTGGGTCGCTCCCTGAGAGTCGGTGGCCAACGGCATCTGGGGTTTCTGAGCCCGGGGTGCCTGCGGGACAGGACAGAAGCTTGCCTCCGTGCTCTGGCCTGCACCCGCTGCCCACCTTGCCACGTTCCCTGACTCCTTGGCATACTAGTCCTGTGAAGAGCCCTGTGTGGAAGGGCGGGGGCGTGTCTTGGTGGCTGCCCGTCCTGGGGAGGAACCCTGGCATCAGGTGCAAGACTACCAGGTCCTTGGGAGTTCTCTGAAGTGGAGGCGGGACCCACCTGAAACCTTGGCAGCCTGCAACTCACACAAACAGGGAGCTCTTGGTGGGTGTGGCCTCTGCTTGGGGCCCCCAGGCCCCAAGGTCGGGTGTCTGCGTCTCTGCTCTATTGTGCTGAGCAGGCCTCTCACCTGGAGCCAGCTCTCTTCCCTTGCTGCCACGCTGGTTCCGCAGCAGGGTTGCCTCCACCTGGCCTCTGTCCTGAGAGCTGGGCTGTGGTCAGTACCTGTTGCTGTCCTCTGGGCCTGCCTGATCCACGCACCAGCTGCCGTTGTGATGCCTGGGTGGGTCCTTGCACGGGCTTCGTGGTCCCAAGTAGTCACGGGGCAGGGAACACTCGCTCCTTCGTCCCCACGCTTGGACAGCCAGGAGGGCCAGGTAGGGTCAGCTCTTGTCCTACCTGCTCACAGCGCAGGCTATCCCCGCGGTCTTGTCCCCATCTGCCTGCTCTGCGTATCGGTCAGAAATTGTTGCAAGCCTTTCTGATCATACTACATTTCATAAAGCTTCTAATCCCAACTACCAGCTCCCTGTTACAGGACTGCTGCTGATCTAGGCCAGGCGCGACCACCTTGGGATGCTAGTCTGCTTTCCGAACCTCCGTCTTGCCTCTGTCCCTGCTGCACTTCATCTGGTGGGTGCTCGGCACCTGTTGGAGCAGTTGCTGTGCCTGGGTCCCTCGGGGAGGGGATCAGAGCAGGACAGGGCAGGCTGTCCTGTTCACACAGAGGAGCCCCCTGGACAAGGACACTCCTGCTGCCCAGCCAGGATGGCTCCACTCGAGCACAGGTGGTAATGGCTACGTTTGGTGGACGCTTGACCACATCAGTGCCCTACCTGGAAGTTCCTTGGAACAGCAGCAGCACCCCCCGCAGCTTGGTCTGGGGCCTGAAAGCAGGCCTGGCTGCTGTCACAGATCCCCACATCTCAGTCCCCGGCCTGGGACACACACAGGGCTGAATGGGTCTGGGTGTCCTGTGTGGTCATTGGTGCACGAATCTGACGGTCAGCAGAGGCACACATTTCTAAGTCTGTGGACGTAGAGGCTCGGCCGAGTTACTCTGGGAGGACCGGTTCCCATGGTGATTCCACACACATCCTCCCCCGACCCCGGAACCGCATGTGGGTGGCGAGCAAGTCCCACATGAGAAGACAACACCGCAGCCTCTGGAAGTGACGAGCGCCTTCCCAGGGCAGCCAGGGCCCCTGATCCACAGCCCCCTCGAGGGGCAGTGAGGCAGGGCGAACTGAAGGCCTGAGGCATGAGCACCAGACACCGGTCCCTGAACTGGTGAGTGCCACCCAGCCCAGGTGCATGGGCCTGTGCAGCCCTCTGGTGGCCCAGGGACCCAGGGAGCTGAGACTCTACAGCACTTTTGCCATCAGGGAACCGCCGCAGAAGTGAACGGCCTGGGGCGAGCCGAGGCTCCAAGGCGGGCTCTGTGCGGTGGGCAGGTACCACGCACCTGGCAACTCTCTCCTTTCCCTCTCTCTGGGGAGAGGGCCGCGCTTTCCCACGGTAACAGACAGGCCCTGTCAATTAAGGATCACTTTCAATTTCCCTGTTTATAATCTCGTGGCTACTAAACATCAATAATCCCTGCCCTCCTTGCTTGTCACCGGAAGATTGATGGTGCACGTCACCTCTCATATGAAGACATTTAAATGAGAATCACACTCTGTGTGCATCCCATTTTCCTGCTGAGCAGGGAAGCAACCCTATTAAATCAAATTATATGTGACTTTTAAAACTTCCCTTTACAGCATTCAATTGAAAATCTGAATCCTATCATAATACATTGCCTTTTTTATGAGTAAATTGACTTTACTTGGCCTCCTGGGGGTTTCCAACCTCCCTGCCTGTATTAAGGGACAGAAGGTCCGGGTGTGTGGCGGGCTGGTGGGAGGGACCCTGAGTGTTCACGCGCTGCCGCTGCTGGATCCGGAAGCCATGGTGCCGGCCCAGCTGGCCTGTGCACAGGCTTCTCAGACCCCTGGGTCTGGTCCCCACAACCCAGGCGAGGGCTCTGGGAGAACTGGGAGCTCCTGGGGACAGCGATAAACAGATTCTGACACCTGAAAAAATGAGCAGAAATTAGAAAATAAGCCAACGGAGGATTTAGACGCTGACAGGGCGGTGGGAGAGCCCGACAGGAAGAGGGCGAGTCAGCCCGCCCAGCTGATTCTTCAGAAACCACAGCAGGGCCTTTCCAGGAGAGGAAAGCCAGAGGAAAGGACTGGTTCTGCCAATGAGGCTTGGCATCCTCTCAAAGCAGGATGTGATGGGCAGGCCATCAGCGTATCAGCAGCGGGGAGACATCTCGGATGGGGAGGCCTCCACCATAGCCTCCGCCAGACTCCCAGGCAAAGGCATCCACCTGTCTGCAGTCCTCGCTCCTGTGACTGATGAGCAGGGCTGATCAGGACCTGGGGCAGCAGTGGGGGGCAGTGCAGAGACTCCTGATCCAGGTGGGTCTTACAATAGTGGGGTGGACAGTGGTGAGCTGTGGCTCAACAGCCCCCCAGGCTCACCCCTGCACACCCCCACATACACACCCCCACCTGACCCCCGCGCACCCCCCACACCCATGCACCCCCATGAACACACCCCCATGCGCATCCCCATATCACACACCCGTGCCCACACCTGTGCACACGCATGCACAAACCCATGAGCACACCTGTACCACACACCTGAGTCTGGACACTTCCTCCTGAGCTGGGGTTTTCTCATGAGGATTTCCGCTCCTCGTTCGCTCCACTCACCCCACCCAGGCTTTGTGCTTCGAGCCCTTCAGCCTCACAAACTTCTTTTGCTTCATTTTTGGGTTCAGGACCATTGGGTATCCCTGGGGACATTCCCGCCTTCCGGAAGCTTCCTATTTCATGTGTTTTTGTCTGCAGTTTTATTTCCCCTTCTGATTTCTTCACTAATCCCATTTCTGTGTTTCTTTTAGTTTCATGAATGTCCTAATATTATGTCAGCCTTATTGTGTGATGACATGCAGCAAGCACACAGGCAAACTATTTTTGAGGAATCAAGTTTCTCAGCATACACGTTTGATAGATTATGGAAGGGGGAGAGTGTGTATTAATCATCTTTCCAACACTTTGATGAAATGCCTGAGATCATTAACTTACGAAAGGAAAAGTTTATTTGGACTCAGAGTTTGGAGGTGCCGGTCGTGGCTTCTTGGCCTTATTTTCTTGGCCTGGGGTGAGGCGGCAGATCATGTGGAGCATGCAGCAGAACAGAATCACTCTCCAGGAAATGAGGAGGAAGAGGAAGAGACTGGGGTCCCACAGTCCCCTCAAGGGCATGTCCCTGATCCCCTAAGAACCTCGCACTAGGCCACCATTCCCGAGTTTTCACCTCCTCCCTCCTGCTCATAGGATGGGCCTGACCCTGCGACGCATGGCCGTTAGAGACACACGACATCAGCGCTGGCAGAGCCAGTGGAGGTACTCCGTAGAGAAGAGAGCACATAGAAACCACAGGCTGGAATTGAGGGCAGGCAGATTGGGGGACCTCGATGGCTTTGCCCAGGTCAAAGTACCTGATGGGCCAGAGAGCAGACACCAAGCTCCTACACAGCAACTGTGATCAGGACGAGGGCACAGGATCCCCAAGTGTCTCACCCCGACTGGATGTCCAAACTGTCCCAAAGTCACCGGTCACCTCCAGGGACACCTCATAAACCCCTAGACAATAGCTGCTTGGTGGCAGCCCGTTTGGGACTCCTTCCTGTGGGAACCCAGCTTCCACCCTGTTTACAGAAGGAGACGTATTCTGCCACTCTGCGCCACTCCCCTGTCGCTGGCCTCAATCTCCAGATCTGTGAGGCCAAGGGCCTGCACCCCGCTGTCTCTGAGGTCATGGCACGGCCTCCAGGGAAGGATTTCAGATGAGACGCAGACGCAGGGCCTTGTGTGAGCCGCGAGATTCGTTAAGCTGGAAGGGAAGCACAGCCCCAGGAAGGGAGGTGGAGGAGGAGTGGACGGAGTCAGCTTTCTGTAGTAGAACAGAGCGAGGCTCTGGAAGCAGGGGCTGCCCTCTCAGGAGAGGGCGGCCCAGGCCTCGATTCAGCCCCTTTCATGTCCTGATCCAGTCTGACTTTCCTTCCTCCTCTGTCCTGGTCACATGATGGGCAGAGTGGTGTTCCAGAACTCCAGGAGAAGGGCTGCTGCACAGGCCCAGAATTCCCCCAGAGCCCACAGGGAGGGTCAAACCTGCAATGCTAATGAAGCTGCCCTGGCAGGGTGGTTTGCTGGAGGTCCCTTTCGGGTGCCTTATGGTGCAGTGCACACACCAGGGGGTGGACAGGGACCCACATGCCTGAGCCGGCGTGTTCTTTCTGAGTAGAACACAGAGTTGTGGGCATGGCTTCTGCCACCCATCTTGGGTCGCCTCCCCTGGACCTGCCCCGAATTTCCCTTTCCCTATCCTGACCCTCGCTCCTGTCTACAGAATTAGCCCCTTCGTCTCCTGACCCCTTTGCTCCTGTCTGCTTGCCACCTACTGAAGGTGACTGATGGGTTGGTTGGGGAGAAGTCACAGCAAGCCAGCGGTCAGGGGGCAGTGTGCCTGACATGCAGCCATGCTGGAAAGGGGGCCCTCTTCTTGGTAGGTCACAGGACAGAGCTGGCCACACTCGGCCCGCCTTGATTGTTCTGGCACCGAGGAAGGCGTCTGGAGACGTCCTGAGGACGAGGCAGCGCCGGGGTCGTAGGCGGTGCTACTAGATCGAGGTGCCCGACACTGCACTGGCCGCTGTGTTCAGAGAGCCACAGGGAGTGTCAGGAAGGACTTCTCCAGCTGTCCCCTCGGAGGAGCCCACGACTCCCTGGCGACGGCGCAGCTCCCCACTGCCGAGGGAGGTGCGGGCGGGGAGTCAGGCCTTGAGTTGGCAAAGTCAGTATTCAGAGAGGACCAGGCAGGCGTGGGCGGGCTTGGCCTCGGTCACAGAAGGGGTGCAGCCCGCCTTGGCCTTCGGTTGAGGAAAGCCGAACGGGACCCCTGCTTCAGAGGGAGTCAGTCCCGGGACGGAGGTGTGGACAGCTCGCCCGCACAGGCCGAGGCCACCAGGCGGCAAGAGCAGGGTCAGAGTCACCGCCGGGGGGAGGCAGCAAGAACAGCAGCGTTCTTGGGTGACTCGAGGGAAGCTTGCGTCGTTCTGCTGCAGAGGAAGCGTGGCCCAGCAGGTGGGTCCCACCAGGAGCCTGCTCACCGGATGAAGCTGGAGGAGAGGCGGTGGGACGCCCACCCCTGCTTGCCGGCCCCCTCCGGGGCGCGGCGCGGGTCCTCCCAGTGGGCTGGCCGCGCACCCTGGCGGAGGCCTCGCCTGATGTCCGCCTCTGTGGGCGTGGCCTCGAGGGCCCGCCCCCTCCCGGGCCCCACAGGCTGCTTTCCGCGGGATGTTTGTGACGCCTGACACGCGTCTCAGGTTCTCTGGTGTCGTTGGACCCGGAAAAGGAAAAGAAAGAGGCACCGGGAGTCACACAGCACAGTCTGTGTCCTTTCCACCCCGACGGCTGGGCCGGGGAAAGTCCCAAGTCTCCCCAGAGTGGCACCTGAACCCCGAACGCACTGGGCACTGGGCTAGGGGCTAGTCTCAGCCCACGTCCAAACCTGGCTGCTGCGTCGGCAGTGGGCGCAGCCACCTCTGCCCCTGCCAGGCTCTCTCCTGCCCTGTCTCCCTTCTGGGTGTCCTCCTGCTGTCCTTGGGGTGGACTCGCAGCCTCAGTCCTCCTGCTGTGCTGGACCTGGAGCCTGAGGAGTGCTGCTCCTCCTCTGTCCCCAGCCTCCCCCAGCTCAGGGCAGGGGTCTTTCCATGCCCGACACAGTCCCTTCTCCTCGCTGTGCATATTCAAACCCATAAACACACCACTGGGCTGCTTCCCGTAAATTGCATTTTTGATTTGAAATAATGAATGAGGATGTCTTGACATTTATAATGAACTTGAGTTACTTTAGTATATTTCCAAGGTGCTTCTGAAAAGTCTATTTGGGTGCATCATTTGTCAGATAATCCACCGGTAATGACCCCGTTGTTGTGTGATCGATGATATTTCATCATTAGCGGGATCCGCGTAATCCCATTATGAGAGAAGGATGCCAAGCGCCCTCCTGACGGAACTGGGGGTGATGAATGTGCCCGCGTGTGCGCTGGCGAGTCCCTCCTCACCCACCAGCAGCACCTGGCTTTGCTCGCCTGCCCCAGACAGCCCTCACCCCTTCCTGCACCTCCTCACCTCTGTGGGGTGTGCAGCAGAACCTGCCGGCACGACTGTCCCTTCTGGAACCCCTTTGGGGCTGTGTGTCCTCAGGAAACCTGGGCTGCAGCTCCATGCTGCCTGCTGGGGGGCAGGGGCGCAGTGGCCCAGCAGAGGGCCGTGGGAATGCTGGCTCGGGCCATCTGGCTCTGCTCCTGCTGAGGTGGGCCTCATGAAGACCAAGGGAGCCGAGAGGGTGGTGCGCGCCTTCAGCCACTTGTACATCACAACGTCTTCCTCTTTGGTAAACACCAGGACAGTCAGCAGCAGATGGCCACTCTGCTTGAGCAGGTGTGTCCCTGTGGGTGTCAGCCTCGGGCTCAGCAGCATTGCCTTGGCGCGGTGTGGCTTCCCGGCGGTCCTCCTGCACCCTGGGCTCTGCCTTCTTCCTTCCAGCTCTTCCCTTGAGCTGAGAGGGTGAAGAGGGACTCCCAGTGGTGCTGAGGGACGCTAGTGTGCCTGGCAGTGGCCAGCATGCAGTCAGCACTCGCACCACAAACTCAGGCAAGGCCAGGTGCAGGGACCGCGGAGGCACAGGGACAGATTGGTGTGGACATGGAGCCCAGGGCCTTTCCCACGCAAACTCCCAGCCAGTGATCAAGTACCCAGCACCGGCGTCCCTGCTGCTGCTCTAGCCGGTTGTTCCTCTGCATCCTCTGGGGCTCGAGCACTCGACGGAGGTTCCATCAAGTGGGCTCTTCCCTGCCCACCAGGCAGTGTGCAGGCAGCATATGCAGACTGTCATCTCCGTGCCCACGGTTGGAAGGGGTGTTGCCTGGCCTGGCCTGTACCCTCCCGCTCTAGCCTGGCTATGTCCTTTCTCCCCCTTGCTCTTTGTAGAGGTTGAGCATTTTAGTTAAAATGTGTGACTCAGCGTGCAGCACCCTGAGCCCACGGGACTGGTGGTCCCTGACCTGCCGGGGGCCGTTCAGCAGGGCCTGGCTGGCTGTTCTCGTGACATGCTTGGCTGACCCTAATAGCTCCCTATTACCAGCTACAATTTAGCATCTGAGCCAGGGCTGAGGCAAGGACAGGGGAGGGAAGAGCATGGGTTGTACGGGGTGGCAGGGAACAAAGGTTTGATTTCTCCAGAGCACAACCCTTTGATGGGAGAACGGGGGAGACAAATGTGTTGCTAATTTAATTAAGTAGTATGAGATTTCTGGGTGTACAGATGCCACTCAGAAGAGGATTAATCAAGAGCAGGTGACAATAGTGAGCAGTCACACAGTGTGGGGTCCTAGCAACCCGGCTGCTGCAGTGGGCTCCCGGGCTCCCCAGGCAGGACACGACTGGGCTGGCCACCCCTCCACCCACAATTCCTCTGCAAGGGGCTTGCTCACCCGGGAGCAGGGTCCACTCCCCGGTTCTGCTGCTTCAGTGCAGGGTGAAGGAGCGGGCCCTGTGCTTCTCCTGTTTGCTCTGTTCTCTCCGAGAAGGAAGCGGTCCCACAGGGCCTCAGAGCCTCTCTCAAGTCAGTCCTGACTCACACCCAGCACTGTGCCACGGTCAATACCAGGATGCACACCCAGCTAGTTCCTGGGCACCTGCAGTTCACCCTGTCCACCCTGGCCTGGCCCTGGCAGCTTGCAGGGAAGGGCTGAGCTGGAGACCCAGAGCTGCCGTGGGAAGAGATGCCACTCTGTAACTGAGCCCAAGGGGCATGGGACGTGCCCCTGCCCATATCCAAGGCTGTTGTGAGCCACCTGTGACCCACCGTGACCTCACTGGAAAAGACCCAGCTGCACTAGGAGAGGAGACACTCCTGACTTCCAGAGGCATGCCCTGGTGCGAGTGGGTGTCTGGCACAGGACTTTGTGGAAGTGAGTCTTCCTGGAATGCCCGAGGGTGCCTGAAATGTCATCTCTGGAGACATGGGGCGGCGCTCAGAAGGCTCTCAAGCACCCTGGCTTACGCACTTCCCATCGTCCACGTCTCAGAAGTTCTGGGTCAGTAGAGAGCAGCCCTGCCTTCCCGCGGACAGCGTTCTCAAGGGCACTGGGACACGGGCGGGTTTCCTCGTTTCTCCAGGCCTGCCCCTCAGTCTGTGCAGCACCTGCATCTCCACACCTGGTGGTGGTGCCCTGTGGACAAAGAGCAAAGCAGACAACAGGTCCCTGGGCACCCGAGGTCTGGTCTGCAGCAGTTTTCCTGGGGAAATGTTTCAAGTTGTATTGAATATCCTGTTAAGTAGAATTTGGGGAATGCCTGGGGGTTTCAGAAAACCACTGCACTCCTCTACAAAGCACCCCTGAATCAGAGGAACTTGGCTGTATTTTCTCCTAAGGGAGAGAGGAAATGCTAGACGGGAAAGATGACTTGTAGCAGAAGTGTGCTCTTGCAATGTGCTCTCCAAGGAAGAACACCTCCTGGGAATGCCAGAGTTGTCACCTGGAGCTCAGACCTGGGCACAGCAGTTTCCTCAGCACCTTGCAGGCGCCCTATGCACCCCTCCCCCTGAAGGAATTGGCAGGGGGCAGAGAAGCAATTTTTATTTCCTTTTGTGCTCATGAGGAAATGATGGGAGGCTAGTTGTTCCTCCCTGGATACTATCTGGACTTGGCTGGTGTCACTAACTGCCAGGCTGCTCAGGAAGGGCTTTTCCTGTTATTCCCCGAGTGCAAAATGCTCGCTGCCCTACTCAGCCCTGAGGGGCAGCTGAGGGGCTCTGAGCAGGACCACGGATTGTAACGGGGGTGAAGAAGAAGAGAGCTGAGAGATCTCTGGCCAATCCTGCTTTCCTGCCCCTGATGCAGGCTGCTGCAGGCAAACGGTCCCCTGCATAGATATGATTCCTGTGGGAAGCTGAACATCCAGCCTCTAGTGAGGCTGGGTCTGGGCTGGGCTTGCTGTCTTCGAAGGCAGATCCAACAGGGACAGAACAACAGAACTTGAATCTTAATTGACTTTTGCCACAGTGAAGTACACAGTGTTTCAACAGAGGCACCGGCCCAGAGAGTGTGGTTCCGGACCCAGCTGGGCTGGAGAGGTTCGGTCTTGCTCCAGGTCCAGACGTTCCTAAGCCTTAGTGACCTCCACAGAAAGAACAAGTGACCTCTAGGTGCTGCCTGCCTGCCTAGAATTCTCAGCACCGCAGCAATGCCAGCCTTGCTTTCCAGAGCTGAGGACGCCGCAGGTGGGAGGGAGCTGAGCCTCAGTGCTGACTTGGGCATTCGAGGCAGGAGGCAGAGGCTGAGCTGGCATCTTGCTATAGAACTGACCGAGCTTGCCCTGCATGGACACTGCCGCCTCACGGGAGAGATGCAGGCCTCACGTGTGCCAGAGAATAGCTCCAGCAAGCTCCGTCTGCCTCCTCTGGGCTGCCCTGGGCCCAGCTTCTGCCTGGCTGGATGTGCCTGCCAGGAAATGCACAGCTGCGTGTCCCCCAAAGCTCCTGTGTTAGCGCAGGCATGTCCAGGTGTGAAGTGATTGGATTGTGACGGCTGTAACGCCATTGCTGCATCCTAGTGAACGGACCGGCGAGTGGTAGCTGTGGGCAGGTGGGCATGGCTGGAGGAGGCAGTTCACTGAGGCTGCCCTGGAACGTGCATCTGCCCTGCTGCCCCTTCCCCTCTCTCTTCGCTTCCGGGCTGCCGTGAGCAGTCACGCTCCTCTGTCACGCTCCTCTGTCATGCCCTTCTGCCATGATGTTCTACCTCACCTTGGGCCCAGACCCATGCAGTATGTGGCCGTGGACTGAACCTCTGGAGCCATGAGCCATGATACCCTTTACCTCCTCTACGTTGTTCTTGTCAGGTATTTTGGTCACAATGTCACAAAGCTGACTAGCACAACAAATATGCTTGAGACGATCTCTTAACTGATGCTTCATTTCAGATCTTTTGCCCTCATTGTTTTGCGTTGGCAACACTGGGAAGCAGAGCAGAAGGCAGAAGCAAGAACCTTGCTTCCTTGCTAACTGCTGCTATGGTGGCAGAGCCACCGGCCTCCTGGGACTTTGCTGCCTTCACTGGGTATAGAAAGTACTCAGAGGACTGTGGCAGGTGGCATTTCCAGGCTCAGGCTCAGGCAAGCCCTTCCTGGGAGCCAGGAGACCCTGAGTCCCAAGAAGGTGCCTCTGAATCCCCTTCCTCTGAAAGAGTTGCCAGGAAACACTTCACTCTGTGGCTGGAGCGAAGCCTGAGACGGAGGCTGGGGCGTTGTTGAACACAGTGTCCAGACTACAAGGCGCCAGGTCGCTTGCTGGTATCTTCAATTATTCTCCAGAATTTAAGAGTCGCTCCTTGACAGTTTGGTGTAGTTTTCAGTAGACTGAAGAGTCGCTCTTTTTCTGACACTGTTTGGATTACAATTATGAACAAGTCTGGAGAAGGTTTTGTTAGTTTTTAAGCTCACTTTCCCCAGCCTGCTTATTTGGAAGCAGGTGGTTCTTTGCTTCCTATTTAGGGCGGTGTGAAAGCTCTGTGCCTTCCGGAGAAGCTGTACTTTGAGTTTTGATTTCCCACCTTTTCCTGGACTAGCAGTGTGCACCGTGATGCTGGGCAGTGGCAGTGAGACGCAGCTGCGCCAGTCCTGTGGTCACGAGAAGAAAGAGCTGTTTCTCTACAACATACATGTCTCCAGTGTTTTTCAGACAAATATGATTTTTTGGTTCAGGGATTGAACCCAGACCTTGCACATGCTAGGCAATCACTCTGTCTCTGAGCTGAATCTCCAGCCCTGTTTATTTTATTCTGAGACAGGGTCTTGCTAAGTTGCCCAGGCTGGCCTGAACCTTGCCATCCTCCTGCTTCAGTTTCGAGTGGCTAGGATCACAGGGGTGGCCACCATGCCTGGCTCAGACATTTTGTTTCATGTTTTTATCCTGCCATGTCTATAAAACACTCATCTGTGTGCACTTGGGAAGTTCAGCACTTCAGCAAAAAGTGGGCTTTGTGTTAGATGATTTTGCCCAACTGCAACTGACAGAGTATCTCAGCAGGTCTAAGCTGAGCTGGGCCGTCTGTTGGGCTGGGTGCATTCGATGCTTTTCAGTAGGTTTATGGGGACCCAACCCTGTGGTAAGAGGAGCTGCATCTATCTGTGTTTAAGGAAGTAAGCCTAATTCTAATGTTAATCAGGAAGGCCAACACATTGGGTTAAACTGCCCCCTCTTACAGATAAGTCTGTGGAAACTCCACCTCTGTCAGCAAAATCCTTGAAAGAAAAAATATTTTAATATACATTCCATGATTTTATTTTCAAATGTCTCAAATTTGAAAGGCCTATGGGATCTCAGTTTAACCAAGATAAAAGTCATGAGATACAAGCTTCTTTAAAGGAAAAATAATATTCTAAAGTGCCCAATGTAACCATATCAGAGTGTTTGTGATAGCTGGAAGAAAAATCTAAACTTTGGTACAATGTCTTTTAAAATTATTATACATTGAAGTCTTAATTAGCGTGATTTTATACTCAAAGTCATTGCAGGACAATATATTAAATATTTGAGCTCATCTATAGTTTGAGATTATTGAAACATCCCTTATCTTTAGTGGTCATGAAAAATTGAGAGTTGGCTAAACTGCCCCGAGAGAAAGGGAGAGAGCAGGGGAGATGTGCTGTGGAGTTAGACGGAGTCCAGGCAGAAGCTCCAGAAGGCCAGAGAGCCATCATCACTGGAGGAAGTGATTAATTATGAATGCACCAGAGAGAATCTATTATAAGGAGCCCGCAAAATATAAAGGGAGAAATATAGGTCCTTAAAAACAGCGTTAATGCTGGAGGGCGAGAACGAATAGGAGGTTTTTTTTTTTTTTTATTAAACTAATATCCCATTTGATTAAAGAGTGAGCCATGTAAGCTTTCATAAGATAGGAGTGACGAAGTCGGGAGAAATGCTCTCGAATTTGCTGAGTCCGTATTCTTTTTTTAAAACCGTTCAACAGGAAAAACACCAAAGGAAAGTATCAGTGCGTCGTTTGCACAGCTGTCCCTGTGTGGTTGTCCCTGGGCTGGGCTCCTCAGACACAGGCCCAGGGTGATGGAGTTCAGAGGTCTCTGCACCACCCAGTACTGGCTTCCAGGGATCCCGAGTACTCCAGGGGCTTGTCACAAACCAGCTGTGAACAATTAGAAAGCTAGAATCATATCAGCATCTGCATCTTGTGGAGAAAAGTCATGAGACATTAAAAATGACACTAAAAAACAATAAATAGGAAGGGAATAAATGGATTCCTCATCAAGAATGAACATACCTGTTCTGGATGCTGAGTGTGTAATCAGATTCCAGGGTACAGACAGTTGAAAAAGACACAGAAACATACGTATGTAGTGCATTTAGGATACTGTTTCTCAACGTGGAGCTTGTTTTTGTTCTTAAGCCAAGCATGCATGAGACTTTTTGCTTCCGCACAAACACGAGGATAGAAGACGGTGGCTCACACCCAGCCCCATTGGACCCATACTTTGTCTGGGTCCAAATCAGCATTCAAGGCCATTGACAGACACGCACATTGAATGAAAGGATAGCAAAAATGTCCACAGGTGAAGGGAGCAGGAGGCAGGCTGGGTGGGCACAGCTGGATCTGAGCTTCCATAGCCAGACCCAGAGGGTGATGTGGGCCTCCCTGGGTCCCCGGGCCCCCGGGTCCGTAGGCAGGCGCTGCCGAGGGTGGTGGACGAGCCCTGCCATCAGCCCTGTGGCCGCTGCTGGAGGAATGCCTATCACCTGGCAGAAGCTGGGTGCGCCCTGGCACAGGGAGGGCTGTGGTTGCCAGAGGGAAGAGCCAGAAGCCCGCCCAGCCCCACCAGGCTTCCCTGGCCACGACAGACAGCAGATGAGCCCAGGCATGTGACGATGACATGCTACTGGGGAATCGAAGTGGACAGGACCAGCAAGGGGTGGCTGGACTCCCCATTGTGGACAGGTCCTCAGGAGAAGGGCTGGGCAGGTTCATCTCAGAGAGAAGTCATCAGAGGGACAGAGAGGAGCCAGGGCCTGGTCCGATGGAAGGGGGAGGGAGGCCCTAGATGGTGAACTGCAATGAGGGGCAGGGCTGGGGGTCCGGGGTTATAATTAGGGTCAAGGTTAGGATGAAGTTTAGAGGGGGACTTAACAGTTAGGTTTGGGGTTGGGCCGAGTTTAGGACTGGGATCAGGGTGAGGTTGGACTTAGAATTTGGATTGGGTTTGGGGTTAAGATTGGTGTTGGGATTGGGTTAGGTTTAGGATTAGGATTGGGCTTGGCATTGGAGTTGGGGTTAGGGTTGGGCTTGTTGTTGCTTTAGGGTTAAGATAGGCTTGGGCTTGGGCTTAGGTTTAGGTAGGGTTTGGTTGGCATTAAGGTTAGTGTTAGGGTTGGTGTTAGGGTTAGGTTTAGTGTTAGCACTGGCTTGTGGTTTGGGTTGGGTTGGGGTCAGAGTTAGCGTTAACTTTGGGGTTACATTTAAGATTGCGGTTTGGATTAGGCTAAGGTCTTATTGTTGTGTGAGGGGTGGGGTTGGGTTGGCCTGTGGTTAGGGTTTTTGTGGGGTATGTTTAAGGTTAAGACCCTGGAGGGCTTGCCGTTGGGAAGGTTCTTCCCTCTGGATCCATGTGTAAGGAGCTGCCTTCCCAGTTGGCCTTTGACTGGAGATTCATGGTTGGTCCTTATCTCTCATCACACCTGGAGTGGAGATCTCCACTCTGAAGTGGCCTCCTCGGCAGAGCTGTTCAAGGCCCCGTCTCCAGGACCAGGGTGAGGTGCTGTGGATGCCCTGTCTGCTCAGCCAGCATGACTGGCGTTGGGCATTCCCCACCTCCGAAACACAGGCAAGGAGTAATGTAAAAGCTCAGAATGATCCTGTCCTGCAGCGCACCTGTCTTCCTAGGTGAGGCCGACACCAAGGGGCAGCCTGAGTCTCTGCCATTGCCTTGCTGAGCTGAGCTGCAGTCCTCGCCCCAGTGCCTGGCAGGCCTTCTGGGGAAAGGACTGGCAGGCCGGGAGGAGTCTGCCAATCTGCTGGGGACACAAACCGGGCCCGGACAGGCGGGTCTGGTTGGTTCACGTGGTGTTCCAAATCAGCGCCAGCGACACAGGCGCGAGGCGCCCTGGCCGAGGTGCGCTCATGCAGATGAAATGGGAGTTTAACAATGTCTCTGGGTGAATGCGTGTTGTCCTTTGTTTTTGAGAGTGTCACATGATCTCGCTGTGTGACATCGCAAATCTCCATCCTGGCTTTGTTGGCCTCCATGCATGAATAATTTTCCCAGTGCTTGTTTTTAGTGAAGCCAGAGAAAGAGCGCATTAGGGGCACACAAGCTCTTGTTGTTGGCTATCAGCATTCTGGGGTCTGAGCTGGCTTACAACGGTGTAAAGCCCCCGGTGGCATGTGTTATAATATATGAGGCATTGTCCCCAAGAAGAACACATGAGAGAAAGAACATTGTTCTACGAGGGAGCAATTCATCGGGTTTTTCCCAGAGACTCTTGGGTCAAGTTTTTATAGGCTATTTGATTTTCAAATTCTTCCTTTGCCCTCTTTCCTCTCTGCGAGCAGAGTGTCCAAACTTGTCTACATTCACTTCCCATGTTTTGTGCATGGTAGATGTCCTTTAAAAAGAGTATCTCAAATAAGTCTTTATTCTTGTTTTGTTGGCTCTCATTCTGTGTTTTCATGAACTTTGGCCCCAGCCATGGCAACTGCGGGAAAATGCTAACAGTGATTGACAGGATTAGAAAAGCCGGGTCCCCATCCGCATTTCAAACACTTGGGGAACAATGGGGCTGGGTGTGAGTGAATTAATGAGGGACAGGGCTGTCAAAAGAGCACACATACTTTACATAAACCTGATTATCTTTGCATGGCAGAAATGGAAGGGAAATGCAGGAGGGGGCCAGTTTGGCTCTGGGTGCACCTCCAGAGGAGTCCTGGCCTTGCGGGCGGCTGGCCTCCTCCCAGGCAGCGAACATCAGCCATGGTATTTAACAAGTCTGTTCAGGGACCAGGTCTCCCAACAGCACTCTTTGCACAACTCAGCACCTCTGCGTTTTGTATTTTACCCCGAGAGCAAGGCATTGTTTAACCTGCGCTCGGAATACATTCCAGTAATCAGACCTGCGAGCAGACAGCGCCCTGCCCGGCCCCGCTCCAGCAGTGCAAAGCCAGGCCAGCCGCCGCATGGACTTGCATCCTGGAGGCCCTCATGGAAGTGGTGCCACTCCAGTGCTGACAGTGACGGCTCTGGAAGTTTGGGCTGAGGCTTCGGAACTTTCCTGGGTGTGGGGTCAGCGCCTGAGGTTGGTGTCCATCTTCACGGAGAGTAATCGCAGTCTCTCCTGTGAAGTCGCCAAACTCATGTACGACTGTGAGCAGGGCTTCAGCAGCTACCTTGAAAACCCTGCGGAGAGCTGGTAAATAATCCTGTCCCATCATTCACGGGTCATGCCTGCACGTCCCAGTCACCAGGCACTCAGCCTGGGATACCCCCATCCTGGGATCCCACAGCTGCGCTAGGTTCTGGGAACAGACCACTGCACATCGCCCAACATGCCTGCACCATGCGAGATGCGAGGAGCCACTGCGAAGTTCAATGGCAGGTGGCAGGTGAGCTGCCAGCCCCACCCAGAGCAGGGCACCCGTGGATGATAGAGATTGATGGGAGCAGGCCGAGGCCACGCCGGATAGCAGGGGAAGGCCCTGGCTGCAGAGCTGCTGTCCCCAGGCCAGGGAGGATCCAGCACTGCCCACCCACCTGTCTGTGGGTGGCATTTCTTCTGATGCCAGCTCAAGGACACAAGACAGGTCCGTGTTCACAGGACTAGTTGAAAGACTCTGTGGCCAGCGCCCACATTCATCCTAAGTGCACAGATTGGACACACAGCAGCATGCGCATGCAGAGATAAGCAAGAGCAGGCGCCCAAGGGCCACATCTCCACCAGATGCTCCCTGCTGCTGGATGGGGGGCCCAGGGCAGCCCCTGGGGTAGCTGCCCCGGGCATGGCTCGCTCCCTCCCCTTGCCGTCCAGGAGCGGGTGGCAAATGCGGAACTGATCCTGTCCTGCCTGCAAGGGTCTGGCCCTGCCCCTGGCCCAGCCAGCAGATGGCTCTGTTTGACACACCTCCTGGGCCCCTGTCTGTGGGGAAGTTCTCCCAGGTCACCAGGCCTGCTGGAGGGATATGAAGGAGGAGTCACTGAGCCTCCTCTCCCAGAAGTGAGTGTGGAGCAGGCCAGAGACTCCGGGGAGAATCAAGCTGTCCCACTCCTCAAAATGTCATCCAAGGCCTGACCCCAAATTAGCCTGCCACTGTTTTCCTTCTTCCCACAGCCGAGGATTCAGGACTCCTCTTGAGTTCTGCACTGGAACACTTGAGAAGGACATCAGCAGGGCAGAAGGTGTCAGGAAAATAGGTATTTGCTGGCTTTTATTTTCGAATTTTCTTAGTCCTGGTAAAGGTATGTTCAACACAGTCCTGGGAGGAAGTCCGTGGGTTGCTGATCACTGGCTTACTCTGTCTGGCAGTCATCTATGTGTCAAAAGCGTTTTAAAGGAAAGGGGTTCACTTCTCATGGTTTGATACTATAAATAAAAGTAATTAAATATTTAATTAAAATAGTATTAAAGTTCTACTTTAAAATTTCATACTTTTGCAAAGGTAACATACTTTTACCTCATGTATGTATGTCACTGCATGACCAATGGAATCCTACAACATGTACAATCAGAAAAAGGAGATATGACACTCCATTTATGTATGATCTATCAAAGCACATAAATGCATTCTACTGTCATGTACAACTAATTAAAACAAACAAAGAAACTAACCAAACAAATTTCATACTTTTGCAAGTTAGAATACACATTGGAATTTTCTTTTGCATCTTCATTTTCTTTCCATGAATCCTCTTGGAAAAATTGTTTCATTTTTTTAAGACCTCAGGATGATGCTGTCAATTAACTGTACAGATTTGTGACTTAGGAGCCTGGCAAGCAGGTTTTCTAAGTCCACTTGCTGATCTCTTTTTATAGTTATTTACACACTTCTAGCATCTGGACAACCAGAAACATGTCCAGCACTGAGTATAGCCTCAAAGACTCACTGCTGAGGTTCTCATGGGAACGGCGAGCCTCTGGGGAGGGACAGAGGAGGGACGAAGCTGCTGGCTCCCCTCAATTCTCCAGAGGAAGCTCCGCAGGGCTTCCCAGGGTCACAGAGCTTTCGAGCGGTTGGAAGTCTGCAGGTTGCCAAGAGGCAGGACTGTTCTGTGAACACCTCGTTCTAAGACAGGGCTGGGTCAGCGCTGCCGGCTGCATGCCATTGAAGTGGACACTGAGACGTGAGTGATTTCTGGGGGGCACCGAGGCGTGTGGGAGAAGGAGTCCATGTTTGCAGTGGCTCTCTGAGACCTGTTCTCATTGCTTGCTCTTCACAGTGAGGTCATGGTGCTATTTACATGTGACTGGTTCCTCTACCCCCATTGCAGCTTTCCTTGAGTTTCCTGCATTTTACTTTGAAAATGTTTGTAATGATCACAAAACTCTTTACAAAGACATTTCAAAGACCTTGATAAACACATCTGAACTCCTTTGTAAGTGACCATTCCTTCTGCCAAGGACCTGAGGCTGGCTGTGGTGGTTCCTGTCCAGACCTCCCTCGTCCCCTCCACAAGGCCCAGAGACCATCAGACCCCGACTGAGACTGCTGCTGCTGGACCTCCTTGATCTCTGGCTTTGGGAGTCTGGGAGGTGCCTGGAGGTGGGAGGAGAGAGGCAGAGTGGTGCCCGGATTCCTCCCACAGGGCTGCCTGTTGCTGTCTCTATGCAGAGGGGGGCACATACGGGCAGGTGGGCCGACTGGCCCATTCATGCCTGCTCCCTGCCCTGCTGAAGGTTAGAGTGGGCCTGGATTCCGCTGGACCTGGATCCCATGGTGGTCTCCTGACCCTGCCAGTCCTTGGAGCAAAGTCCGTACTAAACTCTGTTGCTGGTCTTTCTCCGATGGGCCTATAGGGTGTGCCTTCTCAGTGGGCATATTGGTCCTTGTAGACAGCAGGGTGGGCCCCGCTGGTGGGGGTGTGCTGCTCCATGGGTCACCAGGGGTGAAGAAAAGACAGCTCCAGCGAGGGACATCTTGTCTCCCCCCGGGTCCTCCTTCTTGGGCTGCCTCCCTGAGGGCTGCCCTGGTCCCTTCTCAGGCTCAGACTGGACTCCACTATACCATTGGGACCAAGAAGAGTGAGCTGGGCTCACTGGGGCTGAGGGCCTGACTTGGGTTAGCCAGGCTGCAGCCTGGGGAGGTCACACCCTGGTGCAGTGAGGGGGACAGGCGGGCAGTGTCTAAGCGCAGAGCCCAGGGGTGGGCTTGGGGGAGGGCTCCTAAGGGTTCCCACAGGCTGGAGTCCATGGCTGGGGCTGGACTCTGACCCTGTGGTGGCCACAGAGTGCAGGGACAGAGACTGAAACGGTCCCCATGAGGACCCCCGAGTCCTGCAGAGAGCAGTCCTTTCACCCTGTTTGGAAGAGCATTTGCTGAGCCACAGATTCAGGCTTAGCTGGGGTTCCCAGACATCCTGTTCCTAGGCAAGTGCTCAGTCCCTGGGCTAACGCAGCCCCAGGGTCATATGCCCACCAGCAGAACTGGGCAGGGGAGGGCAGCCAGTGGGACCTGGGGTCACACTGCTGGACACCTCTGGACAGTGGAGGCCGTCCAGTCACACTGTGCACTGACCTCCCTGCTGCCAGGCTCTAAGGGTGGACAGACTGGCCATCTGAAGGGGCTCTGAGGGTGGACAGGCTGGCCATCTGAAGCAACCTTGCCAGTTCTTTATTTCCGAGGAGCATAAATGTTCTTGGCAACTCTCGCTGACACCAGAGGCCTGTACACCCAGGAGGAGGGGCCACCTCATGCCTGCTGTGGGGAGCCAACGGGACCCCCGACACTGCTGCCGAGGCTGCCGTCCACCCTGGCGTCTCCTTGGGCCTGCTGGATAAATCTGCTTATCTGTGCTCTCACCGTCTCTGGGCGCTTTTAAACCAAGCGTGCGCTCAGTTCTGGAGTCCTTCCTATGGCCTCTGGAAGCCCCTCTTCCTCAGCCCTGTCGATACAGTAACGCAGTGACTCAGCGCTGTCCTTGGCCAGGTCCCAGCACCCGGCAGGGAAGGGTTAAGTGCCGGCAATTTCTCAATCAGCCTCAGGAAGCCTCAGGTCAGCTTTGCTCATAAAACTCTGCACAAATATTTCTCTTTCTATCAGAGGAATTCTAATTCACCACACAGACCAGGGCCACTCAGATTATTACACATTATTAAAAATTAATTTAAAAAATGGCCTGTTCTCGAGATGTGCTGTAGAGACGTGTGTCCAAGTTTGAAATTACAGCAGCAAAAAGACTGAAAGACTCGGAGCATCGCGTGGGCACAATAAGACCCAGAAAATTGCGCCTTTCACCGTGACCTCTGCACTCACTGATTTTAGTCATTCTCTTTGCCAGAGTGACTTCAAATTATTACAACAGACCCTAAAATACAATAGCCAACCTTCATCTTTCTCAATGGCTTTCTGGGGGCATGCAGACAGCTCCTGCAGAGGGCACCACAGGCAGGACCGTGCGTGCGCTGGCCTGGGTGACAAAGTCCCCACGTGTCTGCGTGAACGCAACACCATGCAGGAAGCTTCCACAGGCCTTGCTTGTGCTGAGGTGACGGTCTCCGTGGAGGACGCGGGGGACATGTGCAGGGAGCACCCAGCCCTGGGGCCCATGAGGGAAGCTGTCTGCTCTCCCCTCCCACAGATCTGAGCCTGGTGAGTGCTGCCACTTGCTGCCCAGTGCTCTGGTGTGTGTCCCCTGTGCATCTCAGATGCCCACATGCTGACTCTCTGAGATGACCTGGCCCTAGTTCAGGTCAGCGAGACGAGTGGGCATAGCGGTGACAATGGAACAGCTGCCATCACTGGCCAGGTTGCCTCATGTCGGTACCTTTACCTGTGGGTCCCCGTTCCCTCTGGCCCAGAGCTTTGGTCTGAGAAGACACCTTCTTCCCTTCATGGAGGCGAGGCTGCGAAATGCCGAGGGGCGGTGGTTTCGGACACTCCTCCAGGGACTCGTGGGCTTCGGCTCTACCAGCCCAGATGGCTGCAATGCACCCAGGACGCTTCCAGAAGGCGCAGGCTGTCCTCCCAGAGCTTGCAACAGGCACGGCACCTCCATGACCCCCGTGAACTGGCCCTTCTCCCAGGTTCCCTCCTGCCAGCCAGACACGCACACACAACTTGGAAGGAGACAGCTGGTTTTGCAGCCTGTGTACACCACTCCTGGGACCTAGCTGGGTGTCCCAGCACCTGTGTGGCAGACACACCTGGGTGAGGTTTTGCCAGCCACTTTGACCCCCAGGCATTTGGAGTAGGATCTCTTCCTGATGCTCTGTGCATTCGCTCTCTAAGGCCACCAAGACAAAGGACCGCAGACTGGGGCTCAGGTTGGAGGCCCAGGTCAAGAGGTTCCTCCTGAGGAGCTGGTTCCTCCTGAGGCCTCTGCCCTTGACTTGTGGACACTATCTTCTCCCTGTGTCCTCACACAGTTGTCCTCAGTGTGTGTTTGTGTCCTTCTCTTCTTATAAGGCTGCCATCAGATTGGAGTAGGGCCAACGCAGCGGACTCACTCACTGTTCTGGAGAGACACATTTCAGACTGTGGTGCCAACATAGAGAAAGTGTAATGGCCCCTGGTCCATTAGCGGCCTCCACCACAAATCAAGAATTAGTGGCTGGTCTGGATTGAGTGCACCCCACTCCCATCTGGCTTGTGGACCACAGAGTGTGTTTCTCTTAGTGCTGAAGGGGGAAGACAAAGGGCAAGGGAAATTCAGGACTGGATCCTTCTAAGGTATCAGGGGAACCTGCATCTTTTCTCCGCCCTCTCCTGGGCTTTCATCTGTGCAAGTCTGTGTCCAACCTTCTGATCTTTGTGGACCCCAGTCATACTCTGTAGGGCCCATGTTAATGATCTAAAGTAACCTTGATCGCTTCCTTAGAGACCCCACCTCCAAGTCACATTCTAAGGAGCCTGGTTAAGGATGTCAACACACCTACTATGAAGGGACAGACTGGCCCCTGTGCCCTGGACTCTCCTTCCAGGCCCTCCTGACGATGTGCATGCATCTGGAGTGGCTTGGGCCCTTCCTGTGGCATGACATCTCCAAAGCCAAAGAGCACAGTCTAGCTGTATTTTAATCCAAGGTTAAACATGGATTCTAGGAGAAGGGAAGGGAGGATGGCGGAAGACAGAAAGAGGGAAGAGAGGAGGGAGGACGGGGAGTGCTGTCTCCACAGATTCTTAAAGTACAGCCAAGCTTGGTAAGGGCTTGAAAGTGGTGCTCGTTCTCTGTGTGTGTTCTAATGAGAAGACGCAAGGGATGGGAAATGGGAGATGGAATAGTACTGTGGGCAAATTTTCTGCAAACTTGAGTCTAGGATGTGTGATATCTGTCAATCAATCCAAGGATCCAATCACCTCTTCATCCCCATCCACCCATCTACTCATCCACACACCCTTCCATCCACCCATCTATCCATTCCTCTATCCATCCGTCCATCCATCCATCCACCCATCCATCTACCTATCCATCCATCCATCCATCCACCTATCCATCTACCCATCCATCCACCCATCCATCTATTCATCCATCTGTCCGTCTATCCACCCATCCACCCATCCATCCATCCATCCATCCATCCGTCTGTCCGTCCATCCGTCCATCCATCCATCCATCCATCCATCCATTCATCTACCCACCCAGTGAATATTATGGAGTACTCAAGATCAATCACCCTGTTCTGGGAATCAGAATTACTTTGATAAACAAGCTGGACAACATTTCAGGCCCTTTATTCAAATGTCCAGAATCTCAAAATGCTGGATGTATAAGACCCTCATTTTTCACCTGAGGTGGCTTCAAGTTAGACTTTCACACCTGGGACCAGGGGAAGAGGGAAAGGTTGTAGCTCTGTAGACAACCACATGATAATTCATTTTGTCATTACTTTATTGGAGATTCTTCTAAAGGATCAAAAAATCGTTTTTTATAATTTTGTAATATTTGCTCATTTTCTGGAGTGTTTTAGAGTTGCTGTATATCTGTCTGTAAACTGATTAACGTGTGGCCTTCAATGTATGAATAAACATGACATAAAATTTGAAGTGTCTTCATTTGGAGCTTGTTAGTGTTATTTGGAGATGTTAGTGTTATCTCTTCAATGGGGGACCGTGTTTGGAGTAAGTCAACATGATGGACAGGGGACAGACTCTTGGAAGGGGGCTGAGGCTCCTTCCCTGCTGCTGAGTCGTCCGGGCCTCTGCTGACCTCTGCTCTTGCTCCTGTCCATGTCTTGACCCTCAGCTGCCAGGCTGAGTGGGCCTGGTTCCTGGGCTCTGCTGGTAAGATGCCCCGGGCAGCCACCATGGTGACAGTGCCAAGAAAGGCAGCCCCTGTGCCGTGCTGGGCCTCCCTTTAGGGCGTCTGGCTCGGCCTCTGGCGTTGCTCTAGTGGCACAGCAAGCTGCGAGCTTCATTTTCCATGGCCCCTCTGTGCCCCAACACCCTCCTGGAGGGACGGTGGTGCTCCCAGCTCTGCTGTCCGGGGTCTTGGAGGTGCCTAGGAAGGGCTCCCAGTGGACCTACCCCAAGGCCCTCCAGGGACGCCGCAGGGGTCCACAGGCGGCCTCTTCTGCCCCCTGCCCTCGGCCTCATTCTGGGCAGGGAGCTGTGGTGCTGTCCCAGCCTATGTGCCTCCAACCCCAGAGTCGTCACAAACTGTCCACGCTGTTCAGAAACAGTGCAGAGGCCCCTCAGGGACCGCCGTGCCTGTCCCCTCCCAGGTGAGGTGGCTGGCCCCTGGCGGCTCCGGGACCTGTGAGGCGCTGCTGCCACGCCCGCTCCTCCATCACCGCCGCCGCCCACCCCATTCAGCGGCTGCTCAGGCAACGGTGATGTGCGTTTCGGTTTGAGGTGGAAGCGTGACTTGGACCCAGAGCTGAGTCACATCTGCCTCCCCGAGTGTGGCATGTCTGCCAGGGTGCCGTCAGGACAGAAGCCGTCTTGCTGCTCCAAAGGAAGGGCTTCCGTGCAGAGACTGGTGGCTTCGGCAGCCCTTGGGAGGCCAGGCACTGTGGCTCCAAACCCTGGCTAAGGAGTCTGATCCAGCTTCCTGGTGGAAGTTGCTAGAGCTCCCCGGAGGCCCTTGCACCCAGGCTTCTTCCCAGCTCCCACAGCCACCCCTCTGAGGCAGGGGCCTCCCAGACCACCACAAGGGAGCCTCCCTTTGCCATCCCCTGCAGACCCTCTCCTTCCTGGGTTCCTCAGTGTCCTCTGTGACAGGGAGGTGGCACTGGAGTGTTGCTGCATTGACCTCAGAGAATCCTGCCCTTGTGCCAGCCTGAATAACCCAGGAGGGGGTCCTCTGCTTCCAGTGTTGCTCTTTTTGGGACAGGAGACAGCTAAGGATGCAGCCATTTGATTCTGTCACCTGGAGGTGCCAGGAGACCCTTCTGTGGTTTCCAGAACAATACCCCAGCCGATTTCCTTCAAGAGTTAGTCAACTTTCTTCACTGTAACAAAATGACTGACACAGGCTACTTATGAAAAAAGGGAGATTTATTCAGCTCTTATTTTTGAAAGTCCAAGAATGGACAGCTCCTTGGTTTGGCCTCTAGTGAGGTAGTGCACGGTGGCACATGGTGGGAGCAAATGTTTGTATCTCGAACCAGGAGCAAAGAGGCAGAGGGACCCAGATTCCACACCCCTTTCAGGGACAGCCCCCGAGGACTTGAGGACCTGCCGCTCACACCTCAAAGGTCCCACCACCTCCTAATAAGGCCACCCTGGCATTAAGCCCTCAACACCAGCTTGGGGACTTGCCTAACACCCAGCACAGGTGCTTCTGCAGTCCTCCTTCCTCCTGGGAATGGACCACACCTGTGTTGGGAATGGCCACTCAGAAAGATTTGTTAACTTCTGACCCAAGCTTGGTGACGTGGGAGCCCAGCTGTCCTTGGCCACCTGGGCACTGAGCCATGAGCCCAGGCTGTGGGGCTGAGTGGCTCTGGGCTCCTCTCCTCCCACTGACATGGAGCACAGTGCCCGCACGCTGTCTGCTGGGCACAGTGCTGGGACGGGGGGCTCTTAGGCTCTACCACTGAGTAGGGCACCCGTGGAAGGCTGGTCTGGGACAGGGCCTGGCCAGCAGCCCTGCTTTCCCTGGGGGACCCCGGGGAGCCCTCTCGGCCTGGGCTGAGTCACGAGAACCCTCTGGATCCTTTGCCCCAGGCAGTGCTGGAGTGCATCCAGACCCACGGGTCCTGCTGCAGAGCGTCCTGTGCCAGGGCCTGGCCGGCAGCTTCGGGGTTAACTCTCGGCAGTCCTTGGAAGAAAGCAAACGATGCACGCACGGTGCTGGTTTGTAAAATGCATTTTCAGTGTGTAGCCCACAGACGGCCATTGGTTGTGGCCCATAAATAAAAACAGTCCTGACGTTTATTGTTGTAGGGAGTAATTATAATCACGGGCCTGGACGCCGGCTGAATGCCTCCTCTGTGCTGGCGTGGCCAGCCCCATCACCGCCACGCTCTCCCGAGAGCACTATTGCCCACCGAGGACCACTTCATCTGCAGACCGTCTTGACCGAGGACGTCTGGACCCATCCTGGGTCTACTGATAATGACGCCTTTCCAGCCAACTTGTAGGAACGAGGAGATGAAGGCGGGCAGCCCAGGCTCCTGCGGGGTCCACACAGGTCACTGAGACCAGGGGAAGCCTCAGAAGCCGTGCCCGTGTGGGGGGAGCAGCCTCGGGGTTTTCCAGATGCGCCTCGGCATGCCGGTCTCAGTGAGCCCAAAGGACCTGAAGAGCCACTGTCTGGAGAAGACGGTGCTGCTGACCTTGGAGCTAACCAGCCCCGTGTGCTCTGATGTTCTGGAAACAGGTCTTCCTGCGGGCAGCACCCAGCACTCTGCCTCCCACACCTGTCCTCGGACACAGCTCTGGTCTGACTCGCCTGTTCCTGCTTTTCCCCCTCCAACTCCGACCTTGCCAGCAATCCCAGCACCGTCCCGAGGTCCGGGAGCCAGTGTCAGCTGCAGAGTTGGTGGGAAGGTGTGGGATTCGCTCAGGGCAAAGCGTTGACTGCAAACACCCTTAGGAGGACTGAGAGCAACCTGTGTTCCGCGGCTCCTGGCCGACGGCAACAGTCCTGCTTTCCAGTGTCCACAACTAGCACCAGGCAGGTCCTTCCTAGCAACGGGGGGAGGGGAGAAGCAGGAACCCATCCCCAAGGGGGAGCAGAGGGCAGGGCCCGGGAGACTTGCCTCGCCAGGAGCGTCCGGGCACAGGCAGGTTTGGCTGCCCGATCCTGGAATGCAGGCTTTCGTGATGTTGCCAAGCTGTCTCCAAGGTCAGCCCCCGCATCATGCTTAAGTTTCTCTTGTGACCGCTGTATGGTGGGACCACATTCCCTGGGCAGGGACGGAGCCCACCCCCTCGGAGCCCGGGATCTCTAGTCCAGGAGCTAGAGCTGCCAACCTGCTGCAGCAGAGGCTCCAGCCCCTCAGTCTAGAGCTGAGCGCCTCAGCCCTCGGCAAGGAGAGTGGCACCAAGGCCCCAGGGGCAGGGCTTCTCCTCTGAGCAGCCCACGCAGGCTCCTGACTCAGGTCCTTCCTGAGCAATGGACATTTCATGGCAAATTTGAAAAGGAAATTTGGCTCCCACCTCAACATGCCGCCCAGCATGGACTTCCGGGTCCTTCCTGCAGTGGCACTTAACATGCAGGAGAGGGTTCCCGTGGGCGGCCTCACTGCCCGGGAGCAGCCCCGTCGAGCGGTCAGGGAGGAGGAAGGGAAGGTGAGCCTGAGTGAAGCAGACATGGCTGGACAATGCCCAGGACCAGGGAAGGTGAGGTGGACAGAGGACGTCCCGCTGGACCAGAGCACTGCGGCATGGGGTGGGGGAGAGCACGCGGACTTTAGCCCGAATTTTAAAATGTCCATGCTGTAGGACAGCCCAATATGAAAGGCAGTGCCATCAACACAAAGATACATATTTAGCAAACGTGAAGATTGGGTGACATGAAGTTGAAACACGTGAATTTAAAAACCAACAACAAGCAATAGAAAATAGGATAAAAAAATCAATGGGCAAAAATAGGTACAAAATTCCAGAGTTGTATCCTGTCTCCTTTGCCACTGAAGGAATCGCAACTCCCACGGGGCCCTGCAACTCACCCCAGGGCAACAGCAGCTACCCAGCAAAGCCCTGCTAATTAACCAGAGCTGGGGAGCCCGGAGTCCCGGCCACGGGCGGGCAGGTGAGAAGACACTCACCTGGGGAGGGCGGGAAATGCAGGAGGAGAACGGGACAGGCTGCAGTGGCTCCTGGGGCTCAGGCCCTGGGGTCTGCAAAAGAAATAAACAGACGATGGACACCAGGATGGAAGTCATCCTAGTGAGAAGATGTAAAATCTACCTCACGTCCGAGAAGACAGTGGCATCTGTGATTCCTTTAGACACGGTCCCCAAATGCGAGGTTGTTTGCATGCTCTCCAACTCCATCCCTCACGGGGGACGATATGGGAGCACATAGCTGGCTGGACTCAGGCGGGGTGACCGCACCTCTACACGTGGTGCATCTAAGGTGCCCACGAGGGTGGCAGAGTGGCAGAGCTGCGGCAGGGGAGCCGGAAGAGGTTCTGACGTCCTCCTCCAGGAACCTGGGTAGGCGGAAGCCAGTGACCTCCTGCAGGTAGGCCGTAAGCTCCTGTGCGGGCCACCAGCCTCTAGGAATGCCTAAGCTGGGGTCCCGGGGTCCACGAGCCGCCCAGCTCTGCTGTGGAGCACATCCTGTGGTCAGCCCCAGGCCGCGTGTGAAGAAATTGGCGGCCTGGTGCCCAGAAGAACTGTTTACGGCACTGACATTTGAATTCCAAACAATTTTCGTGTGTTGCGAAGTCTCTCCTCGGACTGTTTAAGATGTGGGAAGCACTCCTTGCTCCAGCAAACGTGGCACTGGTGGAATCCGCACAGCACTACAGTCCATTTGCTTCTAAATAAATGTCTCTGTATGTGTCCGAGGCATCGGCATGACGCAGGAGCCACAGGGTTAAATGGGGACAGTGCCAGAAAGTGGGCTCCACTCTCTGGGCCTGAGGTGAGGCCGAATCATGGGAGGAAAGCAGTCAGATAGAGAAAGAAGGGGCCAGGACAAGGGTCCGCCCCCACGGCACACCCCAGGGACCCAGCTTCTGCAGTCACCTCCCCCACCCACGGTCACCACCCAGCTGGCCATCAGCATCATTAGTGTGTCAAGAGGATCAGTCCCTGATGAGGTCACTTAATAAAAGTGGGTCCCCATGCCCAGAACACTGGTTAGCCCAACAAGAAGAGAAACACGAGCAGGCGGCTGGGAGCTGGCGGTGGCCGGTGCCCATGCAGGTTTCGTGTCCTCTGATACACTTGGGAGCAAGGGGGTCAGGCTGGGGGTGGGGGGTAAGGCCGCCCACAGCTGGCCACCGTGGCCCAGGCGAGTACTGGCTTACGTGTGGAGGTTTCCCTGGGCAGCAGTAGGAGATCTTGGGCTACACAGTGTGCTGACTGCCCTTGGGCCCAGTGCCTGGGTGGCCCTCGTCCTCTCGCCATTTTAAATGCAGAGTGGAGGGGATTCTGTGTCCTGCTATCTCTTTTGAAGAATCCCGTACCAATGGAGAAGCTGGTGCAGCCCTTGTGTCAGCGCATGGTTTAAAATGCCCCTGGTTCAAACCAGTGCCTCAGCGTACCAGGGCCCAGACGGTGGGTACGCAGTGGGCATCACGGGTGCTCTGGGCATTCCAGGACACGGCCCGCGGGCAGGAACAAGTTCCTATGTGCTGCCACTTTTCCTGGCACCTGCAGGCAGCTGCCGTGTCCTTAGTCGCTGCACAGCAGTGTGCGTGGCCCTTTGTGAACTACACTGCTCAGAACAGAGCCAGAGGGGAGCAGGCTCAGAAAGCCAGGGGACGGCATGGAGTGCGTCCAGTGTCATAGCCTGGGGACATGGGGGGCCTGGGTCCTGGTGCTTCCTCTGGGTCAAGGACAGGCAGGTAACTGGTTTAGCCCTGAGCTTCTGCCACCTGGGGAAGAGAAGCCAGTCCTTGCTGCTGTCTAATGTGAGTGAGCACAGTGTCTACGACAGGGTCATTTCATATTGGTTATCATTGAAATGCCCGAGTCCATTTCCAGGGCCACGAGTCCTCCCACTGCCTGCCCTTGGCTGCTCATCTCCCCTTCTCGTCCTTCTTCCAGTTTCTGTAGCACACAGCCACCTTGGGCACACTGCCCGATCAGCCCTGCCCTGCTGCACAGCATGATGCACCTGCTAGCAGAGCCCTCCTGGCTGGGGTGGCCGTGCCCGCTGCCCAAGCCTGTGAGTACCAGCACAGCCAGTGTCAGCCCAGAGATGCCTCGGGAGCCCCTCGATCAGCCTCATGACCATGAGAGACACAGAGGGAGGCAGGGACCAGACACCCTGGTGCAGGAGGCTGTGGCCCACGTACTCACCACTGGTCAGACATCTGGCTAGGGAAAGGACAGCTGCATACAGGACGAGCCCAAGTCCAGTCAGCTTGAGGGTGTACTTACTGGTCACACCACCATACCCATGGGCAATGCTGCTTGACTCAGGTGCAGGCCAGTGGTCAGTTTGGGGAGCCTGGATCCCAGCCTGCCCTCCTCAGGATGCAGTGTTGGGGCTGTGGACGCTGCCCACCTGTGAGGACGCCACTCCAGGAGGTATGCTGGCACGCTGGCATCTACCCACAGCTCTGGCCCGTGTCTGTGTGAGAGGGTCCCCTCCGGGGTGGTGGGCCTGCACAGGGAGGGGTCAGAGCGCCCTGAGCCCCAGGCACACCACTTCACAACACCCCCGGATGCAGGAGGATCACAAGTTCAAAGCCAGCCTCAGCAATTTAGTGAGACTATATGCAACTTAGTGAGACCCTCTCTCAAAATAAAAATAAAAATGGGATGGGAATGTGGCTCTGTGGCTAAGAGCCCCTGCGTTCAATTTCTGGTGTTCCCCCAAAAAGAGAACCAGCAAAAATAGAGTATATTTCATGCCCCTAACCTGTCAAGTATGGTAGCTCAACATGCAGCACACTAGTGTGTGGATCATGTCCCTCCAGATCTCCATCAACTAGGAGCTGCACTTGCTGCAGCTGCTGTCCAGGAAAGATGACCCTGCTGCCTATAACTAGCCAGGAAGCCATCACCTGAAAGATTTGTAGTGCAGCTCAGCTGGAAGCAAACAAGCTGCACCACCATAGAGGAAAGAATTCTAGAGCGAAGCCCCGTAAGTCAGGGCCACCTGATTTCTAAAAAGGTGCAGCGCCTCAGCCTCCACACTCAGAGGGAGGAGTAGACTGGTGGCAGCTGCAGGTCCCACACTGCCCCATATGGTAGGGCAACTGTCACTGGAAGACTTCAACACACTTTAGAATCTGCAAGACTCTGCTATGCATTCTCCTCTGAGGGTCGCCTTACTTCAAAGAACTAAAGAGGAAGGCGGTCCACGCTCAGGCACACTGTGCTCTGAGCTTGTCACGTGACTGAGCACAGCTGCCTCTTCCTGAAGGGCTCCTGGGGTCTCTGCTGCACCAGAAGAACCTGTGCTCTGAGCACGGTGCTGGGTTGGTAGTTCTCTTCTCTCTGCACTAGAATGATGTCACTCCACTCTCAGCAAAATCACTGAAGCCATTGTCCTCTTGGGTAGGCTTCATTTTCCTGTCTGATTGCAAGGATTTCCTTTTGACTCCAGCTTGCAGGAATTTGATCACCACAAACATATGCGTGGTTTTCTGCCTCAGTCTTGTCCCTGTTCGTGACTCTCTGACTCCATGTTTTCAGTTTCTTCTTGTTCTTCAGGTTGATGACTCGTTTTGATCTCTCTTCAAATTTATCAACTTTGTGCCAAATGCAATCTGCTGCTAAGACCACAGTGATATTTTTTCAGTTGGTATTTTTGAGTTCTCGAATTTCCACTTCTATTTCTCTGATGAGATTTCCCTATATTTTTATTCATTGGGCATATGTTTTCATTTATGCCCTTGAATATATTTGCGGTATGTCTGTAAATCCTGTCTCTTCTAACATCTGTGGGAGTGGACCATCCCCTTATTGCCCTGGTCTTCTGTTTCTTGGTGTGCTTATCAATTTTGTACCCTGTGGTGGATGTTGCTAGTTGTCTGCTCTGGAGCCTCTGAGTTCCTGTTGTGTGCCCCAAGGGGCTTTGCTCACACCTAGTTGGCTCAGTGGGTGGCCAACTTGGCTGAACTCAGCTACTTGAGGTTGTACAGTTTCTTTCCCTTCCCTTCCCTTCTCCCCTCCCTCTCTTCCTTCCTCCTCTCCTTTTTGCCATGGTTTGGGTCTGGAGTGTTCACCAGAGGCCCATGTGGTGAAGGCTTGGTCCCCATCCCATGGCACTATTGGGGGTGGGGACCTTCAGGAGGTGTGACCCTGTGGGAGGTCTCTAGGTCACTGAGGATGTGCCCGAGAAGGGAATTGAGGGACCCCAGTTGCTGCTTCTCTCTCTTTCATTCCTCTTCACATGATGAATGGCTTCCTCTGCCTGTAAGCCCACCATGATTCAATCTCCCCGTGGCAGGTTCAATAGCAAGGGGTCTACCTGATCATGAAGCTTCTGGTCCTGTGAGCCAGAATAAAACTTTCCCCTTTCTAAGGGATCTGGCATTTTGTTACAGTGATGGAAAGTGGACTAACGCATTCTCATTGCTCATTCTCTTCCACCTTTGCTTCCTCTTCATCCTCCTCCTCTTCCTTCTCCTCCTTCCTTTTGGATAACCTTAAGAGTTTTGGAATTATGTCTGATATTTATAGAATTTCCTCAATCGAGATTTGCCTGTTTTTATTTTTCACAATTAGACCAAGATGATGGGCTTTTGGAGAAACTCCAGGAGGAAAACCATATTCCTTCACATTAAGTTTTTGAAATCTGCATTGATTAAGACTGACTGTTCCATCAAGTTCCAATGGTTTTGACAAACACTCACTGTTTTCTAATTACTACTACAGTGTCACACATAGTAGCGCACTGCCCTAAAAGTTCCTCTGTGCCTCATCCACTCAAACTTCACCTGCCTAGCATCCGCCCCCAGTACCTGTCACCCACCGGTGCTGGCTGTCCCTGCAGCTTCACCTTTCCAGTGTCATGCAGTTGGAAGCACACAGAGCACACTTTTCCTGACATACTCTTCCCTCGAGAATGCACATTTAAGTTTCACCCATGTTGTACAGCTGGTGACTGGTTGCTTCTGACTGCTGAGAAGGACAGACCGCTTGGTGTGGATGGTGTTTGACATCCAGGGGTGTGATTCAGCTGAGTCTATTTTTGCAAGGGTGAAGTCTATGCAAGGTGCATTTTCCCAGATTTGCTCTTGTGACAGATGACCAAACTCAGTCTTGCAGGGACCTGCTGCTCTGTCCTCTAAGTAGCTGTGCCTTTTGTGCCACCTACAGCCACCACTGAGACCACTGGTGCTCCTCGGCCCTGCAGCACTGGCCACCGCCAGGCGTTCTGGCCACTTTGATTGGCAGGTGCCACCTGAAATTCTCTAATGACACATCTTTCCATGTGCTTAGTGTTCAGTCATGTCTCTCACAGAGGACTCTCTGTTCAGGTCTTTGGTCATTTCTAAGCTGTGTCAATGATTGCCTGATTGGCATTTTAAGTGTATTTATGTACTTGTGCTAAAAATCCTTCATCTGATATGTTTTGCAAATACTTTCTCCAAGACTGTGGCCTGATAGTTCATTCCCTTCCTGTCTTTTGTGGAACACAGATATTCACTTAATATTACTCAGCTTTAAAGAAGAATGGAATTCTGGCATTTGCTGGTAAATGGATGGAGTTGGAGAATATCTTGCTAAGTGAAATAAGCCAAACCCAAAAAATCAAAGGCCGAATGTTTTCTCTAATATGCGGATGCTAATTCACAACTTGGGAGGGCAGCTAGGGAAGAATAGAGTTACTTTATATTAGGTAAAGGGGGAATGAAGGGAGGGGAAGGGGTCTGGGGATAGGAAGGACAGTAGAGTGAAACAGACATTATGACCTCAAGTACATGTATGACTATATGACTATATGACCTATGTGATCCTGCAACATGTACCATCAGAAAAATGAGAAATTATACTCCATTTATGTCTGATCTATCAAAATGCATAAATGTATTCTACAGTCATATATAACCCATAAAAATAAAAAAAGTTTAAAAAATAAAGTGAAACTTGTAACTTTTCTTCCATGGACTGGGTTATTAGTGTAACATTTATAATCAATCACCAAACTCAAGATTCTGTGTCTGAACATTTTGCATTTTACATTTAGGAGTGCCTTACAGCTGGAGTTTATTTTTAAAAAGAGTAACATCTATGCCAAGGAGTGTTCATTTTTTACTTTTTTGCGTCTGTACTTCCATGTTCTCCACCCCCCTTTTATTAGTGAACTGCTTCTGTTCTTTGGCAAAGGCCAGTTGGCCATGTTTGTGTCTGTTTTGGACTCTGTACTGTTCCCTGGGCCCTGTATCCATCTTTTGCTGATAGCACACCACCTCCGTGACGTAGCCCTACCCGCTCTTGAAGCTGAGGGGTGGGAGGCCTCCAGCTGCTCTTTCTCACTGTTACTTTGGCCACACCAGGACGTGGCCTTTCCACATGAATTCAGAGTCAGTTTGGAACCATCTGCAAAATGCCTGTTGAGATTTTGACTGAGATTTTGTAGAATTTATACATGGAGTCAATGAAACATGGCAGTTAACATTGTTGAGTTTTCCAATGCATGAACACTGAACACATCTTCGTTTACTTAGATCTTGATTTTTCTGTTAATTTTTGAAGTGAAAATACTTAGACTCTGTCCATACTTGGTAGATTCATGATTTTTTCTTTTGTGTTTGGTGCTGTTATAAATAGTACTGCTTTAAACTTCAGATTCCTATTATTTATTGCTGGCATGTGGACAGTGGTTGAATAGTTTACTGACCCTATGTCCTACAGCCTTGCTAGGGCCATTTATTCATTTCAGAAGTGTTTTGGGGTATTTTATAAATAAACAAGTGGTGTCATTGCAAGTAGAGACAGATCTTCCTCCCTGTTTCCCGAGCTCTTATTTCCTTTTCTGTGCTCTGGCCCTGGCCAGGAGCCGCAGTGTGATGTTCATAGGTTCATAGGTGAGGAGGGACATGCCTGCCTTCTTCTTGATTTTGGAAGGAAAGCTCCCAGTTTTTCTCTTTTCAGTATGAATCCACCTGTAGGCCTTTTATAGATCTTTTTTAAAAATCCAAATTCTGAAAGTTCCCTCTGTTACTAGTTTGCTGAGAGCTTTCCTGTGAAGCACTGGCTTTTGCCAAATGCTTTTAATGTGCCAGTTGGGTGATCACATGCTTTCTTGGTCTTTGGTCAATGGATGTGGCAGGTCACATTGATTTTCAGCTTGTTGGCAGGCTCGGAGCCGCACTGCTGAGTGGCGCGGGGAAGCACAGCTCTCTCTGTGTGGCTGGCCTGGGTGGCTCATTTGTGCTTGGAACTTCTGCAGCTCATCGATGGCAGCCTCTGGTTTGCAGTTTTCCTCTCGTGAAGCGTCTTCCAGACTCTGGTTCGAGGGTGATGCTGGCTTCCTAGTACTTTTTACTCCTGCGTTCTGGAAAGGACTGGGGAGAATTTGGATCAGTTTTACCTTAGATATTTGGAAGAATTGATTGGTGACATCAATGGGGCTTGTGATTTCTGTTTTGGAAGCTGATTGATTGCTGATTTATTTACTTTAATGGCTTCAGAGTTACTCAGATCATTCTTTTCTCTTTGTATGAATTTTGCTATTTTTATCTTTCAAGAAAATGTCCCCTCCCTCCAAATCATCACCACTGTGGGCGCACAGGTGTTCACAGTATTTCTGAACTAGACTGAATGCGCAGGGAGTCAGGAGAGGTAGCTTTCATCTCTGATCCCAGCTCTGTGTCTCGCTCTCTCTCGTCTAACTAAGATCTGATTGGCGGTTTATGAATATTTCTATTCTTTTTACAGAATCAGCTTACATTTTTCTTGTTTCATTTTCTCCTCTTTTTTCCTGTTATTTTATTAATTTCTATGGTCCTTTCTGTTGTTTCTTTTCTTCTGCTTCCTTTAGGCTTAATTGCTCTTCTTTCTCTACTTTCTCCCTGTGGGAGCTGAGCGCATAGGCTTGAATTCGCTCTTCGCTTCTACTACTCCACACAGTGCGGTGAGTCCGTGTCCACGCACTGTTGATCTGCACACCACCATCTTCACAAGTTATGCTTTTATTTTCATTTGATTGAAAATATGTTAGAATTTTTCTTGAGAGATCGTGCTTTCTGTGTTACTTAAATGCCCATTTCTAAGTCTTTACAAAGTTTCTGTCATTGATTCCCCTTTCAATCCCTTCGTCACCCGAGAACACCCTGCGATCGATTTCTGGCTTTGAAGTGTGTGAAGGCGTTCTGCGGCCCAGAACATCATCTGCTCGAAGAACGGTCATGTGGGCTGGAGAAGAACGTGCGTCCTGCTGCGTCTGGAAGCAGATCCTATAAATCTCAGTTAGACAAGGTCAGTGACAGCGCTCTTCAGTTCAACGGCGTCCTGTTGGGTTTTCTGCTTTCCTGGTCTGCAGGCTAGGGCCGCTTACCGGGGCCTCGACTTTGACAGCGAGATGGTCTATTTATTTCAGTTTCTGCCTCACAGATTTTGGCAGGCTGTTAGGGGTGCATTCTTGGAAACCCAGGTCCTTCCCCACTGTCCTTGTTCTGGAGTCTTCTGTCTGAACTCGGGACGGCTGCCCAGGCCCCTGACATCAGGGTTCCCTGTGCCTATGAGGGCAGCCTGGCTGTCTCGGGGGGACTGCTGTCATGGAGAACGCTCTGGGCAGGCTCTGCAGGTGCCAGGCTCCTCCTCCCAGCCCCACGGCCCGAGGGAGCCTTCCTCAGATCCTCACAGGTGGCTTTGACTCCCCGGGTTGCAGAGCCGGGGTGGTGCCAACCCCCAGCTCTTTGACAGGTAGGGAAGTCCTCCACTCCAGCTTGCCTAGCTCTTTGCTGCTATGATCTTGCCCTGCCTGTCACAGGGTGGAGGCACCTGGAACCTCTCCATCAGAGTCTTCAGTTGCCTTCCATCAGGAACTGTCTGGTCACTCATCACCTAGGCAGAACCATGGGTCACACAACCCAGTGACCTCCAACCCAGGAATGGAGGGACAAGTTCTCAGTAGCCAGGAAAGGAGGCCTGGATGTGCTGTCCATCACCCTTGTTATACGGATCTTCACCTAGTGCCATCTTGGAGGCCCTGTGTGAGGAGAGAGTGCTGCTGGGCAGAAAGTCCGTGCTGGCCCTCAGTCTCCCTATGTTAGGTACCAGACACTCCCTTGAGGTCCCTGCCCCTGAGATGGCCCACACAAGGCCTGACTGAGTTTCAACCTGCCCCAACCTGCACTGTGTCATGGACACCCTGGAGGGAAGCATGGTGGACTGTAGGTCCCCAAGAGGAGGAGCAACAGGAGTGATTATTCGACCAGCCTGGAAACGAGGTTACTGACCACTGGCCTTGGAGGTGAGCCATGGAGCTCACAGGCACTCTGGTGGCTTAAGTTTGTGTATGATCCGTGCATTCGCTCCACCTGTTTATGTCCTGGTCTTCAAATAATCTAGCAAGACTGAATACTCTCAGATGACAGTGACTGTGTGCCTGCTGGCTGGTGTGTGCCCAGTCTGGGCAGGACATCTAGTGCCTAGTGACCAGTGGGTGCCAGTTATAAGGACCTGTCCTTTAACAGAGGAAGCTGAGCTCACAGTGGGGGCTCTTTAAGAACACAGGTCTGCATAACCACCTAAGCTTGAGCAGGACATGTCCAGGGAAACTGAGGCGACACCTGCACTCACAAGGGACAAGATGCCCCCCTAACCAGGGTCATCCACATCCTTGTCAATCACTGGTGAAAATAAATATGACATTTCTTTGCAAATAGCAACTCTTCCAACCCTCCTGTCTGAGACACCAGGACCTCAGGGGGCCCTGTCTGAGAGTAGGTGGGAAGGTGTCCCTTTGGTGAGAGACTTGGTGGCCATCTTCATGATGCACTCTTCCCATGCAAGGCGTGAGAGTCTCAGGGAGCTGGCAGTGCATGGCTGAGCTGTAGGCTGAGGACCCCGCCACACAGCTCTCATGGCTGGCCCAACAGGGGAGAGCTCAGAGATGCCACCGTGACTGAGGCCGTGTCACCGAGATGCCGATCACAGAAGCTGATACCCCGGGCTGGTGGAGAGGCGGTGGGGACTCACTCCCTTGAGCTCAGGAGCGTTCTTCAGGTCCCCCGAGTCCTCTGGCCTGGTCTCCACCAGCACCTGGCTGGACAGCAGTGAGGAGTCCCCGTGTGGCTCTGACCCAGGGTCTCTACAGAGTGTCTGGAGCTAATCTGAACCTTGTTCCCCGAGGGTGCCCACAAAGCTCAGGGTCCTTGAACCCTGGGGGTGTCACTGGATAGGTCTGACACTAGAGGAGGTGGTTGTCGGAACCTGGAGACCTCAGAGCTCACCCCCAGCGGGGTCCTAGAGCGTACCCCAGGGGTCCGCAGGCTTACTTGGTGACGGCAGCCCGACCCTGCTTGAGGGCCTCCAGGGAAGCTCAGGCCGGTCCATCAGGTGCCACTGAAGACTTCCTGGGTTCATTTTCTTTCCAAGACACACTGAGAGAGCGATGCGGGCTGCAACCCATGCCTGCACATTCAAATGAAGTGACTGATTCACCTTCAGATACTTAGCGGACTCTTCCTAGTAACTCAGAAGTAACTGAGGAATCCCGAGATTATAACCAACCAGGTTTCTAAGATTTCCTGCGATGGACATTCTGAAAATAAAGTCTCCTTGTTAAAAAACAACAAAAAGCAATAAATCACCACCAACAAAGCAAAACCAAACCAGATAAGTAAGTAAATAAATAAACATGGCCCTTGGAGTTCGTGTTGAGCGGCATCTGGAAGGATGCTTAGACGCGGCATCAGCAGAGCTCACCACGTGCCCTGAGCCTGGGGCAGAGCTGTCCCGCTGGCCCCGGCGGGCACTCCGCAGCTAGCTCACTTTGCAGGCAGCAGGTGAGTCTGGCCCTGTCACTATCCTCCATTTGCTGGGCTCCTCCCCGTCGGCTGCCCCTTTGCTGACACTTCTTCCTGTCCCTGCAGGCATCCTAAGGTCTGCTGGGGATGCCCATCTTTCCGCCCCAGGATGAGGACCTACGAACACCTTTCCTGGAGCCACCAGGGCAGGGAGTGGCTGGTGTCCCTGGCAGTGGTGAGGCATCCCCACACCTGACAGGGCTCTCTCTGGGATGCCTGTGGTCTGGGGAATGATGGACTTTAGTGCTGGTGGTGGTCATGGAAGTAAAACCACGGCACGTGTCCTCGGGCTGGGGATAGCAGGGTTCAGTCTGCACCAAACTTTCTTTTGAACTTGAAATTACTGTCATGAACTCACAGTGAATACTCAGCAATGTGTGCAATAATTAGTAAAAAAATAAATGTGTGCTTAAGTATTAATGAAATGAATATTTAGCAGGTTATTTGAGATCTTTGTTATATCCTCACATGTTTAAAAAATGATGAGTGATTTATTAAAAGTTTAAAATATGACTCAAAGAGTTCTCCCAGGGCACCTTTCTCCCGAATTCTGAGGACAGAGGTCCGATCTCTAGGATCGGTGGCCCTACCCCAGGACAATGGAGAGAGAGGCGGGACCTGAGGATGTTGGAGAATACCCCTTATAGGGTCAGGGTTTGGTCCCTGGGAGTGATCATAAGCAGCAGAGTTCCGGGAACAGAGACAGACAGCCTTGAAACTGTCTGGGGCTTGCTTCTCAATCTGAGTTTGACCTTGAGAAGCAAACCCCAGACACCACAGCAGGACTGGCCAGGAGCTGGAAGGTCAGGATGAAGGGGTCCACAGGACCAGGGTCTGCATGGGCCTGTTCCTGGTTTATGGAGGGTGTATGCTGCACATCCTTGTCTGGCAGAGAGGCTGGGAGCCCCAGGCCTTTCCGTGAGGGCCACTCTTATGACTGAATGACCCCTCCAAAGCGCACCTCTGCTCTCCTGGGGGTTTATGGTTTCAACATGCAGGTTTGGAGGGTGCAGATATTGAGCTGATAACACAGGGCAATCAGCAAAGGGACCCCATAAGCAGTGCCGTGGGGAGTCTCTGAGGGAGCTGCCCTCTGCTCTGTGTGCCCGGAACGCTGAGCAGCAGGAGGGAGGCTCCAGGAGGCTGGGCCTGCAGCCTGACCCCACACCACCCCTGACATCCTCATCAGCCAGGGTGCAGGCCCCGCACAGGAGTCCGGGAAAGGCCACAGGAGGCACCTGGCCCCAGGTGGAGCCAGCTGCCAGTGCAACCCAGCAAACGTAGGCACACGGAGCCTTGCTGCTCAGTGACCGACTGTCTGTGACCTTGTTCTGGAGGATACTGTGTTCTTCATTCTAGGAGGGACCCTGAGAGTCACCTCTGAGCCCTATCCTAGTCGGAGTCAGGTTCTAAGTGGCTGCGGGTCAGCCACCAAGCTGGCCATGATCCTCACCTGTGAGGAGGAGGCCACCCTGCTCTTCTGCGCAGAGCCAGGCCCGGGCAGTCTCCTCCCTCTCACAGACCCTGGCGCGGCAGAGCGGTGGCTCAGGGCACACCGCACATGGCTGCCCGGGTCCGAGGCTGCCTCTGCTGCATGGCAAGCTACCCCTTCCCTGGCACATGGGTTAGAAGGCCATGCCCCAGGTGGGCCACCTCACGCCCGGGCCTGTCTGGCCACCACTCTCAGGAGCACAGCCGGCTGTGCCCGGCGCGCACCTCTGCCTTCTCTTGCTCTCTTTGTTTGCAGGAAGGACCGCTGTGGGTCTGAACACCAGACAGGAGGCGTGTCGGGAAGGGCGCCCAAGCGGCCTCCGTGCCACAGCCACCCCCGCCTCCAGGTGCCGATCTCTGGGGCTACAGAATCATTATTTTTTATTTGGGAGAAAATCGTAGGGGCGAGGTGAGTCGGTGTAAAAACTCCAAGACAAGACTTTCGATACGATGGCTAGACACGCAAGGAGACCCCACCCGCATTTTCCTGAGTTTTGTGTCTTAAAAAAGTAAATGGGAAAGAAAAACCCTGGAACCAGATGAAAGTGGCGTCCAGGCACGTGACCTTCAGCACGTGACCTTCAGCTCTGTGCTCACCTGGAGCGCCCCTGCCCACAATGCACTAAGCGGGTGATTAAAAGGAAACGGGGGCTTGGCGGAGGGCAAGCGCGGTCCCCGGAGCCTGGCGGAGCGTTGAACCGTGCTCTACAGCTGTCTCCACACAAGCCCGACATTCTTTATTTATTTGTTATGAAATATTTATGGGTGTTATGAAAGGTTTAAGATAATGTGTCTGCCTTTCTCCCCCTTTTCCCTTTCGCCCCGCACACTGTTTTCCAATGCATAAATAATTCCGGGCCCGGACCGTGGGCGGCACATTAGGTGGGGTGGATCTGCTGTATCACATTTTTTCTGCCTGAGAGAAAATATCATTCCTGGTAATTTTCTACACTTATACAATCGGCGTTGACAGTAAATAATTGATGTATGAATTTAGGACTAAACTCCAACACAATATGACTTTATGTCAAGGGTTACTCCCAGCAGATTTTGAGCTAAATCATCTTGCAAAATGGGTTCTTTCAGCAGGAGAAAAAAAGCTTTTTGAAATTATTTTAATGGAAAGTGGGGATGTCTGTGCAGCTCCTCCTTTGATGGGGTCTTGCTTTGCGTCGCTAGTAATGAGACCCAGCGATCTGCCGGTCCCGAGGTGGGGACTGCTCCGTTTGTGGTCACAAATGGATTCTTTAAAGACGACACGGCTGTTTTCATTATCCATGCTTCTCCCTTCTCTTCCCCTCTCCCTTTGTGCGTGTGCGTGTGTGCACCTGCATTTGCGCGAGGAAGGCTGCCCTCTGCTTTCCGTCTGGTTTCCTCTGTAGAGCGCAACTGCGACTGAAATCGTGAGTGGGATGACGCTCTCGCAAGGTGGAGGCACCCCAGCCGCGGAGAGGATTCAGATAAGGGCTGCTGTTCCCTCTCGTCGCTGTGATTGAAATCCTTGTCATCAGGAGGAGGAACCGGCTGCTGGGGACCAGGCGGGAGGGGTGGACACAGGAAAGAGAAGGCCTTCCAGAAATGACCAGAAGAGCAGCTTCTGGGGCCTCGGCTTCCTCTGACGGCCCAGGAAGATCAAAGGAAACACGTCCCTAAGCATGGAGGAACGGTCCCCTGCCCTGCGGGAGGAAGCACGACTCCCAGAAGCCTTTCCATGCGCCGTCTCGTTTTTCCTGAAACTCATGCACAAATACCTTTCAAACCAGGCCGCTCATCTTCCAAACCTTGATTCTGTCATTCTGATGATATTCCAGTATTTGCAATTGAAACAAATGCATATATTCATTTCTATCAGTTTCTTTAAGAAACATTCAGACCTCATATGCTGAATTCAGTTTCATTTATAACAAAAATTTAGAAATACAATAATTCCAAACCTCTTGGAAAAAAATCCCATGACACAGGCAAACAGTGCCACCGAGGGCGGAAGCCGCGACGCCCGCCTTCTGCCCTTAGGCCCCGGGCTCCTCTCCGCGGGCTCCTCTTCCACGTCTCCGCTGGGCTCCGAGGACCCAGCCGGCTCTCCTCATTCCATAGATGGCACTCAGGTCTCTGCCATGAGGTTCAGCGTGATTCCCGGCCCGAGCTCGCTCCTGCACAGTCCTTGCTCTCAGACTCATGTCGATTTCTGGAGCCCATTGCACCCATTTGCTTAGAGATGCACTTCAGACGAGCCTTCTTAGCCAGTGGGTTCAGTTTGTACCTTCATTGACGTGCGGCAGGAAGCAACTCCCAGCTGCTAGCAGATGGCTTTACGAAGTGGGCACCCCAGGTCAAATGCTTGAATTTGTATGTGATCACAAGTGGGTCCACATGTGCTTGTCAGCGTGTGCTTGCATGTGGTCACGTGTGCAGGGTGTGTTCATGTTTTCAGAGTTCAACCAGAGACAGCAGCATTCAGCAAAAGCCCCCTCTTAGAGTGTCCTGCCTCGGGCTGTGAAGGAAATGGCTCCCCGGCTGCAGGCAGCCTCAGGTCTCCTGCGGAGCCCCTGCCTGCCCGTACAAGTGTGTGCGTGAGTGTGCGTGTGCATGTGTTACTCTGTGTTTACCTGTGTGTGTGCGTGTGCACACGTGTGCTGGGGCTGAGGGGAGCGTCCCTGAGTCGTGGGTGTCCGGTGTGAATCAACGGGCTTGCAGGCCACCTTGATAGACGCGTCCCCTCCTCACGCTGGGAAACTGAGTCTGAATCTTAGGGTTCAGAGTCTTTGAGACCACCTTGTCCAGAAGTGTCAGTCAGTATCTACATGAGAGACAGCCCGACTTCAAGACACAGGGGCCCCAGTCCCACAGACCACGTATCCACATAAGTGTGTGGGGTGCATGTGTTTGTGGATGGGTGTGTGTAGATTTGTGTGCATAGTATGTATGTGTCTACATGTTGTGTATGTGTGCATATATGAGCACATGTGTGTATCTGTACCTCTGTGTATGTGGCTGTGTGTCTATGTGTGTGTTTTCATGTGTACCTGTGTGTACATTATTCTCTGTGCATCTGTATCTGTGTTTTATGTGAATGTTTGTGTGGTCTCTGGGTCTCTGTGTGTTTGTGTGTCTATATTTCTGAATGTCTCTATGTGGGTACATGTGTGTGTATCTCTGTATGTCTGTGTATGTGTCCCCATGTGCTTGCGTGTGTACATCTGCTCGTTATGTGTGCCTCTGTCACTCTGTGGATGTGTGTGCTTCTGTGTGTCCATGTGATGTGTGTGGATGCCGACGTGTGGCTGTGGGTCTGCGTGTGTGTGCCGTGCGGGACGGTGGGCATGGGAGCAGAGGTGCCTTTGGGGGCCGAAGGGTCACCTGGGCCCTAGTGTTCAGAGATTGCTGGCTGCGACCTCCTGCCCACTGGCTGCAGGGGCTGGGGAACCCGTGCTGCTCGGAGCCCCTTGCCTGGTGGGCTGGCTTGTCGCCCAGCTCCCCTGGAGGATGCAGACCTGCAGCTGTGGGTGAAACAGGATCCGAGATGCCATCACAACTGAGAAAGCCTGGCTGTGCCAACCAGGCCTGGGGCCAGGACCAGGCAGGCGGCCCCACCTCCATCTCAGGTGGGTCACTCTCAACAGTCTCCACCATCCCTGGGGCCCAGAACCTGGGAATGGTGTGGGCACCTTTGGAACCCACAGACAGCCTGGGTCCCTGGTGCCTGGGTCTCCGCTGCTCTGGCCGGGCACCCACACCCACCGGGTCCCGCGGGCCCTCTGCCTCTGGATCACCGCCCCATCCCGCCCTCTGCCCGCAGCAGGCATTCTGATGGCTGTGCTCCTCTCTGGCCTGCTCCTGCTGCACCTGCATGTCCTCAGCTACATCTGCCCCCAGAGGCCCAAGGCTGCGTGGGACGGGAAGGAGGGGATGTGAGGGGGGAGCCACTACGGTGCTGGGCCTGGGCCCTGGGCTGGCCACAGGGTAGCACCGCCTCTGCCTCGCTGATTGCAGTTTCTGCGGGACTCTCAGCTGACAGTGTGTGGCCAGTGCCAGTGACCCAGAGGTGAGGACAGACTCACGCCGTCTCATTCTGGCAGAGCAGCCTGGGGGTGGCTGCCTGGGCAGAGCGGGACTCCTGACCACAGCGGTGTCCTGCAGTTGGGCTGTTCTTCCCAGGGGAGGGGCTCACACCTCCTTGCCTTCCCCAGTGGGAGAAGTGGCCTCCTTCTCGAGTGGTCCAGAGGGCACAGTGACCAACCCCAGCCTTGAACCAGGGCGTGGCAGAGGCTCCCTGCAGGATGTGCCCTGAAGGGACTCAGAGGAGTGGGAGGCCCTGTGGATCTGGGCAGGTGGTGCTCTCCAGGACCCACTCTGGGGTCAGGAGGCTCCTGGGGCTACACTGTGAGGTCCCAAGATGGCTCCATAGCAGGGGGCAAAGTGGGTGGTTGTCTGGTCTCCTTGAGGGCTGGGTCACCCTCCCACCCTCCACGAATGCACACCTCGAGATCTCCCGGCCTGCAGCTCAGCACAGAGTCCCCACCTGCTGCCCTGATCTTGCATTCTAGTGATCCCTGTGATCTTGTAGAACAGAAGGATGGTTCTTCCCTGAGTTTCCATCAGGAAACCTGGGGACACGTTCATTTTAGGTGCAGTCTCCTCTTGCAAGCTCCTCTTTGTACTTTCCTCTCCAAGGTGTGGGAGATCAGGTTCTGCAGAAGTTTCTTTAGGGTGCTCTGCCTCACCGTGGCCTCAGGCACACATGGCATGGACCTAGGATCCCCAGACACTTCCTTGGCAAGGGTACCCTTCCCAGGTTAGGGGCGTGCATCTTAGCAGTTGTGGCCCGGCTTGGAACACTGTGGGACACCATGCTAAAGAAAGGCACCCAGGTCAAGCTGAGCACTGCCCTGCAGGAGTCCTCCCTCGATTACACAGAGTAGCAGGACTCTCTGCTGTGCAGACAGAAGAATTCTAAAGGTTTATATCTGGGGGGAAATAATTGATGATATATCCCACCAAGGTTTGAAACCCTAAATAAACCCCTTTGCTTCAACATAAACACCCTGGTGACCCACAGCAGAGAGCTAGCCCCAAGTGTGAAAGTGACCTGCCTTGAGGGGCTGGGATGGAACTGTGGGCAGCTTTCCTGTCTGGCCCTTACCCTGATTCACCAGAGCAGCAGCCACATCCAGGACGACCCCAGGAGCTCAGTGAGTCCCAGGGCACACAGGGCTGCGCCACCACAGGACCTCCAGGGCACACGGGGCTGTGCCACCACAGGACCTCCAGGGTACACAGGACTGTGTCACCACAAAACCACTTGTTTCAGTTCTTTGGAGAGTCAGTCTTAACGGGGTAGGAAAGATGGTGGACTGAGACAGACGTCACCACCCTGTGTGCATGTCTGATTACACGAATGGTGTGGATCTACATTGTGCACAACCATAGAAACAAAATGATGTACCCCATTTGTGTACAGTCAAGCAAAATGCAGTCCGTAAAAAACAAAAAATGAAAAAGAAAAAAGAAAAAGAAAATCTAGTTACAGATTTGTAAGGAGAGCACCTGATAGCGCTCCTCTGGCACCTGTGTGCACATCTCTGGTATTTGCCCAACAGATTCCAGAGCAGCCGCTTAGCACAGTCCACAAGCCCCTGCAGCCCTCGGCAGCTACTGCCTTGTGGGTAATGTGTCCACCACCAGGTCCTGGAGCAGGACTCTCCACTCAGATCTGACCTTTTTGTTTTTGCCCAGGTCTTCATATTGACAATTTATAGAAGGATCTAGAGTCTTCTTAAACAGCTGTCACATTCAAGCATTTGATCAGGGGCCGCATGGACATGACCCCTTACAAGGCTTGGTCATCAACTCTGGTCTCTGAGATTGATTTTGGGGGAACAGAAGGGTCCCACTTGGGTTCATCATGGACTATAAAGATGAGGTCAGATTAGGAATTTGGTCAGGGTCCAATGAGGAGGAAGTGCAGGTCCTGTGTTGGACTGATCCCTGGGCTTTATGCCACTGTGTGCTGTGGTCCTCTTTGGCTAGAAGCTAAGAGGACCCTGGGGCCAACGATGGGCCCACTGAGCTCATTATCCTGAAAAGAGAAAGTCACCACCCCAGGGCAGCACAGAAGGTCCACATGTGTTGGTTTCTCATGGAAAAGGCCAGGGAGAGGAAGGGAAAGTGTGTGTGAGTGTGTGGGGGCTTGTGTGTGTGCACAGGCATCAGTGCCAGCCTGCAAACCAAAGTGATGTTTCCATCCTGACAGCTTCTCCACAGCCTAAGGCCACATGCCGCAGGGACTCAGGAAGATCAGGCACGAACCGGGTCCTACCCCAGCCCCTCTGCGAGGGTCGCTCTCCCGGTGTGTAGATGGAAAGCACAATCCCTGCGGCTGGAAACCCAGGGTCTGCATCCAAAGCCACGCCTGGGCCAGGTGCCGTGACCCTCCCTGTAATCCACATTGCTCATGCTGCTGAGCAGGAAGATCTCAAGTTAGTGGCCAGCCTGGGCAGCTCAGCAAGACCCTGTCTCAAAATAGAAAAAGAACAAAAAGGACTGGGGGCAGCTCTGTGGTAAAGTGCCCCGGTTCAATCCCAACACAAGGGAAGAGCCACACCTGGGCATGGGGAGGCGAAGGTGGGGCACACCACAGTGGCCACCAGGTCAACAGATGCCCCAGTGTGACAACATTCCCTGAGAGCCATTTGGCTGGCATGCTGACATCAGGGGTGGGAGCCACAGGTGCTGGCCAGGGCAGCTGTGGAGGGCTGGGTGGACTCCTTCCTCCTGGATCATGCAGGGGCAAGACGAAAGGACTTTGGTGGAGACAAGCTGAGCCCTTGGTCACTTTCTGGCATTGGGACAAACCCTGTTCCTAGTCACAGCTGCTTGGGTCACACAGAGGGTCTTCCACCCAATGGGATGTGCTGAGTGGCAGAGCCATGCTCAGGTGTGCTTTGGTCATCCCCCAGAGCCACTGCCCGAGGGCCCAGGACAAACCAAGCAGCCTGCCGAGCCCTACCTGCTTGACACCAGCAGTGGAGACACCCAGGTCCAGGGAAAGCCTGGTGAGTGGGTGATTAGACACCAAAGGTCACAGGGCGTGATAGTTGAGGGAGAGCCAGTGACCTGGGTGATGTTAGGGCCTCCTGCCTGGAGCCCATGGCTCCTGCCCTTCTGTCCCCACAGACTGCTGGCCAAGCCACCACAGAACAGCTGCCCCTGCTCTGACCCAGCTCAGTGCCTGAAAGCTGAGCGTGGTGGAAAGCCACCAAACACGAGTGCACACCCAGAGGTACTGTGTGTCTTCGTCCTTTAGGGTGATCTCTGGTGGCTTCTCTTGGTGGTGGGAGCTGACTTAGAAAGGAATCCCTGAAGCACGTGAGACCCCACTGAAGACAGGAGAAACTGTGTGAGCCCCAGAATTCCTTCCAGGGCACAGAGAAGTGGAAGAAAACCTGCTGTCCAGGTAGCAGTGTCTAATTGGCCTCATGTAGCCTTGGGGACCACGTGGTCCACTGAGCTTGAATCCCAAAGCAGGGACCTGGGGACAGTGGCAATGCCTTCGAGTGGGACTTTCAGCTGATGGAGGTCAGAGCTCAAATTTCTGCAGCGTGTGGGGCTCCCTGCAGTGAGGACTCGCAGAGAGCTGTGGATTTTACCTGTGTTCTAGATGTCCCTTTGAACGTTGGCTAGTGTCCGAGCAGAGCAGAGGCCCTGCTGAACCGGACTTGGCCAGGGTGCCCACAGCTTGTTGGAGAAGACCATCGAGAGCCTTTCTGAGCAAGGCTGGGCCTGCAGGAAAGGGCAGCCTGCAGGCATTTTAGAGCTGCCTAGGCTGACCATGGGGTGCTGCCAGATGCCAGCATGGACAGCCTGTGTGGCCAGGCTCTGTGGGCCCTTTACAGGGCCTGCGGCACTCCCTAGACAGAACCTGCCGGCGCCTTCCTCTCTTCTCCCTGAATTCCTTGCTGGCTGCCATTACCTCTTCCACCCCGACCCTGGGAAGCCGAAGGGTGTGGAAGAGGCAGAGGAAGTCAGACCCAGACGCTCCATCCCTGGGGAGGGGAGGGCTTCCCCTTCTGGGGAGCACCCTGTGCCCACAGATCCATGATTGCCCCATAAGGGAGCGTAGACATGGCTGTTAAATTGGCTCCCAGGGAACTGGAAGCACCTGAGCTGTCATGAAAGGCTAAGCCCAGGGCCACCTGCTAGGTGAGTTTCAAGGGACCGTGGGAGACAAGGAAAGGCACTTCTGTGGTCACTCACTGCCACAAGTCCCTTCTTTCAATGTGCTGCCTAAACGTACGTGAAAGGACATGGCGGGAGAGCACACCTCCTCAGCTGGGGTCCCATGACCGGGCTACCTGCCAGCGTGACAGGCCGTGGTGGTCCCGGGAACCACAGAGCTCCACAGCCCTGCCTGGTCCCTGCCCTGGCTGCCGGCCGCACTTCCTCCCTCCTTCATGTGCCCAAGACAGCGCTGAAGCCAGCAGGGCCCCTCAGAACCTGTCCCAGGGAGCCCGAAGGCTCAGCCGGGTGACCCGCTGTGGCGCTGGCCCCAGAGGGGGTGCCGCTGGTGGGCGGCTTGTCCATGAGCGTCACTCTCACAAGGAGCCACAGGTGGGGTGACCTGAGGCGGCTCCAGGGCCAGGCACCCACCAGCCCAGGAGAAGGCGACTCCTTTAGGCTCCATCCATCAAACAGTGGGCTGGATGTGTGGCAACCAAGCCGTAAAGAGGGACAGGAGCAGACAGAAGAGAAAAAGCTTCGCCACATACTCAGTTGGCTTTCCCTGCTTCTTATTCCTAAATGAACACAATCTACTCCAGAGCTCTTTAATGTAATAAAAACATAGCTCAAGGTCAGGTATGAAATTAATGACACAAATTCAAAGTATTAATGCTCAGTGGGAAGAAACAACTTCAATGAAGAAATAATCAAACTGCTAACCAGCCCCCCGTGAGAGGCCAGCGCACGTGGGCACTTTCAATGGCAATCCGTGTGAAGGAATTATGAAAGCTTGTATGAAATATTTATTTTTAATAAGATGAATGTCCTATTTCTTAAAACTAAAATAAGATTAGACTCTTATTATCAAAGCCCAGCGACGGTTGCGCACAGCCACCTCTTTGTGTGGGTGGAAATGCTAATTTTATTATCTTAATTTGTGCAGTCACGTCTCTTGTCTGCTTTGCTCTTTTTAAGTAAAGTCAGTGGCAGTGAGAAAGCTTTGGGGTTTCATTTACATGAAGTGACCTCTATAGCACCCAGTGGCCCACTGAGGAATAGTCACAACCAGCGGAGGTGGCCCGAGCAGTCCCTCACAGGACAGTGGAAAGGTGCCTCCAGAGGAGCAGAGCAGATGGCACACTTGAGTGGCTTCCAGAGCAGCCGGAAATGAACCAGGCCCTGGCAGTGCCCAGAGGAGACCCATTTGGAGGAAGAGAATCCTCAGCACCGCTGGCAAAGCGCAGTGCTCTGTGAGACCCTGGGTGCGTGGCAGGCACCCGGAGTGCTGCTGGGCAGGTGAGCTGGAGGCTTGGCACACCTTTGTCAGGCAGGCTCCTGCTGCCCGTCTTCTGGTCCACGGGGGGAAACCTGGTGGTTCAGGGCTGAGGCTCCTGGTTCCCACAGGAATCCCCAGGTCCCCAGCGACCACCAGGTGGTGATCTGAGAAGGCTTAGAGCTGTTCACCACAGAACAACCTGAGTCGTGCAGCACCCCAAACACCTGTGCAGCCATCCAGGGACACTGGAGCCATCGGAGGCGTGTTCTGGAGGATACTTTCACAAGTCAGCAAAGGAGGACAAAAGGCTCAGATGAGAATGGTGTGCTCAACGTGGGCTCTGCTTTCTGCAGAGCTCATTTGTATATGCACGTGTGTGACTGCATCATCCCACAAGCATGGAGACCTGCAGGACACACAGAACATGGACGTGCACACGCACCAAGCGACTTGCAGAAGTAAGCATGAATGCCTTACCTGCGGTTCATCGTTAGGTCCTCTCTACACCTTTTGTCCCAACAAAAGTCTCTATAATGAAGTTGGGCTCATCCCAACTGAAAACCCTTGCTGTCCCTACAGGTCTTGAGAACACTAAGCTGGCACACATGCGTGCTAGGCAATCGAGGCGGCCAGCTTTCCTTCTCTGGGCTCTGTGGGGTCTTCAGCTTTCAGAACTGCACCGACTGACAAATAAGAACTTTATCTGCTGGTGGCTTATTTTGTCAGTGTAACCACCTGTCAATCTGTTTGTAGGAGACGTGCCCCCTGGAGCGCCTGGTCTTGTCTCCTCAACTGAGGTCTTAATATCTGCTCTTCCCGCAGCGATGAGTCTTCCCAGGTCTCGTCTGCTGCAGTTTCTCCTGCCTGTCGTGGTTGCTGCCTGTTTCCCGGGGTCCACTGCACATGGCCACTGCTGGCTGGCTTCTATCTAGCAAAGCTGGCATTCCCGGGAGCTCCTCTGCACCCGGGATGGGCCCTGGCACTTTCCTTGTACTTCCTGTCTTCCAGCGTTTGCCCCCAGCCTTCTGCACCATATTGATCTCTCAGTTCCTGATGCCCACCTTGCTCTCTCAGTTACTGATGCCCACCTTGCTCTCACAGGTACTGATGCTCACTTTGCTCTCACAGGTAATTATGCCCACCTTGCTCTCACAGGTACTCATGCCCACCTTGCTCTCACAGGTACTTATGCCCACCTTGCTCTCAGTTCCTGATGCCCACCTTGCTCTCTCAGTTCCTGATGTCCACCTTGCTCTCTCAGTTCCTGATGCCCACCTTGCTCTCTCAGTTACTGATGCCCACCTTACTCTCACAGGTACTGATGCCCATCTTGCTCTCACAGGTACTGATGCCCACCTCGCTCTCACAGGTACTGATGCCCACCTTGCTTTCAGTTGCTGATGCCCACTTCCTGGCAGCCTTGTTTATCATACATTGAGTATATCATTCATTTCCTAGAGAATAGACCTGTTTTCTGTATTTGTATATTTTGGCATCAAAGTCAAACTGTACTAATAACTGAGACCTTACAACATGTTTATAATTTTCCAGATTAGTTTAGTTTTTTTTTTTTTTTTTTTTGTAAAGGAAATAAAAGTAGCAAAGTGAGGGGAAGAGGCAGAGAGAGGAGCTCAGAGGGAGGAGCAGGGGGGGAGGAAGAGGAAAAGCCATCTGCAATTATTTTGTTATTTCCTATATATTTTCAGAACACTTGTCACCTTAACAAAATGTTTCCCACACTGGTTCGTCAATTGGAACAGCCTGCACATTTTCAGCTTTACCTCCGACTCAGTCTCTGAACCTCTGGGTTACAGAGTACTTGTCCTCACCTGGGTCCTGCCAACCCCTTGCTGGCTCCTTGTCTGAGGAAGCACAGTGCCCCATCCTAGCCGATGTCCTCCATGCCAGAGCCCTGCGGAGTGACCCCCCACCAGCGCTCTGCAGCTGGTTTTGCTTGGTTAATTTTAGTTGAGGCTAGAAGCTTGTCCAGTCACAAGGCTAGTGGGTAGCAACGTGGAAGTCGGACTCTTCCCTGGGGAGTCTGAGTCCAAGAGGAAAGGGTGCCCAGAGCTGGCGGGCTGTGGGCTGTGCTGGTGCTTCCCAGTTAGTGGTGCCAAAGGGGTGAGGCAGAGACTCCTCGTCAGGTGAACTGCATACTCTTCAGTAGATTTTTAAAATTAGTGATATTTGTGAATTTAATACACATCATAACCATTACATATAATTAATATACATGAAAATATTACTAGCCTTTGTTTATACAACTGTCTTCCTAATAGTTAACCCAATAATTTGATTTAATATATTTCTATATTGCTAAATCAAGCCACTGTACTTTTTTGGGGGGGAAATCCATTTGATACTTTTTTGGTAAATCCATTTTGATTTTGGTGTCTTGATTGTTTTATTCAGGTAGCAGTTATTAGGTATCTATTTGAGAGGCCAAGTGCTGATAGATATCTTGATGCTTGAAAAGATTTTATGCATATATATACAAATATAATATTTAAAATAAACCTCTACCAATATAAAAAATGTGTAGCACATAAACAACAAATTGTGATAATTTATTTTTATTGTAAAGGCCTTGTTTTAGTCAGATTTTTTACTGCCGTGACTAAGAGACCTAACAAGAACAATTTTAAGGAGGAAAAATTTATTTAGGGGCTCACAGTTTCAGAGGTCTCAATCCACAGAGAGCAGGCTCCATTCCTGAGGGCTCAAGGTGAGGCAGACATCATGGTGAAAGAGTGTGGAGGAGGGAAGCAGCTCACACGATGATCAGGAACAGAGAGAGTCCACTCACCATTTATTTATTTACAAATAAATATCCCAAAGGCACGCCCCAATGCCCACCTCCTCCAGCCACCCCTACCCACCTTCAGTTACCACTCAGTTAATCCCGTCAGGACACTAATTCACTGACTGGGTTAAGGCTCCTGTAACCCAGTCACTTCTGGAGACCTTGCACTGTCCCGCACATGAGCTTTCGGGGGACTCCTCACTTCCAAACCACAACAGGCCACATAAGACTGTGAGTCTTATGGGAATGATTCTTCGGATTTGCTCAGGTCTTACCCGAGCCAGCCCATGGATGCGATGACAATCCGTTTCTTTGTGAATGGGGTGAACGTCGGCTGAAGTGTTAGTCACCCTGATGAATGAGTCCGTGTTCTCCAAGGAAGGTGTTTGGGATGGCACTCATTTGTCTACGGGAGTGACCTCTTTGCTGACTTGAACAGTGTTTTTCAAATACCAGCGAGTGTGCCCAGTTTGGTGTGCTGTTCACCGTACAATGGTGGAGGGGTGGCACGCTTCAGTTTAAGGTGTGCTCTTGGCTTCTGTCCCTCACCTCTACGGGTCTAGGCGTAAGGCCGTCAAGCAAGCCCTGACTGCCAGCTCCACTAATGTCCAGGGTGCAAAACTCACACTCCTGCACTGCTGTCAAGCTGCAGCGGGACTCCAGGGAACCTGGGGCGGGACACAGGGACAGGAACCTGGGGCAGAAGAGGCGTGGGGTCCTCCTGGAGGTCTCCCCACCAGGCAGGTGCCAGGCAGGGTCTGCAGCGCAGGGAAATGGTACATGTCAGCATTATCTTTAAACCATAACCTGTTTAACTTTCACATCCAGTGCTGAACGTTGAATGATGGCCTTCTTCAAGGAACAGTTTGCCAGGTTCCTGATAGGCCTAGGCTGGCCCTCCCTGCTCACAGGCATATCCGCAGGTAAGACTCAGTGAGCCCCTCCACTCTCCCCGTCAGGTTTTTATACTGGGGCTTGTTGCTACTTCAATGCTTTGTGTGGTTCTTCTGTGTCTTTTTACAGTTTTCTCATAATTAGCATGATATTGGAATAAAAGGATTTTTGAATTTTTATAAAATTCACTAATAATCCTTCTTGCCCTAGAAATGATTATGGGGGAAAGAATCCTTTGATTTTTTTAAAGTTTCATTCATCATAACTGATCCTTTAAAATGCCTTCATCCTGAATGGATCATTTATATCTACCAGAAAATTATAAAATTATACTGATGCAGTCACATTTTTCTATGTCTCCTTCTCTAAGTGGCTCTCTCGAGGGCTGTGGTGGGGACCCTGGGTCTCTGCCTGCCTTGCCTGCCTGCAGGCTCCTGAGCAGCCAGCATGGCCAGTGTCCTCAGTCCCTTGGCCCACGTGGCCCGTCCTCGGGGCAGACCTTGCTTTGGACCTGCACAGACGGTGACGTGGACTTTTCTCCAGAGCTGCTTATGCAGACCCTACAGTTAGCTGCTTCAGGTTCCCTGAGGACAGAACAGGCAGGGAAGCAGCTCCAGTCCTGGAGTCCACACAGATGTGTCTTCAGGGCACAGTCAACACAGTTGCTGACCTACTGTGTGCAGACTTATGGGACGTGGAGCTGTGTGTGGGGAGCACCCCACACTCCTGAGGGCCTGAGAGGGTGGCAGAGGAGCTGAGGGGTTTGCCTCAGTTGGGGTGCTATAGCCAAGAGCCACAGGCAGGGTCTGAAGTCCAGGCCACTCTGAGAGTCCTGTCCTGGTGCGCAGGGACGGCGTACTGGCTGGGTCCTCCCATGGCAGATGGAGGGTGAGGCGACTCTGGGGTCTCGTTTATAAGGCACTAACCCCAGGCCATTTTGGGTCCTCGTGACCACAATTCCCGAAAAGAACAGCTTGGAGGAGGACGAGTTTACTCTGGCTCACAGCTGGAGGGACTGAGTGCAGGGTCAGCTGGCCCCAGGGCAGAAGTGCGGAGGTGGAGGGGCATGCTGGGAAGGTTGCTCTGTTGACTGCAGCTGGGAGGCAGCGAGAGGGACGCTGGGAGCAGACCAACCCCAGGGGCACACCCCACAACTCCCCGGTGGGCCCTCCCAGCCACCCACTGGCCTCCAGCAGATCAATCCACTCTCAGGTCAGAGGCCTCAGTGTCCCATCCCTTCCCCAAGTTCTGCCTCTGGACTCAGCTGTGCGGGACCTTTTGGGGCCATCCCAGGTCCAACAGTAGCACACCATCATGAGGCCTCAGGACCCGTCCCCTGCAGAGGTCTGCCTCCAAACACCACCCCTGGGTTCAGCGCAGGACCTGTGGGGACACTGACCTTCAGACCATGGCAGGGATCTGAGCGACCTGTGGTCCAAAGGGGCAAAAGGGAAGCTGTACCAACTTGGCTCGCTTTGTGGTTGCTCTCTGAGTTAGGAACCTGGCGGGCCCACCACCACCTGACCCCGTGCACACAGCTGTGCGTTTCGTGTGATTCTGCCACAGCTCTTTGGTGGTCACGTCGACGTCGTGCTGGCTTCCTGAGGCCACTGCAGTCTGCGCCTCTCCTCGCCTGACCTGTGCTGGGCAGCGTCAGCAGCCCCATTGCTCGCCTGTCCAGGTCTGCAGGGCCAGCTCCCAAGGGGATGCCTGGACATCCACACCCTGCTGCTCAGAAAATAGTTGTGATATTGGAAATGGGGAAAGCAGCGTCTAGTTAATCAGACTAAAAGGAAAAAAAAAAAAAAAAAAAGATGACTTAAAAAGGTTTGCAAATTTGCTGGGCAATGGAAATTAAATTATTCACACCCTCCCCTCCCCCTTTCTAAGTTCACTGATGATGGTTCTTCTGCATTTCCGAGGCAGGAGCAGACTCTCAATATATTTTTAAACAGATGGCATGTGTATCGTACTGAGCAGGTTATTACCGAGAGAAGGGTGAACTTGTATGGAAAAGTTGTGCCATTGGACAGTCACACCAAGCTGTGAGTGTCTTAGTTTTTCTATCTGCAAAATAGCACATCCTAATCTGTTGACCAAGCATTGCTTTAGGAAAATGCTGTGTGTTTGAAAACGCCTCATGTCGCCTGGTGCGTCCAGGGGGCTCCCCTCTCACACAGGGTCAGCCCTTGTGCTTCCAGAAGGAAGATCTATCTGCCACTGACCCCAGCAGTGTGGGGCCGTGGTGGTTCTGCAGCTGGCCCAGTAGTGGTCACTAGGACAGGGGGATGGGGTCTGGTGGCATAATGGCAGGTGGCCCTCCCTGCAGAAAGGGCTCAGGTGAGGGTCTCCTGCAGCAGCAGGGTGAGATCACATCAGTGGAGACAGGTGCGCCATCGGGAGCCACTGCTGCCGTGGAGGGTCTGTGGCTCTTACTCCAAGAGAACCACGTTTATCCACCTTGAATAAGCCCTGGAATAATTTCCAACGAGCGTTTATAGTTCCTCATCTTAGGACTGTACTCGCCGGTGCTGGTCCCACCCAGGTGGGTTACCTAGGGAACTGGAGCAGGGAGAGACGCTGAGCAGTCCCCACATGACGGCAGGGCCCTTGCATGCCCTGGAGCTGCCCCAGAAGCCGCTGGAGGGAGGCCCAGGGAGAGCTGGGTCACTGGGTCCCTCCAGGCACGACTTCCTCCCTTCACAGAACTCAGGAGTTGCCTCTCAGTCCTGGCAGCCATCCTGGTGGAGGAGGGCCTGGCTGGTCTTTGTGGCTTCCTCCTGGGCTCTGATCAGCCTCGGGCCTGAGCCAAGGGGTGACCGGGCTGCCGGACGTTTGCTGGGGAGGCTGGCACTCCAGGGCTGTGACCGTGCCAGGCCAGCACCTGGAAGTGCGCTGGGCCCGGGGGAGGCGCTCTGCTGAACCATCCCCATGCTGCAGCCTTGCAGAGGCCCTGGGCAGCCCTAGGGGAGCACCCGTAGGCCGCTTACCCACGTTCCCGTGGTGTGTTTGCTGTGGGACCCATTTTCTTAAGCTACCCGTGGACGAGTCGACCTCCTCTCTGCGTGGGCACCTAGCGGGACCTCCAATCATGACTGCACGGTGTCCTCGCTGCCCAAGTCACGTGGAGGCGCCTGGGCACGCAGGGCTGCTGGACAGCAGACCCTTGGTCTGCACTGCTCCAGCGGGACCGAGCTGCAGCTGTGCCTGAGCCCTGCAGTCCCTGCCCCCTCACGCTATCCCCTTGCACCTGCTCGCCACTGCCTGATGCGTGCTGCTCCCCAGCACCCCTGAGCTCGAGGGCGCTTCACTTGAAGAGTCAGGCAGAGGCTGCCCTGCGTGTCTGTGGGGCAGGTGGAGAGGTGAGGGGAAGGGGCGGGCCCGGGGCGAAGGCCTGACCTCTCCAGGAGCCCTGCTGGGTTTCTGAGGCAGCCCAGTCTCCCGGCCCCGGGGAGCAGGGGCAGGACAGAGCCCTGGCCTGGCGTCTTCCTCTGCTTTCTTTCTGTTCCTCTTTTTTAAAAACCATGTTTCGCGCACATTTTCCTTCCTCACAGGGGCTGGGGCCCCAGCTCCCCGCCACCCTTGGCTTGTAGACGCTGCAATGCTGCCGATGCCATCACTGGCTGGGCCCGGCCGCCAATCTATAATGTTCCTGGCCATGATTAATCTGATAAATAATAAATATATCAATCTAGTCTTTCAGACAAGGACAAATTCTTACCAGCAGGGAGGCATGAGGCCTCTTTACAGCTGCCTGTAGTGCTGGGATTAATTATTTAATGCTTAATTCTTCGGGAAATGAGAAAGTTTTGATTAATGCTGTCCAGTGTCGTTCCTTGCTTGTTTGATATGTGTCAGATAATTTTTCCTCGGCAGTCACTCTGAAGAAGCCAGAGGCTACTGTCATGGGGATCAGACACTGAATTTCCAGAGATTAATTGAACTGAAAATTTAGAGAAACACACCAAAAGTTCCACCCCAGATAACCTTTATGTGTTAAATTTAGCTCCTCGGGTGTTGGCCCCACTGGGTCCTGATGCACAACGCTTGCTTGTGACATGGAGAAGAGCCACCTTTGAGTTCCAGTGTTTTGTTTTTGTCTCCCTCCTAGCCTGGCAGAGTGACATCACTTGGCTGGCCAACAGTTGGTGAGTACCCTGTCTCTGGCAAGAGTGGATGGCATTGGTGGCATTTCCTCTGGGTTCTGAAGCTGGCTTTTGCATTGCCTGGGGCTCAAGCCCCTTCCACAGAACTCAGTCAGGGGCTCCTACGTCCTTTGGATCCCGTTTACTCTAGAAATAACTTTCTGACCTTCATCTGCTCTGCAGACTCCTATTTCCCCAAGCTCCACATCAAAGACGGGGAAAGAAAAAGAAATGACTTCATTTCATAACATCCCATTTGACTTCAGCTTAAGAATGCCCATTTCCGCACAGTCTGGAATCGCCTCTGTGCCATCTATTTGCTCTCTTAATTTCGTGATTATGAAAATAAGATGCCCTGTGCCGAGGCAGGAGAGAGGAAGGCTACAGGGAGATGGGAGGAAGTGGCCCAGATTCAGGAGGACCATCCCGGCCTGTGCACAGGGAGGGAGTCTGCCTGCCTCTACTCAGGACGAAGCCCCTGCTCTTCAGACAGCAGCTTTTGCAGGTGCCTCCCTCTCCAGCCTGGGTCTCAGCACAACCCGCTGCCTCCCCAGGGTCCTCAGCACAGTGACTGACAGTCAGGCACCCCAAGGGCACACCCGTGTGCTGGGGCCACAGCCTCCTCGCAGAGCAGGTGCCAGGGACTCATGAACACGCAGAACAGAGAGCTGCACCCCGGCACTGGGGTCTGCCCCCCGTGAGGATGCACTAGGCTCTCCTTAAAAGTGGGGAGCGTTCGGTCAGCTGTGCTGGCCAGGACAGATTGCATCTGCTGCTCCAACCATGTTTGATGCAACCCTCAGCAATTCTAAAACGAGTGGTTGGCATGACCCTAACGGCTGACATCGAACCCAGCTCTGGAGCCCTGTGTCAGGAGCAGGCCAGCAGAGGGCAGGCGCGAGGGGCAGTGGGGAGAGGGGACTCTGGCTGTCACCGGTGCCAGGGGCCCCCAGCCTGAGCCAGGGAAGCATGGAAGTGCCTTTCCCGCCTTCCTAACATGCAGCAGGACTCAGCAGGCTGGTGATGCGCAGCGAGGTTTGAGGGTTGCTCTGGCGTGGCCGGCCACGGGCCAAGTTGTGCCCGGCCTGGCAGGGAGGCAGGGGGCGGCAGCCTGGCAGGAGCCGCAGGAGCCAGTGTCCGGCCCAGCCTGGGCCTCTCTCCCTGCAGTGCCCAGTCACCTCGCGAGCAGGGTGGTTCACAAGGATCCTGCTGACCTCCTCCTTGCTGGATGCAGAGTTTGATTTACTATTTCACAGATGAAGGCACTCAACTCTGGAGGTCAGGAGAAGTCTCCAGATCCCGGAAGTCAGGACAGGAGCCTGGCTCTCTGAGTCCCACTCCACATCTCCACGTCCCTCAGGGTAGCAGGGTGAGCTGGCCTGAGTTCTTACCTTTTCTTCCTGTCTTTTGTTATTGTTTTTAACTTCACAAGCCCTTCAAATGTGAAAAGACTTGGCCCTTCTCCCCAGAAGACATGCTCACACCTCAAGCTACCTTCACAGCCCTGCACTCTGGATGCATGGAGAAGATGCTCCTGAGGCAGGTCCAGACCAGGCTGGGGCTGCCCCAGGAGGCCCTGGCTGCCCACAACCCTGCAGCAGCAGCAGGAGGCCTGAGGGGTAGGGGACAGGCCGACTGTCCAGTCCCATTCTTCAAAACCCTTTCTCCAGACCTTCCAGATGGGACTGAGCAGGGTCCAAGGGCCTTGCAGGCTGTCACAAGGGGACGGTCATGGGTTAGAAGGCCACTACACAGCCGCTGAGGGCAGCACTGTGAAGGTGAGAGGGGACTTTGGCCACAGGTGCTGGGCGCCCCGCCGTTGACTCTCCAGTCCAGAAGTCCCCCGGCTAGTGTTGCACGTCTCAGGGCCACGTCCCTAAAAGCAGCCCAGGGCAGGGTCAGCCTGGCTGCTCACTGCCTGTGGACCCACACACCCTCACCAGGTGCACACGGAGCTGCACACCGTCTCTGCTGAGGACGGGGCTCCGGGAAATCTGTGACATGGTGGTCCAGGACGGTGCGGCTGTGCCACGTCTTCTTGCAACACAACCTGTCTCCCAGCCAGGTGTGCAGCTACCTGGCTCGGTCCCGTCTTGGAGTCAGACTCTCCTCCAGCCTCCAAAGTGAGCCCCCTGGACCTCACAGACTGTCAGCAGAGCCTGGCTGATGGAACTGATGGACGCTGCGCCCTGCAGAGGCCCCTCCACGAGGGGGATTTGTTTAGGGAATTTGTATTTTCTGCTGCTTTCTTCTTGAACCTATTTGCATTTTAAATAATTAAAACATTAAAACTGAAAAATTTATAAATGAGAGCTGCTAAGAGAATCCTGCCTGGGAGACAATAGAAAGAAGCTGTGCCCTGCCAGGGTTGCTGGGCTGTCCTACCTGTCACTCTCCCTGAGGGCACCCCCTGTGCCCTGTGCAGCTCCTGGCACACACCTCACACAGACACGCACTCGCAAGGCCAGTGTGCACCGCAAGGTAGGCAGGCCGGCTCGGGCATGGCCAGGCCACCCACGGCTGCAGCACGCACACCCCTGCCCCTCCGGGGACCCCTTCACACACGGCTGCTCGAGGACACGACTTGGTGAAGACTTCGATCCCATTACTTAACTGACCCCAATAGAACTTCGGCCTCCAGGACTGGCCTCCTCTCTCTCATACCTATCCCTTCTAGTCCCAAAGTGTTCTTGGGGGCAGGGGAGGGTGGCCAGGGGCGGGCAGCGGGTGGGCAGAGAGTGACAGGCTCCTGGTCCGGTGTGGCTCTGCCTGTTGTAACAAGCATCGGGACATTAGGAGCCACAGAAGCCGGGCTGGCCACATCATCAATCACGCGCTGACAGTCGCCTTCAGTTTGTTTGTTCCACTCTGCATAATAAGTGATTGGATCAGGTTTAATTAGATATTGGGTAATCAATCATTGCCAACAAGGCCACTCAGCTTGGGATCTAGATGCTGCAAGGAAGGAAAAAAAACACAGCAAATCTCATCTCGTGTGCGTAGATAGTGCAGCCCAGGAGCACACACCGTGGTGTGTGACCGGAGGTATAGAGACGTCTCCGAGATGCGAGGAAGAGAGTAATTCACATCTGTGCCGCTCTTCAAGGCAGCAGGATGACATTTTACTTTTGCTGCATAATTACTTTTCAATATAATATAATATGCAGACCTGAGGGGGAGGAAAAGCAATTAAATTATGCACTGGTCCTTCCTCCTGCGTCGTCCCCAGAAGTGACCAGAGCTGCTGCTGCAGTGCGTAGCCACCTGGGCTGAGGTGCAGGCTCTGCAGGGCGTGGTGGCTTTGGGGGCCACTGTGCAGGGCGCAGGCTCACAGGTTCCAGTGTGGAGCTGCTCATTGACTGGACTCAGACGGTGGCTTCCTGCTTTGGTGTCAGGAACCAGGTTCTCCTCGCAGCTCAGTGGATCCATGGTGGTAATTGACCTCCACTGTGGGTTATTTATTCACTTGTTTATTTAAAGCCTCTATTTAACCTCGTGGGTAGAAATAACAGGGAGCGTCCTCACATTCATTATCGGAAGTCGAAGGTCACGTCAGTACTTGTGGGCATCCCATTAGACACAAAGACAAGTGGGCCTGTGATGGACTTGGGGACTCGGAGTGTTCATTAAGGGTCAGCGGGTGTGGACCCCTGTGGCCCTTGTGCCCCTCCAGTAACTTCCTCGTGGCATGAAATAGAACTGCTCCTCCTGACTCTGGTCACAGCTCGTGTACACAAAAGGAAGGGACACTCGGTTCCTGAAGGACAGGCCCCTGCACACACCCCGAGCGTGAGGTGGGGTTCCTCTGCCTTTCCTGCTGCTGTTCTCACCTTGTAGGTAGAAATCTGCACCGGGTGCAAGGGTTCCACCCATTCACCTGAAGGACCTGTGGGCATGTCTCAGGTAAGCCACTAATTTCATGGCTTGGTGGGAGTTCCTGAATGAGTGGGTGAATGGGTCGGTGGTAGGTGAATGGCTGGAGGAAAGGATGGGTGGATGAGTGGATGGATGGATGGGTGGATGGGGGAGGAAAGGAGGTAGGTGGTGAACAGATGGGTAGGTGGTAGATGGATGTGTAGAGAGAAGGACAGATGGATAGAGGAACAGATGATGAATGGATGGCTGGATGGGTGGAGGAATGAATTGGTGGACAATAGATGAGTGGGTGGGTGGTAGAAGGGCGGGTGGAGGAAATGACGGGTGGGTGACTGGAGAAATGGACAGGTGAGTGTGTGGTTGGATGCGTGGAGGGAAGAACTGGTGGGTGGTGGACAGAGATGGGTGGGTGGGTGGGCTACTGGGTCCGTGGGCGAGTGCCTGAAGAGATGCTGCTAGTGTTGTGGTGATTGACTTGGCCTCCTTGCATCATTAGTGTGGAGTCACACTTCAGCAAAGACCAGGGTCAATAACTAATGGACTGATGGGGGCATTACCACCCAAGCACATGCATATCTTCCCCCTTTTTATTATTATTATGATTTTTTTAATTTTTTACAGACTGCATTTTGGTTCATTGTACACAAAGGGGTATGACTTTTCGTTTCTGGGGTTGTGCACGACGTAGATTCACACCACTTCTGTGATCATACATGTGCATAGGGTAATGGTGTCTGTCTCATTCCACCTTATAGGAAAGAAAGGAAGGAAGAGTTTCCTTGGCTTCAATGACCAGCTGGAGCACAATCCCAGAATGACATCTGGTTAGGATTGCTCAGATTCTGACCCTCCTACAGAGGAAATACGCTGGCTCTCATCGGGCAGTAGAGCAGAAAGCAAGTACAGCATGGAGAGCACCTGATGCGAGCAGCAGAGCCCAGAGGTGGGAGCCGGCGCCCCCGCAGTCCTCCCAGCAGGGTCCTGAGGCCCCGGTGCTCCCTCAGCACACACGCCCTCTCCCGCTCCCTGGCAGGCAACCCTGCCTGTGGTCTCCCTCTCCAGGGGCCAGTACTCCCAGCTCTTGTTTCTGAGCTGCTCAACCATCCTCCCCCGTGCAGAAAGTGGGCCCTGTCAGTTAGGCGCCTGGTGGACGGTGGGCTGTGGCTCAGGCACCCCTGTGTGGAGCAGGTGACGGGGTTGCAGCCTGGACACTTTCCCTGGGCGGATGTGGGCTCAGCCGGGCTGAGTACAGCAGGACCATCATGAAACTGGACACCCTGGCTCAGGGCTAGCTGGGCCATTCTGTCCAGTGACGGCCAACAGCAGAGAACACAGAGCAGTGTGACGCAGGCCGGCCCGGTGTCCAGGAGCACAGTGGGGCCTGCCGGGCGGCGGGCAGAGCTGTGCAGGCAGGGTGCTGGGCCTGGGCGTGCTGGAGCTGGTGCTGACATGCGTGGTCGTCCCTGTGCTGTCTGGGCCAGCTGCGGGTGTCCTGTCCTTGGCCTGTGGCGCATCTCCTCCTGGCGCGTCTCCTCTGGATGCGCTCAAGCGTTCAAGTGAAGTAAGTGGCCTTGACGCTCGGTGTCTGCCTGCGGGTTCCAGACCCCACTGACTTGTCTTATGCTCCTTTGCCGCCATCTGGAAGAAGGAGATTTCCATCCGTCTCCAGAACTCGTTTTCCTTAATCCTGGATCAGCCTCGTGGCCTGCTCTGTTTCCAAGGGCTCTGGGGACTTTTTCTGCTGTGCAGTAATGACCAAGGCATGGAGAGCTGCAGACGCCTCGCGGTTTCTAACAGGTGAGCACACGATCCCGCCTGCGTGCCTGCCTGCCGCTGGCTCTCACACATTTAGGCCTTTTTTCCTTTGTTTTTGTTCAACGCGATGGCCCAGCCTGGAGACGCAGCAGGTGGGGAGGGAGCGGAGCTGCCGTGCGGAAGGTGTTGTCCCTGGGGCCACCGGACCTTCCAGAGGGACGGCCCGGCATCCCTCCCATGGCAGACCCTCTGCACAGGCCTGGTTCATGTCATGCCTTCCTGCTCTCACGATATGACCTCGTGTGATGGGATGGGGCCCTAGACTGGGGTAGCGGAGGCGCGGGTGGAGATGAATGTCAGCGGTCCCACACAGAGGAGCTCTGCGAGGACAGGACCGAAGCTCGGGAGCTCAGTGGCTGCGTGAGGCTTTCTGTTTGGAGGAATAACAGGCAGAGATGAGAGCTGGGGCACCCGGCATCCGGGCCAGTTTCCCTCGGCAGCAGCCAGCACTGCAGGAAGATGGCTTCACGTCTCGGCTGGCCTGGTCCTAGGGTAAGGGTAGCAGGGGCAGTGGCAGGCCCTGGTCTCGGCAGAGCGGGGGCCTGGGATCCCCAGTGAACAGGAAAGCATCTGCTCTAAGACAGGCCTGCCGAGCAGTTTAAGGTCCAGGCACCTCCGAGGTGGATCCAAACCTCCTGGGTGAGAAGAGCCAGGTGAGGCCCCTAGGCTGATGCTGCTCACACGGCGGCGTCTCTCACGCCTAGCTCTGAAGTTGCCAGGGCACAGGCCCCAGCCCCAGGCCTCCCCTTGCCCAAGTCTCAGCCTGGAGCGGGCACCCCTTCCCTCTGCAGGGCCAGCACTCTATGGACCACACCGCCATGCGAGAGGAGGCAGATCCATCAGCCTCCGTGGGAGCAGACTTCACCTGGAACGTGGGGGAGGGCCACCAGGAGACAGAGCCCGGGGGCAGGTGGGGAGCCCTGAGCTCAGAGGAGGCATGTGGGAAGTCCATTGTTATCCTTAGGGAGAAGGAAGAGTAAGAGAGCCGACAGAGGCCTTGTGCCAGAACCCACGGGCCTGTGCTCTTTGAGGTCAGTTCAGGGGTCAGAAAGCAGTGACCTCATTTCAGGATCTCAAAGGTGCTGGTGATGCCAAGCTGGGAACTTCCTGAGAACAGGAGCAGTCGTGGTAACCAGCATTCCAAAGCTCCTGCAGGGAATCCTGGGTGTCTGCAGGCTTTGTCTTAGTGTCAGCAGATGGGCAGCAACAGAAACGGGTCTTGAGGGTCTGCCCCAGGCATGGGCTCTCTGCTCCTGGGCTGCTTCCTCCATGTCTCCTGGGTGGTCCTTCTCAGGGAAACAGCAGAGGACAGAGTTGGGCTTCAGGCCTTTATAGTCAATCCGAAGGGCCCCGGGGGTCTGTGCGGTCCCGAGCACCCCATTAGTGAATTAGCTATGTGCAGACCGGAGTGTGTAAGCTGCTCGCCACCAGGGCTGGAGGCGCTTCAGTGAAGCATGCGGGGTCCTCAGTCCCACCGACAGTTGGGTATTTTCACACTGGCCCCAGGATCCAGGCTTGCAGTCCCCAAGCAGACAGGACAGTGGAGCCCTGCGGCAGCACCAGGGCAGGGTGCGGCAGTGTTGCCCAGCAGACCTCGGGCTCTTGGTAGCAGAACAGACGTTCTCTTGTGGCATGGCCTGGGGAAGAAGCAGAACCCAAGGCCTCCAGTTGTCCAGAGTGACCGCACCGCCTCTGAGTTTCATCCTAGGCTCTAAACCAGTTCACGGACAGCAAGGTGCACTCCGTCCCTCGGAAAGCATGTCCTGTTCCGGCAGCCCTGGTGGGACAGGAACGAGGGGTGCCTGCAGGGGAGGAGCCAGGTGCACGGTGCAGAGTCCGGGAGCCACAGAGCTGGCTGGGAGCAGCACCTCATCACCCAAGTGGCGCTCTGGCCATGGCCCGGCCCCACCAGCTCGACAGTGCAGGACCATGGGCTGCGTGTCCCCGAGGCAGCCGGGAAGCCCGGCCATGCTCATGGCGCCTCTGCCTGTTCTCCTCAAGGACTCCCGAAACAAGTGCCGGGAGCAGCTGCAAACAACGAATACGCGTGTCTGCACTGCCTGCGCATGGGCAGGTGCATTGTGTGTGTGGTCACCTGGAGAACTTGACACTCATGTCACTCTGGCAATCAACTTGTTTCTGAATTTTTAGAAATAAAACATTGAAGGTTTTATTTTGAAATATTTGTATTTATGAGGTAGTTTAAAAATTAATAGAGGTCCTGCCACCCTCCCAACCCGAGTCCCCAAGGGTCAGAGCACTAGGCTCCATGAGAAGGGCTCGACCTTGGTATGACCCTCAGAGGTCATTCAGATTCCAGCAGCTTCACATGTGCTTGTGCGTGTTTTCAGTGTGTGCACCTGTGGGTACACATGTCACATGTGGGGTGTGTACTTTCAGACACATGTGTCTGTGCGTGTCCATGTGTGATGGGGATGGATGTGTGTCACACGTGTGGCAGTCACATCACTCAAGGAGCCACCTGTCCCCCAACACCATGCAGACGGGGCTTACTCGGAGTCCTAGAGCTACCTTCTTGAATCTTTGCACCTCCCCTGCCACCGTCCCCCTCCCGGCCCTCTGCTGCCACAGAGCCGCCGACTCTGTCTTTAGACAAGGTTCTCCAAGGGGACCATGCAGCAGGTAAGCACAGCCAGCCTCGGTATGGAGTTTACTGTCCCTGACTGTGTGCCCAGTTAATCCAGCTGTGGCTGATAGACACCACTGCAGGTGTCCTGGGTCATTTCTGCCTGGGGCCATTATGGACCAAGCTGCTGTCGACACGCCTGTGCAGGATTTTGTGGACATAAACTCCCCTTTCCCAGGGACCAAGGCCCAGGGCACAGTGGCCAGGAGGCGTGGGTGCGTAAGCTCCAGAGGAGGCCACATCTCCACCACCAGGAACCTCGCCCGTCCTCACGGCACGTGCAGCTCTCCCTTCTCCTGCAATTACTCAGGACTTTGAAAATTACTTGGAAAAGGGAAGATTATACCTGTAGGTTTCAACCTCTGCATTTTTTAAACTTAAGGGCTCCAAGGGAACAAAGCTTCTATTTTATGCATTCTTAATTTCAGTTGGGTAAAGTTTGTTTCTATGTCCACAACAGGCTGACCTAGTCGGGGGACACAAACCAAAGTCTGCCTTCTTGAAGAAAGACTGCGTGACTGAAATTCTGACTTCTTTAATTTCCTTCCAGAAAGATGAAGAGGAACACTTCCTCCCAGCAAGCAGCCCTCATAGAGTCCCGGGCCCTGCATGAGCAGGCCTGGCCCCTCCTGGGATGCTCCCTCCTTGGGGGTCTCACCCTCCAGCACATGGAGGGAGGGCCTGTCGGGAGGTGTGGAGATGGCTGGGAAGCCCAGCGACTCTGTGGGTGCCACTTGTGTATTACTTACATCGCAGAAACTGCAGCAGAGGAACTCAGAACACCTGCCAGGAATTGCCAACAAGGCCCAGGGCAAGGCCCCATGAACCATCCTGGCCAGGTAGAACAGGCCCGGGGTCTAGCGTGTGCGTCCCAAGGCAGTGGCAAAGAGCCCGAAGCTTTAAAAGATGTCCCTCCTTGGCTTATTGTTGGTGTCCTTCCTTGGCTCCTTATGTCTGGGGTGCTGCGACTTGGTACCATGGAGGAGAGCTGACCTCAAAGGTCTTCCGGGGTCTGCACTCAAATACCTGTTGTGGATACACATCAGGACCTGGGGGGGGGGGGGAGTCTGTAACAGATCCAGTCGTCCATCAGCCACAGTAATTGCAGGTGGGACTTTTCTTCTGAAACTATTTCCCACTCACAACTGAGGCTGTGTGTCCGAGTCAGGCTCTGCCATCCTGTGAAGGAGAAGAGGGCTGGGAGGGTGGTACAGTGGGATCCAGTCTTCTCTCTGAGCCACTGGTGACCAGGAAGTTCAGCAGGGCCTCCAGCCATGCTTGATCAGGGAGGAAATGTGCCGAGGTGACAACATCTTGCTCTCCCTGCTTTTCAGGGACAGTCATTAAAAATGAAGCAGGGCACAAAGCGGCCCAAAGGCCTGGTGCTCTCTACAGATACAAGAGACGGACACGTTCACAACATGTCAAGAACAATATCCATTTGTGTTTACTCCGCAGACTGCAGAGCAACCTCTCTGGCCTGAGCCGAGGGGGATTTGCCAAAGACAACAAAAGGGCCGTGGAGAGTCCCCGTGGGCTGGAGGGAGACCTGAGCCAGGGCTGGGAGAGGCCCACCGTTCTGAAAGTGGTCTGCTCTGACCTCACTTGGAAAAGAAATTGCAGCCAGGAACAATGTGCCTCTGTCGTTAGTGTTTGCAGGCTTTTTTCCTTAATAATATATTGATGTGAGCAGCTTGGGCATGCCAAACAAATTCTCTACACAAAAGTCAACTGTTGGAATGAGGCTCATCCGTCTGGCAAAGTGCACTCAGGTAGAATGCCTCTCAGGAGCTGTTCCTGCCGGCCACATGGCTCTGCGAAGGGACGGCTCCTTCTGACGATCTCATAAATGTTTATTAAGAGCATTTCTGCCAGCTTACAGGGGAAGCAGCTGTGAGGCCGTGGTGTCACTAATTGGCTTTTCAGTGATATTGTGGGAGGACTTCCTTGGGACCACCAATCTGTAGGAATTTTGCCGCGGAACTGGCGCTGAAACCCTGGCAAGGCCAGGAAGCGAGCTTCTTGCTCCATGGGCAGGGGAGCAGGGCCATCAGCCGCTGCAGACCAGCCCGTGCCCCTCCCTGCTATGCCTTCTCCCTGGGCCAGGAGAGGAGAACTCCTTGTGTACTGTGCTTTTATTTATTCATGAATAAATAAAATTCATGAATCAGGCGGCGCTCAAAACCAGGAGAAGTCCAGAGAGCTCTGCCGACAGTTTGGACTGGCAATGCGGTCCGTGCGTCGACTGGCTCAGGAGCGGTTGGCGGCGGTGACAGGCTGCACTCTGCTGCAGTGATTGGCTGGACCTCCACTATTTGTTACAAACATGCTCATGTTAAGTTGCAGTTTTCTCACATGCTGAGTTTGATACATATGGAGGCAGCGTTAGGCCAAATTTAATTCCATTTGACGTCTTGGGTGGCGAGGAAGTCCACCCTCTACCACCCTCTCTTGGCACCTGCCTCTGCCCCATTCCAAACCGACCTGGAGTAGCGATGGTTTCCATGAGATTGGCCCAAGCCTTTCTGGCCCTGAAACTTCTGAAGGAGAGCGCTTGAATCTAGGGCACCTGAACTTTCATGGCTTGTGTGGCATGAAGGAAGTCCTGCACCTCAGAGTGGCGTCATTCTCAGAACTGTGGCTGTCAGAGTGAAGGGCAGGTGGCTGTCCTGCGTAGAGGATCGCGGAGACTCGGACACGTGAGCCGACCCAGGTGTGGCTGCCAGGCTGAGCACGGTGGCACACAAAGAATCCGGAAGACTCTGTTCGGCCTCAGAACTCAGTTAACGCGTGACAGAGCAGCAGGGAGAGAGGTGGCTTGGCTTCATGTCTCTGCAGGCGGCACTTTAAATGACAGCCGGGGGCCCTGGGACCACCTCTCAGCCAGAGCAGCGCCCGGAGCACCAAGAAGGAGTGTTCCGCCTTTGGACTGGGGACCTACTTTGAGCCGGGGACCCACTTTGGGCCGGGGACCCACTTCTCCCTGGCCTTGGGAGATGACAATGGCACCAGGTCTTCCTCTCAGAAGAGTGGCCTTGGGCACTGCTGGGGCGTTTCAGAATTGCCAATCTGTCATATCCACTGTCACAGAGCACTCAGGACTCTGCCTAGGGGTGGGGCGGGGCAGGGAGATTACAAAGACTGGAATGGGATCTCCAGAAATAGGAGGAGACCAGCACGGTCCTGCAGGGCCCTGGGCCCCTTCGTTATTGTACCTTAACCTGCCACCAAGAAGTTCGAGCGCATCTGAAGATACACATTAGTATTAAATGTCTTTCAGATTTTTGGTTTGTAAATTCTTGCAACTGCCAAAGAAAAACATTGGTGGAGGACATTGGCTTCTGCTGACTCACAGGGCTGGCACTTCCTCCCTGGGTGTGGTGTTGTCAACCGAGGCCACGGCAGAGGCCAATCCCCTCTGCCTTCACCTCCCAGCACGGTCTTACCACCAACAGACATGTTGCACCAAGGCCAAGGCCAGGGAAGGGGCACTCAGGCGCTCAGGGCTCTCCCTGCTATTTGCCTGGGGGAAATGGCTGTGCTGCTGTCTTTTTCCTCCTGAAGGACAAACACTGACTTCCTTGGCCTGTAAATTGCTGCACTTTAAATGTCAGCAAATACATTCCGCGATACTTTCAGGATTTTTTACATAAAGATATTAAAGCGCTCACTGGTATTCAGAGCGGAGGCCTCCCCAAGCTGCCCACCTGGGAAGGGTGATCGCGTACCTGGCTGTGCTGGATGTACCACGCAGCTTTCAAAATAAGACACTTTGGGGATATCCAGGCGAGTATTCAATAAATAAAGCAACTTACAAACCATTCCTTAGGAAAAAAAAGCATTTTTGAAACATTTTACCACCTCCAACGCCGATTTCATTTATATGGTAATACTTAAGGGCTCGCCTGCCTATGCCGCTTCCAACCCAGGCTAACTGAATCTGTTTTCAATCAGCAGTGTCACCTTGCAAGTGCTGAGATTCAAGGTTGCCCTGGTGCCCTCCATGGTCAGCTGATGCTCAGGAAATCAGTCCACAGCAGGACAGGCTCTCTGCCGAACAACGAAGCACAGCTCAGGCAAGCCACCAGAACGGAACTCAAGGCCAACTTACTGAACGTGAGATGACTGGGCGAAGTTTTTGGCAAAGGGGGCAGGGGATCGTGGACCCCGTCATCCACTTTGGAGGAGTATGCCTGCAGGTCTCCGCAGCCAGGTGCCATCTGGTTTTGGAAGACTTCCTGGCTCCCTGTGTTCATGTGACATCCTCATGTCACCAAGTTGTCTGGGGCACCATTTGGGGCATCTCTGGAGTGGTCCCTAGCCAGGTCCCAGAACTTCATATGCCACCACCTCCTCCCCACATCTGGTCAAACAACACCTCTGCACTCATCCGTGATCCACCCGGGAGACTCAGACCTTTGAAAGGGAACTCACAAGAGCCATTTCCTCAAAGCACTGGCTGCAACAGATCACCAATGAGAAATTAGCCTGATGCTCATTACAAACAACAGGGAAGACTTTATTCAGGTCTATTCCAACAGGAGAGAGACCACGTCCAACAGAAGATAAGATGGGGCCAGCAGAGAGGTCCAGCTAATGAGAGAGGGCCCGGGAGGAGATGGAAGGCCCCCAAGAAGAACCCAACGAGGCACTGGGGTGCAGGAAGAGGACACGGACTGGAGACGCTCCCTCAACAGGCTCAGCAGGGGTTTTGCTTAAATGGGATTCAACTGACCAAGGTCAGGTCTCATGGAGAAGAGATTGAGAGGAGGCTGAGGAGCACTTGGTTCAGGGAGTCCTCGCCACATTGGCCAGAGTGCTCCTGCCCCAGGGACAGCCACAGTACCTTGAAATTGTGTAACATTCCTGCTGCTCTCAGCTCTCAAAAGGGCGATTCCACAGCCCAGGCTGTGGTGGGATCTCACATGGCGAGAACAGTCAGAGAGAGAGGGCTGCTTTGCCACCCCTCGTTATTGCCCACATCCAGCGGGAGCTGCCCTGGCTCGTTGGACCACATGGGATGGGCACATCTTCAAATGTTATTACCACTTGAGTGCTCAGGGTGCCAGACACCAGGAGGAAATTCAAACTGATCAAAACATAGCGAGAAGCAACCTGGGGAGCGGGTAGAGGAGGCCGTCAGGAACGTTCAGGTGTTGGAGCGACATACGAGTGTGGCTGAATGTCCCCTAAGCAAACTGTGACTTAGAAATATTGTTCAGAGGTTCTTTTGGTTTGGTCCTTTTCTAAATCCCATCCCAGTCCTCTGGGTTTGCATAGTATTTTAGTCAGCTTTTACACTGTTGTGACCAAAGAATCTGACAAGAACAATCAGAGCAGAAAAGTTTATTTTGGGCTCACGGTTTCAGAGGTCTCTGTCCATAGATGGCCAGCTCCACTCCTCAGGGTTCAACGTGAGGCAGAACATCATGGTGGAAGGGCATGGTGGAGGAACATGGCACCAGGAAGCTGAGAGACAGGGAGCTGTGCTCACCAGAGACAAAATATGAGCACCAAAGGCGTGTCCCCAGGGTCCCAGCCCCTCAGCCAAAGCCCACCCCCTGCAGTCACCACCTAGTCAATCCCTATTGGGGAATTAGCTTGCCGATGGGTTGGGGCTCTCGTAGCCTGATCCTTCCATCTCTGAGCCTTCCTGCAGGGTCTCACGCAGGAGCTCTGGGGACAGCTTGCCTGAAGCACAACACGGCAGGTGGAGTCCCCCGGCTCTTTTCTTCTTGTACACCTCTCTGCAGTGCTTCCCTTTGACGCACCTGTGCCTGTGCTTGGGAAGGGCTGTCTGGTACGACACTGGGCCGACAAGCTGGTGGCCAGTCCCCTGCCTGTGTCCACAATGGTGCCACATGTGTTTGCATAGTCCCCGCTTTTGAGCCCAGGGCAAGACTGCAGGGTTAGGCTGCTGGGTCAGAGGGAATGTCTCCTCAGTCCTAAGAGATGTTGCAGACGCTCCCTTCAGAGAAGGCCTTGCTTGGAGCTGTGTGTATGTGCTTCGCTAGTTTATTCCCTTAAGTAGGCCTTTACCCCTGCATGGCATCCCGCCTTGGTGAGGGTGGCTTGTGGCTTTGTCTCCTTCCAGGTGGGCATGCTGCTACTTCCCGCGGGAGCCATGGCCCTCTGGGATCTGCTCCACCCAGCCCAGGACTCTGGCCACTTGCCTCCTGCTCTGCCAGCTCACTCCAGTTAGGAGCTGAGTGCTCTTCTCTGCCTGGGAGCTCTCCAGCTGGTGCCACAGTGTGGAGCTGTCTCAGGACATGACAGGGTCCCGGCCTTTTGGCCTCCTTGAGGCCTCGGTGCCTCCTCTACCCTAGTGTGTCCACGAGGGGTGTGCCCACAGACCCAGAGAGCAGCTGGTCTGAGGGTGGGCCTGCAGGCAGGTGCCAATGTGGAGCCAAGCATGGAGATGAAGACCAAATGCACAGTGTCCCTGACTCTTGGGCAGAACTCTGTCGGGTGGTCCCTTGGGGTATCCCTGCCAGGCTCCCAGGGATCTCGTCTCAAATGGCACAGCCCCAGAGACCTCAGAGGCCTGGGACTTGTGCAGAAGGGACTCATGTTTATATGGAACCAAAGCCCCAGTGTGTGAGACCCAGGGAGTTCTTGCCTGCATAGGATTAGGAGTGTGAATGCCTTTCAGGCACAAGATTATGTTTGTCACCGGAGAGCAGTTTTAGGAGGTGTGTGGAAGGAGAACAGTGGCTCACCTGTTTGCGTGAGGTACTCAGCCAGCTTAGTGCCCCATTTTGTGGAGCCCCTTGTTCAAGTAGAACACATTGTTTGAGTGCCTATGATTTATAGACTATGTTCAAGTGTGCATACTTTGTTTGAAATTTTATATCATGACAAAATTTAGTTATAAGAATAGTCATCCTTATTTTGGATATTCATAATAATATTGGTAATGCTAATAGGCTGGATATTACACTGGGGATCTATCAAATAACTTGTGGTATTTCTATAACATGACTAACGGGATGGTCTTATTAAATTGTACTTGATGGCATGACATCATCATATATAAACCCACACACTACAACTTAAGTGAAATACGATTTTCAAAAAACAGACATCTCATGATCCAGTTTTAACGATTGCTAATAAAATAACCCATAAAGTAACATACGGCAGTGTGGCTAGACTGTTATTTAAAAAGTGCTAACAGGATTCATCTCTGCGCAGTAAGACAACAGCTGTCTCGAGCCTTCATCTCCATCATCTGCGTTTTCAGTACTGCGCGCTCTGGTCATGGACGTAAAAGTGGTCGGGAGCCTCACTGCTGGCTCCTGGCTCCCACGCCCACTCTTCCCGCAGGTCCACCGGGGCCCAGGCTGCCCTTCTGGCATTTCCTGATTTGCTTTTGCATTTAGTGTCTCAGCAGGCACTAAAATTAGAGGAGATGGGGAAGAGCATCCTGGGCCGGAGCCTCTTCCTCTTGGGAATGATTTCTGCGTGTGACTTCGGTCAGGACCCCTGGATTACACAGGCTGAGTGACAGATCCAGGGAACAGAGCCGGGAGTGTGGGGCAGGGCTGGAAGAGTCACTTCCAAAGAGAACACAGGGAATCACAGGCAGATCGCAGGGATGAGGGAAAACCACGATCCCCCTCCTCCCAGGTAGGGTGAATGCTGGGAACTGGGCCAGGAAATCCGTGCTTCATCTGATGCCCCAGAAATGACTGTCCTGAGGACCTGAGCTAGTAAGACAGGGGAGAAGCTCAGGGGCTGGACAGAGGCCAGGCCGATGCCCACACTCCAGCAGACACCAAAACTCACAGTAGCCGATACTAGGCAGGCACCAGCTGACTAGACTCACCTCTGCGAGGCCATCAACTCTGCCCCCACATGTGCTAGACAATCTAATGCCCTTGACCATGTGCACACATGCCAACACCTTAATCACCGCCACACAGACGATCAGCATGTATGGGCCCACGTCTCTGCACGCACACGCTTGCCAGCACAAGGCCTTGCGTGGTGAGAAGGACACTTATTCCCAGTAGTTTATCAAATGCTCTGCGAGATGGAAATGAGCTCCTTGAGGCTGAGACACTGGACGCATGCCAGGGTCTTTCCAGGACGCGGCTCTACTCCGGGGCACCCTGGTTTCTAGCCCACACCCAGGGACACGTGCACATGGATGTGGCACTGTGTGCCTGCTCCCAGCCTTGCTTCAGGAGACACGGCTTCTCTGCCACGGGCCCCGTGGGCTCCTCCAGCTCCCCTCAGAGCCCGGGCACCACTGTGGCACCTGTAGGCAGGCAGACAGGAGGGCAGGGAGCATCAACAGTGTATCTGGGTCACGTCACCATCAGGCATGCTCATCGTGTTTTCTAATGACGGAACAATCGAATCAAGGCAAATCACATGCTCAGGTCTGCATCCCAGGTCCCAGGCTCCTTGTTGAGGGTTAATTTCTCTCCAGTGGGTGGCTTGGTCCCTGGACAGAGCTGGACGAGGGCTGCAGATTCCGTAGCAGATACCAGTATGATCTTGAGGCTTGAGGCCCAAGGTCGCCTGGTGCTGGACCAAATGGGACCTGTTGCTTCTTGCAGGCCAGCAGCCCATGTTGCTCGTCAAGCCCAGCAGCCATCCTGGGGTGATGTCAGCAAGGCTGGCGTGGTGGTCCCAGGGCTGTTCCCAGGGGTGTGTGAGCTGGCCGGCAGCCAAGTGCCTTCCCTGTTGAGCGAACCCTCTCGGGCCTTCTCAGGTCAGTTGACGCATGGTCACAGCACTGAGATCCAGGCACTGGGCAGCACCGGGGCGGCTCCCCCGACGTCTCAGAAGGACGGCAGTGCCCCTCCCCATAGCTTCCCAGCTCCGTCCAGGGTCTGGCCGGCACAGGTACAGCCAGCAGGCCTGCATGCCAAGGTCTGCTGCTCACTGGGCGTCTCTGGATTCAGCTCCTGGTGTGCAAGGGAAAGGTGGCAGCCACGGGGTTTGCCAGGAGTCTTAGAAGATGTGCCAGTCCCCAGCATGGCACTTGCCTGCACCGTGCTCCCCCTGTGTTTAGGGGGGTGCTCGCCCTCCAGGGCAAGACTGGGCCCAGGCTGGGTCTGGTGGCCCTGGCCAGTCAGTGGCCCTGAGGTCTGGAAGTGGCCGCTTAGCGGAGAGCAGTTTCCCTGCCTGTGCTGGGAGCGGGCCTGTGTCTGAGAGCAGCAGTGACTGTGGCAGCTGCTCTGCTCTGGGTCCCGGGCGGCTGGCCAGGAATGACCACCCAGGGCAGATCTGGCCACAGCAGAGGAAGGCTCATGGGGTGGCAATCGCACCCCTCGCCAAGTCTGCAGGAAGCCGACCCCGGCTTCTCGCCTGGTGCCGGCGCCACACCCGCGAAGCAGTGAGGCGCGGAGGACGCAGGCCAGGCAGCAGAGCTTTCCGCCACCTCTCCCACCTCTCGAGCCGAACCCGAGAGGCCTATAGGTGAATTCCCACGTCTCCACACTCACGTTTCCTTCTAAAATGGACCGCCATAATTATACGTTAAATATGATTCAAATCTGCAGGGAACTGTAACTCAATAAGCATGAAAAAATTAATGAAAAGCTTAATTATTATAATAATACCATTAAAATCTAATAAAGAAAGAAAAAAGTTGACTTCATTTTATTTTAGCTTGGGCATCTAATATCTTTTTACCCCTTTAGCAGAACTATAATTAATTTAGACTTGGATTTTCAGAAAAGCTAAATTATATGCCACAGCGCTTAAAACTCTTCAGAGAGGGACGGTGGGAGCACAGACTGAGGCCTGAGCATGGGGACAGCGAGAGCTGGGTGCCCGGCGGCACCCACTGAGGGGTGGCCTCTTCCAGTAGGTCCAGTCTCACCACCGCTTTTAATTGCTCGTTAATCTCTGTCTGCTCTGACGCCTCCAGAGCCAGAGCACATGAGTGTCCTGCGAAGGACTGGGCGCTGTCTCTAGCAGTGACAAGTCTCTCTCTTCTCCTGACCACAGTGCGGACACACAAGAAAACCTGTCTCTTGAGGCCCAAGGCCAACAGTTGGGCCTCAGGTGCCCGAGCGTCCCTCTGTGTACCCATGGCAGCCAGTGGCCCACACCTCAGTTGGGTAGCCTAAGCCCACATGCACGCCAGGCCAGGCCCAGCACAGACTGACCTGTGCTGGCTTCCTGAGTCCGTCCTCAGAGGATTCCATGGTACCTAGCATTCTGGACTGACGGTTGCCACAGCAGGTCCTGCCATGCTCTCAGAGAAGGGGCCTGAACTTGGTCTGCTGGTCACTTCTGGGCTTCTTGGGAAGCCCTGCTGTCTGTAGATGGGTGTCAGGCTTATGGTAGTGGACAGCATGCTGGTCAGTTACCTTGGAGCTGGGTGGGTCCTGATGAAAGAAGACCTGGACCCCTGGGTGATCAGCTCCTTGGAGGAAGATTACCCAGCTGTGCTAAATGGGCCTTCCGTGGGGGCTTCCACCAGGGCCTCAGAGGCCACCCCCAGATCCCAACTGTTCAATCAGGCAACCTTGCTGAGTGGCTGGAAAGACGCACGGGCTCCCTTTTCAAGGACACTGTGAAAGCCACAGTGGACTGCACAGAAGGGCAACCTTGAAACCTGGTCCCGTCTCCAGGGACCTGGAGATGTGGACACCTGTGTCCTCAAGTTTGCAGGGTGGACTGGAGCTTGCATGTGGGTGCAGAAGCAAGGAAGGGGTGAGGCCTGCTCTCCTGAAGGCCTGGGACGTTCCCTGTTGGCGCCATAGCCATTCCCGAGTCCACAGAAGGAGCTGCATTTCGCCAGACACCTACGAGTCTTAAAGCCCCACATCTTTCCAACAGCTAGGTGAGTTCCAACAGATGTGGGAGGTTGGCAGAGCAGCACACGGTCCGAGAGTGCCCAGGCCCAGCTTTTGGGGGATGGGGTAAGGCGGTGCAGACCGACCTGTCACTCCAAACAGAAGGTGTAAAGTGACATGCCACTTGTTTCAGGAGGGGTCGATGTCCTCAGGAAGTGAATCCTATGGTACATTATGGCTACTGGCTGACATGCTGATCACATCCATTTCCAAACGAATAGTTTCTCAAACATAAATGGGGGGAATTAATCTATAGGACTAAAAAAAAAAAAAAAATAGCTATTCTTTGCACACTATTGAAGCAGAATTTAAAGAAAGAGGAACTTGGACACGTTTCTGGCTCCTCAGAAGCCTGCAGCACGTGGCCAGTGGAACAGCCTTGCTACCGAGGAGGATTCCACCGTTCCAAAGGCTTCCTGACTCCTCACCCTCCATGAAGCTCAGAGCCACCAAAACGCCAAACCCCAGCTCGTGGAAACACTTGAGCAGTCTCCTGGGCCCACCCCAGGACTACTGAATCGGGGTTCTTTTTTTTTTGGCAGGGAGTGAGTTCAGGGCTGGGGATGCTTCCCTCCCTCCATGAGCCCGGCCTCACTGCTTCCTCAGCACCTGGACGTTTCATGGATTAATTAGGAGGTTCTGAGCTTTGTTTTCATTGAGAGGGCACATTTTATTTAGAGTCACAGAGCCCTTCCCACCTTCCTTCTTCCTCCAAATACTAGCAAACCCAAGAAGAGGCGGCTACGACCCTGCGTGTCTCAGGTCTCTCTGCCTCTTAGACTTCCTGCAGCCCTTTTGCCAGTCTTACCTGTCCATTCACGGCTTTGGGCTCCTTTCCTCTGGCTTCTTTCCTCTTCTAGTTCATTTTCATTTCCACACAAATTTTGAATAATGTTCTGTATCTGTAAAAATCCTTGCTGGGATTTTCATAGATATTTCATTGAAATATTCTTTTACTTTTAATCATTGTGATTTTTGTATTTGAAGTGAGTTTCCTTTACACTGTTTAAAGGTGGGTTAACTTTTTGTTTTAAATTCATTCTACTGATCTCTGTCTTATAATTGATGTATTTGAGCCATTTACATTTAATGTATTTATTGACGTCTTAGGATTTAAACGTGACCTCTGCTTTGGTTTCTGATTTGTTTGTTCTCTGTTTCTCATTGCTCTGTTTCTTTTTCGAGCTTTCTTGTGAGTTATCTGAACTTTGTTTTCAAATTTGGTTTTGCCATATCTATAATGTTATTTCTCTGTAAAATGTTTTCGCGTGTTCAGGTTTTATGTTATTCATATATAATTTACACAGTAAACTTGTGACAACTTTTCATGAGTTCAAGAGAACTTCAGAAAATTTATCTCTTTGTGTTATATTATCCTCCTTGCCCCCAATATTATAAAATTGTTGCAATCATTGAATATCATTTGAAAGCATCAAGAGAAAAGGAAAACATTGTATTTTTCCATAGCTGTATTCTTTCTGCTCTTATTTGTTTATTTCTGATATTCTAAGATTTATTTTCTTTCCTTTAAAAAAAAATTCTTTATCCTTTCTTTTAGAGTACATCACCTGATGCAAATTTCCTTAGTTTCCATTATCAGAGATTTTCTACTTAGACCCATCCTTCGGACACTCTCACTAGGTCAGAACTCTGGATGGATATTTGTTTGCTTTCAGTAACTCAAATAATGTTGTACCTCTTCTTTCTGGCTTCCATTGCTCCCTTTGAGAAATCAGCTACCATTTGAATGACCTTTCCTGACAGGTAAGGTGTTTCTCTGTTTCTCCTCTTTCAAGACTTCTTCATGGTCTTAGTTTCCAGAAGTTTGATTACTATGGATACTAGTACAAGTCTTGGGGAATTTGTTTTGTTTTTTCTTTTCTGAAGAAAAGAAACATGACTTGGCTTCTCCAAGTCTGTTCCTTCTCCTTGTCTGTTCCTTTCTCCATTCTGGAGTGCTTCTGGATCATTGTTTTGTACGGCACTTTCCAGTCCCCTCTTCTTTTTGGGGACTCCAGTGACATGAGTGCTGTGTGTTTTGCTGTGGTCCCACAGGTATCTGGGCGCTCAACATTTCCCCAGCCAAACCTGGCAAAGATTTCTGGCCTTGTTTTGAAGAAACAGTGGCAAGTAGACACAATGTTTTTTTCACAGTAGTCATTATATCCCTGGTTCTGAAATTTCCACTTGCTTTCTTGCATCTTCTGTTTCTTTGCTGGAAGTTTCCACTTGAAGGGCATCCTCACTGCTGGCGGACGGGTTCCGCCATGTCTGCTTTGCAGGGTGCGATGATCTCATAGCCCCACCATTGCAGCCACTGCTCCAGTGGACTGTTCTGTTCCCTTCAGGTCCAGATGGTCTTGCTCTGTGGAGTGAGGCATGCTGGGTGCTGACTGAAATCTCAGAATTTTCATCCCCATTTGAGACTCCGGGACCGTCTGCACCTGAGTTGACTGGTCTTCCCTGGCACACTCCAGCAGGAGGAGGGCCTGCCCTGGAGGCCCAGGTTCACACAGACCTTCCTTGACCCCTGACCTGATCCCTGAGGGGCCTCTTGCTGCCTGGTAGGGTGGACATGTGGCTCACGTGGCCTCCACTGGCACCATGGGTGGAATGACCTCACTACCTCTGGGCAGAGGTGCAAGCCCCGATTCTCCATTAGCTCCCTCCAATGCAGGCTCGTAATGGGGGACCTCAGTACTGCTGTTTAGGGGGGCAGTTTGGGCTCCCTGTGGCCTCCTTGACTCTAGATTAGGGGCCCATTTCTGCCTCATGGCAACAAGCATCCAGTCTGCCTGCTGGGTTTCTGCGATGCTGCTGGAGGCCCTGTTGGGACACCTCGTTCCAGCCCCATGTTGTGGGGTGGAAGTCAGACTTCCCCTTGGCCCTGGCTGCTGGGGGTCTGGTGGGCTCAGGGTTTGTATGCCACTGGATATCAAAAGGAAGCACATGCTACTTTCCTTTCTTTTGTAATTTAAATTCTCTCCTCTTCTTTCCCTGCCTTCCTCCTCCTCCTTGTCCCAGCCCTGCCACCTGTTGTTTGACAAGGGCTTCCACACCTGTCCGGGAGACGAGCTTTGGAGTCGGGTTCGGGTTGGCGCTGGCTGGTCTCCCTCTCTGCGAGGGACGAGAGGCCCAGGCAGCATGGGTGGGGCTTCCAGCCTCACTGTGCGTCAGGGGAGGGTCCCCAGGAGCTGGACACTTTGCCTCACTGTGGTGGGACACTGGCAGTGACCAGCCTCACTGTGCGTCAGGGGAGGGTCCCGAGGAGCTGGACACTTTGCCTCACAGTGACGGGGCACTGGCAGTGACCAGCCTCACCGTGCGTCAGGGAAGGGTCCCCAGGAGCTGGACACTTTGCCTCACAGTGACGGGGCACTGGCAGTGACCAGCCTCACCGTGCGTCAGGGAAGGATCCCGAGGAGCTGGACACTTTGCCTCACTGTGACAGGGCACTGGCAGTGACCAGCCTCACTGTGCATCAGGGGAGGGTCCTGAGGAGCTGGACACTTTGCCTCACTGTGACGGGGCACTGGTGCTGACCAGCTCCGGTGCGGAGGAGTCCTGCTCACTGGGCCCTGTTGCTGGGCCTGTGTGTGGGGGGGGGGCAGACATGGGTGGAGCAGGGCGATGGCCTCATGGAGGCCAGAAAGGAAGTGAGAGCGAGAGGAGGTCCAGCACGCCCTTCAAGGGCACCCCCATGACCCACCTGTGTCCCACTGGGCCACCTCCCCAAGGTCTCTCCACCTCCTAGGAGTGCCACGGGCTGGGACCAGGCCTTCAAGCCCAGGGCCTTTGGGACACTTCAGATCCACACCACAGAACTGGGCTAAGCAGGCAGCCAGAAGAGAGCTCAGGTCCTCGCTGGCCAATCCCTGTGGGTTCCTGAACACAGCACAGCAGCTGTTTCCACAGGGAGTGTTGCGAACGTGGTCACCAGGAGGTGACATGCTGCAGTGTCCCGTCAGGGGATCCTACATGCCTGCCACAGGACCACTAGTCTCTTTTTGCTTAATCGTCTCCACCTGCTTAAGTCCCATGAATGCCAAGAGCAAATTCTAGTCATACCCAAAACACAAAGGGAGACCATGATTGAGAATCACGGGAGGATCTTAAACCTGGCTCAACGACTGAGATCCACGTATTTCTTCGAATTGCTTACAAGTCTGCAGTCTGGAAATGGGGCACCCTGAGACCTGCCAGGTGACTCTCATCAACAGACGAGACAGCAGGCTCTACGGAGTGTCAGGAAGGGACCCACTCCGGGGCGCCACTGGGCACTCCTGTACAACATCCATTGTGCTGAGCCGCAGAGTGGCTCTCGGACACGAGGAGCAGAGCTGTGTGGGCGCCAGGTGATGCTTCTCCACGCACAGCCACCGGGGATGACCGGTGAGAGGCAGAGACACCTCACCCAGGTTAAGTGCAGCACTGCTCACAGAAGTCAGGGTGTGGACCAGAGGCTGAGAGTGATGAAAAGTGGCACGCACAGGAATATTTCTCTGCCTGGAAAAGGGAAGCTTGGCATTTAGAAGAACATGGATGAACCTGGAGGACTTGAGGTGAAACAAGCCAGGCGTGGAGACTTGACTCCAAGCAAGTCCACCTGGCAGGCACAGAGCAGAATGAAGGCTGCCGGGGGCTGCTCGGGGTGGGCTGGGGAGCCTTGGAAGGAAAAGAAAGAAAATGCCAGATCGTGCGGAGGTTCTGCATCACCTTACAAACAGACAATGAGAACCCGACTGGGCGGCTGGGAGGTGCCGCCTGTCCTGAGCAGGCTCAGAGGCTGCAGTAAGAGCCACAGGGACCAGACTCGACCTCTCCGCGTGCAGGATTGGAATGGATAATGGAAGAACAATTCAGTGTGAAAGGAAGGGCCTAGTCTAGGCATTATTCAATGTTGGGGAAAAGCTGCCAAAAGAAACATGAAATTTCCGAATTTTTAAAACTAAAGAAGTAAGTGGACCCCATTCCAGAAGTAACTCTGTGGCTGGACACCTGCCGTGCGACTCTAACCAGGCGTCCGTCCCTGCACCACAGTGTCTGAGACGCCACGCTTCTGAAGTCACTGATGAGCAGGGTCCAGGGTCCTCCGGCCACCCTCCCCCGCCTCCCCTTCCTCGGCTAGCTGAGTGCATGGTGATTTGAAAAATAAATAGCACAGCATTTGTGAGCCCTTGATTCTGTGCTGACACGTCTCCAGTGTGAAGTGCACAGGGGCAGTGGGCTCTTTCAGCAAGGCTGCCTGGTGCCCTTGTCATTTTGAAAGCCTCGTGGATGGAGGTGCCCCAGAGGAGCCAGGAGACCCATGGCTCAGGGACTGTGTTGGCCATGTTGCTCCTGATAGTGCAGTTCCAGGCCTTTAAGAAAGGCCAGCCAGGGACGGCCTCCTGCTGAGGCCTCCTCAGAGAGGCACCAAGGGCTGCACTGGACCCCACTGCTGCTGCTCCTGGCCACGGCTTGGGCTCCGAACGAGGAGGGGTGCAGGTGAAGGGTGGCACCTCCAGCAGGGCTGCACAGGACACTTGCCAGGGACAGTCAGGAAGCCATCAGAGGGCTGAGGAAGCACATGGGGGGGCCTGGTGTCCTGAGCCAGAGCAGTGGCTGCACATCAGGAGGGAGGACGGGGCTCTGTCCTCGTGGGACGCCGAGATGGCAAGCTGGGTCTGCCGAGGCACAACTGCGGCTGTTTTCACTTGGGATCCAGAGGGACGCATGGAAGGACTGTCCTTTGGTCAGAAAATAGACCTCTTTTGTGGAAAGTGGTTCCACACACATCTTCTGTTGGCCCTGCCCGCCCGTCCCCTTCTTCTGTACTCCGATCGCGGGGAGACGGTGACGCCAGCCACGGAGGAGCAGTTAGGCTGCTCCAACCGCAGGGCAGGTGGTGCAGATGTTCCTGCCCAGGGGTTCGGCAGGATCAGGCGACTTCGCACAAGCTCCACCAGCGAGGGGCAGTCAGATGCAAATGCCTGCCTTTCCTGGGCACGACTTAGTTATTAATTATCTAGATCATTTTTCTGAATCCTTAACTTCAATTTGAATTCATTTTTTAAAATTCATTGGGTTCATTGTGTGAGAATGAAAAGAAAAAGAAAAGCTTCACTCATTCGCTCGGGTCACTGACGCAGCTCCGGTGGGAATGCTGTCCAGTGCAGGCAGGGGCAGGCGGGTGGCGGGCCGAGGGCGTGGCCGTGCGTCTCCCTCTGGGCTTTCGGATGCCCTCTCCCTGGCTCACTGACCGGCTTCGGCTTCTAACCCCGACTGCTGTGGTTCATCTGAGAAAGTTTCTTTAAACACCTAAGCATTTCATTGTCGCCTTTCTGGAGATGGACGATAACAGAGGGAGAAAGAGCGTTCGGGGGGAAAGCAGCGCATCCAGAGCCGAGTCACAGGGACGGGAGAGGCGGTGGGAGCTGCAGCCTGTGGGTGCAGGCCTTCTGCTCCGCCTTCTCCAGGGGCAAACCTCCCCTCCCTGCCACTGCGACCAGAGAGGCCTGTGGCTCTGCCCTCAAGACCCCCAGGAACTGAAGACCAAGTCACAGGAGCAGGTGCAAGCTGGCGGCAGGTCTTCCCTTACAGGTTCGGGACTCTCACACCTTCTTTGGGTGACTCATTCAAACATCAAATAGATCCTGGTCCTGGGGGCTGTCTTTTTTACATTTAATATAAATGTCCTATGCCACAGCTGGGTTTTGGCTTCTTAAGATTCAACGTTGAGAACTGAATGATTGCAGATTCAGCGTGACTCTTAAGAGTCGACACTTTAAAAACAATGACGCATTTTGATTTTAAAACAAGGATACAGGTTTTAGAATTATTTGGCAGTAATGATGCTTATTTTTAAAAATACCTTAAGTAAATTTAATGGTCTCCTATTTTAAAAGCTACTGTTTATGTTCATCTTCATAGTTTCAGCTACAGTAACAAATGTATGCACTCCAGGGCCTGGAGATACTAGTCGCTCCCTTAGAGATCTCACGCGCAGCAGTGAATAGCCAAAAACGGGGCCAGTTCCGTCTGCAGGCGACTCGGTGACTGAGGAGGGGAACCCTAAAGCCTGGATCGTGAAGACCTGTCCTGCACAACTCTGGCTGGGAGAGCGCCTGGGAGCAGCCTCGCACTCACCACGCACTGCTGATGGCCAGGCCTGGGCCCATGCTGCCTGCTACCCAGGCTTGGGCCAGGGAATATTTGGGGGAAAGCGAGCGAGACGTCAGGCATCCTGCCCAACACCTGGCGATCCAGTGCTACAAGCACCGTCAAATCCCAGGTGCCTTCCTGGCTTCTCATCAAAAAGCAGCGTGTGCGCGTTGAGACATAATTAAAAGAGAGTTGCGTTGAAGTGCTAAGGAGGCACACTAGGATTTCCTGGGGTGCCACGTATCTCTCGAGGGTTAATATTTAATACGATGAGCACAAAATGATATTCATCATATGTATAAAAATTTTCACAAATCACACATTTAAGACTTGGAGTACTTTTTACATGTTTGAAAATTAATTTGTTCTTTTCATAAAATGAATCCAGCAAGAATCTTAAATGGCTCTCTAGCTCTTCACATCATCAAAGGAAGAGCACCTTTTATTTTTAAAAGCACTTGGGGGTTGTTAGCGCTGGGCGAGCGTGTGCAGCGGGGACACCGGCTCCTGAGCCTGTGGCCCGCGGCCAGGGTTCTCAGGCAGGCAGGCTTGTTGGAAGCAGGCGAGGCGGACAGAGCAGAGGCTGTCTACTGGGGGAGCCAGAGACTGCAGAAGGGAGCTTCGGAAGTCTGTGCCTGCCATGGTGACAGCTCCAGGCTGGGGACAGGTAGTGAGCCCAGCAGTACATCGGGTTGGAGAGGGCCGGGGAGGCCTCCCTGGCCAGCCCACCTCCCTGGGAGGCCAAGTAGGCTCCAAGCAGAGCACACGCCGAGGAAAGGGACTGGGAGATGGGCCCACGGGAGCGAGGTCCGCAGCGGGAGGCCCGCCTGAGAGGAGCGTCGTCTGGCTCCTGCCCAGATGAGGCCCCAGCGTCTCTCCAAGTGGGAGGCAAGTGCTGCTCCAAACTCTGTTGCTGTTGGCATGCCTGGCAGGGCATGCCCTCTGGGAAAGGTGGCCAGGCCACTCAGAGGAACCCTAGCCAACTGGGGGCTTTGGACTGGGATTCTCTCAGTTGGTGCAAAATGTGCATGTGTCTGCATGCACACACACAAGTGCACACAAACCCAGGCACACGCATGTACACATACATGCACACACATGCTCATTCAGCCATTCCCAAAGCATTCTCTGTTTTACATGTAAAAGTAAAATTCAAAGGTGCTTTCGAATAAACCAAGTGTCCACGTGCCATCTCTCCTGGAGGGACTGCGGTGGTGTGGAGGTGGGGCACATGCTCGGCACTCATGAGACCTTGGGTTTGATCCCATCTTGTGCTTCAACAAGAGGAGGAGCAGAGGGTCCTGGACGCAGCAGCCAGCATGGACAGAGTGCTAAAGCAGCCAGCCTGAGGGAGAAGCTGCTGAAAGGGGTCAGTGTCAGCCTTGGGCAGCAGGATTAAGGAACACGTCCCACTGAACGACACGGCCAGTGGTGTGGTGTGCCACCTGCACCCAGAGCAATTTCCCAGCTCCAGCAGAAACCCGGGCACAGAAAAGCGACAGGTGCAAGCGACTTATGGAAGCGAAGTAAAACCAGAGGCAGGACCAGTACTAAGAAAGGAAGGCACGGTCATGTCGGGGGGCTGTGAACAGGTCTGCGTACATGTGGTGTCTGCACATGCGTGCACACTGGAAATTAGGAAACCAGTCCCTCCAAATCTTCATCTTCCGCAGTAGGAATCCTATACATAGTTTCCGGCCCCAGAGTATCAGAAATAGCACATGTGCCTGGAAATGCCACGTTGAGGGAGAAGTGCCTGGGGAGCCAGGAGTGGGGTCTTCCCTGGGGAGAGGGGGTCGGGCTGGGATGGGGTGGGTGGCAGGGCTGGCTGGGCTGGCGTTTAAAGCTGTGCCGTGTCAATCTGACCGAGGTCTGCAGTGGAAGGGCTGGTGGGGCAGCGGGTGCACAGTGCCACCGCAGGCCTCCGCGTGCCCCCTGGGTGCACAGACGGGTGGGAGCAGGGCAGGCCGGCTGCCACCCTCTCTCTGAAGGCACTGGCACAGCCGCCACCACAGGAACCAAGGTCTGAGGTGTGCCAGCTGCCCAAGCCCAGGGTGGCCAGGGCCTGGCCTGTCATTCACCTGGAGCCTCCTGCCTGCCCTGTCAGTCAGGTGCGGAGGAGTAGGAGCTGTGTTGCCAGGACCGTCGGAAGGAGGGAGCCCTGACGGTGTGTGCGTGGCGCTCGTCAGGGAGGCCTGAGTGATGAAGGAGCACCTCTGGGGACAGGGAGGCACGTCCGGGTCCACCTGCAGGTCCCGGTTGACAGGAGGCAGCGCTCTCCACTCTGGGGATGGGTCACCTGGAGGCCAGGCTGCAGCTGCCTTGCCACTGCTGCCACCCTGGCTCAGCGGCACAGGGTGCTCTCCCAGCCGGTGACAAGCCTGGGGATGTTACTCTTGTGATCAGCTTATCAGATTCCACGGGAGAGATAAGGATTTGAATAAACACCAGTGGCTTCTGTGAAACCCAAGCTCAGTGCAAGGGCAGGAAAGTCGCTTCACAAGCGGGAGTGAGGGCCGGCTAGGCGCTGGCCAGCGAGAAGGGTCCCCAGGGAAGAGGAGAAGGGTGGCTGGCAGCCAGCGGGACGCGCCTCGGACCCACAGCCCTGCTTTCTTGGCCTCTGTACCCTGCACAGTCCCTCTCCGTTTGCCTGGGACCTGACCCTACCTGGAAGGCTGATGTGACCCCACTTGTTAGTCTGTAGCTTTGGGTTTCGAAAAAGTAGTCAAGTGGTCCAGACCTTTCTCCACAGGTGGCACACGCAGGCCCGAGCGGGCTCCCCGGAGCTCCCTGTTCCAGGGCCTGTTCAGACCCCTTCTCGCCTCAGAGTCCCTTCTCAGGGACCCGCTGAAGGTGACTGCAACTTTAAAGAACAGAGAGGTTTCCTGAAGCCTTCCTCTTGCCAAATCTCTCTCCTTCTTTCTAGAGATGTGTCCCTCAACTGGGCGGTACATGTCCTTTGCAGGCAGAGGGAACCCAGGGGTGTATCTGGCAGTATGCAGCCATTTGTTTCCTTCGCACACATCCATCCGTCTCTCTGCCCGTCTCTACTTACCGGTTTCTATCCACCATCCGCCCATCCAACCTCGCTCTGTTAATGATCTACCTTGTTTCTTCACCCCACCGACCTGCCTGTCTTCAGCTGTGTCTACTGTGGGGTTTGTGTCTGTGCTGAAGGAGGGTGAGAGGCACAGGAGACGGTCTTTGCCTCCATGGGTTCAGATCGTAACACAAACAGACACAGACATGACTGACACAAGTGGAAGTCTGTGCCTGGTCACAACATAGGGTGCTGTCCACAGGGGACCACCACCGGTTGCTAGAGGGTCAGCAAGGAGGCGGGCGGGGGCGGGCAGAAGGCCTCTGTCCTGCACCCGCTGCAACTGCCCTGCTGCTCCCAGCCCCCCTCTCATCTCACAGCGTGAGAGAAACAGGGCAAACTAGAGAATAGCAATTCTCATTAAAGGCACGGGGAGAGCTAGCAGGCCGCTGCCCCACTCTTCCCTCACCATGTTTGTGATTCTGGGAAGTGGGGCCCAGATGAAGAGCTTCGGGCTGTAAATGGGTCCAGGGCCAGGAAGGTGAGCCGAGCTCCAGATGCCTCCAAGGGCTGGGCAGGAGCTGACGTCCACGCGGCTCCTGCTCTCTGTAAAATCACTTCTTGGGTCTGTGCTGGGGCCGCACGTACTGACAAGTTCCCTGGGTTGCAACGTCTGTCGGGTGTTTGCAGTGGTGCTCCTTCGTCGCGCTCCTTATGACCTGACCTGTGAGCCCTCAGCTTTCACAGGAAAGTCTGGGGAGCCTCTGCCCATTTGACCTTCGGGTCCCTTCGGCTCTGATATTTAAGGCACATCTCTGACAGAAAACCATCGGTTCTCACCTAAGCCTGACAATCTCTGTCTTTATCGGCGTGTTTATTCTGTTTACGTTTAATATAATCACTGACTCAATCACACGGCGTCTGTGGTCAGTTTGCTGCTTAGACTTCTATTAGTTCCTCTTCTCCGACTTTGTCATCAGTCAGGTATTTCCTGGCATCGTGGAGGCCGTGGACGTCCAGCTGCAGAGGGGCTGACTGAGAGAGACAGAGGAGGTCATGCGGAGCCTGGGCCTGCGGCTCGCTGCCAGTTTCCAGCCAGGCACGGGTGAGCGGGCCCTGGCCTTGCACAGCATGGCTTTGTCCAGGTCAACCTGCAGGGCTCTCCGAGGCTTCCCCGCTCCGGCTTCCCTGCCACTCTCCTCCACAGGAGGGGCCTGCTTGCTGGTCCTGCAGCCTCCAGCCCCACGTTCCCTGATGGCCACTTTCTCCTGCGCGGCATGAGATCCATGGTCTTGCACTGCTGCCTGCAGGACCAGCAGCAGCCCACCACCTGCCTCTTGACTCCCTCGTCAGCCACCCCGCCACACCTCCTTGCAGCGGTTTGCACTGGTGGCGTTAGAGATTACAGTGTGGCTCCCCAGCGTGCTCCCGTTGGCTGGGAGCAGATGTGGAGCTCCTGCAGGTGGAACGTGGGAACCTTACAACGAAGGAGAAGGAACCTAGGTATCATGTGAAGGCTGGAAAGCCAGCAGAGGAAAAGGAGAGGGAGGAGAACATTCCATGAAAGTATGAGAACACAAGCAGCCACCTTGGGGAAGGGAGGATGAGGACAGAGCCAGCTCAGGAGGCGGCTTGAGCGGGTTTGGAGAAGAAGCAAGGAACTCAGCCAGCAGATCTGAGGCTATGCACCAGCCCATGCCACCCTGAAGCCACTGAAAGAGGAAGGGGAGCCGACGACTGGCTTCAGAGACGAGCAGAGCTGGACGCCTGTCCTAGGTCACACAGTGAGGGTGCTCTGGGGTGCACAGGGCATGCAGCAGTCCACGGCTCTGAGCAGAGAGCAGGAACTTGGCTTACATGCTTCAGTGTATGGTGAACAGGATACAGCTCCACATGGTTGTCAGCTGCCCTGCGCACGGCCCTTTTGTTCCTGCGTGGCTGCTGCCCCCTGGCAGATTGGCTTACCACCTCTACCTTTGGACAGTGTGCCCCTCCTGGTCCTGGTCCTGTGTGTTCTGCTTAGGAAGTGACGTCCCCCACCCAGACAAACTTAAACTCACGCTCCAGCCCGTACCTGCATCCTGTGTGGTCTGTAGAGGCCAAAGCAGCAGCACCTGCCCCTGTAATGAGTCCAGCTAGGTAAGCAGGACAGGTAAGCAGAGCAAGGATTACCAGCCAAGGGCAGCAGAGGCTGGTGGGCCCTGCCTCTGCTGCCTCCTGGGCCCTCTATCCCCGGCCCACTCAGGGGTATGCAAGGTCAAGTTCCTCCAATGACCCCTTTTCCCTAACTCTTGGTGGCTCTGCCATACAGGACATTGAAGCTCCTGCACCTCTGAGGGAGGGCGAGGTTTGCTCCAGGATGGGGTCTGCGTGGGACAGGTGTGGCCCAGGTGGACTCAGAGAGGGAGGCCCAAGCTCCTAGGGCACCTGCTTCACAGTGGCCACGGCCTTTGCCCTTCATGTGCTACTGGATTCATCCTTGTGGAGAAGCACAGCGTCTTCTGCTGCTGCCACGTCCTAGGAGGAGCCTCTGCCAGGATGGACATCATGCTCCCTTCTTCCCGCTGCCTCAGGAAGCCTCTACCCACGTCCGGCCTGAGTATCCAGGGGAGGACACCCTCCTCCCGGAGATGCCCTGGCTGCGCCCATGGCAAGTTCCAAAGTCTCTGTGGGGGCTTGGCTCTGCCTGCAATTGCTGAGTCCAGTCACCACGCCTGCTGCAAAGAGGAGCAAAGGCCACCTGGGCCCAAGGGCAGCCATACAGCACAAGGCCCCATGTGCTGAAAGGTCTTGTGCTCTGACAGGAAGGAGGGCAGGTCAAGGACAACCACCCACACCACGTCGGGACCCAAAGGCAGGACTCCAGGAGGTGGACAGGTTAAGGACAATCACCCAAACCACGTTGGGACCCAAAGGCAGGACTCCAGGAGGTGGACAGCTCAGAAAAGATCAAACACAGGGAGCAGATTTCCCAGGAACGTTCCCCATGACGATGGAAACCCGAAAGAAGCAAAAGTGTTGATGAAAAGAAGACGGTGGCAAAAAAGTGGGATCAGAGGTACACGGCAGGCTCCCATGCCAAGAGGTGGGACTCAGGCGGACATAGGGGTATACTGAGGACTCCCAAAGAATGACACCGGATGGCCCCCTCAGCTGAGTGAGGTCCTGGCGAAGAGGGATGGTTAGTGAAGTGTCACATAGGGGGTGGGGGCAGGGGCAGCTGTGGGGGGACAGGGACAGGTGTGGAGGGACAGGGGCAGCTGTGGAGGGTCAGGGGCAGCTGTGGGGGGGGTAGGGGCAGCTGTGGAGGGTCTGGGGCAGGTGTGGAGGGGCAGGGGCAGGTGTGGAGGAGGCAGAGGGCAGGTGTGGAGGGGCAGGGGCATGTGTGGAGGGTCAGGGGCATGTGTGGAGGGGCAGGGGCAGGTGTGGAGGGTCAGGGGCAGGTGTGGAGGGTCAGGGGTAGCTGCGGAGGGGGCAGGGGCAGGTGTAGAGGGTCAGGGGCAGGTGTGGAGGGTCAGGGGCAGGTGTGGAGGGGCAGGGGCCGCTGTGGAGGGGCAGGGCAGCTGTGGAGGGGCAGGGGCAGCTGTGGAGGGGCAGGGGCAGCTGTGGAGGGGCAGGGCAGGTGTGGAGGGGCAGGGGCAGGTGTGGAGGGGCAGGGCAGCTGTGGAGCCTCCCAGCTCCCCTTCAGCTCCCTACTGACCCTCCGGGTGTGGGCAGGTTGTCCACCTGTTTTGGACAGTAGTCACCTCCGCCCTGCAGATGGGAGGAGCTGCTTCTTGGCTGCAGGGCCTCTGCACTTGGGAATGCAGACACAACGACAGTACACCATGTCCCCGTCATCCGTGAGGAGGCTACGGCAGCCCCTGAGCTGGGACGCGGACAGCTGCCCACATTGGCCTCAAGTGCAGGGACCAGGACTGAGGCCAAGAGGTCTGCCAAGTACCTCCGAGACCTGTACAGAGCTCAGTTTTGGGGTGAAGCCACTTATTTCAGGCACACGAGCTGCCCCAGGGGAAGAACCCCAAAGCGGTGGACAGGAAGCACGCATTCGTACAGAAAGCATGGAGGGCATCAGCTCTCACTTCTGAAACCTGATTTCTTCAGGGAAATATTTGGCCATTTTAAATAAACACTCACCAAAACAAAGTGACTGCACAGACCGCAGCCTTCAGGGCCCTTTGCGGCCTCACCGAAAGCCGCCTTGAACCAGGACAGCAGCCGCAGCACCCTGCTCTTCTCACGCCTGGCGCTCCTCCTGGCCCTCCCTCTGTTCCACCCTCAGCCGTCCCCGTCCTCCTGGGGACTGTCCTTGTGCACTCCGTGTGCAGGGCCTAGGACGGCCTCCCACCCATCAGAGGTTAGTTAGGCAGTTGCCAAGTGATGAGTTCAACAATCCTGCCTAGAAATTGCCATTGGGTTGGGTGGGAGAGGAGCCATTTTTTAAATAGCACCTGCGGCCACAGACACAGAGGGTCAAGTGTGGCTGGATGTCGCCCTCGGTCCTGAGAGCCAAGACCTGCGTGTGGAGCAGGATGGGTGGCTGACGGGCAGTGGTGTGGTGCTGAGGCAGGAGATAGCGGGAAGGGCTGTCCACTGAGGCCCCGGTGAGTTGCAGCTGTCCAAGACACATGGGGGCTGCAGGTGGAGGTGTGTCCACAGGCATGCTTGTTGGGGACACTGGCTGAGTGCCAGGGAGCTGGGCACCACATCATCGGGTGGACTCCACAGCTGCCCACCCTGCCCGGGTGGAAGCCTGAGGTCCGCGGGCACTGCCTCACTTTCCTGGTTTCTCCAGCACCAAGGACGGTGGCCTCTTCCCTGGAAGGAACCTGGCCCTCAGCTGAGGAGAGGCTGGTCTTGGCCCAGGGGAAGCTTCCACCTGCCTCCAGCCCTCCCATGGGTGGACTGGCCTCTGCAGAGCAGGATGGGCCTGGCCTCCCCTCTGCTTCTCATGGAGTGGAGGAGGCTGCCGGGAGCTGGGGCCCTCCCTCCTTCCGTCCCTGCACGTAGAGCTTCTGGAAGGCAGAGCCACTTTGTCACGGCCCCCTCCCCTCCCCTCCGTCTTATTTCTGGAAGCCGAGGTGTTCAATAATTCAGGAGGAGCACGCATCAGCATATCTTACAGCATATTTGATGTGCCAACAGACAGACTGCGGACCGTTTCATTTCAATTAGCCCCTTTGTCGCCAACAAAAGCCCGACAAACCCCCGAGCAAGGGCCGACGGCACCCTGGCCTGCCCCCGCCCTGGCCCCTGCCCCTGGAGCAGCGCCCAGGCACAGGCACCCTCCTGGCTTTGTCTGCTGTTGCTTTCCAGGATCCTCTTACCTGGGATCGAGTGACTTTCTCCAGCCCAGGAAGAGGCTGGGCTCCGCTTTCAGGCCCCTTCTGATCTCCCGGGCTAATTGGCTCAGGTGTAAACCAAGCCAGCAGGGCGAGGACTTTGAAGTGAGTCTGCTGCTTGGAGCGCCTGGGAGCATCCCTGTCTGTGTGTCAAATACCAGCCGGCTGGGCCTGCTGCTCGGGCCACTCATAAAAAACGCGAGTAATCACGTTGTATTACAAGGCTCAAATCCATGCTGATACCTCATTGCAAGCTTGTCATTAATTTTGCAGGCTGGGCCTGCAATGCAATCTGACCCGTTTTTAATAAGAGGGGCGTCTGCGCTGCGTGTGTGAGCGCGCGGGGTGAGGCCAGCTGTGGCTCCTGTACATGCGGAGCCACCCTGGGCTTTGATCAATAATGCTGCTTCACTGCGGAAGGGGGCTCATTTTGTCAAGACGCGGGGGAGGGGCCTGGTTCTGTTTGTCCAGCATGCACGATGACGCAAAGGTCAGCCCATGCGCCGGGGGACGCTGGCCGCTTGGCACCTCTCTGCTCAGGCTGTATTTAAAGGGGCACCTGCCTCGGCCCCACCCGTGTCTTGATTATGGATGGTCCTTTCACAAATGGACAAAGCACAAAAATGCAGACGCCCCTCCGACTTTGATTTTGCACAGATGCTCTTCAGTTTTAACATGCAAGCCTGCCCCCCAACGAACACAAAAAGAGCCATGTCCCCTCCAAAGGCTCCCTGGACTGGGGCTCTGCTCAGGTTTGCATTCCAGTGCCGTGAGGATGGTGTGCCTCGCCCTTTCACCCCGGGTCCGTGTGTACACAGCATGTGCACGCCCTCACACCGGCTCCAGGCAAACAACTCCCTCCAGAGCGGCACACACTGATCAAATATTTTCAGAAATTAAACAAACGTTAATACAACAGAAGATTCTACAGCATGGGAACACACCTGCTGTCATTCAACCAGGAAAGGCGGGACTTCCTCCTGTACATAGGCCGCAGACACCCAGGTCCCGGGAGATGAATGTCCTCAGGACCTTCACTGGGTGTCTTTGACCACTCTGCCGCCAAAACTGCACCACAGGTGTCTTAAACCATGGAGAGTAAAGCCTCCCAGTCCCTGAGGTGCAGCCTAAGGCCCAGGTGTGGCAGGGTTGGCTCTCCTGAGCCTCTCTCCGCGGATTGCAGACGCCACCTCCATGTCCTCATGTGGTCCTCCCTCAGTTGTGCCTGTGTCCTGATCTTCTCATAAAGACGGAGAGTGGGTTAGGGCACACTGGTGGCCCGTCCTACCTAAGCTTCTCTTAAGAGACCCGTCTCCAAACAGTCCTGTTCTGTGGTGCTGGGGTTGAGCATCGAGGTCTGTGGATCTGGGAACATTGTGGAGGCCTGAGAAGCTGACTGTACAAAACTGCCAGCTGTGACACAGCTATTGGCACTGTCCCTTCTCAGGACCAGGACTTGCATGTGAAACCCCCCAGGTCTGGCTGGGTCGTGGATAGTACCCAGAGGTCCCAAGCCTGCCCAGGTGGGTGAAGGTCGGGGCCTGGTCTCTGGCCTCCCCAGAGAGGCTGGGCTGTAGATGCCAGGGTCACTATGGGGAGGGACTTTCTGGCTCCTACAGCCCGTGCCCAGGTCCCTGCAGGGTGTGTCAGTGGAGGGCACAGTCTCCTTCTGCAATCTGCAGCTCATGGGAAGGTCAGGTTTACCTGATCTTTGGAGCAGTAGATCCTCCAAGAGCTGGGCCACAGTGTCCTTGGTCGGAGAGATCTGCTGCAGTGGACAAGTGCCTGTGAGCAACAGCTGGGAATCACCACCTTCTCAAAACGCCCATGTTGGAACTCCTGTTCTGGATGAAGAGACCCCCAGAAGTCAGAGAGAAAACCTAGATGTAGAGCAGGGCAGTCCCCAGAGAGCTGACCAGTGTGGTCTGTGGGCTGCCTGTCTCCTGGGAGGAGGCCACGGTGCACAGGCAGCACCATGCTCCCCTCTCTTCAGATGTGGGCCCAGGGCACATGTTTAACTCGGCTTTTTCACTGCTGTGACTGAAGGATCTGAGCAGAATCACTGTAGAGGAGGAAAGGTTTATGCAGGGGCTCGGTTTCAGAGGTCTCAGTCCACAGACAGCAGCTCCATTCCTCGGGGCTGGAGGTGAGGCAGGACATCATGGAGGAAGAGTGTGGTTCACATGGTGATCAGCAAGCAGAGAGAGGTTTCCAATTGCCAGTTAGAAAACACATACCCCGTAGCCACGTCCCCGTGCCCTCCCTGCCAGCCGCACCTGGGCACTTCGGTTGTCGCTCAGTGAGTCCCAGGGAGACTACTTCATTGACTGGGTTGAGACCCTCACAACCCAGTCGTCTCTCCTCTGAACCTTCCTGCACTGTCTCACAGGGGAGCTGTGGGGACACCCCACAACCATGCCATAGGGACGCAGATCCTGCACACCACTGACAGAGCTTCCTCCATCTGCGTGACGTCTGGGCCTCACTTTGATCTCGTTGTGCCCACAGGATGAAGCAGCCCTGGATTATCAGTCCACCTTTCCTGGGCAGCGCTGCCCCAGGGGAAGCCTCCTCCAGGCAGGTGCCAGACAGCACCTGCTCCCCACCCGCCCCTTCTGCACCTTTCTGCAGAGTCTGAAGGAGGAGGAGGCTGCGGTGAAGCAGCAGGTGTGACCGTGCAGGAGCCACAAGCTCCCCGGACACACAGACAGCCAGAGCAAGTAGGGGCGCTGCCTTAGAGAGCTCTGCGCTAGATGAGGGCCCTCGCGAGGGGTTCTCCCGGCCAGGTCTCCGCCTCCCCGGGAAGGCCGTAGAAGCGACGGGAGGGTGTTGCACAGTGGCCGTCTGGCGTACCCAAGCTGGTGTGAGTCTGGTGCTCTGTGGGCACCAACGAGGAAGACCAGCGGAGCCCCAGATGACTGGGGGAGCTCCAGCCTCGTCAGGAACAGCAGCTTCTGTGCTGGACTTAGGGAGGCGTTCAAGTGACAGCGCTCCCCAGGTCCTCTTGCCCTTTGCAGCGTGAAGTCGCAGAAACGTCCTTGATCCTGTGACCTTTAAAACGGCTCTTTAGCCACACATGCACTGTATTTCTGATGATTTAACCGCAGGCTCTCGGGGGGCAGTGTGCACCCCAAGACAGATGCCACCCCCTCATTAGCTCAGCCCAGTCCCATGCCCACAGTGCCCAGCCCACCCCTTCCTTGCATTCTGTAACCTGTGTTCTTTTTTTTTAAATGAAATATCTGAACTTTATTTTAAGAAATCTTTTTAATTGATTTTTTATTTGTTCTAATTAGTTGTACATGACGGTACAATGCATTTATACATTTTGATAGATCATACATAAATGGAGTGTAATCTGTCATTTTCTGATTGTACGTGTTGCAGGATCACATGGGTCATGCAGTCATACATGTACATGATGTAATAATGTCTGTTTCATTCTACTATCCTTCCTACCCCCATATCTCTTCCCCTCCCTTCATCCCCTCTACCTATTATAAAGTAAGTCTATTCTTTCCTATCCCCCACTTATTGTGAATTAGCTTCTGCACATCAGAGAAAACATTTGGCCCTTGGTGTTTTGGGTTTGGCTTATTTCGCTTAGCATGATATTCTCCAACTCCATCCGTTTACCAACAAATGTCATAATTTAATTCTTCTTTAAAACTGTAGGGCTGGGGAGATAGCTCAGCTGGTAGAGTGCTTGCCTCGCAAGCACAAGGCCCTGAGTTTGATCCCCAGTACCACAAAAAAAAAAAAAAAAAAAACTGTAATATTCCACTGTGTATATTCACCACATTTTCTTTATCCATTCATCTGTTGAAGGGCACCTAGGTTGCTTCCATATTTTAGCTATTGTGAGTTGAGCTGCTATAAACATCAATGCAGCTGCGTTACTGTAGTATGCTGATTTTAAGTCCTTTGGGTATAAACTGAGGAGTGGGACAGCTGGGTCAAATGGCAGCTCCATTCCAAGTTTCTTGGGGAATCTCCACCCTGCTTTCCAGAGTGACTTTGCCACTTTGCATTGCACCCTGTACTCCAGTAATGGGCCTGTGACAGCGGAGCCTGGTCTGTGGCTCCCGTCCTCAGCACCCAGCCGGGCGCTGGCACATGGTGAGTCTACAGAGTAGGTGAGCAGATGGGCACCAGCCCAGGGTGGCATTCTCACGATGGCACCGGGCACAATAAGGGAGGCAGCAATGGTCAGTTCCCAGGTGGAAAGGTTACTGGTAGGAGAGGACGAAGCCCTAGCCAGACTGTGGTATAGGAGGCGGGTCCAGGGGGCAGAGACCCTGGGCCACTCGCTGGGGCTCAGCAGACCATGCTGCCCTGGGGCCCTCGCTGAAGACTTCACATCCAGAGGGGAAAGCACTCCCTGAAACGTGGCCCGGTGGGCCAGAAGAGAGTCCCAGGAAGCAGTGCCAATACTGGAGGGAAAAATGACCACAAAAAGGTAGCAAAGCTTGTTGGGATGGAGCTGCATAAAGATCAGGGGAGCATTGTGCCCTTAATGGGACCGGCCAGAGGTTCCTTAAAAACGACGCTGCGTTCTGCGAGGGAGAGCAAGAGTCGGAAGTATGTAATGAACAACGTTAGGAAGACATATTCCAGCCCGGGGTCTGCCCTGAGAACTCCCCTGAGATGCCCCTATGCGTCACATTCAGCGCCAAGGCAACCTTGGGAGGCCCACGACCCCTGTGGCGCGTGTCCACTTTGACGCCACAGGATGCGATTCATCCAGCAGAATGTTGTTGCTGAGATCCAGGTGTTACATTTGCTCTGGGAGGATATTTTTAAAATTCCCATTACAAGGTAAAACTATGTAAGTAAAAATAGATCTAGTTCAATTTTAAATTTTTCTTCTGTAGCTCTTATTAAAGATGATATAAAATCTGAGGTCAATAAAATAAATGACTCTTCAGCAAGTAAAACTTCTTTCTTAAGCAACGCATTTTCAACAGAGCTCAAGTCTTGATCACAGCCCGGCTGCTTGTCCCCCGACCTGCAGAGGTCCCTCCCTGGACATTTGAATACGGAACTCATTTAGATTCTTGGTGCCTGAGCCGGCAAACCTGGCAGAAGGGCTTTGAACAGTCGCACCCCATGCACTCTTGACATTCTCGGGAAACGCGGCCACTCTCTCTGCAGAACAGTATAAATATCTGGTCCTCGGTTTTTAATTATTACTGAGGAAGGACACCTGGGGAGCAAGGAGCGACTGACTGTCCAACCTCACCCCAGCCCTGCTAATTAGAGAGCCGGGCCACTTGACTGCTGAGCCGAGTGGGGGAGGCTTAGGAGACACAGACCCAGAAGTGGTCTGCAGCGGCCGTCCACACCCCTTCCCTCCGCCAGGCTGCAGGGAGGAGCGGATTGAAACAGGTGGTTCACACAGAAGGTCGCAGCCGGACGTGTGGCAGCACCTGCCGGGTCGCTGGTGCAGCTGGGAAGGGCAGGGCAGGCTGCCCAGGTTCTGCGTTACGACCCAGCCACAGAGAGGGGCCCAGCCTGAAGAGGCCTGGCTCATCTGACACCAGACGGGCGTGCAGCGCCATTCCCAGTTAATCCAGCCCGAGAGACTCTTGGGGTGATCCGGCCCGGAAGTGCCGCTTCTCTGGGTGCGACGGCCTCTGGCTTCTCTGGAATCGCTGGCACACCCCATCCCGTTTCCGTGGGCAGGCGGCACTTCTGCTAGTCAATGTCACTTCTGCCACTCTGACTGTTGTCCCTTTACATGGGATTAGTGCACTGACCTCGCTGAGGAAGGCTCCTGGGGGCCCTCCCTGGGTGCTGCCCGGGTCCTGTCTGGCCTTCATGCTGCCCTTTCCAGTCCTTCCCTTGGCCTGGGCCCTTCCATCGGTCTGTCTTCTTCCCTTTGAGCAGCACAGGGAGCTGGAACTCCACGTACCACAGCCAGCACGGGAGGCAGGGCCTGGGCTGCAGCTCAGGTCCTTCATCACCTGGTGACGTGGGGCCAGTCCCCACAGTTCCATCAGGAAGCTCTTCTGAGCCCTGTCCAAGGACTACCTCAGTTTACCCCACAACCACCCCTGGAGGCAGGTCCCAGGACTACCCTGTTCCTCGAGGAAGAGGTGCACGGTGATGAAGTGACTCCCCCAGCGTCGCCAAAGCTGAGCCTGGCTGCCCAGATGTCACTGGCCAGCCCTGGGACAGGAGGCAGGGTGTGTGGCCTGCAGTTGCCCTGGACGGCTAACGTCTGGCTTGAAGCTGCTCAAGACTCCACGTGCACTGGGAACTGCAAGACTATACCATGTGAAGCTGCAGCTCTCAGACTCTGACCAGCACAGCTGTAGAGGGGCAGATCTATCTGAGGGCTCCCGGTTTCAGAGGTCCTAGTCCAAGAAGGCTGCTCCATGCCTTGGGGCTCCCGGCGAGGCAGGACATCAGGGTGGAAGAGTGCGGCAGAGGGAAGCAGCTCACGTGATGACCAGGAAGCAGAGAGCAGCCACTCTCCAGGTACAAAGTATACACCCCAACGCCACACCTCAATTCCCACCTCCTCCAGGCACACATGCCACTTCAATTAATCCCATCCGGGATAAATTCACTGACGGGGTTAAGACTCACAACCCAGTCACCCCTCCTCTGAACTTCCCTGCACTGACTCACACACGAGCTTTTGGGGAACACCTGACATCCAAACCGTAACACCATCTTACTCCGTGAGCAACTCAGGCACCATCTGTCTGGTCTGTGTGTGCATGTGCGTGTGTGTGTGTGTAAGGGGACACATCGGGAGCACACACCGGGTCCAGAACACATCAGCTTCCCAGGGCCTCCTGTGGCAGAGCTGAACTTGGGGTGCACTGGCCTGAGGTCTGTCCCATCAGCAGCCCTACTTCTGAGGGACCAGTGCCACTCTTCAGTAGGTGCCGGGGTCCACCTTGGACAGACTTCTCTAACTAAGAAAGGAGAACAGGAGAGAGGTGAGTGGGAGCTCCCAACCCAGGGAAACAATTCCACTTGCGCTCAGTGGTCTCCGGGAGCAAAAACCATAGATTTAAAAATAAATGGCTATGTTTTGCATTTGAACTCTGTAGTGTATAAGAAATCCAAGCTGATGAACTGAATCAAAGATCTGCTAGGTTGGCAGCAGCCCTAGCAAGGGACAGAAGCAAAGATCTCCTTAGAAGAAATCATCCTCAGCCCAAGTCCTTGAGAGCTCTCTGGAGTAAGGAGACGGGATGTGAATTACAATTTACGAATTATGAAACACAGAAAAATTGACTATGAGCTTGAATCAGCAGGAAAACTGTGAAGGACTTGAGGTAGTTGAATATTCGTGTATGTGTAGCATAAAATCTGCTGTGTTTAAATACTTAACGAGAGTTTTTCTAAATAAGAAATAAGAGATTATAGAAGGATACCACATTGAACAAGTACCACAGAGAACTGCTGGTCCTAAAATGAAAGCTATCCCTGAAGAGGAAGAAGCAAACTGAGTGCACGCTCAGGTGAGGCACAGCCCAAGGCCAGGAGGACACAGGGACGGGTGAAGAAGTGGCGAAGGACGCAGCCTGCCAGGAGGCCCCAGGAAACACCATCCCTCACAGCTGACACGTCCAGTGGCGAACCAGGCTGAAAGCAGGAGGGGGCAGGACCCAAGTGGACGGAAGTCCCTCCCAGATCCAGGTTCCTAACACCTCCCGTGCTGGACAACACAAAGAGGGTCTTACACGTCCCAGTAGAATGGCAGAATCTTGAAGACAAACGCCAGGTTTCTAGGCAGCCAAAGGCAAACGGAGCTCCCCTCCCAGGCTTCCAGCCCAACACGGTGCAGGCAGCAAAGCCCTGGCAGAGCAACTGTCTCACTCAAGAACAAAGTCGTTGCAAAACCAGAGACCCTGGACAGATCATCAGAGGCACAGAATGGAACAGCAAGTGGGAGACAAGGGACCGAGAGACTCTGATCCAGAGTCATGTGTGTTCGCTGCAGTGGAGAGCCACAAGAGAAGAACCTGGAAACTGACCCCACTAAGGACAAACGGCTGCCACACGGGCGGCCCTGGAGGACCAGTGCTGCCCTTCCTGGTATGGCGTGATGACACCTCTGCTCCCGCAGCCGGGCACACAGACCCCTCCCTTGGGGAAGGGCGTGGAACTGAGGGCACTGGGCAGAAGGCCACAGAAGGGGGAGCCCCTGGGCAGGGCACGCGATGGGATGGAGCCCCTGCCTGTCGGCCTGGGCCCCTGAGCTTTTCCTGAGCTCTCGTAAGCTTTCCCTACAGATGTCACCCACGCTGTCACAGGCACTGTCTTTGGCCAGTCCACAACTTACTCCACTGCCCTTGCACAGCAGGGCTATGGAGAAGATAGATGACAATGAAATCCACAAGCAGAAAAGAAAAACACCGGAAGTTATATGCATGGGTCAACATGAAACGCTATCTGTTCTGATTTCTCAGAAGCACATAATTGCTTAAGGGAATGAGCAAAACACGGCATCATTGTGTTTATGGTGTGTAGTAGTATATATCTACACCCCACGACCGCGTGCCGAAGAGATGAGAGAGAAAGGGCAGCTCTACCGGAGCAGGCTCGCTCCGCCGCTGAAATTAAGTGAACGTAAACCTGAAACAGACAGATCGCCGTATATTCAAATCCCTATGGAACCGCAAAATAAATTATTTAAATGGTTAAAAGTAAACAGGAATCGAAATGGTACCAAAGCCATTTGCTGAACACAAAAGAAAGACGTGAAGGAGAAACCAAACCCTGGCCCGTTCCTGCGGAACGGCCAGCACAGCTGTGGACTGAGTGGGCGGAGGTGGGGATCCCAGTGGGTTGAGGCCCCAGTCACGGCACAGGCTGTGCTACCCACAGGGCAGAGGGTCTGCTACACGCTGCTCACAAGGGGCACAGACCCGGGGCCGAGGCACACTCCCAGTCACCCAGGACACAGCTGGGAGAGCTGACGCCCAGCCCAGGACGGGCTGGCAACAGGGCCTCGTGCACAAGCCTTGGTCGGGAGAGTGGCCACCAGTGCCCTAGCACCTGCTGGATGCACTGGTTCCCTTGCTGTGGTCATCAGAGAACTGGTCTGTGTACGTCGGCATACTGTGTGATACACCAGGCGCAGCCACAGTAAGGAGGCACACCTGAGCTTGAGGCGGACTCATGAGACCACATTCCCCTCAGCGGACACCACCAGTGGGCTGCGTGGCTTAAATCAGTCAGACAACCCAGGGCGACATAGACTGCAGCTCAGACTAGAGACAGAGGATACTTGACAACTGTAAAATGGTCAAAATGTCAAAGTATGACAATGTAAACACGTAGGCACTAACAACAAGTCTCAAAATACATAAAGTAAAAGTCAGGAGAATCAAAGATCAACTATTGTGGTTGGAGATTTAAAAAATGCACTCAGAGTAATGGAAAGAAAAATGAGACAGAAAATGTAATGATGGATGTTGGTTAACAATGAACTGATTGTTGCTGAAAAATTCACCCAGTAACAGCTGAATGCAGGTATTTTTCAAACACAAAGAAAATATTCTTTCATCATGTGCTAAGTGATAAAATTAAACACAAAGAATTAAAAGGTTCAAATCATGCAAAGTATATTCTTGAACCACAGTGAAATTATAGTTTAGCAACTGAAAGAAATTTGGAAATATCTACCAATGGTCTGGAGCACCTAAGGGATCACACGCCATGTGACCAGGTCTGTTTGCCTGGGATACAAGTACGGGCCAGCCCTAGCAGTCAGGGTGTGATAAACCACCTTGACAGAATGAGGGATGACAACTCTGATAATCTCTCTAGATGGGGGGAAAAGCAGTCTGGGTGCGGAGCATGGCTGTAATCCCAGCAACTCCAGAGGCTGAGGCAGGAGGGTCACTAGCTCAAGGACAGCCTTGGCAAGTTAGCAAGGCCCTAAGCAACTTTGTGAGGCCCTGTCTCAAAGTTAAAAATAAAAGGCACTGGGAATGTGGCTCAGTGGTTAAACTCTCTCTGGTTAAATCCCCACAAGAGGAAAAGCATTTGGAGCAGTTCTGTGTCCTTTCGTAACAAACATTCTCTACCAGTTGGGTGGAGGATAGTGCACTTCGACCCAGCACGTGCCACACGTGAGGTGACCAGCCTGCCACTGACCTCACACTCAACTACAGGAAGTCAGATGCCTTTCCGGTAGGACCAGGAGCAAGGTGGGGACGCACCGCCTGCGCTTCTAACCACACAGCACTGGAAGTCTCATTGGGCAAGAAAACAAAATGAATGAGGGCATCCGCTGGAAAGGAAGAAGCTGAATCATCCTTCCGACAACACAATTGATGTATAAGATAGTTTTGTTATAAGACCTTACCATAAAATTATTAAAACTAATAAATTCACTAAAGTAACCAGATACAAAATCAATCCACAAAAATTAGATGCATTTCTACAAACTAAAAAAAAGAAAGCACAGAAAGAAATTAAGAAAACGATTCCATTCACGGTAGCAACAAAATGAAATATTTAGAAGTAGATTTAAACAGGGAGGTGAGAGATTTTATACCTAAAACTACAAAATTTTGATGAAAGAAACTGAAGAAAACACAAATAAATGGGAAGACGGCTGAGTGCTTGGATTGGAATGATTAGCATGGTGGAAATCCCCACCCTGTCAAAAGAGATCGACAGATTCAATGCGATTCTTACAAAAATTCTAATGTTTCTACACAGTAAAGGAAACAATCAAGAAACTGAAGAGAACATAATGGAATAGGAGAAAACATCTGCAAGCCGTACACCTGACAAGGGGTTAATATCCAAAATATACACAGAAAACAACTCAGCAGCTCAAACAAACAGACAAAACCCAAATGAACTGGTTCAGAAATGGGCAGTGGACCTGAATAGAGGACTAAAAGATGCATACTTGGTCAACGGGTGTATGAAGTGGTGTGTGGCATCTTAAAACATCAGGGAAGATTTGGCATATATCGAGAGGAAGTCAAAGAGACATCTGTGCTTCTCCCTCCATGGTGCACATCCACTACAGCCAAGGTCCGCAGTAAACTTGTGTCCACAGATGGAAGAATGCATGAGGGAATGTTAAATATATACAGGTACATGAAGCACAGCTTTATTTTTTTTTCTTAAATGGAATAATATGCAGCCGTTAAAAACTTTGCTATTCACCATATCACGATGAACCTGGAGGACAATATGCTAATTAAATTAAGCCAGACTTTGAAAGACAAACACCAAGTGAGCTCACTGTGTGTGGAATCTAAAAATGTCAAACTCATTAGAGCTGGAGTAGAGTGGGGGGTGCCAGGGGCTGAGGAGAAAGGGAGATGGGGTGGCTCTGGTCAGAGAATATGAATCTCATCACGTGGGATGAGTGAGTTCGAGATCTGCCATCCAGCGTGGACTGTGGCTAGTAATACTGCAGAGGGCACTGGGATTTGCTGAGAGGAGAAGACTGTTCCCACCCAAAACAAATCAGCAACTCCGGGAGGTGACCGATGCTAATTGGATCAATTTGAAACTATTTCACTACATATAAGTATTTCGAGACATCACACCATACACCTCAATGTATGCTATTTCTATTTATCAATTACACTTTGATAGTAATGGAAAGAAAAAAACAAACAAAGAACTCAGTCAAAAGAGTAACAAGACATTTTACTAAATGAAATGCATGAATGACTAATAATTAATAATAACTAAATAGACATAAGGGTCATTAGAGTAATTTGAACACAACTGTGACTTGAAGCCATAGAATACATGCTACAAAGTAAAAGAACAAAGGAGCAGATCTGGATGACCTTGGGCACAGAGATGATCCCTCAGAGGCAGCATCCAAGGTATCGCCTAGCAGTAGAGCAACAGAGAGGCTGGAGGTGTGGGAACTAAGTCTCTGCTCTGCAAAAGACACTGTCCAAGAATTTAAGGAGAACTCACAGGCCAGGGGAAAAATCTTGCAAAAGGCTTCTCTGGAAAAGACTGCTTTCTAAAATGTATGAAGACGTTTCTCAAACTCCACAAGAGAAACTCACTCAACCCGGCTGAAGATGCTGGTGGAGGCCCTCAGCGGACACGGCACTAGAGGGGATGGGCAGCCAGAAACAAGCACGTGAGCAGAGGCCCCTCACGCAGGTCCTCAGGGAAATGCAGCAAAGAGAGCTGGAGACACCGCCACTCCCCTGTTAGAACAGCCGCGTCCGGAACACTGAGCTTGGCCGAGAGCTGAGCTCCCGGAGCTGCGGGCACCCTGGGGAGACGCTCAGCACACAGCGTCTGGGAAGGCATGTTGGCAGTGTCTTGCTGAACTTTCCAGAAGGGACAGACCTACGGAGACAATAAGAGATCGGGGATTGCCAGGGCTTGTGGGGTGGGCTGAGCAGGCTGAGCACACGGGGCCTTTGGGACAGGGAGGTGCTTTGTGTGATCGTGCAGCAGTGGACACAGGACATCACGCACCTGTCCGCACCCTCAAAGTTCACGGCACCAGAGAGCTCCAGGGTAAGCGGAGGACTTCGGTGGTGACGTGGGGTCCGTGGGGGCGTCCACCGTAGCAGACGTGCCAGCCAGGGGACGGGGACGCTGAAGATGAGACCTGGCTGTGAGGGCGGGAGACCTGCGGGATCTCCACGCCTGCCTCTCGGTTTCCTGTGCACCTCAAACTGCTCTGAAGAACAAGGCCTCTTGAAAAAGAAAAGGACCCGCAACGCCAGGTGCTGCTGAAGACGGAGGAAACGAGTCCTCGCCCGGCCGGAGCCGCTCGGCCGGACCGTGCTGGACCCTTCCTCCCACACCCAGCAGAGAGGCTTCCGCGAGGATGCAGCAGCAACTCCCGGGGCCATCCAGAGGCCACCACCAAGGGCCGCAGCAGGCTGCCCACCCGTAAAGCGGACGCCATTCAGGGAGAGAGGAGCGTCCTGGCCAGGCTGAGGTGGACCTGAGAACCAGCCTCCAGGTGCGGCCAGTCGGCCGGCAGGAAGCCGGCGGCCCTCCCTGGCACCCGCTGCTGCTGCGCGTCCCTTCGCTGGCCAGCGTCACGCCCCGCTGGACTTTCCCACAGGGGGAGATGGTGCGGAGCAGCCCGCGCTGGACCCTCTGGCACCGAGGCTGGCGTGAGCTTCCTGGGGCAGCGGATGCAGACACGGCAGCTCCAGGGACATTGGGTCTGCCAGTGGGTGAGAGAGTTGGGGGCGTTCTCAGGCTGGACCCTGGTGACTGGCGAGCTCCACAGGCCTGCTGAGACCACTCTTCTGCACCTTCACAGCGGTGGGTTTGACGAAGGGTAGCCGGGAAAACTCTAAGCAGCAGATGGATGATGGCGGCAATACGTGCCCCGATCCTCGGGAATTGTCTAAGGCTACGTTGAGCATCTTGAGATACAGACTTTTATGTCCTTATATTTTAAAAAAGAAGAAAGCTGAGAAAAGTAGTGTCCTGAACATTTGACTTAGGAAATTAGAAAGAAGACACACAAATCAGTAGGAAAGGAAGAAATAAAGATGAGAAAAATTAATAAAATTTGAATATGAAAGTATGATAGCAACAAATGCAAAAGGTAATGTTTTAAGATAAGAATGAACAAAAAACGCCAGATGAAGCTGTCTAGTTACAGGGCCACTCAGTGTAAAAGCAGGCAGACGGCAGCCACAAGTCAGAAGAGATTTTAAAGTAATAGCAGCCATCGCAGGTATGATCTGGCATGTCCCCAAGGCTCCTGGCAGGGCCCTGGCCTCACAGTGGATCAAACCTCTGAAAGCATGAACTTTAAATCTTTCTTTCTTTAAATTGGTTCTCTCAGGTATTTTGTCATAGTAACAGAGAGCTGATTATTAGCCAAAGGACTTCATGAAACCAAGACCAAAATATTTAAATTTTGGGGTTTAATTAGTATGTACTTAGTGAAACTGAGGGGACAGATCATTTTAGAATAGTACTAAAATCCCTGAATACCTGATAGTCAAAACTCAAAAACATTTGATGCAGAAGTTTGTACAGGCAAGTTCTATTAATAATTCAAAAACCAGATAAACACGATCTCATAAAAAATTTCCAAAAGAATTTGCAAAATACTGTCACTCAGATAATTTTGTGAGACTTCTAAAACCTGATGCATACATCAGGTGAAAGCATTATAAAAAATAAAAAACAAAAGCCAATTTAACTATTGAACATGCAAAACACCAAACAAATATCAGCAAACTGAATCCAACACCAAAAATTGGAGAGGTGGTATGTATTTTGAGCATGTTGGTTGAGCTTTTCCCAGGAGCGCAAGACAATTTAACTTGGGAAATGTAATAGCACGATTTTCCCTATTAACGAATTAAATGAGAAAAGCGTCTGTCCATGACAATAGACGGAGTGAAAACATGTGGCCCAATTCAAGACTTCTTTGCAATAATTTTGAAGTCGGAGTGGAAAGAACCTTCCTAATGACTGAGTCGCTAGCAGGTCTGCGGCCAATGCTGGAAGTGGGAGGGAATTGGTAAAAGCCTCACTTCAGCCAGGACCACGTCAAAGATGTGCACCAACCTGGTTTTTTATTTCAGTCTTTCACTTAAAGTTTCAGTCATCGCAATGACACCAGTGAGAAAGAGCTCTTACCTCGTAAGGGAAGAGGCCTCTCTGTTCTTGTTCTTGATGATGTAATTGTCCACACAGAAGACACGGGGCAGTGTGCAAACGGGTGCCCTCGAAGGAATCAGCCCTGCTCATGCAGACCAACCTGGTCTGCCATCTAAAATTAAAGATGTAGAGTCACTAGACCAGGAAGCGGGGAGTGAAGGGAGGGAGGGGCACGGGGTAGGAAGGACAGTAGAGAGACAGACATCATGGCCTCGTGTACATGTGTGACTGCATGACCCACGTGATCCTGCCACACGTACAGTCAGAAACACAAGATGACACTCCACGTATATGCGATCTATCAAGATGAATAAATGCATTCTACGGACATGTGCAACTAATGAGAGCAAATAAAAAATTAAACAATTAAAGATGTGATTGTAAAATACTTACAATGATATGCTCATAATAAAACACTCATAATAATATACAAAATCATGAATACAAACCCTTTTTAAAAAGATCATGGAATTTCATTTAGGTAAATGTGTTTGTTAAAGAAGGTCTAAGTAAACGGAGAATATTTTTAGAATGACGCACTCTATATCCTAAAAACATCCGCTTTTTGTAACTAGGCGTGTAGATTGAATGTGATTCCAAAGGAAGCTCTCTACTGGGTTCCTCAAGGACCCTCACAAGGTGCATGCAATTTCTGAAGAAAAAAAATGAAGAGTTGGCTCTTTTAACCACGGAAACTTACTTCATGGCCCTTGTGTGGTGAGCTGCATTGTCCCCAGGACGCTGTGTCCAGGAGGCGGCCAGTGCCTCCAACCCTCTAGTAAGGATGATGGTGTGCGGTCACTCTTGCGGTACAGTGGGCCCTACGTTCACTAGGACCTCGTGGACAGAGACAGACACACAAGGGGAGGGTGGAGACGACGGAAGGAGGTGTTGAAGCCCAGGAGCTTCAGGGACGGCCAGCAGCACGGAAGCAGAGCACTGGGAAGCTCCTCCTCCTCCCCGGGTTGGGCGTGGAGCCGCCAGAAGTGCGTGTGATCGTGTGGGACTTGCTTGCAGGCCTCTCGCCTCCACACTGTGAGAACAAGGTAGGGTTCAAGCCACGCGTGGCACTTTGTCACGGAGGCCCTAGAACGCCTTCCCACGGTCGGGAGATATGATGGTGTTTCCAGGCAAGAGAGCCGGCGGAAGACCCCCACCACTCACACACACACACACACACACACTCACGGAAGCGTGGCAGGCAGCAGAGGCAGCGCTTGAGCTGGGGCAGTGGGGACCCCTTAGTGACTGGGCAGTGGGTCATCTGTGTGCACATGGAGAGATGCGGGTTTCCTGAACTCGCATGAAACTCAAATTAAAGAATTAAATACGACAAGAGCAGTTTCACAAAACCCATAGGAAAATATTTCATGGCTTTAATATGGGGCAAGATTTCCAAAGCAGCACTTCAAAAGATCCTGGACCATGAGCCCGGAAGGGCAGGGCCACCCGCCCGGCCGTCGGCCATATCAGTGCGGAGGCAGCCAGCAGCACCTCACCAGCTCTGCCTCCCTGGCCCGCTCACCACACACGTGCAGCGAGCATTCAGGTCTCCAAACAGCCCCCTTTCTTGCTTTTCTGTCTCTTCAGAAATATGCCCATCACTGCTGTGGCTACTGGGAGGAGAGAGAGAGACTCGTCCTAACCGATTAACATTCGGCTGTTCCTGTCCCTGTGGCTGCAAATCAGAGAGCAGTCTCTCCTGACGGCTCACATCTGTGCTCGAGTGTTGAGGGTGCGTGTGTTGCATCTGCTTGTTCTAAAGCTCTCTGCGTGACGACTGTCTGCTATGCCAGCAACACCTGAGCACAGCGTTCCAGAGGAGCCTGGACCCAGGCCTTCAGTGCAGGGAGACGCCCCAGGGGCTGTGCGGGCCTGGGGCCAGTGGGCCTTCCCTTTTGACAGAGACGGTGCCTGCCTCTGTCTCTACCCTCTGATGCTGGAAATACAGTAATGGCTCTCAATTTAGAAATCATTGCAGATTTTATATCATCTTTCCAGCCCTGAGTTTTTACATACGAAGGAGGAGAAAGTGACAGAAGCGTTGAGGCCTCAGTACCTCTGGGCTGGTGTTGTCCTCATCCTTCATCGCCCTACACCTGGCCAGGAGGATGTCCCGCTGTCCCTGGCAGACCTGCGAGGAGCTCCCCTCCGTCTGCAATGGGAGGCTCTCACCTGGTCTGGGCACCTGCTCCAACTCCATTCTGACTCCCTCTGGCAGGAGCACGGGGATCCTGCAGCAGCCAACCAGCTGGGTTCCGGGCCAGGGCAGCTCCTGGTGTGGTCCCACAGGCCCGTGGCCTCGTGACCTCTCCTCACAGGCTCTGTGTGGCTGTGCTGCGTCAGGATGTGGGCGCCCACCACCCACCCACACCTGGCTTCCTTGTCCTCTCTGCACCTTGCTCCAGGGGCGCTGCCTCCCTGGTAGTCCAGGTCTTCTGTGTCCAGCTCCACGGCTCTGCCCGCTGGGTCTGCAGCCTCCACGCTTGCCCCTATTGCGGAAGTGCTTGAGAGACTATGAGAGTCACCCAGGGTTCCTTAAAACCCCGCTCCCTGCCTCTTGGTAATCTGCAGACCACCCTTGAGAAAACTGCTGGTCTTCTGGGTCTCCCACACCTGGTCCATCACCAGGCCGGTGGGGATGCTCTGTGGACCCTCTGGACCCGGGGACTCCCAGGTCCTGAGTCCCACAGTCTGTCTGCTGCTGTCGCCCCGGTTCTCCCACCTGGCAGCCTGGCTCTGGGGACACAGAAGAGGTGATCTTGAGCAATGGCCTCACTAGGGGAAGAAATGGCCATCGAATCTCCAGTGGACACCTTCCAGAGAGTCATGGCTGATAAGGCAGGAGTTGAAATGAAAGGAATCAGAAAGTTCCAAGGAGTGGGGATGTGGGGACCAGAGTGGCCAAATCAAATGGAAAAAGATAAAATGCCAGTTCTCTGTTTGGGGCTGGAAGAATCGAGCATCCATGCACCGCATGACTTGGACTCGATGAATACCAGGGACAAAAGTGACAGAGAGGCAGGTGGCCTGGGAGGTGCTGGGGCAGATGGGTCTGAGCTCTGAGCTGGGTGTGCCTCTGACCACAGTGCCTGACCGCAGGTCCAGCCCAGGCAAGACGGACTCATTGGCTGGAGCTCTGGGCTGACTCCAACTGAGACTCACATTCGGGTTTCAGGGATCAGTGACTCCAAGGGTGCAGACAGGGGCAGGGCAGTGGGTTTGGGGGGAAAGATGGAGGTCAGGGAGCATCTGGCCTGGCGAGGAAACACCCCAGCAACCTGGAGAGGGTTTTCAGCTGAGCCAGGCTGCTCACACAGGGAGGGGTTCTGGTGCTGAGCCGTCGGAGCCGGGAAACAAGGCGGCAGTCAGAGAGGCGATGAAGACAGACTCAGAGGAGGCCTGGCTTGGCCTCCACTGACACATCAGCCCTAGTGCTGTCGCAGTTGGCTTGGAGGGCTGGGTCAGGGAAGCGCAGGGGCGGCTTCCCTTCTGAAGTCCTCTCTGGCGGCCCATGACACCCGCACTTTCCACACGTCCCTTATGAAATGTAGGTGTGCAATGGTGTAGAAGTTTTCCTTTTTCTTTCTTTTTTTTAAAATTGTGCTGCTTTTTAAAGCTGCCAAGGTGGGTAAATTATTTTGCATATCTTCATTTAGGAGATGGCAAGAGTACTGTACTTTGATTTTTACCCCTTCTGTGTTCTTTTGTCTATTTTTTCTGGGCTCTTGAACTAGGGTAAATGCATGGCTTCTTAATACAAAAGCACTCCTGTCTCAGGGCAGACAGATCACACTCTGGTTACCCGAGGTCTGGCACACTTGGGGAGGCATCGCCAGTCTCCTGGGGGTTAATGGGACGGTGGACAGTGCCTTGGAGCTGGCTCTGGTCCAGAGAGCCAGACCACTCTGGTGGAGCTCCTCTCTTCAGAAGGTCCTCCTTGGGGAGCCCTCAAGTGTGGAATCCAGAAACGATAACTTTCTGCCCAAGGGAGCTTGTGTCAGCTTTCTGTCACTGTGACAAAATGCCTGTGATAATCATCTTAAAAGGGGGTAAGTTTTAGTTTGGTGCATGTTTTCACAGGTTTCAGTCTATGACCACTTGGGCCTGTGGCTTTGGGCCTGTGGCAAGGCAGAACTCCAAGGTGGGAGCCCATGGGGAGTGAAGATGTTCACCCCAAGGTGGCTGAAAGCAGGGAGAGGAGGGGCCAGGACTGGGGTGGAGATGGAGATTGACTAGGAGGTGCCCCTGTGGAGAGCGTGACAGAGGACGGGACAGCAGGGACTGACTGGGGTCCCGACGACCTCATGGCTGTGGCATGCCTGGTGCCTGGGAACGTTCCTGTGAAGGGCACAGGATGCCTAGCTGCTGTGACGAGGCCCTGCCTGAGGAGGCTGTGCAAGAGTCCTGTCAGCTCTGACCTTGATCTCAGGCACACGGCTCTGGGAAGGAAGGAACTCATGCTAGAAACCACAGTGCTTCACCCGCTCGCTTCCCAGGATCCTGCCTGCCTTACAGTAGCTTTAAAGAGTGGACTTTCTTGAGAGCTACACAGAGCTCCTAACGCTGCACTTTGAAACTGTGGATCACAACTCTGGAAAAGCTGCATAGATGTCCTGGTTTCTGCAACTTTCCTGAATACAAAGAATAGTGGTTGCACAGTCTTTAACCTGATAATGAGATATATAAATAAAGATGCTGGCGCAGCTCTTTAGATCTGCATCTCCATCAGAGGGCAGAGCTCCACCGGATCCCAGCTGAATCTTCAAGATCTGTGTCTGTGACTCTTTATTTTCCAATCCCCTTCACCCCTTGCTGGACCTGAGAGTCTGTTCGGGCTGTCCGTGGCTTGCCCCTTCGAGGGCAAGCCGGGCCTCTCTTCCTTCCACTGACCCCACCTCCCGGGACGGCACCCACTCGCAGCAGCAGCACAGGCTGTGAGCCAGGCTTTGGTGTGTGGTCACGGGGACACTCAGGTCCAGACCACCACTGCACAGGCACACACTGGGGTCTCAGAGTCACTCTCTTCCTCGCTCGTACCTCCCCTTTCAGTGCTCAAGACAGGACAGAATGGGCACAGGACAGGGAGGGTGCCTCCGCACTCTCCCCTGGAGGCAGGTGAGTGACCTCAGGGAGACCTGCAGAGTCCACGAGCATCAGGCAAGTGGGGCACGTCCACGGTAGATGGCCCCCATCTCTGGGCCACCAAGGCTGTTGGGCACATTGCTGTCACCTAAATGGACCCGTGTTCTTGTGCAGTGGGGGCGTGGTCAGCAGTCCCCTGTATGAAGTGTGGAACAGCAAGCGCCCCTCTCCCAGCCGCCATGGTCTGACAAGCGACTTTCCCCGATGGAGACCTCAGCTTCCAGGTTTTCACTGTGGGACCCGTCCTTCCCAGCTGGTTTCCTACCCGCGTGGTGGGGTGGGTCTCACACACCTCGGTGCGCACAGGCACCTCTGATGGGAGGCCGGGCAGCTTGCCACGCACACTCGGGCATTTGCAGAGCGGATTGTGATGGGGCTTGTGGACCTTCCGTTATGGGCTCTCAGAGAGCCATAGGTTGAAGGGGCAAAGCCCAAAGGTCTGGGACCCAGACCGCAAATGCCCCACCCCAGCCGGTTCTGATCTACAGGGGACCCACCAAGCCGCCTGTCGAAGGTGGACCTTGAGGCCGGGTCTGGAGACCACGGTTCACAGGGCCCTCGTGGAAAACAGGATGCCTCGGGGTTAAAATAGGATGCCTCTCGGGGCAGCCAGCCAGCTCCCAGCAGCCAGGCCAGGAAGGCAGGAAGGAGTTCAAAGGCAAACTCGGGTCCGAGGCGCTGGGCGTGAGAGACGCGCCTGGAGAGGGGAGGCTGGGAAGTCAGCTGAGGCCAGCGGGCGGCAGCGAGCCCAGCTGCAGCCAGACGGCAGGGTCTGTGCTGCTTGAGAGCAACGGAGGCTTTCACAGGAGACGCGGCGGCTCCAGGTGAGAGGGGACAGTCCCCGAAATGAGCCGGTTACCTTTGCCTGATGAGCACAGGACAGCGCGGCCCTGGGTGGAGGTGGAGGACGGCACCCGCAGAGGCACACGGGCGTGACCGGCCATCTCCACATGTGGTGACGTCACCGACTGTCCCCGCCATTCCCGTGCCCTCGCTGGAGCAGCCTGGGATCTGTCCCTACCTGCTGTCTCCCTCCTGGCCCACACAGGAGTCCAAAGTAAAGCCCTGCTGTGTCTGAACCTTCACAGGGAGCTCATTTGTGCAGCTCGGGTCCAGCATCCCCAGGCTGGTGACAACGGTGCTGCATACTGTGACCAAATCCATGGAGGTAAGGTGGTGGACGTGAGGGGTGACAGGAGGCAGCTTGGGTGGAACAGGCCTGCAAGGACCTGTCCGCTTCACCACCCTCTCAGCGTTAGGGAAGAGCGAACAGCGACATATCAGAAGACATGACCGTCCATACAATCATCAGAGGCTGACCACTCCTTGTGGCTTCTCACGGGAGAACGTCTGGCCGGCTAGCAGAAACCACCTTGGTTCAGACAGCACTGTGTGCCATGGGCTCATGCCCCGGTGGCTCTGGGGACTGACCGCCTGATCTCCGTTTCCTTGGCAGCAGGAGAGAAGAAGTGAGTTCTACATGCAGAGCTGTGACGATGAGACAGTCACAGGTTCCTCTCTCCTACACGGGAGGCCCTCAGCAGTTCCTCTCCCATGCCTCCACTCCACGCCGCTCTACAGCCTGGCCTACTGGAGTGGGCTTCGCTAATGTCACCACCTCCAGCACATCTCACGTGGCGGCCTGGGGACCCTGAAGCACAGCTCCAGGGAGCAACTTCCTGGAAAGCCCTGGCAACACACACCCTCCAGGTCAGGAACCTAAGCAAGTCCCTCCTCGAGAGGAATCCTTGTAGAAGACCCCTGGACTCAGAAGTCCCTCCGCATGAGGGAGTTCTCATGGCCCCTGGATTCACAAGTCCCTCCTCATGAGGAAGTCCTCCTGTCAAACCTTGGACTCAGAGCCCCCCACATGAAGGAGTTCTTATGGCCCCGGGACTCAGAAGTCCCTCCTCATGAAGGAGTTCTCATGGCGCCTGGACTCAGAAGTCCCTCCTCGTGAGGGAGTCCTCGTGACAGACCCTGGACTCAGAAGTCCCTCCCTGTGAGGGAGTCCTCGTGACAGACCCTGGACTCAGAAGTCCCTCCCTGTGAGGGAGTCCTCGTGACAGACCCTGGACTCAGAAGTCCCTCCCTGTGAGGGAGTCCTCGTGACAGACCCTGGACTCAGAAGTCCCTCCCTGTGAGGGAGTCCTCGTGACAGAACCTGGACTCAGAAGTCCCTCCCTGTGAGGGAGTCCTCGTGACAGACCCTGGACTCAGAAGTCCCTCCACGTGAGGGAGTCCTCGTGACAGAACTTGGACTCAGAAGTCCCTCCTCGTGAGGGAGTCCTCGTGGCCCCTGGACTCAGAAGTCCCTCCTCATGAGGGAGTCCTCATGGAGCCTGGACTCAGAAGTCCCTCCTCGTGAGAGAGTCCTCGTGGTCCCTGGATTTAGAAATCCCTCCTCAGGAGGAAGTCCTCGTGACAGACCCTGGACTCAGAAGTCCCTCCTCATGAGGTAGTCCTTGTGGCTGCTACTGGACTCAGAAGTCCCTCCTCATGAGGGAGTCCTCGTGGTAGCTCCTGGACTCAGAAGTCCCTCCTCATGAGGGAGTTTCATGGCCCCTGGCCTCAGTAGTCCTTCCTCATGAGGGAGTCCTCATGGCAGCTCCTGGACTCAGAAGTCCCTCCTCATGAGGGAGTCCGAGTGACAGACCCTGGACTCAAAAGTCGCTCCTCATGAGGGAGTCCTTGTGTACCATGGACTCAGAAGTCCCTCCTTGTGAGAGAGTCCTCGTGACAGAACCTGGACTCAGAAGTCCTCCTCATGACGAAATCCTCGTGACAGACCCTGGACTCAGAAGTCCCTCCTTGTGAGGGAGTTCTCATGGCCCCTGGACTCAGAAGTCGCTCCTTGTGAGGGAGTCCTCATGACAGACACTGGACTCAGAAGTCCCTCCTCGTGAAGGAGTCCTCGTGGCCCCTGGACTCAGAGGTCCCTCCTCGTGAGGGAGTCCTCCTGACAGACCCTGGACTCAGAAGTCCCTCCCCATGAAGCATTTCTCATGGCCCCTGGACTCATAGTCTTTCCTCGTGAGGCAGTCCTTGTAGCCCCTGGACTCAGAAGTCCCTCCTCATGAGGGAGTTCTCATGGCCCCTGGACTCAGAAGTCCTTCCTCGTGAGTGAGTCCTCATTGTCCCTGGACTCAGAAGTCCCTTCTCGTGAGGGAGTCCTCGTGACATACCCTGGATTCAGAAGTCCCTCCTCATGAGAGAGTCCTTGTGGCCCCTGGACTCAGAAGTCCCTCCTCGTGAGGGAGTCCTCGTAGCCCCTGGATTTAGAAGTTCCTCCTCATGATGAAGTCCTCCTTACAGACCCTGGACTCAGAAGTCCCTCCCCGTGAGGGAGTCCTCATGGCCCCTGGATTTAGAAGTCCCTTCTCATGAGGAAGTCCTCCTGACAGACCCTGGACTCAGAAGTTCCTCCTCATGAAGGAGTTCTTGTGACAGACCCTGGACTCAGAAGTCCCTCCTCATGAGGGAGTTCTCATGGTCCCTGGACTCAGAAGTCCCTCCTCATGAGAGAGTCCTTTTGGTCCCTGGACTCAGAAGTCCCTCCTCATGAGGGAGTTCTCATGGCCCCTGGACTCATAAGTCCCTTCTCATGAGGGAGTCCTCATGGCAGCTCCTGGACTCAGAAGTGCCTCCTTGTGAGGAAGTCCTCGTAGCCCCTGGACTCAGAAGTCCCTCCTCATGAGGGAATTCTCTTGACAGACCCTGGATTCAGAAGTCCCTCGTCATGAGGGAGTACTTGTGACAGACCCTGGACTCAGAAGTCGCTCCTCGTGAGGGAGTCCTCATGACAGTCCCTGGACTCAGAAGTCCCTCCTCATGAGGGAGTTCTCGTGACAGACCCTGGACTCAGAAGTCCCTCGTCATGAGGGAATTCTCTTGACAGACCCTGGATTCAGAAGTCCCTCGTCATGAGGGAGTACTTGTGACAGACCCTGGACTCAGAAGTCGCTCCTTGTGAGGGAGACCTCTGACAGACCCTGGACTCAGAAGTCCCTCCTCATGAGGGAGTTCTCGTGACAGACCCTGGACTCAGAAGTCCCTCGTCATGAGGGAGTTCTCGTGACAGACCCTGGACTCAGAAGTCGCTCCTCATGAGGGAGTTCTCGTGACAGACCCTGGATTCAGAAGTCCCTCGTCATGAGGGAGTACTTGTGACAGACCCTGGACTCAGAAATCGCTCCTCGTGAGGGAGTCCTCATGACAGTCCCTGGACTCAGAAGTCCCTCCTCATGAGGGAGTTCTCGTGACAGACCCTGGACTCAGAAGTCCCTCGTCATGAGGGAATTCTCTTGACAGACCCTGGACTCAGAAGTCCCTCGTCATGAGGGAATTCTCTTGACAGACCCTGGACTCAGAAGTCCCTCCGTGTGAGGGAGTCCTCGTGACAGACCCTGGACTCAGAAGTCCCTCCACGTGAGGGAGTCCTCGTGACAGACCCTGGACTCAGAAGTCCCTCCGTGTGAGGGAGTCCTTGTCACAGACCCTGGACTCAGAAGTCCCTCCTCTTGAGAGAGTCCTCATGTCAGCTCCTGGACTCAGCTCTGTCTGCTTCGGTCTTCAGCATGGCCGAGCTCCTTCCCCTTGTCCCAGGATCTCCTCCCTTGTTCCCCACACCCAGCTGTGCAGGTGCTACCCAGACTGCATTTCTGTGGCTCTGCTGGTCCTCCAAGTTGCATTCTGCTGCCCCTGCAGGGAGGCCAAGCCTCTTGCTCTTGTGGTGGCCGAAGCTTTCGGGCAACATGCTGTGGTGTTTGCGGGTGTTTTATCTTCCCACCTCGATCATGAACACCCAAGGTTATGTCTCCGGTTCGTTCACCTGTAAACTGGTGTCTATCCATAATGGGTCGCCAACAAAGACCTGCCGAGCGTGATGCCAGTCCTTTTCCCAACACAGGCTCACATCACATCTCTCTTCTGTGACCAGAAGCCTCAATAACTATTTAACCCAACCTGCAAGCCACTGAGGCAAGTCACGGGTGTCCTGGGGAGTGTGGGGCTTGCTATGAATCCTGGGGACCAGAGGAGAGACTGCAGTTCCCGTGCCAAAATCCTTTCCCCTTCAGACTACTGTGAAGATGGGGCTGATAACACAGAGGAGTTTTCCAGAGCACTTTTGAAAGAACATTAAAGGAACTGGCTAAAAAGCCACCTTTCTTGTTGGATCCACACTAAATTATATTCCTCTCATGATTCCCCATCCGCACTGCATAATTGTATATTCAAAGCAAATGCATTATTTAAACAATAATATACTCTCTATTAGTTCCTTGCTCTGGGTTAATGGTTGGCTGAAGCAATTATAGGGCCCCAGGGAGAAGCTTCCAGAAGAGGCACTGAGATGCACCTCTGATAATATGTGCCTCTTCTTTATTGCAGTAATTAAAGATTTTTATACAGTGTACTGAGGGCTCGTAGGAATGTTAAGGACCCTGTAATGACCAACCATTTTCCTTTATGCTAATATAGGAAAAAGAACAAGGGATGGTGACATAGAAGGCCCAGGACACCTACCATGGCTCACAGTTTGGCCCAAGAAGCCTTGGAGGTGCTTGCAAACCGTGCTGTGGTCACCAAAGAGCCACACACTCAGGAGAGAGCTGGCAGGCGGGCACAGAGCCCTGGAGATGTGTGGGATGATGCTCTGACCTAGGGTCCGTGGTGGCGAACACAGTGGCCAGTGACCCGGAGGAGCCAGACAGCTGGATCGGTGGTGCAGACACAGCGTGTGACATAACAAGGAAATGAGTCCGCTCGGCCTGAGAGACAGCCTGGCGAACCCTGGCTGCTGTGGACGTCGGCAGAGTGATCCTCCCTGCCTGGGCCAGCGCCCCTCTTCACCTGCCAGCTGTAGCCGGCACTGAGCCCGGCCTCAGCCCCAGGACCCCGCTCAGCTCCCTCAGCTCCCCATGAGTGTCTTCCCACCACCTCCTCCCGCCCCAGTAGTTCCCTTGGTGACACCCGTTTGCCTCGGTCTCTCCTTTGCCCCATCGAAGCTCTTATTGCCTGCCCAGCCTGCCGTGCACAATCCCGCCTGGGCGCACAGGCTGACCCCAGCTCAGCAGGGCCAGCGCTAACCGCGCGACGCCACAGCTGGTGGCCTGGCCTCGGGAATCCAGCATGGAGGCCGCAGGGCGTCTGTAGGTGGAACACTGAGAAACAACCAGCGGGTCCCGGCTGCACAGTGCCCCCAGGCCTGCCCTGCCGGCCTGAGTGTGGTTTCCTGTGACCGCATTGTGAGGTGCACCTGCCCCTGTGGGTTCCACTCCCCCTAAGGGAAGCAACCGCTGGGCCAGGCCAGCCACCCCACCCGTAGCTCTCCCTGCAGACCCTGCTGTGGGAGCGTTTTCACTCGCTGCCCACCGAGGGGTCTGACCTGACTGTCCACAGATGGCCGTGGGCGCAGGCAGGGTGCCATGCACAGGTTTGATCTCTCTGCTCAGGGCAACGGTGGCACTGTTCCCTGGTGCCTTGTGCGTTCCTAATGCTTGGTGGGGAGTTTCACCCACATGTGATCATTGGTCTCACTGAAGAGGTAGAGAAATTCTGCTTCAGGAGCGCCATGCGTCCCTGCTGTGGGGACAGCAGGCTGACGTCTGCTGGCTGACGTCTCCCTCACAGTGTCTTGGCTTCTGTGTTTGCTGATGGAATATTCCAGAGTAGCTCTGTATCCTCGTTGGTCCCAGGAAGGTTGAAGTTTGCTTGTTGTCATGGAATCATTAAAATCGTCCCATTTCGCCTCACAAGCCCCCAAGTGTCCTCCATGTGCCTCTGCCAGCCCATCAGGTGCTGGCCTGTCCTGCTTACCGTGGTGCTCACAGCAGAGCCAGCAGGTGAGGCCAGCTCTCCTCCCAAAGGCATTCTTCCCAGCAGCACGCCCTGGGATTCTCACGTGGGAAAGTTGAGACCTACTGGGATTTAAACTCAACCCAGCACACTGCACCTGGGAGTCTAGCCTCAACATGACACCGTAGTGATGTGGTGACTCTCACTAGGGTGGCCCTAAGCCACCTGGGGAGACCCCATCCTTTAGTGTGGGCGGAACAGTGGAAGGTGGCCAGGGCAACAGGAGGCTGCACTCTGACCAGGCTTTGCTGTGTAGACCCCTCTTTAGTGGACGGCAGAGAGAGGCTCTGTGGCTCTGAGACTTGGCCCTGTGCTAACGGGTACAGGCTGGCCTTCCTGAGCTGAGAGCAGAAAAGAAACAGAGATGTTGGTCCCACATCTGGGAAGAGCTGAATGTGCTCCCGGCAGGCAGAGCTTGAGGCAGACCCCCTCCAGCTGAGCCTCTGAGGAGCCTGAGTCCTGGCCCCACCTGGATTGCAGCCCTGTGGGAGTCAGGGTTAGAGCAGCCGGCCCCGCTCCCATCTGTGACCCACAGTCTCTGCCACCTAGGAAGGGGCTGGTTTCAGACTCAAGTTGGTGAAATGGTTATGCAGCAAGAATGCCACCGTGGAGGTCTTCATGGAAGGACCCAAGGGGACAGCGCAGGGGAAAGGTCCCAGAGCCCAGGCTGGGTGTGTTTGAACCTCAGCTCCTCCAGGGGTGTGAACTCCGGAGAACTGTCACAGTGTGCTGTGCCACGGGCCCTGTCCATCGGGCATGGCTCACGCAAGTCCCTGCCTTGAGCCTGCTGGGTACAAAGGCACTGAAGGTAGCACAGCCGTGGTGGGCACCAGGTCACCGCCAGCTCCTGGTGCTGCACGGACAGGAGGCAGCACACTCCGCACTCTGAACTGTGTGGAAAGTGTGCTTGCCTGAGCTCTCACAGATTGCCTACTGTGACCTTGTCTCCCTGGCTGAGATTTAGTGCTAAGTCCTGCACAAACATCATTAAAAAATACTGCTCTGCCTTCTACTTTGCAATCTGACAGAGATAACACTGAAGCAAATATGCACATGAAAATACAAAACAAATGTGTAAAGTTTGTGCAAACATTCGGCACAATTAAGGCCATGCCTTAGGTGTGTGGACGATGGCGCTGGGGACTCTGGGGTTTTGATGTTTGCTCAGGGGTGGCTTGACGATGTCGGTCTGTGAAGGGCTGATGGGCAGGAGGAGCACCAGGAGAGTAGGTCCATGATGCTCCCCAGGGGAGGGAGGGGAGCTGGTGGCCAGCCCCTGACAGGCCCGCCCCGGGGTTCCCCCATTAGCACCCTGAGCCAGCAACGTGACCGAGTGTGCGTGGAGATGGCTGTGGTGTCTTTTGCTGGGAATGAGGGACACAGACACCAGCAGCGCTCCGAGACCGAGGACGCCGTCGCCCTCCCTCCCTCCTGCTGGCCCCATCCCTCCTGGACACTCAGCTTCCCAGGGAGCGGTAGAGGCACCCGCGCCCCGTCGGTGCAGTATCCCTTCACGCAAGCCTGCGGGACCCCGCCGGGCTGCCGCGTGTGGACGGGGTTCGGGCCTCGGTCTTCGGTGCCTGTCCGGCTTCCCGAGCGCAGGCTTCGGGTCCGCCCCGCCACCAGGACAGAGCCACGGCTGCATTCGCTGGTCCACGCGGCCGCTCAGCTTGAGCTCACACCCTGGCTGCGAGAACGGAGCTGCGGACCTGCGCCGCGCAGCGGGCTGCCGTCTGTGGCGTGCGGTTCGCGGTTCGAGGAGCCCGTGCAGCTTCCTTCTCTGCAGGTCCTCGCCAGCATTGGTATCTCGTGCTTTCCTGCCAGCTGCCCGCCCGGGAGGTGGCTGGTCGGTGTGGCTTCATTTGCATTTCCTGGTCGTCAGGGATGTGGCCTCTCCCCCGAGAAGCAGTCTGTGCACCTTCTTTGCAGAAATGTCTGTTCAAGGCTCTCACCCATTTTTATTTTTTAATTTATTCATTTTGATTCATTTACACAGATGCGGTTCAACTGTTGTCTCTCTGGTTGTGCCTGAAACTGTCTCACCATGAGGGTGATGGTGTTTGTCTCATTCTGTTATTTTTCCTCCCCCCTAACCCCCACCCCTCTTTTCCCTCTATACAATCCGTCCTTCCTCCATTCTTGCCCCCCTCCCACCCCCGTTGTGTATTATCATCCACTTATCGGAGAGATCCTTCCGCCTCTGGTTGTTTGGCATTGGCTTATCTCACTTAGCATGATATTCTCCAACTGCATCCACTTACCTACAAATGTCATGATTTCATTCTTCTTTATGGAGTAATATTCCATCATGTATATATACCACAGTTTCTTTATGCAGTCATCAATTGAAGGACATCTAGATATGTTATGGCTATTGTGAATTGAGCAGCTATGAACACTGATGTGGCTGTATCTCTGTAGTATGCTGATTTTAAGTCCTTTGGGTATAGGCCAAGGAGTGGGATAGCTGGGTCAAATGATGGTTCCATTCTAAGTTTTCTGAGGAATCTCCACACTGTTTCCCAGAGTGGCTACACCAGTTTGCAACCCCACCAGCAATGTATGAGTGTACCTTTTTCCCCACATCCTCGCCAACACCTATTGTTGCTTGTATTCTTGATAATCGCCATTCTAATTGGGGTGAGATGGGATCAGGGTAGTTTTGATTTGCATTTCTCTTATTACTAGAGATGTTGAACATTTTATCATATATCTGTTGATTGCTTGTAGATTTTCTTCTATGAAATGTCTGTTCAGTTCCTTAGCCCATTTATGAATTGGGTTATTTGTATTCTTAGTGTAAAGTTTTTTGAGTTCTTTATAGATTCTGGAGATTAGTGCTCTATCTGAAGTGGGTGTGGCAAAGATTTTCTCCCACTCTGTAGGTTCTCTCTTTACATTGCTGATAGTTTCCGTTGCTGAGAGAAAGGTTTTTAATTTGAATCTATCCCAATTATTGATTCCTGCTTTTATTTCTTATGCTTTGGGAGTCATGTTAAAGAAGTTAAGTCCTAAGCTGACATGATGAATATTTGGACCTACTCTGTCTTCTATAAGGTACAGGATCTCTGGTCTGATTGCAGTTCGTTGATCCATTTTGAGTTGAGTTTTGTGCAGGGTGAGAGATAGAGGTTAAGTTTCATTTTGCTGCATATGGATTTCCAGTTTTCCCAGCACCATTTGTTGAAGAGGCTGTCTTTTCTCCATTATATGTTGTTGGCACCTTTGTCTAGTATGAGAAAACTGTATTTATGTGGGTTTGTCTTTGTGTCCTCTATTCTGTACCATTGTTCTACCTGTCTATTTTGGTGCCAATACCATGCCATTTTTGTTACTATTGCTTTGTAGTATAGTTGAAGGTCTAGTATTGTGATACCCCTGCTTCACTCTTCCTGCTAAGGATTACTTTAGCTATTCTGGCTCTCTTATTCTTCCAGATGAATTTCATGATTGCTTACTCTATTTTTATGAGGTACATCATTGAGATTTTAACTGGAATTGCATTGAATTTGTATAGCAGTTTTGGTAGTATGGCCATTTTGACAATATTAATTTTGCCTATCCAACAACATGGGAGATCTTTCCATCTTCTAAGGTTTTCTTTAGTTTCTTTCTTTAGTGTTCTGTAGTTCTCAGTGTAGAGGTCTTTCACCTCTTTTGTTAGATCGAATCCCAAGTATTTTATTTTTTTTTGAGGCGATAGTGAATGGGGTAGTTTTTCTAATTTCTCTCTCAGAGAATTTATCACTTATGAAAAAAAATGCATTAGATTTATGAGTGTTGATTTTATATCCTGCTACTTTACTGAATTCATTTATGCATTCTAGAAGTTTTCTGGTGGAACTTTTTGGTTCCTCTAAATATAGAATCATGTCATTGGCAAATAGGGATAGTTTGAGTTCTTCTTTTCCTATTCGTATCCCTATAATTTCTTTGTTCTAATTGCTCTGGCTAGAGTTTCAAGGGTGGTGTTGAATAGAAGTGGTAAAAGAGGGCATCCCTGCCTTGTTCCAGTTTTTAGGGGGACTCCTTTCAGTTTTTCTCCATTTAGAATGATATTGACTATAGGCTTAGCATAGATGGCCTTCACAATGTTGAGGAATATTCCTACTATCCCTATTTTTTCTAGTGTTTTGAACATGAAGGGATGCTGTATATTATCAAATACTTTTTCTGTATCTATTGAAATAATCATGTGATTCTTAACTTTAAGTCTGTTGATATGGTGAATTACACTTATTGATTTCCGGATGTTGAGCCAACCTTGCATCCCTGGGATAAAAACCACTTGATCATGGTGCACTATCTTTTTAATATGTTTTTATATGTGATTTGCTAAAATTTTTAAAAGAATTTTTGTATCTATGTTCATTAAGGATATTGGTCTGAAATGTTCTTTCCTCAATGTGTCTTTGTCTGGTTTTGATAACAGGGTGATATTAGTTTCATAGAATGAGTTTGGAAGAGTTCCCTCCTTTTCTATTTCCTGAGGAATATTGGTATTAGTTCTTCTTTGAAGGTTTTGTAGAACTCGGCTGAGAACCCATCTGGTCCCAGACCTTTCTTTGTTGGTAGGCTTTTGATGACCTCTTCTATTTCATTGCTTGAAATTGATCTATTTAAATTGTGTATGTTCTCCTGATTCAGTTTGGGTGAATCATATGTCTCTAGAAACCTGTTGATGTCTTAGAGATTTTCTATTTTGTTGGAGTATAGATTTTTAAAATAGTATCTAATTGTGTTTTGTATTTCAATAGTTTCTGTCATGATATTTCCTTTTTTCATCCTGAATTTTAGTAATTTGAGTTTTCTCTGTCCTTCTCTTTGTTAGTGTGGCTAAGGGTTTATCAATTTAGTTTATTTTTTCAAAGAACCAACTTTCTATTTTGTCAATTTTTTTATTGTTTCTTTTGTTTCAATTTCATTGATTTCAGCTCTGATTTTAACTATTTCCTGTCTTCTAATACTTTTGGTATTGATTGGTAGTTTTTATGTTGACTTTTTCTTATTTTATTGAATACGCTCAATGCAATGAATTTTTCTTAGTACTGCTTTCATAGTGTCCCAGAGACTTTGATATGTTGTATCTTTGTTCTTATTTACCTCCAAGACTTCTTTATTTCCCCCTGATGTCTTCTGTTATCCATGCATCATTCAATAACATAGTATTTAATCTCCAGGTTTTGGAGTAGTTTCTGTTTTTTATTTTGTCATTGATTTCTAATTTCATTCCATTGTGATCTGATAGAATACAAGGTAATAACCCTATCTTTTTGTGTTTGCTAAGAGTAGCTTTGTGGCATAACATATGGTCTATTTTAGAGAAGGATCCATGTGCTGCTGAGAAGAAAGTGTATTCACTCATTGATGGATGAAATAGTCTATATATGTCCATTAAGTCTAAATTATCAATTGTGTTATTGAGATCTATGTTTTCTTTGCTCAATTTTATTTGGAAGATCTTTCCAGTGGTGAGAGAGTTGTGTTAAAGTCACCTAGTATAATTGTGTTGTGGTCTGTTTGATTCCTGGAATTGAGAAGGATTTGTTTGACATACATGGATGAGCCATTGTTTGGGGCATAAATATTTATGTTTGCTATGACTTGCTGATTTATGCTTCCCTTAAGCAGTATGAAATGACCTTATTTATTCCTTCTAACTAATTTTGGCTTGAATTCTGCTGTAGCTGATATGAGGGTGGAGACCCCCACTTTTTACTGAGTCCGTGTGCATGGTATGTTTTTTACCATTCTTTCACCTTTAGTCTGTGGATATCTTTTTCTATGAGATGAGTTTCTTGAAGGCAGCATATCGTTGGGTGTTTATTTTTAATCCAATCTGTCAGTCTATGTCTTTTGATTGATGAGTTTAGGCTATTAACATTCAGGGTTATTATTGAGATATGTTTTATATTCCTGGTCATTTGGCTTATTTTTGGTTTTTAACTTGACTTGGTTTCTCCTTTTTTTGGCTGTTCCTTTAGGGTCATTTCTCCCTTTGCTGATTTACATTGTTGTTTTTCATCTCTTCCTCATGGGATATTTTGCTGAGAATGTTCTGTAGAGCTGGCTTTCTATTTGTAAATTCTTTTAGATTTTGTTTATCATGGAAGAATTCTATTTCATTGTCAAATCTGAAGGTAAGTTTTGCTGGGTATAATATTCTTGGTAGGCATATATTTTCTTTCAGAGCTTGAAAAAAGCTGTTCCAGGCCCTTCTAGCTTTTAGGGTCTGGGCTGAGAAATCTGCTGATATCTGTATTGGTTTCTCCCTGAATATAATTTGATTTCTTTTCTCTCACAGTCTTTAAAATCCTATCTTTATTTTATATGTTAGCCATTTTCATTATAACATATCTTGTTGTGGGTCTGAAATAATTTTGTACATTTGGTGTCCTGTAAGCCTCTTGTATTTGATTTTCCATTTCATGCTTCGGACTTGGGAAATTTTCTGATATTATTTCATTGAATAGGTTGTTCATTCCTTTGGTTTGTTTCTCTGTGCCTTCCTCAATCCCAATAATTCTTAAATTTGGTCTTTTCATCATATCCCATAATTCTTGGAATTTTCGTTCATGATTTCTTACCATCTTCTCTGTTTGGTTAACTTTGTTTTCAAGATTAAATATTTTGTCTTCAATGTCTGAGGTTCTGTCTTCTAGGTGTTCTAGCCTATTGGTTATGCTTTCTATGGAGTTTTTAATTTGGTTTATTGTTTCCTTCATTTCAAGGATTTTTGTTTGCTTTTTTTTTTTTCTGCCAGAATCTCTATCTCTATTGAAATGATCCTTTGCTTCCTGCATTTGCTCTTTTAATTGTTGATTTGTGTGATCATTCAATGCCTGCATTTGCTCTCTTATTTCATCGTCTGCTTCTCTGATCATTTTAATTATATACATTGTGAATTCCCTTTCTGACATTTCTTCTGCCATGCTGTCATTGGATTTTATTGATGTAGCATCTAGGCTTGTTTGGGACACTTTTTTTCCTTGTTTTCTCATATTGTTCATGTATCTTCCCTTCTAGGAGTGCAAATCTAAGATATTGCAGTTTCCCCTCTATAGACTTATAGCGTCCCTGCAGGTTTCCAATGCCTCACCTTGAAGTGAGCGATCAAAATTAGCAGCACACCATATAAACAATATGCATCCTTAACTCAAATATTCCCTATTAAGGTATGAACCATATTATCTTAATAAACAGAGATTTTGAGTTCGATTATTTTCTACAGCTTAGCCAATAGGTTTGGAATAAGGACCATGATTTCTAAAGGTAGAACAAAGAGGATGGGGAGGAGTGTAGGATACAAGGTTAATGAGATAAGGAGTGTGTCTATAGAGGTAGTATGTCATAGGAGTAGTGAAAGTGGAATTAAAAGAAATTGGTTGTTAGCATGTGAAAAGGGAGAAAGAGTCTCCAAGGAGACAGATAGATAAGAGGAAAATAGAACAAGAAAAATATTAATAAAAAAAGAAAAGTAGGAATAATAGTAGGTATAATAGGAATAATTGTAATATTACCATGAATAAAAAAATATCTACAATAAAACTATACATACAGTTTAAATCTCCTAGTCTTCAGTAGCCTGATGTCTGGGAGGAACTTGATAATTCAGTGACCCAAAAAGGATGCTGCCCCTTTAGGGATGGTGGCCTCCAGGTGGGGTATAATCCCTGCTACTGGGCAGAGGCGACTCCATATGTTGACAGATGGTCAACTGCAGTGCAGGCGCTAGACTGCAGGCTGGGTCTCGGCTGGTCTGGGCCTGGGTCTTTGGGCCTGCTTCCCCGGAGTAGAAGTCTCTCCCCACTGGGCTGGGCCTGGGTCTTTCCTTTCACCCATTTTTAGGTCAGATTATTTGTTTTCTTGTTGTTGAATTGGTGTAGTTTCCAAATACTTTCTCCCATTCGACAGAGCGTGTCCCTCCTCTGGATTGCTTCTTTGGCTATGCAGATCTGTAACTGGATGCAAATCCTATCTGTCATTTTTTTTTTTTTTTCTTCTGTTGTCTGTAGTTTTTGGGTTCTATCCAAAAATATTCGTGTCCAGACTCGTGGAGATTCCCCTGTTTTCTTGTAGTACTTTACATTTGCAGATATTGTACATACCTTCTAAATCCAATTTGAGTTAGTTTTTGTATATGGTGCATAAGGCTTGAATTTCTTTCTCTTGTGTGTGAATGTCCAATTTTCACAAAACCATTCAATGAAGAAGATGTCTTTTTCCCTTTGTTTGTTCAAATGGCACCTTTGTCAATAAAAAACAATGACGGTAAGGGAGAGGGTTCATTTCTGGGTTTTCTATTCTGCTCCATTGGTGTATACGTCTGTTCTGCACCAGATCAAGCTGTTTTGATTGCTGTAATTTCAAAATAAAGTTTGAGATCAGGTTGTCTGGTGGCTACCCTTCCTTCTTCACCCTTGCAGTTGCTTTGACCAGCCAGGATGGAACTTTGTGGTTCCACACAAATGCTGGGATTGCTTTTTCTATTTCTGTGTCATTGAGATTTTGATAGGGGTTTAACTCAATCTGTAGACCTCTCAGGATAATACAAATGTTGGAATTATGCTGATTCTTCCGAACTATGAACTCAAGATGTTGTTCTCTTTATTTGTTTTCTTCAATTTCTTACATCAGTATTTTATAATTTGCAGAGTACAGGTCTTTCAACTCCTTGTCTCGTTTCATTCCTGAGTATTTTTTAGGTCATTGTACATGGGATTGTCTCTTAATGTCTTTTCCTGTTTAGATGGTTATTGCATAAAACTGCTACTAATTTTTGTATGTGATTTTGTATCTTGCAACTTTATGGATGTTGTCCATTAGTTCTGATAGTTTTGTGGTGCAATTTTAAGGGTTATCTCTGTATAAAATTATGTCACCAGCAGACAGAGGGAAGTTCACTTCTTTTTCCATAGTTGAATGCCTTTTATTTCTCTTTCTTACCTAATTGCTCTAACTGGGACTTCTAGTCCCGTGGGGAACATGCATAGGAGGAGTGGGAACCTTGTGTTATTCCTGATCTTGAAGAAAACTTCTCAGCTTTCCATAGTTGAGCTGTGGGATTGTCATGTATGGCCTTGATTTCTTCGAGGTACATTTCTTCCACACCCAATTTGTTACCACAAAATGATGTTGAGTTTTTGCGGGGGCACCTGGCTCTCCTTGCAGTGCTTGACAGAGTTCCACTCAAGGATGATTGCAGAGACTCATCCTAAAAGGACTGTAGCCAGCTGTATGCCTCCCTAGCTTGGATGTTATTCTGTGGAGCTTTCCTAATAATATATTACTCACTTCAGTCTGAGGATCTTGCTAGAGGTGATGGGAATAATTCTACAAATTTCCAGAAAAACATTAAGGAGACAAAACACATGTTGAAACCCTGTGATGTTAACCTCACTACAGAAGAATATTCTTATTATGTTAAAAATCAAACACTGCATTTACTGGCACAGCCAGAACTTGTTGGGGCACAGAAACTTATAGATAACAATGTTTCCCCAAGTTCTAAGCACAAAGCATCTCCCACAGTAGCTATTAGATATGGACCAGCTTATTTTATCTATGGAAAGCCCTGGTACCCCCCCTAAAGGCAAGCCCTTAGAGAAGGTAGATATGATCTCCCCCTGTCTCCTACAGGGTGGTTTAATCCAGATGATGGTTTTGTTTATGTGTGGTGGTAAGGTAAAAGAATAAGGTTTCACAACATTCCCTCCTTCCTACAAAGAATATGTCACCCCTATAATAAATGTTGGTACATAATAACCATTGGGACCGCTGCCTTCCTGTAACCCTTAATTCAGCAATTTAGATATTAACCAGATGGACCTAGTAGAAATGGTCACGTGAGATTATTTGTCTATCGCTTTACCGCAAAAATAGTAAGAATAGTCTTAGGTCATATAGAGTTTAGATATTAAGGAAATAAACATTGTATTAGCTCATTGATGTAGTTAGATATTTTTAAAATAATTGTGATTTAGTAAGGATAATCTGTAAGGTTACTGTTTTCTCATAATCTTTTGGTAAAAACAATTTCTGCATATGCTTTGGAAACTTCTTTGATTTTATTAATCATAAGCCTGTCATCATAGCCTGAAGAAAAATGTATATAAACCCAGCCTTCCCCAGAATAAAGTGGGAGTGATTGCACCAGAACTAGAGTCTGTGTCTTTCATTCTCCATCCATCGCCGACGCTGTCTCCCCGCGCCCCATTTACCAGTGTGGAATCCATGGACTCCTGCTCGGGCTGGACCCCGGCAAGTTTTGTCCAATGCTTCTGTGCATCGTAGGAAGGATCATGTGAGCTTTGTGTGGGCTCTAAGGCGTGGCGACCACCCTTGTGTCCCATGGACAATTCCGGTTGAATTCGATATGTTGTTGAGTTCAGTTCTCCAGGTTGCTGAGCATCATTTTCAGCCCGTTTATCAAGGGCACAGCTGTGATTTCCTTTCCTCATAGTGGGCTTATCTGGCTCTGATGCTGGTGAACGCTGACTTGGTAGAAGGAGCATGGCCACTTTCCCAAGTGCAGGGTCCTGGGTGTCTCAGCAGCATTGGTTCAGGTCTCCCAGTGCACTTCTGACCTTACTTGAGTGCATCTTCCCCCTCTTCTTCCTAGTCTGGCTGATGTCTGGTTGACTTTGTTGTATCTTTTCAAAGTGCCGACTCTCAACTGTGGTTCATTTTTCTCGTGCACATTCGTTTACTTCTGCTTGGATCTTTGTTAAGCTCCTTCTTCTGTCACCTTGTGTGTAGGTTTCTGTTATTTTTCTGGTTCCTTTAGGTGTGGTGTTCGGTGCTCTTGAGACCTTTCTTCTTTGATGTGTGTGTTTACTGCTGCAAACCTGCCTTTGGAGCTGCTTCTGCAGCTCCCATGGTTTGGTATGTTGTATTTCTACTCCTGTTTGTCTCAAGATATTATTATCTCCTTCTTGGTTTATTTTTTGATTCATGGATCATTTAAGAGTTCGTTTTTAATTTCCACCTGTCTAAATTTTCCAAGAGTCCTCCAGCTATTGAATTATAGTTTCATTGCACTGTGGTCAGAATAAGAAAACTTGATACTGTTTCACTGTTCTTAAATTTGTGAAGCCTTGTTTTGTAGCCTAAGTATGACCTCGCTTGGAGAATTTTCCACATGTGCTTGAGAAGAGTGTTTTGCTGTGGCCGAATGCTCTGTACCTGTCTGCTGGATGCAGATGTGTGCAGGGTTTCCTATGGTTTTCCTTCTGGGCCTCTGTCCATCTTTAGAAGAGGGGTTCCCTACTGCTACTGAGCTACACTCTCTCCCTTCAAGTCAACTGACATCCATATACTTAGGTGCTCTGGTGTTTGCTACATATGTATTTGCACTTGTTATACTGCCTTGATGGACTGAGCCCTCTATCTAATGATCTCTTTGTCTTTTTTCAGTTTTGATATGACGTCACCTTGCCTGGTGTCCCTGCATCCTCTGCTGCTCTGGAGGATCCCTCGCCATCTCTTTACTTCCAGGCTGTATCTTTGAAAGTAAAGCCAACCTCTTTCAGAAAGCGTATAGTTAACTCCGGCTGGATTTTTTTTTTTTAATTTATTTTTTTCTTAGTTGTAGATGAACACAATACCTTTGTTTTACATATTTATTTTTATATGGACTGAGAATTGAACCCAGTGCCTCACACATGCTAGGCAAGTGTGCTACCACTGAGCCACTAAAATGCCTTCAGCCTCTTTATATTCTTTTTTTTTTTCAGTTTTTTTAAATTTTATTTTAATTAAAAATCATAAATTTACATAGGGCAATGTTGTTTGATTCATTCTGTTATTTTTTTCCCTTCCCCCCACCCCTCCCACCCCTCTTTTCCCTCTATACAGTCCTTCCTTCCTCCATTCTTACCACCCTCCTTATCCCTAACCCTAAACCTAACCCTAACCCTAACCCTAACCCTAACACTAACCCCTCCTACCCCCTTATATGTCCTCATCCGCTTATCAGCGAGATCATTCGTCCTTTCGTTTTTTGAGATTGGCTTATCTCTCTTAGCATGATATCCTCCAATTTCATCCATTTGACTGCAAATGCCATAATTTTATCATTCTTCATGGCGGAGTAATATTCCATTGTATATATATGCCACAGTTTCTTTATCCATTCGTCAACTGAAGGGCATCTAGGTTGGTTCCACAATCTGGCTATTGTGAATTGAGCAGCTATGAACATTGATGTGGCTGTATCTCTGTAGTATGCTGATTTTAAGTCCTTTGGGTATAGGCCAAGGAGTAGGATAGCTGGGTCAAATGGTGGTTCCATTCCAAGCTTTCTGAGGAATCTCCATACTGCTTTCCAGAGTGGCTGCACTAATTTGCAACCCCACCAGCAATGTATGAGTGTACCTTTTTCCCCACATACTCACCAACACCTATTGTTCCTTGTGTTCTTGATAATCGCCATTCTAATTGGGGTGAGATGAAATCTTAGTGTAGTTTTCATTTGCATTTCTCTTATTACTAGAGATGTTGAACATTTTTCCATATATCTGTTGATTGCTTGTACATCTTCTTCTGTGAAGTGTCTCGATCTTCAGTTTTAAATAGGGGTCACCATGGCCTGACCAAGCCTCTAGGAAAGTAAAAGGTGTTACTGTGATCTTTTATCAGTAAAATCACTTCAGAAGAACAGGCAAAAAGCCAGACTTAAGACTTGTTCCTGTGGTCAAGAGCAACCTCTGAACTCAGTTCTATTGAGTACCAGGAAAAACTGGCCGAGACTTCTGGTTTCAAAGAGTCTTCAATAGTGTAGGTTGAATAGTAAGCTACAGCTTGACAACATTCTTCGTGCGGCTCCTGGGGCTTCCCCGTGGGCCGAGCCGGAGCAGCTCCGCACCTTCGCCGCAGAGAAAGACAATAGACGGCCGCTCTCCCGTGGCGGCTGAGGCGACGGCTACTAAGCAAGGAGCCAACAAGGCGGGTTCCACCGAACCCAGGCGCTTCACCACAGTTGCTTCGGCTCCGTGCTGGCCCAGCACACCTCTTTATATTCTTGAAGAACGTCCTCCATTTACTCTGGTGGTAAGTGGTAATGGGTAAAGGCTTATTACTGACCTATTTTAATCCTTCTGGTCCTCTTAAAGATCCTTTGCCATTTCCTTACCCTCTTGCCCCCTCCCTTTGAGGTTTGGTGGTTTTCCATGGTGAAGTGCTGTGAATCATTTCTTCTTGTGTTGTTCTGTACCTATAGAGGCCTTTGCTTTGTGTTACTACTGGGCTTATCTAAAACATTTTACAACAGTTTATTTGAAGGATACAATAAACACCATTTCAAGAGTCACTTCAGATTAAAAAGCAGAGAAAGAATGTTTGGATTTTTATACCCAGATCAACATTCCTTGACAGGTAAAGTTAAGAGAATTATGTGTTTCCTTTTTATATTTCTGTTGTTTGTTGTTGTTGTTGTTGTTATTGTTGTTTAATAATATACATGCTTAATCTACTAGTTAAGAATTGTTCCTGTCTGCCGAGGTTTAAAACTTCACTTATCCATCCAGGGTCTTCTTGTGTTATTTATATCCACATGAAGAGTAAGCAGCCTGGGCAAGCTCTGCAGTTACGAGGATTTCTGTCCTTGCTTTGTCTCCACCAACCCTCGTTCCAGGGCGCAGATTCTAGGCATCATAGAGTTCCCAACGAAGCCCACGGATAGATATGTAAATCTTTGATGTGGAAAACCTGCACTGCCCTTTAGAATAGTTTCTCTGTATTCTATAAACCTCTTAAAGAGAACAGAAAAATATTCTGACATGATTATTAAACTAAATTCATATAGGCTTTAGACAGAGTTAACATACCTCCATGTCTACTGAATTTGAGGACAGAGTGTTTGCCCCAGTTCAACTTGGATCACTATGATATCCCAGGAGGATCAAGAAAAGTGGATTTGGTAGTACCTCCCAGACATGGAAGACATGGTGAAGAACACAGAAGCATTTCCAAAAATCCTGCTGTGACCACAGTACTAAGCTCTACATTTCCATTGTGGAACTTAAAAAATGCCAACACGGGGCATCTCTCTAGATGACATGACCAGAGCCTGTGGTGAGGACTTGGCATGATAGATGTTCTTCAGGTTCACTGTTGAGTAGCCAGGGTAAGAGCAAGGTCCATGCCCACAGCGGGGACTGAAGTCGGTTCATAGTGTTCACCCCGCATGCCTGGCTGCAGGATTCCCAGTCCTGTCCCTAAAGGCATGTAACTTTAAAAGAGAGGAGCAATCACATCATAGAGATAAAACATACATGCCACATTATATTTAACAGATTTCTATATATTTGTGACTGGAGAAATCAAATAATATGTTGATGGCTAGTTGTAATTAAGGTTGCATTTTGCACACAAGAACATATAAATTGTTTTTAGGAAAATAAATCTAAGAATAAAGAATGCTTCAGAAAGAGTATAAGAAAGGAACAAGAGTTTATTTTACTAAGATTTTAATGTTGAATATTATGCTTTAGATCATTGAAAATTAAGGTTTTTTTACACAAATTATTCAAAACAGCAATTTATGCTCACAAAATCAGCAACATTTCCACCCAGCTGTAGATGCGAACATGTCCCAGCACCACTGAGTGAGGCCCAACAGTGTCAACACAGCTGGGATGTTTGTTTGCCTTTGTCGGGCACCGTGGGAGTGTGGTGTGGTGTGTGTTCCTCCCCACCACTGGCCCCAGGGCTGAGCTAGTGCCCTTGTGCAGAGTGGGAGGACCTGGTGGCTGGCCTTAAGGCTTGTCCTCACAACCTGGCTCTTTAAAATGCATCCCAAACCTGCAGCAGCAGCCTCACCTGGGGGTTTGCTAAAAGTGGGACCTCAGGCTGCACCCCACCCACTTGCTGAATCAGGCCAGATTCTAACGCCCCCAGGCGGTCTATGCCTGTGTGTCAGTGCAGGCTCTAAGGCGCTTCAAGGCTCAGGTCAATCTTATAATAAAATTACAGAATGCTATCACAGCAATGTCTGCTGTGTCTGCTCAGTGCTGGGAGTTAGGGACACCTGCAGATGCGTCACTTCCTTCACCTTCATGTGGGTCAGAGTCGCCTGAGTAGCTCAAGGATGGTGCTCACACCACGTGGAGAAAGCAAGTGGACCTTAGCATGGCGGAAGGTCCCTCCAGGCAGCAATCCTACCTATGGTGCTTGCACCCCCAAGCTGTGTACAAACAGAAGCCATCAATCCAAGGCACAGGTAATTGGCACCCAAGGAGAAGTCCTGCTGGACTGTCTGATGGGTGTTCACCACCGGGGCAGTCAGGGTGGAAGTGCATTTCAGTACTCAGCTGCTCGGGCTGCTGCCCAATGCACACATTTTCAAAGAAACTTCAGGACACGAGAGTGTTGAAAAAGAACTGTGTCTTCCTGAATGGCTAATTATTCCGAGTCTTCCATAATTTAGCATTTATTACCTAGTAAATCCCTTAATCTTTGCTCATTTTCTCTATGAGTGTGGAGCACTAGGCTAGTCGCAAGCCAGACACTTCTAGATAAGCTGTTCCTGATTATTTTCCTGCTAACTGGTCAGCACTGCAGTCTAGCCATGCAGCTCACTAATGATTTTCTGAGCGAGCCATTACCGTCACACCTTAACCTTTCGTGCGATTTGCTGACCACCAAAGGCTAATCACGGTTCTCAATTACTTCTGCTGCTCGAATGGGATCACTTGGCATTTCGAAGCCATTTTGCTTCCCCATTTCTCTTTCCCTCTTGCCAGGCCTCAGGTTATTCTGAATGGTGTCTGTCCTCTCTCTGAGGGACTTAGAGCTGCTCTTACAACTGCACACCAAGCCCCCCAACCAGCAGCAGCCTGCTTCACGGCAATCCCCCTCACCCAGCATGGTGCAAAGGGACGAAGAGGGCTGGCTGAGAGTGGACAGGACCAGTACCATGCCATGTGGCTTCTCGTCCTTGGGAACGAGATGGGTCTGCAGCAGCTTCATTCACTGCTGAGCCTCCTGCAGCCTCTTGCTGATGTCCGTCAACAAGAGCGTGGCCAGTCATCGCCCCTGGTGACCTGTGGTTGCCCCACCCGCTGTGTTAGGAGAGAGCCTGGTGCCTCTTGTTTGTGCAAATGCATATATGAGCTCAATTGTGCAGGGCTGCACATGTGTGCACCCTGGGTGCTCTGGCCAGTGACAAGAGCTTCAGCAGACGACGGTGTCTCCCCCAAGGGTGCCCATTTTCCCCACCTTCAAATTCAAATTCCAGTTTCTTCCCTGCCAAATGGGACTGCAGACGACGGGTTGTTAATGAGCTTCAAGTTCAGAATGACATTAGGGGCCCCGAGGACAGTGGCTCGGGACTGCTCAGGTGCTCAGAACAGATCGCCTCCCCCCGCGCTGGGCAGGGGCTGTGCCGGGCAGATTTTCTTTCACGGATTTTCCCCAAAAGTGGTATTAAAACTTGATGCTTAATGATAATGAATTGAATTGTCCCTATCTAAACTGGACTGACTGACAGAATGCTGGAACCGAGAGATCCCCGACCTGGCGAAGAAAACAAAAGTAATTGGATTACACAAAGAAAATAAGATAAACATTCATTGAAATTACAGTAACAGCCTATGATTAATGAGCTGGCGGAGAAGGCGGCACCAGCCCACCGTGCGCCCTGCCTGGCAGGTGCGGGCTGCTGGCGCCTCCTTCCCGAGGGGTCCCCACGGCTCTGCAGGCCAGGAAAGGCTCATAGTTTTCTGAGATTCTGTCTTCTGCCTTTTTGCTTCCTTCTTAAACTTGTGGACACTGTTTGGTGGCCCCTGGGCTTCCTGGGCTCCCCTCTCCTGGCTCTTGGGCTCCTGCACCTGCGGCCACCTCACAGAGCTCTTGGGACCTCTAGCCTTCTCTTACGTCTTCTGAGAGCCGAGCATCTGAGGTTTGTCAGGGGCGATGTGTGGGAAAGGCCCCTGTAGGGGAGCGGGGACCTACGCGTCCCCTGGGGACACCTCCGCTGGGCTGAACTCTGTGCGCTTGCCGGTCTTCACGGTCCTCAGAGCAATCTTGCAGCTGGTGGACACCTCCACCTCCCTGGGCTCTCAGGAATCCTGGCGAGAGGCCTCCCCGGGCTCCAGCCTCACTGTTGTTCATCAGAGCCATGCTGCCTCAATCCTGCTGGCCCTGGAGGTGTGGCTGCACCCAGAGGGTCAGCAAGCAGCTCCTCCTCAGGACACACAGGGGACAGCACCCAGGGCCCTGGAGCAGAACAAGGCCCCCTCCCAGCACTCTGCATCAGACAAGAGGCACCAGACGTGGGCTGCCTCCCCTGGTGTGGCAGAGCCCAGCCCTGGCAGAGGAAGGTGGACCCACCACAAGGTGAAGAGGCTCCTGGTTACCTCTTCCAGGGCTGCCTGTGGCCTCTGCCCCAGACCTCCTCTGACCCCTGACCTCCTCTGACCCCTGACCTCCTCTGATCCCTGAGTTTCAGCTAGAAACTGTCAGTCAGGTGGCCAATCCAGAGGATTGAGCGGCACCCAGCTGGCCTCCGGGCTTTCAGCTGCACAAAGGCCATAAACCGCAGCCCGCCCGGGTCCTTCTCAGGCCTCGTGGGGCGACAAGAATGAAGTGCCCACCCAGGAGCGGACTCCTGGTGAGGAGCGGTCAGGATGGCTGGTTGGTCACTGCCTGCACAGTGAGAGAGCAACAACAGAAACTCCAGCCATAACGTAAAACCCTTCTGCCCACCTGGCGCGCAGGGCGGTGACTGCCTACGCCCAGGACTGCTCTGCCTGCTGGTGAAGTCTGCCTCCCGCCGGGGTGCTGCCTCCAGGGAGCCCTCCCACACCTCGGCCCCACGGTTCCTTTCCCCTGGCAACAGGGCAGGAAAGAAGCTTGTTTAGGGCCCTGGACAGCCCGTGCCCTGTCCCTGTTCTGCTCCTGGCAGGTCCTTGGGCTTCTTCTCTGTGTGCTGTCATCTGCTGCAGTGGCTGGACCCCTCCACCTCCAAGCTCCACTCCACAGCTAAGCTTCTCACTGGGGCCGAGACCACCTGCACGCACAGGCCTTCCAGCTGTACAGCCACCAGCACTGGGGACCTCCTCCTCTCCCCTCACTCACTCTCCCTATCAGAGAAGCTTCTGAGGAATATCTGTGTCCACTAGTGAGGAGACGAGTCACATAATTTATCATGTGAGAAGGACCCTGTGAGAGTGAGCAGGAGGTTTGCGCCAACAAGGACACAGGTGTGCACCTGTGCCGCGGGAGGGACTGCCACATGGCTGCCCTCACCCACAAGGTCAGGCTCGTCTACCAGGTGGCTTTTGGCATGGGCCAAACTGCAGCCCCAGCCCTCCTCTGACCTCAGGGCAAGGCTCTGGGCTGCAGGCCTGTCCACCCTGCCTTGTGTAGAACTTGTCCCTCAGTCCCCTCCTCGCCTACCCAGCAGGGATCGGGTCCTGAGACCTGAGCAGGGTGTTCTCCCAAGGTCGGCCTTGTCTGTGGATGCTGCTCATGGGCCAGCGCTGGAGGCAGCGGTCTAACGGACCCTCCTGCAGGCCGCCTGCTGGGCCTCCCTCCAGGTGCTCTCCAAGGTTGGCCCCTCGGCTCTCTACTTGGACGCAGCTCTAACGTGGACTCCCCATGGTCTCAGTAAAGCTCACGTTCCGAGCACTGACCCAGGACTCACGCAGGCCCGTCTGCCTGGTGCTGCAGGGCCGGTGCCAGCCGGTGATTTGTTTCCCAGCCCCACACTGTTCCGCGCCCTGGACTCCCGCCTTCTGTCGCTCTGTCACCACCTTGTTACATCCGGTCATAATTATCTGCTTGCATGCTGCGACCTCTTTGTGGTTAAGCCGGCGACTGGTCCTGGTTCCCCAGGGCCACTGCTGGCCATAGGAGTGCTGCATGCTCAACTGCAGCGGGAAGAGGGACGAACATCCCTGGACTGAGCCTGCGCTGAGTGGGCGGGCCTGGCTCTGAGGCTTAGCGCCCTAGAATCCTGTTGCTGAAAGAATGAGTGAAGGACACTGGAAGGAGGCTCCCGAGTCGTGGGCACCATCCGAGGCAGGACTGGGTCTCCCCTGCAGCGACATGGAGGAGTGGCACTGGACCCAAGCAGGGGCCCGACAGGTCCTGCCCACCTGCTCTGGTGGCTTGAGGAATGGCCCTCTTCAGCTTAGAGGACTTCACCAGTGTCCCCGCCCAGCAGCCCAAAGCAAAGAGGAAACGTCTGGCCCAGAACGTTCAATTTTCTCTGCGGGTACAGCCCTTCTCCAGCCTCCTGCCCTCCCGGACCGCAGGCGCTGGCTTCTGCTCTCTGCCTTCACGGGAATGAAGGGCCTGGCTCAGTCGTGTTGCTCTGCTCTCACTGAGCATGACCCTCAACCCAACAACCATCCCTCGGTGGCCTGGTGTTGGGGGCCTGGGCAGGTGCCCCACCCTGCCCTGTCCAGCCATGAGGGTCGTGGTACAGGCTGTGCATCACCTGCAGGGTCAAGCTGTTCCCTGGAGCACTGAGCCCAGAAAGTGCCATGCGGCTGGAGCTTCTGCTGTGATTACGACCAGCTCAGATTTCTTCCTTTTGCATTCCAGAACACTCTGCGTGGTTTGCTTTCTCCCTATGTGGTTTCCCAGAGGACTCCCTTACCCAGGAGACATGGAAAGAGGCTGAGCCACAGTCAGTGAGAAATTTCCACTTTTGACCATTAATTTATGTTTTATTTCGAGTGACAGGTCCCAGTTTCCAGTCACAGGAATGGACATACATGTTGCACGACATGCATGAGCAGCGTCCCAGCGCTAGTTTCTTATTTAAACATTTAAGTCTCTCAGCTGTAGCTTCCACTTTGGTCCCCAGGTATTAAGACACATTGTCCAGGATCCTGCAGAGACTGGACACTCTGCCGCTATCTACCTCATCCAGCGTCCAACAGGCCTTGGCCCAGCTGCCCTCACTCCCTGGCAGGGCGGAGGCAGGGTGCTTCCTGCGGCCTGCAGGCTCAGGTAAGGCACTGCTTGATGGCGTCTTCTGTGTCAAGGGCTCCGCTGACCCTGCGGGGCTGCTCGGCTCCCAGCGGGAGTGCCCCTCTGCCAGATTGTCTCCAGAGACTGTTTGTCCACCGGTTTCCACAGTGAGTCCAGAGGCTGAGGTGACTGATAAGGGATGCTGCCAACTGCAGCCCTGAGTCCTGCAGACGTCCGACCGGCCGACCAAGTGCCACTAAACAAACATTTCGAGTTGCATCTTTTCTTTTCGATGCATGTTAAATGTATATCACTGCTTTTAAGGAACCAGAAGGCGCCATAAGCTCCGGACAGCCTCCTCATTGAGGAGTCTCTGGGGAGGGTCCCTGTCCGCGCTCCGTGCCTGGGGGTCCTGCCTGACAGCAGTGCCTGTGTGTGTGTCTCTGAACAGCGACATGCTCCAGGTCCTCGCTTGAGCTCACCGCTCTGCCTCAGTGCTGGGTACTGCTTGGAGGGCTGGTCCAGGCTGGTGCCAACCACTGTGCCCCGTGACTCCTGACACAGTTTAAGGGCATTTCCAAGGCACCAGCAACCAAAGCTCAGTGCTCTGGGCTGATCCAGTACCATGGAAGCCCATGCCACCTGCCTGCCCTGAGTTAAGTCTACAGTGAATCATGGGAAGCAGGAGCTCAAGACTCTAAGGATCCTGTGTCTAAGCCACGACTCGTTGATGCACGCTTCGCTTCCCCTGTGCCGTCTTGCGAGGCGATTCATGAATCAACCCCTGAGCCTCATTCCTCACCGTCTGCCTGCCCTCCCAAGGTCGAACCGTGCCTGGTGCTCCCTCCGGGCGCCGGGAGGCGCGACAGCCCACTGAACCTGTAGCAGCGGCCGGGCCTGCCTTCTGGATGAGCAGTAGGACTGAGCAGCAGCAGGAGCACTGTGCCCACGGAGGGACACCAGAAGCCCCTGCGTGGCAGACACCTGTGACGCGGCCATCACGCTCTCTGAGAACAGCAGGAACCAGGAAGGAGCTCAAATGCCCCGAGGTAGAAGCCGCAACAGGATTAGGGCCTGGATGTGGGCAGAGCCGGTCCTGGGTCTCGGGTCCTGGCTGATTCTCACCCGCTGTGTCCTGGCTCCTGTGGCAGGAGACCTGAGAGGGTTTCCAGGCTGTTCCGCAGGGACCCTCACCCAAGCTCCTTCCAGAAAGGGCAAGACGAACATTTACAAGACTCTTTCTTAAAGGAAAGAGTTTGTCACTCCTCAAGATTTCTGCGGTGGGTTAATTTATTGCTCACAATACGTTTGGCATTTTTCTTTTCCATTTTTTTTTCTTTTTGGTATGAGGGATTGAACGTGGGGAGCTCTGCCACTGAGCTACGTTGCCAGTCCTTCTCATTTCACGTTCTGAGACAGGGACTCACTCAGATGCTGAGGGTCTTGCTAATTTGCCCAGGCTGGTCTCAAACACGCAATCTTCCTGCCTCAGCCTCCTGAGTTGATGGGATTATGTATGTGCACCACAATGACTGGTCCGCTTGGCATTTTAAAACTCTCAGACTGCTGACTTTGTTCCTTTATGTCCTTTCCCAAAAAGCAAACCCATGGCTCTTTCTCCCCAGGTGACAAAAGGCTCTGACCTTCTTTTGTCCCCAGCCATGGTCTCCCCACTGTCTGCAAGAAGCATTTGATTCTTCAGGGACAGGTCTGTAATAATTGGGATCTTATTGAATTTGACCCAAAATATCTTATCAGACCTAAAATGTGTGTGTCTATTGCTCAGTAAAATGATCACAGCTGGCTCGTGTTTGGAGATGAGACTCCGGTACGGTGGTCTTGAGTGCCACTGTCGATGATGGAATAAGTTGACACTTCCAGTCCAGAGAGACCTGGAAAGCCCCCCGGAAGTGCCCCAGAGTTCTAGAAGGACTTTCAGATTTAAAGACTCTTAAATCTCAACAATACAAAATAACCCAATTTATGAATGTTCTAGAGATCCGAACCAGCACTTCACTGAAAGGGCAGGGATGGCAAATGGGAGGAGATGCTCAATACCACGTCATGGAAAATGGCATTCAAGCAGTGAGCCCACCACGTGACCATCGGGATGCCGTGGCCCATGGCCTGAGGTGCCGGCGAGACGCCAGCCGGCAGCCCTGAGTACCCTGAGAGCGCTCCCGGGAGGCCCGCACAGCTTCTCACACCAACACTGCCGCTGCCAGAGTGACCAGTCACACCTCCTGGTGTTCACCCACAAGAGGCGAAATACTGTTCACCAGACACACACCGGGGTTTGCAGCACATTCGTTCATCACTGCCAAGACTTGCGAGCAACCGACACCTGTGGTGGGCAGTGGACACACAGGCCGCATGGGTCCCCACGGTGGGGAGAACGCAGCATGGAGAAGCAGGCGCCATCAAGCCACACGGAGCCACGAGGACCCTGCCATGCACGCAACTGCCTGGAAGGAGCCTCCCCAAGGGCTGCACCTGGTGACGCCAGCTCCGTGACACTCTGAGCAGGCCAAGCTAGGTGGCAGCAGACAGTGGAGGCCAGGGGCTGAGGGAGGCTGAGGAGAGGGCAGGCGAGGGCATCCCCTGGGCGCAGACTGGTCCTGCGCAGGGCACTTGGCCTTGCGCCTCTGTCCAGGTGCACAGGCGTGCTTCACGGGGTGAAGCCCCGGTGCTGTGGACTTTGGACGGTTGGCTCTCGTGGTGGCACATGCGCTGTACTGATGCACGACGTTGTCATTCTCATGAGCAGAGCTGCTCATGACTTGCTTTGACCAACACAAGTGGTGACGTGAGCTGTGTGTGTTCAGGTCCGAGTTCTCCTTCAGCCTGCCAGCTCCTGTGACACCTTTGTGGTCCCAAGACCCCTGCAAAGGGGCCCAGTCCAGCCCACTGAGCAGACAGACCCTTGCTTTCATCATCTTAGGCCACACTGAAGAAGGACCCCAGACTGGGGCTTACGCAATGGGAACATGAGCCCCACACGGGAGCAGGTGTGGAATGCCACCCACCTGCAGGGTGAGGGCTGTGGGACACCTTTCCTGGGGACAGGGCCTGAAGCCCAAACCTGACTCGCTCCTCAGCAGACGACTGCCCAGGCCCGACTGCTGGACCATGCAGAGCTGGGGGTAGTGGCTCCGCAGCTAAACGACCTGCATTTGTAGAGGAGCCCTCCCCACTCTGTGAGTGTCCCCTGGGGTCACCTCAGAGAACAGGCTGCCCCTGAGGGTACTCAGGGACCTCTGCCCACCCGAAGCTTTTAGAATCTGAACTGTGGGTGTGCTCTGGTTCTGAGTCACAAATGACGCTAGCGTGGCAACCCTTCCCGCTGGGGATGACGGGGCCAGCATGGGTTTCCCCAGGAGGGTTGGCCCTCCATGCCCGCAGCTCTGCACCCCAGGTTCCACCAACAACAGGTCAAGATGTTAGAGAAGCTCCAGAATTCTGAAGTGTAGAGCCCAAACTTGTCAGGAGCCCCAATGCTCAGGGCTCTGCCCCCACCCAGCCTCAGCCCCCACGTGCCCAGCACAGCCTGCTGGCATCTCCGCCCTGTGCTCTGCAGGGACCTGGGCTGGTTGGGTCTGCACCAACATCACAGTCGTTTTCCTCTCCCTATTCCCTGAGCAACGCAGTCCAATGGCTATTTACTTAGCACTTACAGGATGCGAGGCATCATGGGCCACCTAGGGATGATGTGAAATTTCTGGGAGATGTGTGTAGGTTTTATGCACCCACATCTGAGCCTCTGAGGTTTTGGTACCTGTGGGGTCCTGGAACCAATCCTGGGGACACCTGGGTAAACTGTATTCTCTTGTCATTCTGTGACCTCTTGATCTGAGGTCAGGTTTGGTTGCCGTAGCATCAAGGTCAGGATTGACATGAATGTCCTTCCCACGCCAGACTGGTGCCTTCCTGTGAGTGTCGGAGGCCAGGAGACAGGACAGATGCAGAGACCCTGCATGGATCCTGGCTGGTGACTGGGGAGTCACCGACCGCTGGGGGTCCTCCAGAGCTCCAGAGGGAGGAGAAGGCCACCGGGGGTTCTGTGAAGAAGACCCTGGCACCCAGCACATGTGCCCCTTGGGGGAAAGCTGCAAGAGGATTCTGGAGGGTCTCAGACGCTCAAGGTCGAGAGGTTGAAGAGGATTCCAGGGCTCAGTTTATGCCCCACAAGACACAGGAGCCTCCTGCAGGGCCCCACATAAGGTCCTTCTGCAGAGCGCCGGCAAGCAGAGGAGGTGGACGCCTCTGCGCAGGCGCGAACGCGCATCCCACACACTGCTCTGCGGCAGACGTCGCGGCCCCCACCTGAAGGTCACCTGCTCTCTGTCCTGCCGCTCCTCCAGGTGTTGCCGAGAGTAACATCTGGCCATGAAACGCACGCGAATCGCGGTCATCCATTGTTCTGCAGGCTGCCAGGGGCCTTGGGGGAGGACATTAGCTGGACAGGGGTGCCGGGCAGAGGCAGCCCGCGCTGACAGCGTGCTCACGCGCCGGCCCCGAGCGGCGGCCCGGCCTCTCCTGCTCTTCCGTTCTCGCCGGGCGGGCACTGCGCTGCTCCAGGCACCGCCCCTCGGGGCCGGCCAGCCGGGTCGCAGGCGCCGGTCCCGTGGTAGGTGCCCGAGCATGCAGCCAGGCGGGAGAGGAGCCCGCTGCCTCTGCCAGCTCACAGCAGGTCGCAGCGCGCCTCCATCACTCCGGCTCTCCCTCCTGCTCGCCCGCTCCCGCATCACGTGCTCACCATGCCCAGCAGCAGGGCGGGCGGGCCGGTCTTGCTGCTCACAGAGACACAGCGCCTGCAGCATGTGGAGGAAGCGGCGGGAGCAGGGGGCCTCGGCCTGTCTGCCTGTCTCTCGCCTCAGCAGAAGCCGTCGCGTGCACCCTGCCAGGGTCACCTCACTGCCCTAACACCTGTCCAGTCCGCACTCTCTTTGGGAAGTCCCTTTCCTGGCGAAGCCGCACTCCTGGCCTCTTTGTGGCCCTCACAATACTGACAGTTTAAAACTTTTGCTCTTGTATGCATCTTTTCTTTGGGTAGATTTTTTGAAAACTAGACACTTAGTCACCTCTCTTGTCTGTGACACTATCTGTCCTCAATTGGTCAGTGGCTCTTGGCTTCTTTTGCCCTGAAGATCCCTCTGCCCCAAGTCTGTGGTTGATCTGATTTCCTCAGAACAAACCCCAGCAGCTCCAGAGACTCCACCGGATGTGGGAAGAGGGACCAGTGGCCCTGGGCAGCCCTGGAGAGAGGGCTGGTCCTGCCCTCCGGACACAAGAGCCCACGGTAAGGATTAGCAGGCTCTGAGACTTGGGAGAGGGTACACGGGTTGGATGCCTGAGCTCCACAGTCAGCCCGAGACTTGTAGACTGAATGCTTTTTTGGACTGGCAATTTGACAGCCAAATTTTACCTCTCAACTTCAGACAGCAAATAACTTTTATGGTGCAGAGAAAATTGATCCCTCTTCTTGAGAGAAGTCTTCCAAGAAGTAAAAGGTAGCCTAGAGAAGGTGCCTGCCAGAGGTCACCTTGATTCCTCCCACAAGCGGTTCCCAGAGTGGGCCATGCAGACAGCCACCTCCAGGGGCCTTCGGGTGTCCTGCATCTTTAGAAAAGCTCAGGAGGATGGAGCAGAGACCCACTGCGAGGTCGCTGGCTTCCAAAGAGCACTCCTCTCTTTCATTGGTGGAGGCTGCAGGTGGATGCTGCAGCTTGGGGGGCGTGGAGGGGCAGGCCAGGACCTACCGTTCACAGACATGGGGCCGCCTGGGCAGGCAGGTATGTGGGCAGGTAGGTCTTTTCTCTTACGACCCGTGCTTTTGGTTCATGCCATGTTCTTAGGCCAGGTGTTGCCGTGTAGGTATCAGTTATCAAGCTCTTGATTGTATTGTCACTCTTTGGAGCTTTGCCCTCCCACGAGCTGATTCCCCTGTGGAGGGTGGAGTCACTGTCAGCAGCTGGGACATAGTAACGTGTCCGTGTGTTGTTATGCACACTAACATTTTAGCACCTGTCAGAAACCTGTGCCCAATAAACTGCTACATCCATCCATCCATTCTAAGGCAAAATTACCAGCAAAATCTGAATTTCTAAATCAGTATTGTGTAATAATAGTGCAACCAGCCTGTCCCAGAACCATGAGCTATTCCCAGTACCCCTTTCTTAACATTTTGCTGAGCAGAATCTGGGTACCTTGGGCATTCTCTCCCCTGAAGTCTCAGGGAGGCAATGAGTTCATGTCGGCATGATTTTAAGAAGCTGTCCATCATCCACCAAGTACTTACTACATGCTAGGTTGTGCCAGGGTCTAAGGCACAGATGAGATTCCTGCCTCGGTGGCACTCTCCATCCTGTAGGTAAGCTCCACAGAGGGCAGGCGCCTGCCAGGCCAGTGGTGTAGCCCCCACTACGCAGATTACCCCCAGACACTTGAAGAGTTCAGACCAGAAATGTCCACGTGCAGGCTCACCCTCCCGGGTTTGGGCCAGCCCTGCTCAGGAGTGCGTGCTAAGAAGGTTTACAGGGACGGAGATCTTAGGTCATCTCCATTTGGCATCACGGGACGTGTGGTTAATCAGGGGTGCATACCCCTCAACCCGTGGGACTCCAGCCTCTTAGTCTCATCAGATTTATCTTGGACCCATGGCGGCATCAACTGGTGTGCAGGAGTCTGCACTGCCATACCCTAAGGTACAGATTGGAGAGAGGGCTTGCTCTAAGGTTTGCCAGATTCATTGTTTAAGTCGTGGTCAGAGCCTTGCCCCTTACTGCCTACCATTTGGGCGAGGGCAACATCCGGGCAGCCCTTGTTACTAGTGACAGCTCGTCCTTCAGCTATACCACAGTGCATTTTAAGCCACAAAGTATTAGTTCAGTGTTTCTAGAGCTAGCTTGCCAGTGGTGCAGTATCACACTGTGGTACCTGTCTGTCACATTATGTCTACGGACATGAGTCTGTGTTAGCAAGTCCCTCCAGACAAGGGCTTGAGACTTCAGTTTACATCTCTGACATGCTAAACACACACCTCTTGGCACAGCAGTGGGAAGACTATTCAGAATGAAGTACAAAATTAGGTGGAGATTAAGACTTGGTAGGCACGGATAAATCCTTGACTTTTAAATGAATGCCTCATAAACACAGAGCAGGGGTCTTCATTCTGGTTAACTAGTACAGTCAATGAGGATTGGATCCCTCCACGTTGCTAGCAAGTATTTCGGATGTGAACGTGTCTAACGCTGTGAACATCCTCATCTGCCTGTCCATGTGGACATACACGCTCATTGTTGGGAGCTATCTAGACCTGGCTCAAACTCAACCTGATAGAACAAAAGCCTTAGGTTTTCCCTTATATACTTCCCAAAAGTGGACGCAGTGGAGGGGAGTCTTCTTGTTGTTTTTCCTTTCTTTTATCATTTTATGTATTTACTCAGTGGTGTCAGTGATTGAACCCCGGGCTCTTCAGGATTTATAATAATACCAGTAATGACCTTGCCATGCTTGCTGTTTACCCAGCAGGCCTACGGCACAGGGTGTCCATGCACAGGGCTCTGTAGACAGAGTCCCACTGGGACGGACAGGGGACTCCATGACCTGACTCTGGGTGGTTTTGTTTACAGAGTGCTAAGCGGCAGCAGAAAGCCTGCTTGGCACCTAAGCGGCAGCAGAAAGCCTGCTTGGCACCTAAGCGGCCGCCTGCGTGGCTGTGAAAGCTGACTGCGGCTCCACATCCGCGCCCTGACCTTCTTGCGTGTGGTCCTGCGTGCTCCCCCTGACTCTGAACCACGAGGACCCTGGAACCCTGCAGGGCCATGGGAGGGGCTGCAGCGGCAGTGCTGCCCAGGAATGTCCGTTGCGCCGGACACCTCAGGAGGGAGGCTGTTGACTGGGCATGAGGCTCTGTTTCCAGACCAGCACTGACCCTACGTGCGAGAGCTGCCGGGGCTCCTGCAGGCCTGCTGGGAGGGGCCTGGCCACCGTCTGCCGTGGCCTGGACGGTCAGGCGTAACTGGCTTCAGGTGCTGGTCTCTTGGCCTCATCTTCTGTCATAAACATCCGCAGTCCGGCAGTGTGTGCCCGTGGACCAAGGCGATCAGACCAGGGCTCCCGCTTCAGGCTGCACTCCGCACGTGGGGGACTCTTCACTCAGCGTCCATTTGGGTGGCATGCTGTCATTACTAGTCCAGCTGGGGCCCTCGTCACCACGGATGGTATGACAGGAATGGCACGGGGCTCCAGAGCGGGAGCACGCAGCCTGGCTGCGTCACACCAGCATGCGAGGTCACACTGATAAACTTCATTAGTAGTTTAGCATGTCAAAATCAGCCACGTAAGGGTGTAAACAGCCCCAGAATCTGAGCGGAGCAGCACTCGGCCATCTGCCGTGTGTGCCGGGGCTGATCTCACTGTGGGCACTGATTTCCACTCCCCTCACCAGATGAGAGCCGCCTTCATCAGCCGCTGTCCCCAAGCTGCAGGACTGGAGATGTCAACAGCTTGCACTGCTGCCAGGAGGGCCCAGGGCCCCAGCACCGTGGGAAGGGAGGCAGCAGCTGGCGGGGCCTGGGACCCCTCCATCCACCTCCCTCTCTCGCTGCAGGTGTGAGGACTGACCATCCTTCACTACGAGCAAGGCACCCTGGAGCACAACGATGGGCTTCCCTCTTGTGGCCCAGGACAGGGGACTTCACCTTTCTTCTCCCCTGCCTTCCCTGCCCACCTGCACAGCACTGCGTTCAGACAAGCCCCACTTAGCCACACTGCCCACCTGACCAGCAGGGCCACTGAGGGGAGCAGAGAGGTGAACCCGTCTGTCTGTCCGTCTTCATTTAAGCTGCCTGGCCCTTGGAGAGCGCTCCGCGTTCACTGGTGGGAGCCAGGAGCACCTTGGCAACTCATAAAGCTGTGAGGAATTATCCCCCAGTCGGGAACAGGAAGAAAGTCTCTATCACCCTCCGCCACCCAGGGAGCCAGGGGAAAGGCCCCAGAGTCCAGCCCAGCTCAGAGGCTAGTCAGTGTAATGGAGCCTGCAGTCACGGAACGGGCCACTGCCTCCGGTGAGCACACCTCTGTGTGGGCTAGTGTCGTGTTCAGCTTCTGGTGACCGTCACGCTGGTTTTGATTCTGGGGTCCTGACCCCATGGGCCGTGGAGTTTGAGAGGATTATGCACCCAGAAATGTCACGGGGCCCTTCTGGGTTTCTCTGATCAGCCACGCGTGAGCAGTGGTGGCAGGGACAGAGTCACGACAGGCGTGAGCCTCCTTTCTGATTCAGGGTGGTGGAGCCGGGCTCAGGGGCCCTGGAAGCCGGCCCTCCTGGAGCAGGCTCCTCGCCCTCTCCCCTCCCGCAGGCTGGTGCTCAGCATGCACAGGCGGGGCCAGAGCAATCGTCCTTGGACCAAGCTGTGCTTGAGGAGAGGCCAAGCTGGTCAGTCCCGTGAGTGTCACTATGGCACCTGGCTGAAAGTGTGGACCAGTGGGGGTGCGACCCCAGGAGAGGCCGGGGACTGAGGTGGAGGATGTCAGGGTCCCTGGGCACCAACATCGTCCTCTCCGCCACAGGGCAGCTCCCTGTGTGCAGCACCCTAAAGTGGCATCAGGTCCCCTCCCAGCACCCGGGGACCCTGTCCCTGCCCTCAGGGATAGGAGGGCACCTCCACCCAGGGACCGATGCCACGGCACAGGGCCAGGCAGACACGTTGCAGGTGGCCACAGCCAGGTCCTCTGCAGGAAGGAGGCGAGTGCAGGGTGGTGTGGGCGCCGGGCCAGTGTGGGTGCAGAGCGGAAGCAGGCTCGGTCCCCACTTCAGTGGCACGGGGGCTCCCGGGGGCCATCTGCCCCACACTTACTGCACCACCCACTGACAGGGACAAGGAGGCAGCTGGGTGAGCCGTGGGGGACCCACTGGGGTCCAGGAGTCACTGCAGGTGGGACCTCTTCCCCTGGCTGCGGGGCAGAGCCCTTGTGTGGCGGGCTCAGGGCCTGAGGGTGTCGAGCCGAGAGAGAGGCCACCAGGAGCCTCGCCTGCTGCCCCTCGGGTCCCCCACGCTGTTGCTCCCACAGGGGCAGGACCATGAGAGCAAACGCAGGGGCAGCGTTCCGTGGCTGGAATTTCTCCATGAGTTTGGATTATTTTTGAAAGATCGTATTTGTTTTCATAAGAGGAGATGCACCAGGGCAGAAGACGGAATGGAGCCTCAGAGTCTACCAAGAGGGCCACGCGCCCTGGACGGCAGCTCCCAGCCCTCGGCTGACCCTCCGCCCTGCAGGGCAAGGCTGGGAACTTAGAGTCTACCAAGAGGGCCACGCGCCCTGGACTGCAGCTCCCAGCCCTCAGCTGACCCTCCGCCCTGCAGGTCAAGGCTGGTCTGTAGGTCAGTAGGGAACCTGAGGCTCTGGTGCGGACAGCAGGTACCCTCCTCCTCCCTCCGTCCCTCCCTCCCTCCTCTCTTCGTCTTTCCTTCCTTCCTTCCTTCCTCCCTCCCTGCCTGCCTTCCTCCCCATCTTCTCTCCTGCTTTCCTTCTTTTCTTTCCTCCCTCTCTCCCTCCATCCCTCCCTCCCTCCTTTCTCTTCGCCTCCCCTCCTGCTTCCTTCTTTGGCTCCTTTTCAGACAGTTCTGCAGAGCCCCTGCCCAGTGCCCTGCCCTCCGTGCCCGGCAGCCCTGATGCTCTCTCCCTTCCTGCTTTTCATCTGCACTATTGCTCACTGGCGTCTTGGGGCCCCAGGAGCAGCTGAGATAGACAGAGTGTGTCCTTCCTATTGTGAGCATCCAGAGTCTCCCGGTGCTGCTCAATTGAAAACATGGTCACAAAGAGAAACAGGAGGGCCACACATCTGCACTGGCAGAGTGTGGTCCACAGAGAGCCGACGGTGCAGCCTGTAGCTCAGGAATGACAAGACATGGCACAGGCTCAGGGGAGGCTTCGGAGCAAGAGGGGTGTTAGTGGCTCTGTGAGTTCAGAGAACAGAGTCAAAGGCAGCTCCCAGCTCTCCTGAGAGGGAGAAGACAGCAGGGTTGGCCAGTGAGGTCCATGCCAGCGGCTGGGCAGGAGCAGCGCTTGCTGGGTCAGGGAGTGGGGTGGGTGGTGGCCCACGCCAGCTCTGCAGACGCTGCTGACCTAATCAGCTGCCAGCCAATCAGGCTGTCCCGTGAAGGCACCGCCTCCTTGGCTGGCGGCCGTGTGTCCAGCGCCCTCAGGAGTCTGCTGCCGGCCCCCAGCCCACACGCACACACCCACCCGTTACTTCTGTGTGGCCATGAGGCGTAAGAGCAGCCTGGCATTCCCGTCACGGTTGCTGGGGACCAGCTCACTCCAGGCGCGATGCAGGAGGGTCGTGTTGGAGGAACCACCCAGGTGGGAGGAGGCCGGCCACAGCCTCCGCCTGTGATGGGATCTGAAGAAAACAGTATTCGCGAGTGACGCACGGGTTGGTGCCCTGTGCCCACTCTGGGCCAGCCCCCATCCCCTGGACTCCAGTGTGTCCCTTTTGAAAGTGTAGTTTCCATTTTGCCTTTATTAGAAAGCTCTGGGTTCATCCAGGAAGGACTCAGTGGGCCACCGGTAGTAAGAGCGGTCAGTGGGGCCTCTTCCGCTGATGCGTGCCCTGGGGTCAGTGCCCTGAGGTCAGGAGGAGGCTGCAGCCCTTGCCTGTGGCTAGCTGCCCCTGGAATTCACTTTCTGTAAAACTGAGGGAATGAATGCAAAACAAACACAAAGGGAAACAAGACCGTGTGTGCTGAGTTTGCCGTTTGCAAAGGGCAGTTCTCCTGGGTGACATGGGAGCACATCGCAGGCAGTGTGCCAGGAGGGCACCTTGGTGGCCACATCTCAGCTGTTGCCACCAGAAGCAGGGTCACAGCAGACCCCTCTTGCCCCCGGGAGCCCCCCGATTCAGTCAGGTTTGCAGACCCAGGTGCCCCAGCTGAGCTCAGGTGACGCCTGTGACAGCAGGTGACACAGGTGACAGCAGGTGCTTCCCAAGCCCTGTCTTCTGGTGTCTGTGGTCTCGGAATTGCTGCAGGAGAGGCCCGGCCGTCAGAGGCTGTCTTGGAGGGACAGGTCTGGGAAGGGGTCCTGAAGCTGGCGCCAGCACCTGGGCAGAAGCTGTGGTAGACACCCAGCAACTCCCTCGTCTTGTAAAGGGTCCTCTTTGCCAGAGGCCAGTGCCTGCTCCTCAGGGGCAGTGCTCCACCACATGGCCTACCCCAGCCTGTCGAGTGTCCCCCTTCAAACCCCCAATGACGCTCACGGGACAGAACCACGTTCTGCAGTCACCACAGCCGTGGCACTAACCAAGTCTCTCTGTTCAAGTGACCTCATCTTGTGGTGGCTGGCTTTCCCCATCTGTAACACAAGATGAACACGAGCCCTGCTTCCAGGGGGTTGATGGGAGCTAAGTGCCTAGCACAATGAAAACACGCTGCTGCTCCTCCATGCACAGGCACAAAGTTGACATGACCCACATGTGAACTACTACAGTTACTGTGTCAAAATGTCTCACATAAACTGTGGTATATATACACAATGGAATATTACTCAGCCATAAAGAAGAATGTGATTATGGCATTTGCACTAAATGGATGGAATTGGAGACTATTATTATAAGTGAAATAAGTCAATTCCCCCCAAAAAGGCTGAATGTTTTCTCTGATAAGTGGATGATGATACATAATGGGGGTGGGGGATTTGTGAGGATAAGAGAAGAATGGAGGAACTTGGGATTACATAGAGGAAAATGAGGGGGTGGGTATGACAGATGGTGGAATGAGACAGACATCATCACCCTGTGTACATGTATGATTACACGAATGCTGTGAATCTACATCATGCACAACCAGAGAAGCAAAAAGTTGTACCCCATTTGTGTACAATGAGTCAAAATGCAGTCTGTTAAAAAAAAAAAAAAAAAAACTGTCTCAAGTAAACCAAATGCACACTGGGGGTCGCCTCCTCCATCCCATCACAATGTCGAGTGGGGCAGATGTCAGACGGACAGGACGCGCCTTGCCTTCAGGTCCTGTCCAGCTGGGAGGGCACAGGAAGCTGACTGGCCCACTTCCGGTCTGCAGAGCGCCAGATCCCTGCAGGTGTTGGGCTCCACCAGGGAATGAGAACCTTGTGCTCTGCTTCGTTCTAGCTGAAATGTGGATTCACATGACAGCGGACACCTTGCTCTTCACCATGTGCCACTGAATGCTTTGATAGCGTATTTTAAAAAAGGAATGATAAATGTAAGTTCAGGAGGAGAGAAACCTAAATCTCCAGTTACTGAAACCATGACGTAAGGAGCTCTCCTGGAAACAGTTCAAATATCTCCCAGCTGACTTGGGACAGGGCCCTGCCTGGGTGAGTGCTTCACAAATGCCCCTAGAAACACAGACACGCTTCCCCGTCACCTGGTCACCTGGTCACCTGCTCCTTTGGGCTGCTGCGCTCTCCTCTGGCAGCTTGTACCTGAGATCCGGAGGCAGTGGCACCAGCGTGTCCTCGGGTGTCCCAGGTGGCGTGGAGGAAGCAGACCTCGGATGTCCCAGGTGGCATGGAGGACAGCAGACCTCCAGGTGTCCTAGGTGGCTTGTAGGCAGCAGACCTCAGGTGTCCCAGGTGGCGTGGAGGACAGCAGACCTCCGGGTGTCCCAGGTGGCATGGACGACAGCCGACTTCCGGGTGTCCCAGGTGGCGTGGAGGCAGCAGACCTCTGGGTGTCCTAGGTGGCTTGGAGGCAGCAGACCTCCGGGTGTCCTAGGTGGCTTGGAGGCAGCAGACCTCAGGTGTCCCAGGTGGCATGGAGGACAGCAGATCTCCAGGTGTCCCAGGTGGCGTGGAGGCAGCAGACCTCTGGGTGTCCTAGGTGGCTTGGAGGCAGCAGACCTCCGGGTGTCCTAGGTGGCTTGGAGGCAGCAGACCTCAGGTGTCCCAGGTGGCGTGGAGGACAGCAGACCTCCAGGTGTCCCAGGTGGCTTGTAGGCAGCAAACCTCGGGTGTCCCAGGTGGCATGGACGACAGCAGACTTCCGGGTGTCCCAGGTGGCGTGGAGGCAGCAAACCTCGGGTGTCCCAGGTGGCATGGAGGACAGCAGACCTCTGGCACCTGTGACAGTGGCATCAGCAGCAGCTGTGCCCGAGAGGAGACCTCTGGGTGATGGGAGTGGGCCAGGAGAAGAGCCCTCCCGGCCTCCATGCAGTTGGGGCACCTGGGGCAGCAGGAGAATATGGGAACATATTTCTTTTGCCCTATTTCCTATAAAAAATTACATATTTTTAAGCAATTTATGTCTTACCTTTTCTTCTAAATTGCCTTTCTGTTCTTACTTTATATTTCCATCTGTATAGTTTTACCAGAATTTTACTTTCTAACTCCTAAATCTGTCAGATCTCTTGCCACTGAGGTTTAAAGTTCACTTACTTTATTTCTATGGTGTAAAATGTTTGATTATTTTCCATGGACTCCAGTTCCATCCTAAAAATCTCTTTGTTACCACACAGTTTTTCCAACCAACTTGATTTTACTTACTTTTAGAATTTCCATCTGGAAATGCCAAGCTCTGGATCCCCTGTACGTCTGGATCTGTCCTCCTTGTGGCTTCCCCTTGCTATTTTGTGATTCTATCCTTCTTTCTAGTATGCTTGGTACTTTTCTCCAGTCTTGGACATCACATGAGGAAAGCATTGTTGCTCTCTGTGGTAACCTCACCAGACAGCTTTAGTTTCACTGCAGGTGGATGAGTCTGCAGATTAGCCCAGTGGAGATAGGATTAGAGACTTTGAAATGGCCATTCTACATCCAGTTAGATTTTTCTCCCAAGGAATGGACTTTTGTGGGTCTCAGTTGATAGCTCAGGGTATCCACCAAGGTGTCTCCTCCTGGGAGGTCACTGGACTCCATTTTTCCTAGAGCCACAAGTGACTGAACACAAAACTCAGTTGAGTTATTGGCTCTTAACTATGGCTTTCCATGGGCGTCTGGCATTTTGTCTGGTGTACCTGAACTTGGAGGTGACAACATACCTGGAGGATTCACACCACCTAGAGTCCAGGTCTCTGCTCCTGTCTGCACCCTGTGCACCAGATGGAAGGACTCTGTGGAGGAAGATAGAGCAAATGCAGGAGATGGGCCTTGATGTTAACTGGGCCCAGCAAGCCCTGGCTTCCTATTTATTCCCTATATCTCCAGGCTGAGTTTGGATTTAACCTGCGGTTTTGTACTTGATGGAATATGCACCAGCCAGTTTGCTACATCACGAAGACTTCGGCAGACAAAGTCATTTGTTTCTAAAATCTAGAATCCGCATAAGTAAAGAGTGGCAGACTGAGTACTGTAGGAGATCTGTAACCGTAGTGACCTGGAGAGCTGAAGCAGAAGAATCAAGGACAATCTAGGCAATTAAGTGAGACTGTGTCTAAAATTAAAAAGGAAAGCAGATGTAAATGAGGATCAATGGCGGAGCACTGTGTTTCATTTCTCAGAAACAAATGAAACAGAAAAAAGAGCAACTACAAAAACAGAAAGAAAGAAAAAAAGAAAAACAGGCAAGATGACCACGATGACTGCCATGATATCAAACATGATGACTACCATGATGACTACATGATGACTGCATGATGACTACATGATGACTAATGACTACACGATGAATACATGATGACTACATGATGATTACATGATGACAACATGATGACTACATGATGACTGCATGATGACTGCATGATGACTGCATGATGACTACAATGATGACTACATGATGACTGCATGATGACTACATGATGACTATATGAGGACTGCATGATGACTGCATGATGACTACCATGATGACTGCATGATGACTGCATGATGACTACCATGATGACTACATGATGACTACCATGATGACTGCATGATGACTACCATGATGACTGCATGATGACTAAATGATGACTACATGATGGCTACATAATGACTACATGATGACTACCATGATGACTACATGATGACTACATGATGACTACATGATGACTACCATGATGACTACATGATGACTGCATGATGACTGATTACTACCATGATGACTGCATGATGACTACATGATGACTGATGACTACCATGATGACTACATGATGACTGCATGATGACTGCATGATGACTACCATGATGACTGCATGATGACTACCATGATGACTACATGATGACTGCATGACTACATGATGACTGCATGATGACTACAATGATGACTACATGATGACTGCATGATGACTGATTACTACCATGATGACTGCATGATGACTATATGATGACTGATGACTACCATGATGACTACATGATGACTGCATGATGACTGCATGATGACTACCATGATGACTACATGATGACAACCATGATGACTACATGATGACTACATGATGACTACCATGATGACTACATGATGACTGCATGACTACATGATGACTGCATGATGACTGCATGATGACTACATGATGACTACATGATGACTACATGACTACATGATGACTGCATGATGACTACATGATGACTGATGACTACCATGATGACTACATGATGACTGATGACTACATGATGACTGCATGATGACTGCATGATGACTACATGATGACTACATGATGACTACATGACTGCATGATGACTACATGATGACTACATGATGACTGATGACTACCATGATGACTACATGATGACTGCATGATGACTGCATGATGACTACATGATGACTACATGATGACTACCATGATGACTACATGATGACTGCACGATGACTGATTACTACCATGATGACTGCATGATGACTACATGATGACTGATGACTACCAGGATGACTACATGATGATTGCATGATGACTGCATGATGACTACCATGATGACTACATGATGACTACCATCATGACTACATGATGACTACATGATGACTACCATGATGACTACATGATGACTGCATGACTACATGATGACTGCATGATGACTACATGATGACCACATGATGACCACATGATACCACGTGATGACTACATGATGACTACATGATCTAACATGATGACTCTGATGATATCTCTTAGCATGACTTCATGATTGCTGGAGGTGTTGGGTGGTAAGCTGGAAGCAGGCAGATGCATGGCGGATGGCAGATGAGCAACCTGACCTCTCTCACCTTGCTGTCCTCTGTGGCATGCTTCCGACTTGTCGACTTGGCCTCAGACACCACAGCACAATGGGTACTGTCCATCACTTTCCTCTGGATTACCCCAAATTTCACTTTCCACCACTTTGCAGGAAGTGCAGAAGAACGTGTTCACCTGTCTTCTGCATGTCCTCATACCTATGTTAAGGGGTGGGAAACATCTGGCAAGATTTCAAGAGGCATTTCAGCTTTGAGAAAATGGTACCTGGTTCTTGCAGTCAAACGAAATGTAAACTAAAATATCACAAGAAATTATTACCCTTATTTTCTAAATTCTGAACTGAAAACAACAAATGCAGCTCTAAATTTTTTATTTTATTTTTTTGAAAAATGCTAAATAGCAAAATAAACTCTGGGTCAACAAGCATCAGCTTCAGACGCTCGCCAGCATAGTCATCCACATGTCTGCACGCAGGCCTCCCATCTGGGCCTTCTGGTCACACAGTGGGAGCTCAGGAGCAGCAGGTCTGAGCCCAGGGGCAAAATCTCTGCTTAAGCAGCCAGGCAGTGACAAGTGGCTCACAGAGGGCAAACCTGTGCTTCGAGGACACAGGGACAACAACACACAGGACTCTCCCTCCAGCCCTGGGCAGGTGGCTTTCACAGGTATTAGTGTACAAGGACCAATGCACTCAGGAACATGGCCCATACCCAAGACTTCATATCCTGTCAAATGTGGGCAAGAGGCACGAGCTCCCCAGGAATGAGCATGGCGCCTGGCCTGTGGGGTCTGGAGAAGGACTCTTAACAGAATGCACAGCTGGATCAGTGAACCAACTCAGTAAAGTATCAGCTTTCCAGAGAAAACAATTACCATTTTTATTCAAAATTTTTAAAGTAAGTTTAAGGAGCATCGAAGACCCTCAGATGCCAACCCAGAAGGAACTGAGAGGCAAATTTCTTTTGGGTGACAGAGGCAGTGCCTGGGCTGTGGAAGGCTCTGAAGGTTCAAGTAAGATGACATGATGACATGCTGGCTGCCAAGGTCAGGTGGAGGTTGAGGGAGCAGGTGGGTGAGGGGCAGACAGCAGAGGAACTGGAGCAGGCTGGGAAGTTTCCTGGAGGACAGGTGTGCATGATACAGATCAGGTATAGTTATACTTCCTTTCATTTATCTAGCTGTGTTTCCCTGCTTCCCACAGTGACTTGAGGAGGTGAACATGCAAGGGTTGGCCTGTGACTCAATTGTCTCTGGGTCTATGGTTTGTTTTTATAACTCTGAATCCAAGGAACCAAGATTAGTAACATAGCCACTGTATAATACATCCAGAGTTTTCTCCACAGCAGATCCAGTTCTGGCTGTGTGCAGTGGTACAGACCTCTAATCCCAGCCGCTCAGGAGACTGAGGCAGGAAGAGCTCGAGTTCAAAGCCAGCCTCAGCCAAAGAAAGGCACTAAGCAACTCCGTGAGACTCTGTCTCTAAATAAAATACAAAATAGGACTGGGGAAGTGTCTCAGTGGTCAAATGCCCCTGAGTTCAATTCCTGGCACCCCCACCTGGAAAAAAATGCCAGTTCTGTGGAAAAGACTCTAATTTAGCAAATTCCCATGTTGATAAGGGAATTTTCCAATATAACCCTAAACTTTATGTCTCATTTGGGAGGGAAAAAGTATATCAATGAAAAAAACACTTGTGAAGGTGACAGGCCAGAGATGCAGGTCCATGAAAAGATTGATATTTAATCATAGGGGTAGAGAATCCTCCCCTCCTGCCCCTGGCCAGCAGGCCCAGAGCCTCTATTGTTAAACAGAATGTTGCAGCAGTAAGAACTGCAGATACAGCCTCTATTTAAGGAGAAATGTTTAGGGAAGTTGAAAGTAAACATAGGAGACAAAAATAAGGATTCCTCAATCCATTTTTGGTTGAATTTTGTGGTGGCCTAAGATAAGAAGCCAATTTTATTCCTTTGCATATGGATATCCACTTTTTCCTACCACCATTTGTTGAAGACACTGTTCCTTGACCTTTGTATATTCTTGGTTCTCTGTTGAAGGCCAGTGGACAATACATGTGTATAAATTTATTTCTGGGACACCTGATCTCTTCCTCTGTTCAATCCATCTGTCTTCACACCAGTGCCATTCTGTTTGAATCACTATAAATCTGGAACATTTTAAAACAGGAAGGATGGTGTCTCCAACTTTGTTGTTCCATTTCAAGATTGTTCTGGATATTCAGAGTCTTTTGTGATCTATATGAATTTTTTAATTGCTTTTTTTCGACTTCTGTAAGACGTGCTGTTGGAATTTCAGTAGGGATTGTACTAGATCTGTACTTTGCTCTTGGTATGGGCATTTCATCCATGTTCTGATCCACAAGGACAATGCCTTCCATTTCTTTGTCCCTCTTTTCTGTTTTTCATCAGTGGTTTGCGATATTAGTCTGCAAGTCTTTTACCTCCTTAAGTAGGTTTATGTCTCAGTATTTTATTCATTTTGGTGCTATTGTAGATGAGATTATTTTCCTAATTTCTTCTTCAGACAGTTTATTAGTATATTAAAACATCACTGATTTTTGTATGTTGATTTTGTTTCTGGTGTTTCTGAATTCATTTATTAATTCTATCAGAGGTTGTGTGTGTGTGTGTGTGTGTGTGTGTGTGTGTGTGTGTGTGCGTGTTTTAAAGTCTTAAGAGTTCCTATGTGTAAGATCATATCAACTTTGAACGGAGATGATTTTACTTTTTTTCTTTCCAGTTTGGAAAGACTTTTATTATTTTTTTTTCTTGCCTGATTGCTTTGGTTAGGACCTCCAGTACCATGCTTAATAAAATTGGTGTAAGCAGAGATCCTGCTCTCATTCTAAATCTTGTTGGAAAAGTTTTCAGTTTCTTACTGAGTATGTTGTTAGCTATGGGTGATTTTCTTGTTGGGAAATGCCAATTAAAAGCACAGGGAGATGTTACTTTATAGGTATTAATAGCTGTCCAGCTGTTATTAAGAAAACAAAAGGCAACAGGTTTTGATGAGGATGTGGAGAAGCTGGGACAATCACAGACTGTTGGCATGGGTGTGAATCATGCAGCCACTGTGGACAGAAGTACAGAGGTTCCATGAAAAAATCTGAAAAGTAGTACAATGTGGTCCAAATCGTCTACTTTTTAAAATGATTGAAATTAGCATCCTGAGAGAGACCAGCACCATTCCAAATAGTCACAATGTGGAAATAATCTAAGTGTCCACTGACAGACAAATAGATACAGAAAATGTGTTACATACATACAATAAGTATGCTTCAGCCTAAAAAAGGAAGGAAATTCTGCCATGAGACTAGATGGTTGACCTTCAGGGCATTGTGAAAAGTGATAAAAGCCAGTCAGAGAAGGATGACTATCACATGACTCCACTCACATTAAAACTCTCCAATGGTAAAACTTGTAACGTTGAAGGATAGTACAGTGGTTGCCAGGGGTTGGGGAGGAGCTGCTAATCAACGCATACAGAGTTTCGATTGCACTAGACAAGTGAATCCTATAGATCTGAATTCTGCTGTGTTGCCTTGTGCTTAGAGATAGTGATACTATGTGAACACTTACAAATCTGTCATGAGAATAGATCTCATGGCAAGTGTTCTCACTGAAACAAAAACGTAGGCAGGCAATATGGGCACAATGCAAGCTGAGAAGTTAAAGAGAATCAAAAGAAGTACTAGAAATAAAAGCACACTAACGGAAATGGACAATGCCTTTGACAGACTCACCATGGAGTGGACACAGGGGAGGACAGAATTAATAAACGGTTAGATACATCAATAGAGTCTTCTCAAGCTGCTGCAAAGAGAAGAGGCTGAAAACCAAACAGAACTTTCAAGAACTGTGGGGCCATTTGAACCGCTGCTACACCTGCTTAACTGGGATATCGGGTTAAAATGAAGAGGGGGTGGGTTGGAAGAAATATTTGAAGTACTAATGGCTGAGAGATTCCCATCATCAATGGCAAACCCCAAATCACAGACCCAGGAGGCTCCGTGAACACACAGCAGTAAACGCCGCCTACAAAGCCATATGAACAAAACACAAGGACTCTGCACATAGGCCTCTCATAGCCAAACTCCCACCAAGCAAAGACAAGGAGAGAAGCTGCAAAAGGCAGAACAGGAGGAGGAGAATGGCAAGAAGAGAGGAGGAGAGGGAGGAGAAGGGGCTCTGTCTAGAGAGGAGAAGGAAGAGTGAGTGTTGGAGCGCCAGGCTTCTCATCAGAAACCACGCAGGTAAGAGGTGAGATGCGCACAGTGGTGAGACAGCAGCAGCAGCAGCAGCAGCAAACCCACCACCTGGCTCCAGGCCAGCCCTGCCGTCACTCAGCATGGAAGGAGAAGCGCATGCTCAAGCCAACAAGTGAGCGCCCAGCTCCACAGAGCTCGAGGGACGGCGTCGTCCAGAAGCGCAGAGTCACGTAAGCAAAGCCAAGCGTCCAGGAACCAACACAGGTGACTTCTCCTCCCTCTCGTTTGGTCTAGGCAGCAGGGGGAGAGTGAGGGCACCCAGGCAGTGAGTGGCCAGAGCGTGTGATTGAGCACGGGGGCTGTGCGTCCTGTTGGGAGGACCAGGGGACACCCGCCCAGCCTCGGGCCCTCGAGGGGCTTGTGGAGTGGTGCCAAGCTCCTGTACAGCGATCTGCGTCAGCACAGATGCTCCTGAGCAAGGGCTGGGCAACCAGCAGACAGGCAGAGTGGAGAGCAGAGACAGAGCAGCCATAGAGCAAAACAGTGCAGAAAAGGGAATTTGCTGACAGTAGATTTTAGGGATTTCCCCCCCACACACAAAAATCAGCTATTTAAGATGATGGATTTGTTAATTTGCTTGATCATAGTAATAATTTAACTGTGTACATTGAAAAATATTGTATACTTCAAATATGTACAATAAAAACCTATAGATTGGATAATATTTTTTCTGTGCAACAAATGTTATATCCTACTAACAATAATCAAAAAAGCTTGACATATTTGTATTAACTATAGATAAACCAGATTTTAGGATAAGAAAATATTCCAGGAGGAAGAGGAGCATCACATCCTGATGGGATGATCGACTCTCTAACAAGGGCTGACTATCCTTAATGCACACAGAGTGGACAGCAGAGTGTAAGAAATGACCAAGAGGACCTCAAGGCAGAACAGGCGACTCTCCTGTCACACCTGGAGACTTAGACCCCCTGAGTAGAACCAGCGTCACTGTCAGTCACCTTGGTGTCAGAACACACTCTTCACCAGCTCCAAGAAGACCTTCTCCAGAGTGACCACTCCCGACCAAACCTGAAGAAACAGGAATCATGCAGCCTGCTCTCAGACCAGGAAGGAGTCAAACAGAAACCACCGAGAGAGAGTGCCCGTGTTGACAGAGGTGAAGGATGTGTGTCTTCACAGCCAGGATGAGCCTGGGGCCTCGGTGTGCAGTGTCACAGGGAGCCTCGGCGGGGAGGCGGGGGTCCCAGTCACTGAGAGAAGGGCAGGGACAGAAGCAGAGCAGGCTGCAGGCAGGGCTACGAAGATGGGAATGCAGAACGAGGTGTCCTCTAGCAGCTGGATAGACTGAGCAAGCCAGAGCTCCCTGGAAGCTTCTAGAAGAAGGCAACCATGACACTTCAGCTTTAGAATTCTGCCCTCTGAAACCAAATGATAAATGTATGTTCTTAGACAACCAAATGTGTGAACTCATTACAGCAGCAGTGAGGGAACGCTTCCTCAGGGATGGCGGCCACCCTGGATGCAGCCTGGCAGAGGCCTGTGGCACTGGCTGGGGTCAGCTCCCCAGCCAGCTGTCCCTTCAGACCACACTGCCTTCAGCCACAGAGAGCTCATCTGCCCTTCTCCTCCACTGGTGGAGTGTGGACACCATCTCATCCAAAGGGAGACCATGGAACCAATCAGTTGAGGAAGGTGAGAGACCCGAGTGTTTCCTGGGATTCCAGAAGACATTCGCTGCCTCCAGAGTTCACAGCCACAGCCTCGACTGGGCCAGATGTCTGCAGAGCCTGGTGCATGGTCATGTGGCTGCTGCTCTGTGTCCTTGACCAGAAAGGCCCTTCCGACCACAGCAAGCATCCCAGCAGACTTTCAAGGGCTGGTCCTGGAACTGCCTCCCCTGCTCAGGAGCCCTGGCAGTGCTTGTGCTGAGCAGGTCTGCCATCAGGGCTGCGGAGCTGAATCTGAACCTAGATAGGACTTCTAGAAAACTTTCAGTAGACTTTCAGATGGGCTGACCATCTGGTGGGTGACCATACTGTGATATTAACCCATGAAGTCTGTGTGATAAAGGAAGTGTGAGAGGTTGTGCAGAACACAGTACACCATGTGGTGTGGGACTGATGTCACTGTGATATGCCATCATAGAATATGTAGTAATTCACAGCAATTGCAACATCATGTTCTCACTCAGTTTCAGTGTTTTTTAACCCAGCTCCTGTCATCTCACTTTCCTAGGAGTCCTCCCTTTATCCTGGTCAAATAATGACTACTTGTTATAGCTATCTCTTGCAAAATCTGATTGCATAAAACCCCCGCAGAACTGTGATGTGCACAGAGCATTTACGTGTCAATTTCAGTGGACACTCACATGTCTGTTGGAGAAAGCTGATTTCCTCTGCCAGGTTCTCTGGATGGCGGCACTTGCTGTTGACACCGTGCTGCAGGACACTGCTGAGCTGATATTGCCTCAGTTCCTGTAATTTTGCTCCTCTCACTCTCCGATCAGATATGCTGGGCATTGACACAAAATCTGAACACATGTTTCTGCTGTAGATTTTGACAGAGTGCTGTTATTTCCTGTATGAGAACAGTTCAATTTCCTGGTCAGCATCTCAGCTCCTCGTACTGGGGTGGGGGATACGATCTTCTTAGCACCCTGAGTGTGGTTTGAACCCTGAAGATGTCTGATGAAGGAAGCGATTGAATTCATTCTTTCTATCCCAAACTTAATGTGGAAATGATTGCTCATCTCTGTGTTCATAAAGTTTATATTGCATTCTGGGGTTTGAAATACAGAAATGTAATTAAAATGTCCCATGTTTTTAACTCTCTGTTGCCTAGTGAGACAGTTTTACAAAGCACAAATGCTCTGAGCTGGCCTGTGTTCATAGCCAGCTGCAGGATCTGATGGCAGTATTTGGTGTGTTATGGAAAGAGCCTGAAACTGAGCAGGACTTACCTTCTTGAGGGAAGAGTCTGAGAGGGGCTGGTGCCTGCTCGCGCCCTCTGCTCTCTGCAGCCTGCATCCTCATTCCCTCCAGGTCAGACCACACCTCAAATTGTCCAAGGCAGTCACCAGGTCAGGGGCGTCTGCATTGTGGCTGGTCAGAACACTAAAAGCTGCAGGCAGCTTCCCAGGAAAGGCCATTTTCTATAGAATGACAAGTGGAGCTTTGGAGCATACATACACTGAAATTCAGTCAAATGTCTTTTCAATTACTTACAACAAAACAACTGTGGCCTATCTACCACCACCCACATCTGTGCCTGTGCAGCAGACAGAGGCTCTCCAAAGGCACACCTGCCCCCGTGGGCATCTCCCAGGGAAAGAAAAAGGACTGGGGTGGGGGCTGGGGTTGTGGCTCAGGGGCACAGCACTTGCCTGAAGGGGTGAGGCACTGGGTTTGATCCTCGGCACCATATAAAAATAAATAAATATAAAATAAAGGTGAAATTCTAAAAAAAATGAGGACCATGGTCTCTACTTTCAACCCTGGGGCTTCTGTTCACATTTGTGTAAAACAGCACTTTACACACTGGGTGTGATTGAAGACCATCAGGTATGTGTCCCTGAATGACATATAAGGTAGGGGTTTCTGGAGCTTTCTGGATGCTTCACAGGGAAGCGAGGAGACAGCCATGTTTGTCAGAGGACGGCCCCATCTGGGGAACCCTGGACAGCAGCCCCAGATAGCTTCTGGACTGTGTAGGTCCATGACTTCTGCCTCAGCCTCACATTGGTAATGAGATGATCTAGTTTTTTTCTAACAGGGTGAATCCTTCATTGTAAAGCCTTAGCAGAAAACCAAGGTCTAAAGCCATGTCGTTAGTCATGTGACATGGACACACGAGCTGTGCAGGTGGACATACTGGAGGGCCACTGGACCCACCTAGAATGGAAAACCAGATGCACCCCAAGCATCCAGTGGCCTTCCTGGTGGGATGTGCCTAGCAGCTGTCCACACAGCAACTCGAGGCTGCTCTGTGTCCCAGGCTCTCCCCTGCCAGCGCTTGGCAGTGTTTGCTCCTTGGGCCAGCAGGTGGGGACATGTCCGTGTGCCCTGCGGCCCTGTGGCCCTGTGCATCAGAGCCCGGGAGCTCTGGGATGCAAGATGTGAACATACTACACGGGAGCAAGACCTGGGGACAGGATGCCCTGCAGGGGACCAAAGCAGAAGGTGTGCCGTGGTCAGCCTGTGGACCTTCCCACTGTGCAGGGCTCCCCATTCACTCTGCTTCCTCAGTCTGTGCACAGCCTTCCCTGCCTGCCTAGGAGCTCTGACAGTGGCTTTCAGGAGGCGCTTGACCAGTGCAGAGCTCAGTGGACGACCACAGCCCAGCTGCGGAGGGGAGGACTATGGACACCTGCTTTGCTCCAGAGGCAAGTCATGCACACACGAGAGAAACCAGGCCCTCTTTCTGCAGGAGGAAGTTCCATCCAAAATGAAAATGCTCACAGCACTCAGAATCAAAGGAAGCCCTGAAGGAGCTTCTGAGTCCTGGCCGAAGGCACTGTCGGGGGCAAATCCCGCCTCGGGCCTTGTGGAAGCACTTCAGTTTTCTGACTTTCTAAGACTCTCCATTTCCTTCCATTCCATTCCATTTCATTTCATGTCAAAGTTACTACTCACTTTTAGAACAACACTGGCCATTATTATAATGACGGCCAACTATGAGGACACAAGCATTCTGCGTGCCTGGGATGACGCTTACTCTGCGTGTCAGGAGCTGGGGGTCCAGGCCTGCAGGCCACCCAGGCTCATGCTGGATGCAGGTGGTGGCCCCTTTTCCTCTGAAAGACTGAGACCTGCCAATGCTCAAACATTTAGCCACCGTTTTTTCCCTGGAGGACATAAACAAGGGCGGAGCCCCAGTCCGTTAGGAAGCCAGTCACGGGAGGGCCTTGTGCCTTCCTTCTACCTGCCAAGGTCTGGAGCCCATGCATCATCCTCCCCTTGACAGCCTGGCCAGTGTGGGTGCTGCCTGCCACGTAGCTGCTTGGAGGAGGGCCTGGGCAATGCCAGGTAAATGGTAGGGTGTGACTGCCCTGGAAGAGGACTTTGGGAGACCGGAAAGTGCTCACCTCCTACACTTTGCTTGGGAGCTCAGACTCAGATGCTGTGGCCTCTGCAGAACCTGACCAGCCCTCTGGGGAGGCTGCAGCCAGGGGCCTCAGTCCATGCCTCCTGATTCCCTCATCTGCCAGCCTTTCTGCCCTCGCCCCTCGCCCTTGCTTCCCTGGGTCCACTCCCATGATAGCCTGGGCACCAAGCCTCAGGCCAGGGGCTCTGTCAGCAGGGTTGGCAGAAGTCACCTGCTTCCTGTTGCACCCAGAGCTCAACCCCAAGCTCCTGTTAAGCCAATGGCCACATGAAATGAGACCCCGCAGGGTGTCTTTGCCTCCCAGATGTGCACCTGAGGCACCAACAGGCCCTCCTGTGCCCTGGGCAGCCCCCAGCCTGGAGCGCATTCCACTCTGCCATCCTGGGAACACACAGTGCTGGGTCCAGGCCAGCTCTGGGCTGGGCAGGTGCATGCTTGGCACAGAGCTGGGCACTTCTGCCCCTGCCTGGGCTGATACCTCAAAAGCACCAGCAGCAGGCACGGCATGCTTGATGTCGATGCGTTTCTAGCCAAGAGGCTGTCGCCCATCAGATCCTTCACCACGTCACCTGGAGGATCACTGATCAGGCCATCTATCAGCTCACTGGGCCATGATCAGGTCATTGGTCACTTCCCGTGTGCTGCGCGTTCCCCACCCCTGAGCTGATTGCCCCGAGCCCCGGGGGTAGACAGCTGCTCGTCTGGGGCAGCTCCCCACGCAGCGCTGGCACTTAGATCTTCTCCGGATCGCTACCTCCCACTTGGAGGCTGAGCTGTTTATTTTTCAGTTTCGTGTCTAGGATTTTTGAGGGAAGGCATTAAGAAAACTTTAAAGTACGTTACATGCTAAACACATGCCACAGTGACTTCTGTCACAATTTGTGGATTTTCCTCAAATCTCTTCCAACCGTGGGGACATATTTGTATTTTCTTCTCTCTGGGACATGGTACTTTAAATGGCGCTTTCCGATTTCCTTTTATGGTTTGAGGCACCAAATCCCATCTTCAGCTCTGGATTTAGTGGAAAGTCACTGCGGCCCTCAGAGAACAGTGCGGCTTGCTGTAGAAGACGGACAGTCCCTCGGGGGACCGCAGGGTTGCAGCTGAGGATCGCATTGGGGCTTTTTCAGGCTTGTTCATCTCAGTGTAGAGGGGTGAAAGCGTACCTGAGATGTCCTGGAGCGGGATGGAGCCAGGTCTGAAGGTGTGACGCTGCATTTCACAGGGGATTGTGAAGAAACACATTTTCTAAAATCACGAGTAGTTCTGGCTCACGTCCGACTTGCTATCCCTTATTAAATCCAATGTTGTTTAAAAGTAACTTAACTCGGGGTCGACGTGTATATTTGGTGTGGTGCGTGGTTCCCAGTGAGAGTCCACATCCCGAGGACTGCAAGGCCTTTGGTTCAGCACTGTCTCCCTGTGCTGTATCTGCAGACTTGTCCGTCACCTCCTTGGCCAGCAGAGCAGGTGCCAGGAACCCCCTGCCCCTTGGCAGGCCAACAACGGGCACTGCCATCCAGGAGGTGGCACGTGGGAACCACGCATGTGGTGGCACAGTTCCGTCCTAGGCAGCTACAGAGAGTGTGCCCCTGGGAAGGGTCCATCTGACCTTGAAGCCCCTGGTCTGCTGTGTTGCTCTTGGACTTGAGCCAGAGTGGTACTCGTGACATTCACTGATCGGGTGCAGGTGGTCCATCCTCAAGACCTACAGTTGGGCTGCCCCTGACCAGAGGGGACTCAGAGCACCATGGACTAGCCAAGGCCAGTAGGGGGTGAGGTGTGTGGCTGAGTCACCTGCTAGTGACAGTGGCCCCTCCCAGCTGTTCCTGACCCATGATGCACTCCCTGCTGAGGGTAGGCTGTCAATCAGATGTCACCTCTCTGTTCAGTGTGCTGAGGCCCAGGCAGTGGGTGTGGCTCGTCTGGGTCTACAAGGGCCAGATGTGCAGGTGTGGCAGGCGTGAGCTGCTGGGTCACTGCCAGCTTGCCCAGTGAACCTCCACGACCCTCGAGGAACTCAAGTCCCTTGAGGAGAACGTCCCCAGTCCCCTCCTGTGATGTCATGTAGAGACCCATGGGAGAATGAGCTTCTCATTTCTCTGTGCCTTGGTTTCCCCAGTTGTCAGTGCTGTGGTCAAAGAGATGAGGGGAGAAGAGAGGCACGTGCTCATGAGGCCTCCGTGTCTTCTCTGTGAAATCGGTGGCCGAGACCAGCCCTGTTCAGCGTTCACGCACTGGTGTGATTCCAGTGGACACAGAGAGCCCGGCACACAGCATTCTGGTCTACCTACCTGACCTCGGGACTGCAGCAGCAATGGAGTCTCTTCCTCTGGGTGCAGCAAGAATGAACAAAGCCCAGGGAATCCTCCCCAAGCAGGAAGGGCAGCTGTGTTTCCCTGTCTGGGGCCGCTTTCCACCCTGAGGGCCAGGCCAGGGGACACTGCCCTGTCCTGAGGAAGTCCGTGGAGAGACCATGTGGCTCTACCTGCCCCTCTGCCCCTGCTTCCCGCTGCACCAGCTCCCTTGACCACCCTGCTGCCTGAGGGGACAGATGCTTGCTGCTCCTGCATTGGAAACTTTGCCGCCTTTGGTATAACTCATGCTTGGCATTCATAGGGAATCATGGGAAAACAACAATTTAAAACAAAACAAATACTTCCGAGTCAATTATTTGAACATAATTTGGTAATTCATTTAAATCTGAACTTTTTCAGTGGTTTTCCTGCTGTCAGAACCCTGGAGCTGCTTCAAGAGGGTTCAAACTGCATCTCTTATGTCACATGCAAAATGTCATTTTGCATCAGACTGTAGCACCAGGGCTGGGGAGGTCTGCGTGAGCCCCCAAGCAAGTGTTGGTGGGCAAGCCCTGGCTGGGCTTGTATTTCTGCAGTTTAAAAGAAAGTTGTATGCGTGTAAGGAATGGAATTCTAAGCCAGCCCAGAGAGCAGATGCCCTGTTCCCATAGCCTCATGTGGACCCGCAGGTTGTGGGACCTGGATGCTGGGTTTTTCTTGCCCAGGGGAGAGCTGGGACACATTGAAGTCTGGTTCAGAGGCGAAGAGACCTAAGGGGTGCAGTCTGGGAGCAGAAGGGTCCTAGGGAGCTGGAGCGAGGAGAGCTTGTAGATGCCCTGGGGACCCACAGCCCAGGATCCAGGCCCTGAGGGCAGGAGGCGTGTCTGATAGTGAGCCAGATCTTCTCCCGCTTGGGAGGGGCTCACCAGGACTGTCAGCAGGAAGCAGTGCTTATCAGTGCGCGCACGGCGGCCCCAGGTTCTTACCCCAAGGCTGAGCCTGTGGTGCAGGGGACAGAACCTGAAAGACTGCTTTTAAATTTTTTTTTAAATTTTATTTGTTCTAATTAGTTACACGTGACAGTTGGATGTACTTATACACTTTGATAGATCATACATACATAGAGTGTGAGCTCTCATTTTTCTCGTTAGTTCCTTCATACACTAGCTCTTTGTCTCCCAAGTAAGGTAGTACACATTCCTGCTTGAGCGTACTTCTATGCTGTGGAGCAGCAGCAACGTTAAGACGGAGCTGTGGAGGGCTCACTGATACTCAGGTGCTCACTGATACTGATGTTATCTTTTCCTTTGTTCTGAGATCTCTAGCATGTGATCACCTGTGCAATTTCCCAAGCGTCTCGAGAAGGGAGGCCCCACCCCTGAAAGTAGAGCGGGAAGCCTCTGACTTGTGGCTTGATGCCTCCCACCTCGAGAATTAAAACAAGCAAGGTGAAGCTCCTTGCACTTGGTGCCACAGACAGGTGGGGGTGAAGAAGGGAGGAGTTGTCAGAGGCTGCTGGCGCCCCCGCTCGCAGGCTGAACCAGGGTGCGGCTCTGCAGCCTGCAGGCAGGAGAGCAGCCACAAGGCCCCCATCTGCTGTCTGGGATTCCCATGTTCCTGTCCACTGCTCACCAGGCAGCATGTCCCACTTGCTGTGCCTGGTCCTGGACTCCTGAAGAAGCATTCCGCCAAGGTTCCTTAGCCTTAAGCACATCGAGGACCTGTCCCCAGGGTCCTGATGAGATCATCTCCCTTTCTATACGGTCAACAACTCAGCACCCGCTCTGGAAAGCTGCCTGCGGAGCAGGAAGGTTGCTCAATGTCCTCCTCACCTCCCGTAGAGAACTCCAGCAGCCCTCTCCCCACTGGAATGGTGGAGCTCCAGGATCTTCTAGAGGGGTAGACATACCCTGAGCTACAGCTGGTTGGCTTGACTTGGAATCCAGCAGACATGATTGCCAGTCACACATGCGACCAAGACATGCGTGAGGCTGCACCCAGCTGGTACTCCTGAGTGGAAGTGGTCTCTGAGGAAGGTGGAGGAGAAGTTTCCAGAGCGGGCAGGGGCATCCCAGAACATGTTGACCTCTTTGTCCTCTTGGTTGGTTCATGTTCAGTGTTGCTGAAGTTCTTCTCCCATGTGCTGTGGTGATCTGTAAACCTTCACGTTGCCTGATTTGCACTCAAAACAATGTTTTTTAATTAATTAGATCAGAGAAGCAACATACAAGTGTAATACATCTGATCTTTAAAGAAGGGCTTAGGACCAAAACAGAACTCAATGGCATTGTCTTCTGGACCCTCATTCAGACCTGTCCTCACAGCCTGAGGTTAAAATGCTTTGCCCTCGCTTATAAAGAGATTCAGACATAAGTGAGAGGAATTCTTCCCCATTTCCTAATGGATTAAGCATGAAATCAGACAAATCCTATTATTTTACTGTTTCCTATGTCTTTAACTTTTGATCTTTTGTTATTTTCTTCCCTCCTCTTTTTTTAGTTTTAATTCACTCTTTATAGTGTGTCAAGGAATTGTTTAGATCATTGATTTGAAATACTACTGCTTTTCTCATATAAATGTTTCAGTGATGTAAATTTCCTTTTAGGTATGTGTTATCTGCATTCCATAAATCATATTTTTTCCTCATTCAATTAGAAATATTTTTCTAATAGCTAATGATTTTCTCTTTGATCCATGAGTAATTTAGAAGTATTTTTTTAACCAAATACATAGGGTTTTCCTAAATTCTAAGTTCTCTCCCTCTATTTAAGTCCCTCCTGGTCTGGGGCATACTTTGCACAATCTGAACTGTTCTGAATTGGTGGCAATGTTCCTGAGTTTTGCTTCAGAGCCTGAGGAGCTTGTGACAGTCCCAGGCACCTGGCGAGAACTCTGTGCCGCCTCCTGGGCTGCAGCCTGGTGGGATGGGTAATGGTGTTGAGCACGTGTGGCCCTCATTCTTCCTCTTCCGATGCAAGTTCCACCTCGTGACCGGAAAAGAACTGGGGTCCCAGTGGAGAGGAGGGGTTTGTCTGTTTCTCCCCGACAACGCAACTTATGCCACTTTACATCCTGGAACCTGCTGGAGATCTGGAGCCCGTCTTCCAGGCGACGCCGTGTTGGGTCATTGTGCGATGTCCCTCTTGTTTCTGCTGACTTTCCTTGTTCCAAATTCCACTCTGCTGGACGCTATGTGCCACTTCACGTTTCTTTGGGTTAGAATTTAAATCATTCTTTTGAAATACATTTTTACTTTATCGTTGTTTTTATTGTTAAAATGGGTTGCAGCACATTTTTCTTCATTAAGTGCAATTTGAAAATCTCTGCCTTTTAGGTCATTTACATTTAGCGTAATTATCAATGTGGCAGAAATTCCATTCACCATTTTATATTGTTTTTCCTTCTTTTTCATTTTTGTTCTTTTGTTTCCCATGTCTCTCTTTCATTTTACATTGTGTTTGCATTTTGTTGTATACTTTTACTTACATTCACTATCTGTATTTTTGTTATTTGTGTCTTTATGTGCTGAGCTTTTGCTATGTCTCATTACATCACCTTTTTAATGGTACGATTTTTAATAAGTACTACATTTTTACAATTTAACACTCTCTATCTGGCTCACTAGGCAAAATGAGACCAAATGTTTTTACTTTGACTTTTCTTTTTTATCACTTATCACATCAAGGACTTTTGAAAACAGCTTCTTGAATAAATGAATGAAAGTAGTATATTCTACAAAGAGCTGGTGATTAAACCAATTATTTCATTCTCTTAATAGTGTCAGCCTTTCTCCATTTCATAAACAAATCACCTTAAAGTCAGCTTTCATTCTTTCCTAGTGGAAGCACCTGTTTTTTCCAGTGAGGTTTCTGCTGGGTCTTCACACCCTGCCTGTTCACGGTCCATGAACACCTGCTCAGTGCCGGCCCTTAGCGGCTGGCTCAGCCCTGCCCAGTCCCTACCCCACCCTTCCCTCTTGGTCCTGTCTGCCTTGCAGCTGCCTGGCATTGAGATGGTGCTCAATAAATATTTGGACAATGAATGAACTAGAGTGAACTAGAGGTAATATTTTCCTTCGGTGTGTTTTGCTTTTATTTTTTATTTTCTGAGAACTTAAAGGAAAGAACAAAAACAACACCCACAGCCAAAACCAGTGGCATACCTTATCGGATAACTCAGAATACTAGAGCGATCACGTGTGTAGTGTGCCAACGGAAAGCATGTGACCATGGTGGAAGTCATCAAAAGAGCACCAGGTGACTTTCTGCTGTTCAGTACACGATCATTTTTCCAAGTGCCTTTTAGGCTTGGTGACGTGGAGCAGAAGTGGCTCGGCCCATGACGGGCTCAGGAATTCAGAGGCCAGTCCTCTCTGCTGCTGACTCCCCTCTGGTGCCATCTCTGTCTGACTGCTGAGCAGCAGCCCCGGTCCTGCTGCCACGTCCGTGACCCAGCGCTCTGCAGCGGCAGGACTTGCCTGGGCTACTGACCTGCCGGAGGGGTGGGCAGAGCGTGCGCAGCAGGTGTCTCCACTTCGGGAAACCAAGAGCTCTGCCTTACACTTGATTTTATTTCTCATTGCTTAGTCTTGAGTGTGTTTGGATTTTAAACAATGGGCACATGTTCTTGGCTGAGACCAGCAAGTGTCACTCCTTAGCAACCTGTTGGCTCCCATTTGCTCTGCAAGCCCAGGTATCCGTCTAATAGGAGGGATCCTGCAGGTGAACAGGAGGAGATGCTGGCCCTGTGGGCTCCCTCAGGCACTTCCCTGAGGACCGAGGTCTGCCTGTCCCGTTTACAGGGATGGAGATGGAGGCCCATGAGTTGCAGTGAGTGTTCCGCTCGTGTGACCGGCCAGGCACAGAGCTGGCGTGACTTCTGACCCCGGGGCCATTTCCCCTTTGGAGCTCTCTGTTCCTTCTCGTTCGTCGTCCCCAGGGGATTGGGATGCTTCTGAAAGGATTCACACACTAGAGCAAAGCAGCTCGGGCCCTGCACCCGGCATCAAGAGCTGCACAAGAGCACTTGGCGGTCAGCAGGGGTATTTCACAAACCCACTCAAAACGCGTTCAGGACTAGTCCATCATTCATGTCATCAAGAGGCCCAGGAGTGTGTTTTCAGAGTGTTGTGTTGAGATTACAGTAATGCATTTGCTGTTTATTTTTAAAATTAAGTTATTAATCCAGGTTTCTAAAGCACATTTGTTAGTTATGAAGGACTCACCGTGGGCCAGAGACTTGTGCGGAGACAGGACTCTCATGCATGACTGCCCCATCTGAGAGAGGAGGAAATGGGGCTCCGTCGGACCCGTGGTGTGCACGCAGTGGCCTGAGCCACAGGCGTGGACTGCAGAGCAGACTCCCACACCCAGGCTACCCACGCGTGGTGACTGACCAGCGCTCCACACACAGGGACTCCTCAGGCAGCAGGGTGAACTCGAACGTGGTCACACATGCTGTCCTGCAGAAGGAGCCAGGGTGCAGTGCATTTTGTCTCCTTAGCTTTGTTAAATCTTTTAATTAAAGCATGTTAACAAAGCCCAAGGAAAATAAATGGCACTGCTTGCAAGGAAATTAAATTGAGGAACTAAGCCCATTTATAATTATTGTATTTCAATTAGGCTTGTAACAGGGCTGGGTGAGCAGAAAGATAAAAAGAAGCAACACTAATGCTGGAGTTTCATAAATATTTGCAAAGTCCTGTTAGAAAGGGAGCAACATAAATAATGCTTTAAAGCAGTCGGCATCCCTGGGCAGTGCCCTTTATGCTAATTACCACGTGAAATAATCCCTTAGCAGTGATCACACTAGAATGTGTTACAGGAACATAGCGAAGGCCTTTTCCCTCTTCAACAAACGCCTGGAATCCCCTTGAAGAAAGATGTTAGATCAGTGCATGATAACCTTTTAATTTATTATTCTAAAATTAAAATGCAATTAAACTTTTGGAAGAGCTGGAATTAAATTTAAATCCTTTCTCTGTATTCTAATGCTCAAATATCTAATTTTCCCTGGGACAGAGAAAAACATAAATCATCAGTTTGCATTTAAGCCATATTTACATGAGCATTTAAAAAATAGGTGGAAAGCTATCCAAGTTTTCTATTTTGAAAAATAAGAAACTTAGCTCTTCTCTGGTTCTAGGTAAAACCCGCCCTGTTCACACTATCACAGGGGGAGGGAAGAGACCCTGTGGCTTTGCATCTGGGCCAGCTGGGTCCCTGCTGCTCCAAGCCCTTGGACCCCGGTCTCCAGAGGGCTCTAGCTGGGGGTGGGGACACAGCAGCTTGGCCATCACAGTGCACAGCCTGGACAGGCAGCACTGGCACTACTGGGAGTGGCCTCTTGCCCCATGCAGATGAAGTGGGAGGCTCTGGAGACCCAGACCTCCTCCCTGCTAAGCATGGCCTCAGGTCGATGTCCCTTCCCCAGGACCTTGGCTTCCTTCCTCTTTCTGGGCTCGTGAGCAGGAAGCAGCCTTACATCTTTATGGCCATGCCCCCACAGCCATAAAGAGAGCTGCTGTTCTGGAAGTGTGGTCACCAGCTCCCAAGGCAGGAGTCTGGAAATGGCAGCAAGCACTGGAGAAGTCTGTTTCACAGCCGGGCAGCGTAACCCACTTGCATGGAGCCCAATACCACAATGTATGTGAGCAGGGAGTTCCATGACCTTCGACCTCCTTTCACCAGGAATCCATATTCGTCACGCTCACGACTGCTCCAGGACCTCGCTGGCCCTTCCCCAGGAGAGCCGCAGCAAGCCTTGCGGGAGTACTGTCTCCCTTGGGACTGTGTCCAGGAGCCTGGCCCCGGGGAGTGGAGGAGGACAGCCAGGGCTGACCCTCACAGGCTGTTCTGGGGGTCCTGGAGGCGTGTGTGGGTAAGGACTCTAGGGGTTTAGAGTGACTGACGAGATGATGCTCACACACCCTCCCTGGGACCCGCCTGCCTCCTGGAACTCTCTGGACCTGTGCCAAGGAGCAGGTGCTTTGAAGGGGTCTTCCTCCTGGCTACCCTGGGCAGCAGGCGCTGGGGTGGGCAGCGAGACCGCACTCGCCATCTCTGCTCCCCTTACCAGGAGCACGAAATGGGCAGTGGCTTGGGCTCACCCATGCTGCTGGGTGCCTTGGGGTCCCCTCCTGCCTCAGTCCTCATTGTGGAATGGTGGATGTGCAGACTGGGGCATGCTTTGTGCCCTCCCACCAGACGCGTGAAAAACTGGGACTTCAGGACAGCAGGGGACCACATATAGGAAAGTCCATTACTTTCTTCACCCAGACCAACAGCAGATTTTTGTTGACCTGGTTCCTGGAAGAGAGGAGGGGACACTGCTGCAGAGGTGCCCAGGCTCCCGGCACAGGGCGGGGGCCGCCCCTACTTCGCTGCCCGCCATTTGATTCTCACGCTCCTCTTGCCCACCAGCTGGCTGCCAGTCCTCCCACCCGCTGATTCCATTCCTCTTATGTCCTATTACTTTTTGCAATATTAAATACATATTGTCATGCAAAACATAAAGGCTTTATTCTATTCTACAACTTTCTTTAGTGTAGTGATACATTCAGTTGGCTGTGTTAAGCCCGCAGGGGAAGCATTCTGTGTGCGTGCTGGGGGTGTGTATGTGCATGTCTGGGGGCGTGAGTGGGTGTGCAAGCATGTGAGGGGTGCAGAACAGCATGGCTGTGTGTGGGCACGCACATTGCCTCTGTTTCCAAAGGCCTGCACTGTTCTTCCACTGACATGTGACATTCAGAAGACGGCCCTAACTTACCAGAGGTGCTTGCTGGAGACACGGGGAAAGGTTCAGGGAGGGAGGTAAATGCAAGGAGCAGGCCCGGCCCAGCTGGTCAGGCTGGCCACGTGCTGGCGGGGAGCCCAGAAGCCAGTGGGTTCAGCGCAGCCCCGCCGAGCCGCCAGGCCCCTGCCTCCGCTCTTTGTTGGCGCCGCACACGGGCTCTCCAATTGCTTTCGCCTGAAGCAGTTGACATTTACCCCAGCCAGATAATCGAGGAATAACATTTGCGTTACAGTTTAACACGACCTCTGCCTCCACAGCTCTTTTTAGATTAGCTTCTAAAAAAAAGAGCAAGAAAGAAAGAAAGAAAAATGGTCGCTGACACTCCAGTGAGGCAGGAGGTGGGGAAGAAAGAGCAGAGCTTATTATTGCAGGGCACCCTGGACATCGCCGGGAGCTGCTCTGCCCTTTCCGGCTGCGGGTGAACGACTATTAAGGGAAGGTATTAAGAGCAGGGACAGGGAGCGTGCGAGGCGCGGGTCGGCTGGAAGCAAAGGTTAATGGATTGACTATTACCTGTGTAGGAAGCGCAGCACGGGCAGCGCTCAGGAGGGTCTGCGGCTGTACCCTCCACCGAGGGCCTGAAGGAGAGGGTCCACCCAGCCTGAGGGTGGAGGTGTGCTGACCTGCTGATCTGTAAGAAAATACGCAGGGAGTGTGTCCACTTCCAAGATCTAACTACTGAGGCTCAAGGGGACTGTGTTAGGGTGAAACAGACTCTCTGTCCCCTCCACCACGGGCCTCGCACCTGGCAGCCCTGGGGCACCTAACAGGTCCACGGGCGTGGGGGACCCTTGGTTCAGTCAAGGTGGCCAGGGACCCAGTGCCACACTGAACACGTCAGTGTGCAGACCGAGGCCGCGCTGAGGAGATAGATGAAACCTGTATTCCAGAAAGAGAAATCATGCTACCCTGATAGCATCAGGCGTGAGTCCCTGCTTCCCCCAAGAAAACGGTCTCTGGGAATTCCTGTGGTTGAGGAGCTTAGGGATCCACTCTTCAACGAAGCACAGAACATGCTGACCGGGGCCCACAATGACCCGAAGGGCTGGAGGGGATTTTAACACTTGTCCCTTGGAGGAGCCCGGGGTGCCCAGGAGTGCCCCTTCAGACCCAGCTGCCCCGAGCTGTCAGGCCTCAACCCAGGTGGCAGCGGGACTCTCCAGTCATTTCTGGGAGCAGGTGGCGCAGACCTGGCTGCAGCTGGATCAGTCTTCCTGCCGCTTCTGTTGTGTCCCGGCAGAGCGGGAGGGCAACCCTGGAATTCCCTTCAAGTCCTGAAGCATCTTCAAACCTGAAAATTCACAGGGCCCGTCCCAGATGAGCGGGCCCTTGTGAAAGCCAGGCTCTTCACAAGGGCACCCGTGGGGGTGGACATGCCGCCCAGGGCGGGAAGTCCGCTAGTGGAAACGCCACGACCCACGGCGCTCACAAGAAGCCAGGTGTGCTCGGGATGAGCCCAGGGCAAGGTCCTTGCGCTTCCGCTGATCTGGCCTGCAGCACCTCTGCTCCGTGACCCTGCGGCGGGGCACAGGAGCGACCCCAACCCGGGGAGCAGCACCCACACTCAGCCCCCTGACTGCTGGGCACATGCATTCCTTCATTTATCTTTCTTCACATTTGACATTATTCACTTCAGAATGTCTATCAAACCTGGGCCTCTGTGCGCTCATGTTTCTGTTAGTGCATCTTAGTGACACCCACGAGGGGTTCGTGCACTTTCACACACGTGTGTAGCAGAATGTGCTCCTTGTCCATGCGGGTACTTCCCCCTCCTCCCTCCCCCCAGTCAGGTACTTGCCCCTCCCCCCACCCCTCCCATCCAGCACTTCCCCCTCTCCCTCCCCCTCAGTTCTTCCCTCTCCTTCACCTCCCATCCCATTCTACTCTCTGGTTTCCCCTCCATTTATTTATTCAGTTTTAATTGGTGAATTACAGTTACACATGAAGGTGGAATTTGTGGTGACACCTTCATACAAGCACACAGCCTACTGTGGTCAACCTCAATCTGCAGCTCCTCTCTTCTCCTTCCTCCCCCTTGGTCTTCCTCTACCCCCCTGTTCTCCCTTCTGTTTTTATAAGATCCGCTTTTTAAAATTCCTTATTTCTCTCTAGCCCTTGATTTTCTTATCTCACTTGGCATGGTGTTCTCCTGTTTTGTCCATTTACCAGCAAATGACGAAACTGCATTCTTCTTCATGGCTGAATAGAACTCCACTGTGAGAGTGCCTAGGCCGGGCCTGTAACTGGGCTGCTGTGAATTGTGCCGCTATAGACACTGGTAAGTGTGCATCCAATAGTATGCTCGTGTTTTAATGACGTAAGAGCCAAAGGTTTGAACAAATCTGAACACATAGCATCCTTTGCAGCGGGGTAGACGTAGGAAGAGAAGAAGGCGGTGGGATTAAGGGAAGAGCGTTTCCCTTAGGAGTTAAACTGATCCTCAGGCGCTGCGTCTTTAAGATGAATGCGTCCTCTGGAAAGTCAAAGGACAGTGAGGCGGGAAATCGGTCATGGCCCCTCTCCTAAGCCCTTCCAAGGTCCTGCCTCTTCAGTCGTGGTGGCCCTGTGGACGTGGTCACGGACTCCCCCAGGGCAGGTGTGTCAGGCCACCACTGCGGTGGTCACCGGATGATGGGAAGCACGGAGGGAATCACTGGAGGCGGCCGACCTTGCCGCCGTGTGCAGCCTGGCCTGCTGGCCACCGCCCCCACTCGCTATTTAATTAAGAAGAAAGGGCTTCCCCAGTGGAGAGGAGGCTGCCAGCGCCTTTGTGGGCTTCGCTCACCGATCCAATTACGTGCATGATCCCAAGCAGACTTTCGAAGCCAGTGAGTCCGAGGAAAATCAGCCGCAAATAAATCAAGGGCCAGCCAAGTGCGCGTCCGCTCCGCAAGGCACGCAAGGGGAGGAAAATGAGGAAGAAGGACCGGGGCCTCGCGTCACGAGTGCAGCCGGTGGCCCCGTGACTCCTCGCCGCCCGCCTGGGCTGCGGGCGCGTCCATCCCGCGCAGTGCGGGGGCTGCGCAGCGGGTCGCGGAGGACCGGGCGTGCTGCTCCGCGGTGCCCCAGTCCTCGCGCGGAGAGCTGGCAAGGGGCAAGCCCTGCAGGGGCCGCGCTGGAAGAGTCCGTTCAGTGTTAGCCCAGCGGCCCTCGAGGCTGTGTCTTTCTGGGTGCATTTATTTCAAGGTACTTAAAAATGACTTTTATGAGATTATTTAGGCGGTGATTATTTCTGTTGAGAAATGTGTCCTTTATCCCCTCATTCATCCGCGGCTCAGATATTTCTGTTTGTCAGAATGCCACGGCTGCTGACAAATGGCTGACGGCTGACTGCTACACTTTATTAAAAAGTAATAACAATCTTCGTGCGTACCCTTCACATTGTGGGGGCCCATGAATCAAAGGACACCGCCTGTCTGGGCCTGATAAATGGGCCGTTTACCAGCCGCGGAGTTATTTAGGACTGGCTATTAATTTAGCTCACATTTATCTTCCTGAATGGGGGAGGCGGGTGAGAGGGTGCGAATGGCCAGCGGTGCCGCTAAGTGCACATTATTTATGACCGCCGCCTCCGCGGGGCCGCACAATATGTTTAAGGAAAAAACAGTGCCAATTACCGCGGTTAATCTCGTCAGGGCAATAACAAATTTCTCCCCAGCACAAGGCCATTTTTATTCTCGCACTTTTTCTTCTCTGCCATGGACTTGCTCGGCATCCGAGTTGTGACACTCGATTTTCTGGATCTTTTGGGGCTCCGGCAGCGCTCACTCCCGCCCCACTTCGTCCGGGATGGGCACCTGCAGTGCCCTTTCCACTCAACTGTGCTCTTTGGAGCCCTTAATGAATCTTGGTTGGTAGTACGGCGGGCGGTGGGCATTGCACATCAGATCAGTGTGAAATGATAATATTTTATGACTAAATGTTCGCTCATTAATAATAATGCCTTTTGCATGGCTTTCCAATTTACCCAGCTCTTAATGTGCAAAATAACAATTGGGGATAACCGATCATTAGCATTTTTTTGGCCAATTAGCTTTAATTTGATTGATCTAACATGGAAGATTAAAGTATTTCTAATACAATGCATCTTAGGCATGAGTTAGATGCACAACTCCGCTTGCCGCTGGAGCCTGCGGCAGGCGCCTGCTGTCACTGAAGTGGGCACTCCTGGTGGCCTGCTCCGTGCAGCTCCAGGGCCCCCAGGGGCCAGCAGCGGAGGCCTCTCGGAGCATGTGGTGTTGGTGCTCCACCCTCCTGCATGGCATGTCTGCCTCCCGTGCCACCCCACTGCCCTGGAGTCCTGCTGCCCTCCAGGATGCCCTCCCTTGGGACACAGAACGCGTCTGTGGGACACAGAATTGTGGTTCGAATGTGACTTCAGTGGTGGTGTGCCCATGAGTGTGGCCCTCACCTGTCCCCGTGTGGGCGCAAGGGCTGCTCTGCACTGGGGGGGGAGGGGTGACTTCCTGGACGTAACTGTCCCACTGGCTTCCAGGGCAGAGGCCCAGGCTGTCTAGTAGTCAAAGAGGGTGGCCGATCACCATGGCCTTGCCCTGACGTGGCTGCACACACCTCTGTTGGCTCTTCTCACTGTTGATTGGTGTTTGGTGGCTGGACAGGGGCCATAGGAACTGATTCAACAGAACTCTTCTGGTTCAGGGATCTGAGCTCTTGTCAGAAGTGGCCAGTCATCCCCAATGTCACCTGCTGCAGGGGACACTGTACTGACCACAGCAAACCAAAACAAACACAAAATAACACAAAGAAGCTATTTGGGGCTTGGAGTGGCTAAGACCCTAGAGGGGTGTGGACCTGGACCTCCTCCTACGTGTGAGGGTCAGAGCAGGCCTAAGCTCACCTGGTGTCTCCCACTCACAGGCAGGCCATCCACACTCACCCGTCTGGGCAAGTCACTGCTCCTCTGGCTCTTGGGGCCCATGCTCTCTGACCCTGGTTTCCTGCTGTCCAGGTGTCTCCTTCCCTCGCTGGGCCTCACTGACCACTTTCCCCACTGGCTCCCCATCCCCAGCTTTGGTCAGGGTCCATCTGACACAATGGGCCTCCCATCCTCAGTGCACATCCTGGACCTCACTCTCCAGCCCCCACCTGGGAGGGACCTGTGCTGCCTGGACTGGCCCATGCCCGTGGAGGACCACTGGCCCACTGGCCCCTGTTCACCTCACTGCCATTGTTCTGAGGCCTGCCAGGAAGGGAAGCTGCTGCTGGTGCCCAAATGGGCTGATTCCGAAACTGTTAAGTTCCATCACTCGTGCCTAAAGCCCCTAGTGACATGGCCCCTGTCCCACTGCAAGTGACCCTCAGCTTGGCTCTGTTATGGGCTGTGGAGGATCATACGCTGGAGAGACTCTTGCCTGGACACTCGTCCTAGTCTTGCCTGAAGGTGGACCTCATCTTTAGAGTTCACATGCCTATCTGAGACAACATTGGTGGGAGCGTCCTCGTCCTTGGAGCACACAGTTTGTGGAGATGCCAAACACTGGAATAGAGAGCCTGCCCAGTGGGGCTTCCCCTCTGCTGCCTCTGCGGCCTCTTGGATTCCATAAAATGCAGTTTCTTTCAGGGGCGTCATTGTGCACTTGCCCCAGTCAGACACCTCAAATCCAGGGTCAACTAGTTACTTTCCACAGTAGTAGAGTCCCATCACTTCCGTTTTGGAAGAGTCTCCCAAATAAATGGCGCCCTCCTCTCTGTTCCCCAGCCGTGTGGGCTCCACCTGTCCACCATGCACAGCTGGTTCCTGCCTGCCACTCCACTGCTTATCTCTGCTTATGGTTGCTCTGACCCATCCTGAGTCCCACGTTCCTGGGAGGCTTCATTTCAAGGCCTGAGAGCTCTCCCAGAGTGTCCACGTTCCTGCAAGCTCATTCTAAGTTCACTTTCAACCTCTGGCTTTGGCTTTCTGCCCTGCTGTCTTTGTTTTCCTTCTGGAGTCTAGTTACCTGTTTTCCTCTCCTATTGGTGTTGATGTGCTCTTTATTGATCTTTCTTTCCAGATCGAAGAGTCTTTCATCTGTTATCTCCATTTGTGATCAAGCCTTTCCACTGGAGTTTTTAATTTCAATTTTTTTCAGTTATAAAAGTTCTGATTTTTTTGCATACACTTATTTTCAATTTTGCTGCTATGGAGTCCTATCTCCCCTCTGAATGCAAGTACCCTTCCTTTGTTCTGCTGAGCACACTTGCAGTGGGAGCAGCCCAGCGCCTGAGTTGCCTGGGTGTGCACCTCAGACCTTCACCTCAGACCGGTTCATGCTTCCCTGCACGCATCATATTTTGCGATTCCGGACTCCACCTCCATGCCCTTGGGCCCCAGTGGCCTGGAGCGAGGCTTCTCTGCGTTGCCCAGAATGTGCAGCTGAGGATTGCTGCAGGTGTCACTGGCCACCATTAGCCCCACGCAGCAGGTGACACTCTGTACAGGAGAATCCGCTGCCTCTCCACACCTCCCTTGGAGTATGTGCCTCAGCGACACAGGCTGATCAGTCCCTGCACGCGCTCTCGTGGACACGCCCAGCGCACCGTCTAACGCTGCAGGCCTCAGCGTTTTCATTCAAGACCAGGGTAGGAAACGCCCAGGCATTTTAAGAAAGTAAATAGCTTTTCCTGTATTAAGTGCAAAAACAACTGACAAGACTCTTTTTCACAATATTAGCATGTGATAAATTCTTTGTCAAACTTGCCATTTTATTTAAAAACAATTTTCTCTTTGTCCCCCAAATATATTTCTTTCCATAAGAATTTCAGGGAATGCTAACACACAAATTAAGATTTTTCTTCCCAGATTTGTAAATGAACACTAGCATCTTCAATTCGCCAAAACATCCACCTCATTCAATGCTTCTTTATGGGGCAAAGGTGCTGAAGGTCAGGATCAACTAGCACGATGCTGTTTAAGAGTCATTTTCAGGAGTTCGGTAAAATGCTATTGTGAAGTCCAGACACTTCTTTCTAGATCCACATTCAAATCAGAAGAGAGGAAAAGAAAGCCCGGCTGGAGCCTCTGGGGAGCAGGAGTGGCCAGCCACACCAGAGGGCATTTGCAGGCAGACCTTCCACATCATCCGGAAACCAGGGAAAGACAGAGGTCGTTCTGAATCAGCCTCTGCAGGTTCGCAGACTCCCAAAGCTCTAGGGAGAGGCAGAAGCCGCCTGCTCCAAGCAGCCCGGAATCCTGAACTGCTAGGTGACTTTGCGACTGCTTTCTCCACGCGCTGCTGCTACTCTGGGGTGCAGACAGTGGCCAAGGATAGCCGGCAGGCCCGCCAGACACAGAGAGTGGCCAGAGTCTCCCAGTGGGCTCTTCTTTCTGCTTCACTCTCCGTATTTCAGAGGCTTCTGCTGCCCTTGTGCTAGTTACCTCTGCTTCTTCGTGGGATGAGACTCAACTGCACTTCATCACTTTGCTCTAATACCTCAGCAGCTAAGCTGTTGAAGTTGAGGCGTTTATTTCGAGTTATTTTCTCATCTAAGTCTTAATAAATCCAGTAGCAGAGAGTGAGAAAATAAATTCAATATTTGTAATAAATGCAAAGAAAAATACATCAAGGAGATAGACAAAAATATTGTTTCCCTCAAAAGTATTTAACTTGATAATTAAAGAGTTTTATTTATGTATGATTTTGACTAAATATTCCAGTGAATAATGGTAACAATCCAGCAACTCCATGAACACATACTAATTCTCCCTTCTCTCTTTCGTGCACAATGATGGGGATCCAAAGGTGGGAGAGGGTGTTGAGCAGTGTTCCAGCAGAGAAAACGACCAAGCTGTTGGTGTTTAATAAGGTGATCAAAAAGCTAAATGTGCTTTGAAAATTTCCTTTGCTTCTAAAAGCATGCTTTAAGCAGAAAGTGAGGGATTCGCTTTGCATGGATATTAAGTCCCTTCTCTGTTCTCCTTTACAAGACATTTGGTCCAATTATTTGTCAGAATTACAAAATACATTGGCTTAGAATAGAGAATTCTCTATGTCTCTATCTTTTGAAAAACGTGGAACATGACGAAGCCCTCTTGCATCCCATCAGCACTAGCAACCCACGGTATGCGTGCTCCCCACCTGACTTTCTGACGGAGCTCCATGGCTCCGGGCCAGTGAGACCACTGAAGCAGACAGGCCGATGAACACACCCTGAGGCAGCTGGGAAGCAGTGAGGGCAGGTGGAGGTGGTGGACGGTGGGAACGTCACTCACACTGACACGGCACCTGGAGAAGGTGAAGCCTGTGTTGGCACAGTGGCTCCTGAGGGGAGTCTTCTGCTGGTGCATGTCCTGAGCGTGTAGGAAGGAGGGAAGGGGCTCATGGACGGGTCTCTCTAGCAGACAGCACCAAATGCTGGGGGAGAATGCGTGGTAGTCAACCCTGACACTCCTTCTTCCTGCTCCTAGGTGGGTGACTGAACACACTGCTTCATGTTGCTTGCTTGTGTCATCGTGAAAGGGAACCAGGCCCTACTTTTCCTACCTGAAGCTAAAGAATACAGAAAAATCCTTTGGTGCCCATTATGTAGTCGGAATTCAACCAAATGTAGTTATTTGTCTCACCAGTATCACCTTCATCACCATCATCATCTTCATCACTATTATCACTGTCATCATTATCACCATGACTATACCACCACCATGGCCACCACCACCATGGCCACTAACACCATGACCTCCACCATGGCCACCACCACCATGACCACCACCACCATGACCACTAACACCATGACCACTAACACCATGACCACCACCATAACCACCACCACCATGACCACTAACACCATGACCACCACCATGACCACCACCACCATGACCACTAACACCATGACCACCACCATGTCTACCACCACCATGACCACTAACACCATGACCACCACCATGGCCACCACCACCATGACCACTAACACCATGACCATAAAACCATGACCTATCACCATAACCACCACCACCATGACCACTAACACCATGACCACCACCATGACCACTAAAACCATGACCTATCACCATAACCACCACCACTATGACCACTAACACCATGACCACCACCATGACCACTAACACCATGACCTATCACCATAACCACCACCACTATGACCACTAACACCATGACCACCACCATAACCACCACCACCATGACCACTAACACCATGACCACCACCATAACCACCACCACCATGACCACTAACACCATGACCACCACCATAACCACCACCACCATGACCACTAACACCATGACCACCACCATAACCACCACCACCATGACCACTAACACCATGACCACCACCATGACCACTAACACCATGACCTATCACCATAACCACCACCACTATGACCACTAACACCATGACCACCACCATAACCACCACCACCATGACCACTAACACCATGACCACCACCATAACCACCACCACCATGACCACTAACACCATGACCACCACCATAACCACCACCACCATGACCACTAACACCATGACCACCACCATAACCACCACCACCATGACCACTAACACCATGACCACCACCATGACCACTAACACCATGACCTATCACCATAACCACCACCACTATGACCACTAACACCATGACCACCACCATAACCACCACCACCATGACCACTAACACCATGACCACCACCATAACCACCACCACCATGACCACTAACACCATGACCACCACCATGACCACCACCACCATGACCACCACCACCATGACCCACATCTCTGCCATCACCATCATCACTACCATCGACATCACCAACTTGAGTGTCAGCATCCTCCTCATCTACTGTCATCAACCTCACCAGCTCACTGTCACCACAATCGCTGTCATCACCACTACCTTCACAATAGCCACATCACTGCCACCACCGTCACCAGCTCAGTACGATCCGCACCACTGTTCACCACCGTCATCACTGTCAACCACTCCTGTGGTCACCAATGTCGCCGTCATCTTCACTGTCACCACGACCATCACTGCGTCAACCCTCCTGCCCGTCTTCCTCAGAGCCCCTGGGACATCCAAGATGGGACTACAAGCTTATGAGGCATCACACGCAGCAGCTAGTTTGGAGACTGACACCAGGAAACCCAAATCAGAAATGAACAAGTGTCCGACCCACAGGAGAGCTCTGCCAGACACTCACACGAGAGCCTTCATCCGCGATCCCTAGCCCAGGGTCCAAAGTGATCGCCAGGTTCAAGTCGTTAGGTACGGATTCAGAGACTCTTAAATCGGTCACTTACGAGCCTCGAGTTCTGACAATTGCTTGTCTGCTTTGCATGTCCTCACATCCTTTGATGAACTGTTTGGCTGCTTGTAAAGTTGGCCAGTTTTACTACAGCCCTTACTTGAGGATGGAACTTCCTTGCCATGGACAGAAGCAAGGCAATGGCCATGATGACTGTGAACCAGGGATGTGTTCCTGGTTTCTGCTGTAACCAGAGCTAGATCATCAATTCTGTAGCTCTGAACTACTCACTAGAGCAAACCCAATGTTAATTTTCAGGAGTTCTTTCGAGGAATCTCTTAATTTCTAGACTCTCAAGCAGGCGAGACCCTTCTGTTTTCAGGGAAGTACACTTTCCATGCACTTTTTGGTGTGACAGTAAACTGCTTTCCATTTGCCCTTTGACCAGTCTTAGCCTGCTTGTATATGACAGAGTAAGTAAGAATACAAAACCAGCCTCCTCCTTCTGAAGTCAGCACACCAAGACAATGAGGAAGCCAGACACAAAAGGGTGAGCGTTGGTTCCACTTGCATTAAATATCTAGAAGAGGCAAATCCGTGGGGACAGGAAATGGAACAGAGATTTCCAGGGACCGAGGGAGGGAGCAGGTGGGGTTTGTCATTTAACAGTCACAAAAATTTAGTTTGGGATAATGAACAATTTCTGGAAGTAGGTAATGACAGTGGTCACATGGCATTTTGAACGAGCTTAACGCCACTGAAATATATATCCCACAGTGGTCGGAATGGTAATTCCATGTAGTACACACTTTATCACAATAAAAACAGGCTAAAAACTGAACTGCTGAGAAGCAGACACGCACTGGGGCCGAGGGGCAGAGACTCAGGAGCAGCCGAGGGCTGCACTCCCACCCGAGGCAGAGGCGCGCCCTGGCGGGGCCTGGGCAGTCGGCCCTGAGCCGCAGCCCTCTCCTGCTCAGAAGGCACTTCATTATTTATGAGTGAAAGCAATCTGGCAGACTGTATGAGAGCAGCAGCCAGAATCCAATGCAGAAAGGTCACCCCTGCAAACACTGGAGCCAAAGGGTGTCAAAGCAAATACAAATACACCTTTTTAATTTCGTCTGAATTGATTAGATAACAATTGGAGGGTGTCACAGGTCAGGAGGCGCCAGCCAGCAGGTCAGCAGAGAGAAAGGAGCTCAGGGCAGCGGTCACGGGGGTGCTGGCTGAGCCTGCGGCATGCTGCCCCTCTGTGCCCTCACCCTTGTCTTTGAAAATGAGGAAATGCCCACATCAGCCCCAACACTTTGAACAGAACCCTGCACAGGGCTAAAGGGCACCCCAGAGTCAATGCAGGTTAGAAATTAAGCTCTATTTGAAGTCAAGTACACAAAGACTCTCAGATATTTTAAAAAACAAAAAATAACCCATGTGCCCAACCAAGCTGTGTGAGACCTGGAGTCCCCGTTCCCTGCCCTGGAAGTGCGTGCTTGGGCCTCGCGGGCCTGGGCTCTTCCCTGCAACCTTCCCAGCTGGGTGACGGTGGAGGAAAAGCCCAGGAGGGGCTTCGAAGACTCTGAGAGCGGCTCACAGTGGTCTGGTCTGTCTACAGCCGACAGTCAGCACGTTCACAATTCACATGGAAGGTCAGGCAGCCATCCTTGTGGGTGCAGTAGGGATGTTCTGCAGGCGGCAATGTGGAAGTCCTCCCAGCCCCTACTACCCAGCTGATGTTCTCTGGGCCCACAGTGTCCAGAATCAGGGAGCAAGCATGAACTCTTCAGCCAAAGCTTCAGCAAAGGAAGTGGCTGGGAATGTACAGCAGGCAAACCTGCTCAGGAAACAGACAATCAAGCACCTGCATGCGGGAGTGATGGGGAGTTCTGCCAGTGAAGTCGGCCTCCGCTGAAAGCCATGCCTGTCCAGGAGGCCCGCCAAGGCCTCTCCTGTGGTCACTGAGTGAGCTCCAGACAGCTCTGTGGGTGCTGCTGCTCAGTCCTGCAGATGCAGTCCCTGGGGCAGTGCCTGGGGCCTCACCCTCCACGCACCCACTCAGGGTTACTGACTGAGAGCGGTCAGGGCCAACCCGAGCGAGCAGGCTCAGGGCAGTGGGCGTTCCCCGACACAGGTGGAACAGAGGAACAGGTGCGGCAACAGAGGCCCAGGAACCAGCGTCCCACAGCTGCTGACAGACCCTCTCAGCACCTGCCTGGGATGCAGCCCCTGTTGGCCAGGGACAAGAAAGGGTGTGCATGTGACCCCCACCTGCTTCTGGCTTATTCAATGGAAGGTTCCAGAAGGCATGTCAGGGGGAGGAGCATTCCTACCAGCCTCTCACCTTCTCTTACCCTGGCTGGGTCTACCTTCAGCCTCTGTGTGTCCACATAGGTTTGGGACAGGTTGGCACACCTGCTCACAGGGTGGACCACCCCATCTCCACCAGGGCCTGTTTCCCCTGGTCAGCTGGTCTTCTTCCTGACTTTGCAGTGTACACTCACAATGGAGCCGAGGACCTGCACATTTGCTCCTCATTTTGGCCAGAAGTAACTGAAGACAACTTCTGGAAAACTGGATAACTTACCTTGAGATCAAGAAGCTGATCAAGTGGCTGAATTTCCAGCCACTCCTGAATGTGCTGGGAATCACCCAGGGCTGGGCCGTCTGTCGTTAGTGCTGTTGTGGGGTCAGGAGCACCTGCTCTCAGCCTCATCTCCTGCAGTTGCTGGAGACTGGCGGATTCCATCTCCCACAGAGTCTGGGCTGGGATGAGACAAAGGTAAGGAAAGCACATTGGTGGTTAAGAGTCACTGATGAAATGTGAGCTTGAGCAAACGTGTGGCCCATGACTTGAACAAGAACCTCAAAACGCATGTGGGTATTTAGCAAGAGAAGCTGTCTGTGTTCTTCCCTGGAGGATAAGGAGGACTCCTGTGGGGAACAGCCACTCCATAGAAGGGGGGCAATGACCCCTGATGTCCACAGGAGACCCTTTTATTGTCAGATGGGGCTGCAAGTTTTCTGACTAGCATGGTTTACACTGGTTCTTGAGAATAGCAACAGCCAGCCGTGGCCAATGCAGATGTGCCCAGGAACAATCTTTAAAAATAAAAGCCTGGGAAGGCTTTCTCTGGACCCTTGCTGTAATGAATAAATACATCCATTTTTTAATTTTACAGATTTAAATTACGTACATGTTGGGTCAGTTCTTCGGCATCAAAAGGACATTTCTAGGCAGAGGCAAAGTGCCATGGGAACGCAGCCCTCACGTCAGGACAGATCCAGCCCTAACGGAGATTAGTGAGCGCATCTCCCTCCCTCCCACCAGGCCTCAGCCGGCTATGGGTGCTCTACTGGACACTTAAAGCAGGACGGAGAGAGATAGAGAGGGAAGCAGCGTCTCGGGAGCTGGAGACGCCCTTCTCTCCTCTCCCTTCCTATTCATTTCTGGCTTTGACAGCGTGTGCTGTCCTGGATCACGTTTACTTATCAAGTACTATGTCTGGGTGCTGCATCCGACATCCTGTCTCCATCTCTTCATCTGCAGACCGTCAGTCATATTGTGCGATGAGGTCCTGAGGATCCCAGTCAACACTCCAGGAGCTAAAGTTAGATGGAACTAGTGAATTTCACGTGTGTCTGGGTCATTGAGTAGGATGTGTTCCTTCATTATAATTATAAAAATAACCTTGTTTTTCATGTAACTAGTGACATAAATAATTAAGCAAAATGACTTGTCATCCTGTACCTGACCTTCAGAAGGGCACTTCAGAGCAGGACACGTCTGTGCACACATGCACCTATCTACATGCACACTGTGTCTGCACACATGCACGTGCACTCATGGGTGGGCACCCTGCACAGAGGCTGGGGTGTGCAACATGGCTGAGGAGTACTGTGCTCCCCCCAGAGACCATAAAATGCCTTTACTCCCTCTTGCTACCAGGGAGCTTCTATCTAGTTGTTAAGACAGTAAGTATTTAAAAAAATAATAATAAAATGCTTTAATGAGAGTTTATGATATCAGAAAATCAATGCTACAAGTCAAGGGACCATTTATCAGCAAGTGAACTTTGCATGCAGCCTTGCAGTGGCCAGAAAGAGTCAGGCAAAGGGCAAGTGGCAGCGGTCACGAGCAAGCGCACCAAGGGTGGTGACGTGATTGCTTCGAGCAGATCATCTCCTCCCATTCCCTAAGAGCCCAAAACAGAAGCTCGTCTCTTCTTACAAACCTGGAACGGATAGAGAGCATGTGATTCTGACCTGAGGTTGCAGGACTGGGCAAGGGGACACTTGGCAGTTGGCTTTGAGTGTGGGCCATGCTCCAGGGAGCAGGAGTACAGACTAAAGGGGTGGACCACAAGGAGGCAGATGGGTGTGCAGAGGTGTCAGGAACTGCTTTGGGTACATTTGGTGGGTAGAAGTCATGCAAGTGGAAGGAGTGTTCTGAAGGTGAATGGAAGGCTCAGGAGGTCCCCGTGTTACATGAGGCCCCTCCTCCCTCTGCAAAGCAGGCAGCAGTCACGCCATCAGCTGATGGAAGAATTCAGCGATAGGCCGATGCACCAACTCCAGCAGCATTGGATAAATAGACCCTTCTTTCCAGGAGCACCCCGACTCCAGCACACAGCTGGACACACTGTAGGTCACGGGTTCACACCAGACAGAGAACAGCCCCAGGGTCCTCTCCGGTCCTGCCCTGGGTCCCGATATGTCTGCAGGGCGAACGGCAGTCTTGGACTAGGGAAGTGCTGCAGCCTGAGCACGTGCTTGGAGGACAAGGCACTGCCTGGGAGGCTGTGGAGAGGGATCCTAAGCAAAGGGCTGGACATTCCATGCCTGGCTCAAAATTAAGTCTGCAGACAGAAAAGATCTCAAGGTCCTTGCTGGAAGACCCATGCACCTGCACACACAGGCCTGGACTCGAGCAGACGTGGAGTTGGGAGCAGAGAGACGGAGTGAGGCTCCTGGAGAGAGGGTCTCGCCCACCTCCTAGGTACACACGGTGACACCAATGTGAAAAGGAGGCACAGCAAGGTCTGGGAGTGAGTTCCTTAGCACATGACTCAAAACGTGCAAGCTGATTCTATGCATTTAGAATGGAATGCCATCTCTTGCTTCTAGAAATTCCCACTTGATTGGGTAAAAATCATGATAGTAGAGGGGAGTCAGTTTTACACTCCAGCAAGTATTTATACTAAAGAAAATGGAAACTGGGGCACAGATAAGACAAGTGGGTGGAGAAAGACATTGTGACATTCTAAATTTAAGAGATGGCATCCAAACAGGATGTTCAGGAGGCCTCACAAATAGAGGCAGTTCGGCCCACGCACTTTGCTCTGGTCTACATTCACTTAAATACGGCCATCGCCCACGTGATGCAATCCATTTTACTCTAACTGGTGTCAGAAGGACTCTCCCACCTTCAGTCACAGCCTGAAGACCACATGCTCAGTTGCCTACCTCCGCTCATGACCTCTCACTATCTGTCCAGGATCAAGAAGCCCAGATGCCACATTGCTGGGGTGCAGGAGTGAAGGGCAGGCATGGGGGTGGGAGGAGTAATGAGCGGGAGGAGCTGCGGGGGAATCGTGTGGGAGGAGCCAGGAGCGCAGGAGTCCCCTGGGAAGCGCCTCTGTGAAGAGGGGGCGTCAGGCCTGTTACAGGACTGCTGGTAGGGTGCGGCGTCATGGGTGCGAGAGTGGGAGGGACTTGGCAGGATCCTGTAGGACGCCCTCCCCAGGCAGGGGTTCATGACCCGAGAGGCGTGAGGCAGGGAGGGCAAAGGTCAAGGAGGATGTAGGAAGGCTCCAGAAGACCTCACCCACAGAGGACCAAACCAGACTCATTTCTTGATGAAATGGAAGGGAGAGGGCCCAGGATAAGCTGACTGGAGTGGGGTTTGGAGAGCTGATGTGGGGGTGCTGGGGGACCCAGGACAACGGCAGGGTCCTCTGGGCCCTTACAGAGTGAGCGGAAGGGCTGGGGCAATGCAGCAGGTCAGGGACACGACGCAGGGTGGATACCATCTCCCCAGAAACACCCCTGGCCTAGAGGAGAAAGCAGGAGGTGGAACAGCAGCCATGGTGCAGATCGGGGCATCTGAAACTGGCCCCAAAGCTGAGCCCTGTGTTTGTCACAGAAGCAGACTGACCCCTGGGGAACTGACTGGGTTGGATGTGATGTTGGCAGAGGTGTAGACAGGCAGGTCGACAGAGCTGACTGCAGATCCCGAGCTGCCCCAGGTGGCCGTTCTCTGCCTTGAGAAATGTGAGAACACAGGCAATCATGTGGGAAAGAGTTATCTAGCAAATAAGGTGCAGGCAATTGATGGAGCTACTTTGAATAGGAAGAGATCCAGAATTTAAAGGAATGAGATAAAAGAAGGCATGTGCTGACTTGGTACTTGATTCCAAGCAGACATCTAACATGTGTGATCTACTTGACCTTAACAACCCCTTATGAAGAAAGCAGCCTCAACTCCAAACTTCAGGGGCTTAGGAAAGTCACCCCTGTTGGAAGGAGGCGGGTACCACATCCAGGCAGGCCTCTTTTAGGGGCTGTGATATTTTTGCCGCAGTGATTGGAGGTGGGAGCGGAGAGGAATGGGGGCCTTCAGGAGCACCCTCTACTCCCAGTGGATTCAGTGGCAGGAAGGAGACCAGAGAGCGAAGCTGGTGTGGTGGAGAGCCTTCCTGACCACACCAGTGCCCCGGCACAGCACCAGCGCGGGTAGACTGGCTCCGGCAGGCGTGGGCCCTCCAGGAAGGAAGATATGAACTCCGTCCAACTTCTCTAATAACCAAAATTGCTTCAAAACAGCACCTTACCCAATAAAGCTCAATAAAGCAAAATTGAACCCTAACGCAGCAGTCTGGAAGGTGCACTGAACTCGTGGGCCTGGTTTCCTAACTGCTTTCCTGACGGCACCCATGTGGTGCTCCCACGGCCTGAAGGGCACCAGTACTGTGTGGGACCCGGGCTCCGGGCTTAGAGGTGACCCGGGTAGTTGGCCTGCGGGGCTCACCCAGACCACCCTGCAGAGGTGGGAGACTATCTTCTAGGCTGGGGAGTGAGGTCAGCAGACGGCCTCCGCCCCCAGCCTCCCACTGGCTTGCTCTTGGCTGCTGAGAACTGCTTTCCAAGTCACCCCTTCCAGGGGCAGCTGGCATCCACACTCCCGCTCAACGCAAATCTAAAGGGTCACGTGGCTTCAGAGCCAACCGAGGTCACCCCAGCTCTCCTGGAGATGGTGTGTGCCAGCCTCCTCTCGCCCGGCCCACATTCCCCCACCTTCCTGCAGGTGTGCTCGCGACTCGGAGCACACCTGGTCAGGAGCTGTGCCCCATCCCGTCTCCACCTGCAGCAGGAAGGGACCCCGGGGTGCAGCAGTGAGGCCAGCATGCTGGTGCTACCTTCTCATGCTTCCTGGTCAGAGAGGCCCCTCCCAGGGCCAAATATTGTCAGAAGTGAAATACCCCTTGGGGGTGAAGGACAGGTAGCTCTTAACAGCAGCCTGCTTGGGAGGCAGAACACCTCTGTGGAAACTCTCACCACATTAGAAGACCCAGAGGTCATCATGCATACAAGACTCAGTTTGCTGACCCCAACCCATGAACCCAGGGGGCAGAAGCTCCCCTCTGGCCGCTGGGGGCAGTCTAAGGAGCTCAAGGATGAAGAATTTGGGCCTTTGGCTGTTGACTGCAACCCCAGCATCTTCTCAAGGTGAGCAGAGGTGCTGAACTGGCTGAACTGACAGGGTCACTGGCGGGGTCACTGGCGGGGTTGCTGACGGGGTCACTGGCGGGCTCCCACTGAAAGGAGCATGTGTGAGGCACACCGTCCATGTTCCACCTGAGTCCAGCTGGTGCATGGGACAGGATGACTCAGGCTTGGGCAGCTGGCCTCAGAGAGCAGCTCACTGTGGCCACCTTCTGTGGTCTTCCCTTTGGCCCCTCTTGGGCCCTTGTGGCCATGTGCAGACAGACCCGCCGGGTCTGCAGAACCTGACCCCTTCCCTCCAGCCTAGGGCTGCTCTGACCTCCAGCTTCTGCACACTTCTCACTTCTGGAACACTTCTGAAAACACACTGCTGCAAGCAGCGTGAAGCCTGGCCAAGACTGGGCCCCGGACTCCTCCATCTCCCTCTGCCAGGCCCCTCCTCGGCCAGGACATGTGTGCTGCCCTTGAATCCTACCCACACTTCCCAACAACCTTTCACTGCTGTGTGTCCTCATGAAACTCCCAGAGAACAGACAACACAGGCCGTGGGGCACACACCCTACAGCACACTCCTGTATCCACGCCTGTGCTCGGTCACTCCATGGGCTCTCGCACAAAGCACCTCTCACCTCTCTGTCAGCCAGAGCCCCAGTGCTTCCTCCTGTCCCGCTGCCTCGCCCCTTCCACAGAGGCAGCCTGCTGTGGGTGAGGGGCTCACGTGCATGCTTGCGTGTGTGGTCCATCTCTGCCACGCCCTACTGCACATGTCCTTACGCACTGGGTAAGCTTGGCAATGTAGGGCAGATGTCTTTCTGCAGCTGGCTGCAGATTGTTCCACGCAGTTTTGAAATGCCTGATGAGTCAGACTCTGCAAGGGACAGACCACAGCTGTGGGGACAGTAACTCAGCCGTCGCCTTGTGGTGGACAAGCAGCCACCAATGGCAGCCCAGGGTCCTGTGGCTGTTCAAACTTCCTTCACAAACACTGGTGGCCCCGCAGATGGGCGGGTGTGCTGTGGGGTGCAGAGGGCTGTGTGGGACGCAGCCTGCTGGTCACACTCCCGTGGAGGCGTCTCGGAAGTCGTGCTGCTTGGCCTGCCCATTCTCTCTCCTTTCGCCCACTACTCTCATCGCTTCTAGATTTTTCTCCTTCTCAAACAATATTGAAATAAACATCCCTGTGACACACCCGAGGAATGTACTTGTAGGTGGAAATACTGTTGCTGCTCAGCTTTCACCCCCAAGACCCTTCCCCGGCAGGGCGGGAGGCGTGTGCTCTCTGCCTTCTCAATGTCACTTCCTGGGGTCAGACGCAGGCACCTCTGCAAACAGACGCACATGGCGGTAGATTCATTTCGTTCATCTGAGTCTTTTCCACGTCCTCTTCTTTGTAAGGTGTTCACTTTATTCCTTTGCTTCATTTTCTAAGGTTGGATATCTTTCATACAGTTTTGTGTGAGAATGTATATGTTGCAAGACTAATTCATGAATCGACCTTTGCCTTACTAATTACAATGTGAGTTTATGACTAATCTCATCTCTTTGTTAATGCTATTTTTTGTTACACAAAGTCTTTAATTTTGATGTAATAAAAATGCTTTTTTCTTTACTCCTGCTTTTGTGTCTGTTTGAAGAAATTATTTCTTGCCTCCAAATCACAAAGGTAACCACCTACCTTGTCTTCAGATGCTTTAGGACATTGTTTTGGCATTGAGCTTCCATGGGAAGCCCTCATGGATGGTGTAAGGTAGGAATCTACCTGCACCTTGCTTTTCCACACTGATGATCAAGTCTTGAACATCCATCTTGACTTTGTAGATCGCCTTCTGCTTCTGTTCTCATGTAATGTGTCTGTACACCCACTGGCTATTTCTGGAGTTCACTTTTCCACAACTGAAATGTGAATTGCAATCACACTGCATTTGTCGTCTTTGGAGAGGACAATCTTTGCCATAGTGAGTCTTTCTGTGAAGGGCATTTTCCCATGTGGCTGGATCTTTACCTCTGGGTCCATTGAAAAATGGACACTAGTCTTCATCTTGAAGCTGGGCTGTTTTTCTGAGTGGCGTGGTGGTAATAGATGAGCAGAGTGTCCAGTTTGTCTGGGCCTTCCCAGACTCAGCGCCGAGCGTCCCCGTGTCCCAGACACATGATATCCTGCTCATGAAGAGGTGGTTGTCCAAGACCAGGGCTTCCCACACCATCCCAGACAAGGTCCTCAGGCACTCTGGTAACACTGGCCCTCAGTACTAAGTCTTCAGGTGAGCCTGAGCACGCACACTTAAATACTCACGACAAGGATCCATTTTCATATCCTCAGCTGCCCCATGGGGGCCCAGGCCTTGCAGACAATGGTGCAGGACTTTATTGCACAATTTGGAGGAGCTGATTTATATAAATTTATACAAGTTGAATTATCTCATCTAGGATAGTTAAATAAATCTACACTTACATTTGTGTTTTGAAGATACAAAGAAAATCTTATTTCTTAATAGTTTTACAAATTTAACTTAACGTCAGATTGTTTGAAAGTGGTCTACCTGTTATGTCTTAGTCCGTCTTTTGCTACTGTAATAGGATACCACAGACTGGATAAATTATGAACAATAGAAATTTATTTGGCTCATGGTTCTGCAGATTGGGAAGTCCAGGAAGGCATCAGCATCTGGTAAGGCCTCCCTGCATAAATCAAACATTGTTCTAGAGAATAAATTATTGTTCTTGTGTTTGAATTCCATAATTTAGAAAAATATATATCAAAAGACATGGAGAGTCCAGGAATTACAATAGAGGCCAAGAAGTAAGTGCTATTGATCTGTGGTCCAAAGGGACCAAGTCGGCCATTGAGTGTCACATTTAATTTCTAGACATGGAATGCAAAGCCCGACCCAGGAGCCTCCTGCGTGTTCAGAAGGATGCCTGCAGATATGCCTGGTCGGGAGCAGCACTGCTTTCCAGCAGGGGAGCCCTCGTGAGGTAGAAGTGACAGCACAGAGCCTTAAGACACGGAGGCAAGAGGCCAGCACTGAACCCGTCGTCCAGGACCTCCTGTAGCACAAGTGGGCATGCTACCCTCTCCTGCTCTCAGGGAGCCCTCCCTCGGCTGGGTGAAACAAAGCAGCTGAGCCAGAGAGCTGCTGTCCCTGTGGCTCAGACATGAACCAGGAGGGACAGTCACAGCCGAGGTGCCATGACACTCAGTGACACCTCCCTCCTCCTGCTAGCCACTGCTGGCCATTTTCTCTAAGATGCTGCCCTGGAAGTTGTCAGATGTTGTCCATGGACACATGCTGCGAGGGACATTTCCCGTGAGTGTGTACATTTGTGTGTGTGTGTGTGTGTGTGTGTGTGTGTGTGCGCATGAGATAACTCTTGCTGTGGAGAGTGGCAGGAACTTCACCTGTGGAAAGTCTTCGGGTGACTCTGCAGCACGTGCAGGTCTCACCCCTGCGGGGACGTCTACCCTGAGAATTCGTCGTGTCCTGCCAGCCCGTGGATGGTCTGATCTCCGGAAACAATGGTTTTCATCTTTATTCTTTTATAGTCAGCTCATCTTTAGCAGAGTCCATACAGAAATAGTTATCTTGGATTAAATTCACTCAGTTTCACAAATCGAATCAGCAATTCTGCAGGGAAGCCAGCAGGATGCATCCAGACGAACACATTCCTTCTCTCCCCTCCTTCTCTCCCCTTTCCAAGCACTCCAGAGGCAGCCATTGCTTCTCTCAGCCAAATGAAATTTAGAAGGAAAAAGGATTTATGCCTTTAATGATGTGCTGGGAACGCCAAGGAAGAATCTCAACAGATGATTATCTGACCAAAAAGTGCATTCTTCTATAAGGTTCTTTAATGAAAGCCATCAACAGGTTGCTTAGACTTATTAAATATTCTAACTACATACTTTGTAATAAAAATTCTTTAAAAATGTGTGTCAAAAGGAACAAATAGCCTGAGAGCAGCAACAAAGGCCAGGTGCAAAGTGCTATTGATCTGTGGTCCACGGGGACCAGGCCAGGCTGCCATTGAGTGTCACGGTTAATTTCCAGCTAGACCAGGATATGGAATGCAAAGCTTGACCCAGGAGTCCTTGGCATGTTGAAGAAAGCCTGAAGATCCTGAAAGGTGCTTACAGGAGACACCGGCTGCCGTGGGGCTTCCATGCTGGCCTTGTTTGCAGTGGAGAACACGGCACCCTTCAAGAACAGACCAGCCTTGCGCCAGCCCCCAGACACCTCTGAGCATGAGTTAGCAGAAAAGCTCACTTGCTCTGTCCTGGAATGGGGTCCTCCTGAGACAAACTTCATCACACTCTGTCCCTGCTGCCTGAAAGCCCAGAGCTGCCCCCACATGGCCTCCACGTCCATCCTGTGGCAAAGTGCAGTGTCTCGAAGGCTGGCAGAGCATCTTACCTAGTTCCAGCAGAATCTGAGTCACAGCATGTCAGATCCCTCCAGTGAATTTCATCCTGGGCAGAAGCCCAGTCCTGCCAGGAGGCTCTGCTGCTGTGCTCAGCGGCCGGAGCCTGCTGCCCCCTGCTGAAACAGTCACCACCGGGGAGGAGGGGAGCCGGGCTCACTGACCCAGAACACCCTGATCGGAGGTGCATCCTCTCTTCCCTTGGCAGATTCCAAGTCTCCAAGCATTTCTGAAATGATTCACTTGTGCCAGAGCCTCGTGGGGAGCCATGAACTCCCACGTGATATGAATGAAGTCCTGGCCGGTGGCAGCTGACAGCGCTGCCCAAGGGTGCTGTGGGGACTTCCTGTGGCTCAGCGGGGGACACATGAGGAGAGGCAAGAACCTCATGCAAATGTGACACCTATATAACTCTGAGAAGGCAGGGAGTCCCTCAAACAGAGTGACGCAGATATGCTGTGCACAGACCCCAGACCCTAAAAGGCAGGGTCTTCTCTGCAGGAACCAAGAGCAGGGCAGGAAGACTTTGGAAGACTGCACACATGCAACCTCCAGTGACAAGGAGCTTCTAGAAGGAAGGTGACTGTTCAGCGCCAGGCAGGGCCTGGGGAAGACACCAGCCCCTGGACCAGCCCCTGGAAGGTGCCCTGGGGTCCCATAGCTCAGGGCCGTGGGCTCAGCAAGGGTGCCTCATTGATTTCTGGACAGAATGCAGCCTCCTCAATCTTCTTTGGTCCTGTATTAATACGTCTTATGTCTCACTGTTCATAATGCTAAGAATCCAAGGTGAATGTGTCATCTTCTGAATGGTGGGTGAAATCTATCTACCCACAGGTCTAGTATTGAAATAAAGACTCAACTGCCTTGTACTAGATTCATCCCATTAAAAGGAATATACCTAAAACACATTTGGTTTGAAGAACCTGTATTAGTGAACATTTTCATGAGAAGGTATTTTCTTATTATATTTCAACTTTTAAAATTTTCCAGTTAGGATATACATTCTGTCCAAAATGGGGACTCTCAGCACAGTGTGTCTGCCCAAGCAGAAAGCTAACTGCAACCCTCTGCCCCAGGATCTGTGCCTCAGAACCTTGGGGTCTTAGGTGGCAGGTGTCATTCCATCTCAGGTTTTAAACTGGATCTTGAGTCCTTAGCACATTTTAGCCTAGGAAAAGCCTCATGTCACAAGTTCACTGTTTGGTAGCAGATCATCTCCTCCCAGAGTTCAAAACAATATCTTCCCAGAGTTAGACAATAATTACTGAGATAAGAACATATTGGAGAAACTAGTGTTTGCCATTTACGAACGAGGTGTAGAGTGCTATGGCAGATTGGTAACCCTGATTTGGGGACAGAGCATCTTCCTTCAAGTCTCCAAAGCAGTATTTCTTTGAAACGAGTATAACTTTTGAGGTTTGGAATTTCACAGTCAATTTAGATACATCAGAACTCTCTTCTTCCCCAAATGCACCTGGAAATGATAAAAAATAAAAAAAAAATTAAAAAAAAATCCAGCTGCCTCTTTTGAGTAATGTTGCCCAAGTTTTCCAAGATTTTTACAGTTTGGCATGAGAACAAGTGACACCGAGGGATCGGTTTTCAACACCCGGGCACGAAACGAGCTGCAGAATTGCTGCTCACAGAAGCAGATTTGTTACCTCACCGCCCAGATACCACAATTAAAGCAGCCCAAGTTTGTCCTCAACCATTCTTGCTGCTACTTTGAAACACATCAGCTAAAGCTTCTGGAAACAAAGAGGATGCACACAGCCTCGTGGAAATAAACACGAGCACTTGAAAACGCACACCAGAAAGGACATTTGGGGACCTTTTGCATCTTGAAGTAGTAAAAAGCTGTTTTTTTACAAACTCCAGATTCTTTCACAAACATAAAGTCACGCATCTGTCTTACTAAGCACACAGCTTTGCATCTTCAGGGAAAACACATCCGATGGGTGATGAACTAGATGCAACCTCTCATGTGTGTGCACGTGTACCAGCATGTACATGTCTGTGTGTATATGTGTGTGCATGTGTGTAAGCATGCATGTGGCACACACATACACTTGTGTTTACATGTGGGTGCATGTGTATGCACATGCATGCAAGCATTTGGAGGGCCAGAGGGTCGGCACAGGCCTGGCCCTGAGAGCACTCCCAGAGACACCTTGTGATGAGTCCTAAGGAGAGAGCAGTCTGACAGGGGCAGGTGAGAAGGTGCTCCCGCCTTCAAGTGGCTGGGCAACCCTTCACTTTCTCCACAACTCACAGTGCTGGCTGTGATGAGCAGGGATCCCCTGTCCATGCAGGAGCCTCCTGGTACCCAGGGAGAGCTTAGGGGATCCTCAGCACTAGAAGCAATAAAACACGGAGAAGGGGTCCAAGTGAAGACCCACACCTACTTCTCCTGCTTGACCAAGAAGTTTCCAAATCAAGTCTCGAGAGCATGATCCTGTTGACCTCACCCAATTCCATTCAGCGATCCTCTGACGAGCTTCCTAAGATAAAACTTGAGGCTGAGGAACTTGACGGAGTGGGCCAGTCCTCCATTCCAGACCGGCATATGCCTGCAATTGGATCTTCTCCTTGAAGGTAGAGGATGGGGACCCCTAGCTGGAGTACAAGGTCCCCGGGGCAGATTGACATCCTCCTGCACCATGAAATGGAGTCCACCAGTCCATTTAAACACACGGACTGGAGCAGGAGGGCAGGATGGCCATGTGAGATCAGACCCTCCTTGCTCAGGAGACCCAGGAGCCCTGAGCTCGCCCCTCTCAGCAGCTTGGAAACACAGGAGCGTGGTGGAAGTCAGGGTGCTGGGCCCTGCAGCTCATGGCAGCTGACTGGGGTCCTTGCTCTCTTGGTGGCCTCAGAGAGAAACCAGTGCAGCTGTTGACTGCAGCAGCTCACTTTCAAAAGCCGGGGTGGTGTGTGCAGGTGGTCAGCAAGGCCCCTGTGAGAGGGCACCAGAGAGGACACAGGGGTGTACTGAAGGTCGGGCGGCAAGGCCCTCGCTGGCTGTGCTCACGGGCTCACACACACCTCTCCACTCCCCTGGGATCAGGGGCCTCACCTGGTGTCTGGAGGGAGGAAGCCTGCAGAGGAAGGACGCGTTCCCAGGGTGTCCATGGTAGGCCTGGATTCCAGGGAAGAACCTCCCAGTCACTCTCCAGTGAAGCTTCGTCACTGGGCAGAGGGACCCGCACCTCACAGTGGAAGAACGTGAAGCAATTGCCATGGGACGCACACGGGTCTGGTGAATCCCTGTTACTAATGCATCAGGCAGTGCCCAAGCTGAGCAGGAGAGACCCAGCCATTTAGTCACCAGGGAGTGTCCCGTTCCTAGTCTGTGACATGTAGGGAGGGGATTGAGCTATGGCAGGAGCTCACATGGTTCTGGGGTTTCCGTGATTGGGTCACTTGGATGCTGGGCATCCTGCCTGGAGACTCACCTGGGCACAGCAAGAGGGTAACATTACTACGCTGAGGAGAGGGGAGAGGAGGGGAGGGCTCAGGGCCCACAGGAGCTGGGGTCAAGGCAAGGCTGCTGTGCAGTGACTCCTCCCGGCCATCAGCAGTACCTACTGCCTGGGCAGTGAAAGAAGGAGGCAGGAGGGAAGGACAGGCAGGCCTCTGGACACTGCTTCTCTTGGCCCATCAGCTGCAGGAAGGGTCCTTGGGTGGGGGGTGGGTCTTCCAGTCACCAGAGCATCAGTTTAGAGGCCAGGCCATCCACAGGTGCCAGTCTTTCCTCCCCTACCTCTCTGTAGCCTCTGGGCAGATGGCGACCCTCAGGAAAGGAGTCCTCAGATTTCATCTTAGGTAATGCATGGGGAAGACCATTGTCCAGGGGCCACTCAACTCTCTCCTGCAGCCCATCTTCTCCAGAGGACTTGGTCCTACCAGAACCAGGCTACGGTAGAGCAAGTGAAGGACTTGCCTTGGCACTCAGAGGACACCAGCGAACTCAGTAATTAGATAAATAGCATTCCATGTAATATTTTAAAATATAACTATGCAAATGAAAGCATGATTAACAAAGCATCATATTTTTAAATAAAATCAGGATTATTCACAGCAGGGAACTAAGTCCTCCCAGAGCCTGAAGGCCAAGGCAGTGAACAATTCTGATTCCGTCCTTAACTAAATTTCTCGTAATTTGTCTACCATGTATTTTGGAGTTGATTTTGATATTTTTACACATTACATTAAAATGTTATCTATTTGCATGACTGAGGGTTTTGGCACCCTTTCAATGTACCAGAGCCATCATGGGGTGGATTGCACTTTGTGTGGAAATCATAAGCCCCAGGTGCTTATGATTGTGACCTTATTTGGAAACAATGTCCTTTTGATGTATTTAGTTAAAATGAGGTCATACTGCAGTAGGATGGGCCTGAATCCCAAGGCTGGTGTCCTTATAAGAAGGGGAATTTGACAAAGAACACCCAGGAACCCAGGAGGAGATGGGGCAGGGACTGGCATGGCAGGTCTACCTGCCAAGGAGCACCGGAGTGCCAGCAAACCCCAGAGCTGGCAGGCGCACCCGTACTGGCCCTTAGGCCCCCGCAGGGTCCACCTTGCTGACACAGTGGCCCCAGACTCCTGGGTAGAAGTACGGGGCGAAGACAGCAATGCAGGGGTACCACGGCCAGTAACCTTTGTCATGGCAGGTGGGGCAGGAACTCAGGAGGTGGCCGCGGCTGCTCTCCTTGCCCACATGGGCTCCGATCCTGCATCTGCTTTTCTGTGGGCTCCCAAATCTGGAGGAAGGTCAATGGCCTACTGCGAGCCACTGACAACCCCAAATGACCTGTCAGGGGAATGGCTAGGTGCTGGGCAGTGGCCTCAGCAGGCACCCCCGGTCAGTCAGGCTCTGCTGCGTGTGTGAGCCACGTGCCCCAGACTCCTCTGAGCAGGGACTGCTGCCAGGGACCTGGCTGGCTCTGTGTCTGACATGCAGGAACCAGTCTTGGAGGCTGGCTGTTGGGCGTCGGCACCAGCAGCCTCATCAGGTCTTCTCACACACCTTGATAGGGAGGGCAGAGCACCAGCGTGCCCAGGCTAAGGGCTAGGCATGTCACCTGCTGTGCAAAGGACTCAGGGGCTCTGTCGGGTGCTGGGATGCTCAGCTACCCTGCACTCCCCAGGGGCATTCTGGGACTCCTGTCCCTCAGGTGTGTGAAGCAGGCAAGGTTGGCTTTCAGGGAGTCAGCACATCACCCACCAAGGCATTCTGCCCTCCTCCCAGGCCTCCAGTGTGGGACAGTGGCGGTGAGAAGTCCTGCAGTGCAGAGGCTGTGGAAGGAGGCCAGCTTCACATCTGAAATGTGGTGGAGGCTCAGGCCTTTGTTCTCATGCAGAGCACCAGGCCTCTCGGTCCAGACCTGCTGTCCTCCCTTCAAGGTCTGCTGCCCACAGGGCCATGGCGAGCACCCTGGAGGCCTGGCAGGCTGTGTGCTGCAGCAGCAATAGAGCCTGGGGTCCTGGGGACTTGGTGGGATGTGGGTGAAGGGCCTGGTGCGGGCTGCGGAGCAGGGCCTGGGGTCTGAGACGGGCTGAGACCAGCCAGCCCCACTGAGTATGTGCTGTACCCAGAGGGTGTTGATCCACACACTGCTGACCGCTCTGTCCCTGAGGCTCCTCTTCTGCCTGGAGACCCTGTCAGTTGCCGCCTCACCTTGCCTGACCCTCCTGGGTGACAAAGAGGGGAAATGGAGAAAGAAGGATGTTGGGTCCTGAGTCAGGGGTGTGTGCTGGGCCCAACCTCTTGGGTTGCTCCTGGAGCTGGGCCTCCTGCCTTCTCCTCAGGTGCTCCCCTGAGCTGCTTCTGCCCCTGCCCCACCACGGCCTGTGCAGCTGAGATACAGATTGCATAGAATTAAGCGCTGTAAGTTCTAGAGATACAAGAAATGTGCTCTCTTTGGAGCCCGCGTAGCCCCGTAGCCATGATGGAGTCATGCGCAGGCCAACGTGAGGCCACACCTCTGTGCTCTTGGCACCAAGCGCATTCTGCTAGAGATTCACAAACGGGCGCCCGGCCTCGGCTGAGGCTTAGTCGGCTTCATCTGCTTGGGCAGCGGTTCCTCCTCACCACGGAAACTCTTCAGCAGCACTTCCTGGGCAGGGGTGCCTTCCCCAGCCGAGCCGCTGCCTTTCTGGCCGGTCGCCATGCACATCTGCTCTCTCCCTCGCCCTTTCATTTGGTATTCCGAGAGCAGAGAGAGTGATTAACCACCAGAGCCTCCTCTGAGCTCCCATTTTCAAACTCAGCAGGTCAGAAAAGCTGTTTTAACGGGGCTGAGATATGGAAAGTGTTGGTCCCAGGTGAAGCACCCCAGGTCCCAGGCAGGAAGCCTTGGGGTGCACTGCAGCCTGCTGGCTGTATTTTGCATACCATTGATCTCTGTGTCCGTTTCAAGCTCATTACTATCTGCAAGATGTTCTCTCTCTCTCTCTAAATGCCAGAATCTTTCATGAGAAGTAAAATTTCTCCAGCACAAGCATCGGCCCTGTCTGTAGGCTGATGGTAGTTTCTCACTATTTTGTTAGATTTTGAATACAGAAGATGCAACTCAGACGACATTTCAAATGTGGTTTGAACTTAACATTTTTTTCCTTTTGGAAGAAACTTAGCAGATATGAAGTGCATCTAAACTTATGGTTTCTTATTGGAAAGGCATCGGTCTTTCATGCAATCAGTATGGACCAGAGGCCAGGCCCTTTATCCCCTCGGACCCTGCGCCCCACCCTTGATGTCTTCCCTGACCCTGAGGATCTGTGCTTGCAGTACAGCCTGTCCAGTGTACCCCGCCCCCACCACTTCCTGCCTGCAGGGGGTCTGAAGTCCAGTTTCTGCCCAGCCCTTGGTCCATTGTTTCTCCAGGCAGAAATACCGTCCAGACCCTGATTAATATTTACAGGATCTGAAGACAAACATTGGTCTTTGTAACAGAAACAGGTGGATTTCTGTACGGTGGCTTTGTAAATCTGCCTGCCCAGCAGAGTGACTGCCTCTCTGCTGATATGTGCTGCCCATGGTCATCAACATCAAAGCAGTGCCCAGAATGGCCAGGGCACTCTTTTATGTAGTCTCCCTCTTTGTGTTACATCTGAAGTGCACCTTGGTGTGTGGTGACCAACAAGTCTTCCAGCACTGAACAAACAGGGACCCTGGTGCTGTCTGGCCTGCAGATCCAGGACTCTCTAGATGTGGTCCAGGACAAGTGCTTCCATGTGGCCAAGGGTCTAGATTTTGGAAGCACAGCCTTCATGAACAGCTGTATCTTTGGAGGCACAGGTGCTATTTCAGTGGGAAATCACTCATCTCGTGAAGTCTCTTGGAAAATAAATGGATGAGAGATGCTGCTTCCCAGCAGGGACACCCAGATGGCTGTGAGGGACACACTACAGGGTTTTAGATGGGCCTGTGGGCCACCTGAATAGGAAGCAGGCAAAGGACCTAACGAATACCAAACACCCATGCCACCTGTACCGGCCCGGGAACCCTTCGGCCTGCTCCAGTGCACATTTGTTGACCCTTCCTGCAGCCAGCAGGCTTTAGACTCCTGGCCAAGAGGAGATGTTTGTCCTAAGCCATTTCTAGAGCACTCTGAATCTTTGGGAAGAAAAGAATGTGCAGAGTTCTCTTCTGTAACTCCCGAAGCCTGGCGATCATCACACACTGTCTGCGAAGTCCCAGTCCCCTGGAGGGCAGAAGAGGATGGAGTCCTGGCAGGGATTGCAACCGCGGCCTTGCTGGGGCAGGTGTGGACTCCTCAGAGGCCATGCAGCAGCAGGGCAGGCCTCCGCACTCCCACGGCCTCGCAGGCAGAGAGGGCACGCAGCTCGGTCCAGCCCTCGCCAGCTCCTTGGCTCAGGTCTCTCCCTTAGGAATGCTGGAGTGGAAGAGCAGCTCGCCACTGCCCGGTGGGAGAGGAATCGGCGCGCATGCGTGGAGGCGCCTGTGGACTCGGCCCCACTCCGGGTCTGGTGCAGGCGAGTGGGCTTGGAAAGGGCAGAGGCCTCTTTAGGTTTCCTTCCAGGCGTTGGAAAGGAGCTTTCCTCTTCTCCCGGGAGAGCGTGCTGTCCTGGGGTCACCCTAAGTTTTATTTCCTGGCATGCCTCTGGGTTAAAGCGCTATATTGATACCAGGAGGGAAGAGAGGCGACGCCCAGGGACACCAGGAGGTCTGCGTCCCCGCCTCCTGAAAGGCTTCTCCCTGTGGTCTCGTCAGGGGAGACTTTCATGCCTCCTGTAAGGTGAGTTTAGACCAACACCTGGAGCAAAGTGAAGCGCGAGAGCTCTCCTTTAATCTCTGGAAAGTCTCCCTGTTAGGACGCAACTTTGTTCTGCCTGCGCCGTCATTAATTCTCCCTTGAACGTGCCTTCTCTCTCTGACAAAGTAATGATTTTACTTGAGCAGCTGATGATTATCTGGCTATATCAGACTTGAAAACTGTAATTTGAGAGAGGTGAGTCCCCGGCCTGCTTGAAGGCCGCCGCTGCCTTTCTTTTCCAGGGACAGATATTAGAGGGCTTCTTTTAAATTTAAGCTGACATTCTTTGTCCAGGGATTTGAAATCCTGTAGAATATTAAAGCCCCATCTTTATCTTTAAAATATACTTTTAAAATCTGTTCTCTGTGGGGCTGTTTTAGTCCCTGGATGATTCTCAGTGACATTAAACAGCTAGTGAATTAGGCTCAGCATGAATCACTAAATGGAAATGTATGTTTTAAAAGTAATGGATTCGGGTGGGTTCTGTGCTGGGCCACTACCTGGAAAAAGCAGGTGGTGGGGCCCGGCCTGCCCTGATCCCTTGACCTGGAAGGTATGCTGAGTCTGAGGGACCCCCAAGGAGCCGGCTCGGGAGTCATCCAGGATGTGTCTGCTCCAAGGTCTCTGGACTGCCCTGCACCTGAAACAGTCAGCAGGAAGGACTGGCAGTGAGAAACTCTGAAGACCCGCAGCTGGCAATCGCAGCACGGGGCTTAGAAACAGCAACGTAAACACGCAAAGGCCACAGGCCTTGGAGCAGTGGTCTTCAGGCCGGTGACCCCAGCGAGGGCTCCTCCCCCTGGGCCCAGAGCCTGGCCTCCTGTCCCCTCCCCTTGCTGGCATGGTGTCTCCCATCTCAAGTATCTGAGACAATTGCAGTGTGCCAAGTATCTTTGTGGCACGAAGGGGCTTGTGGTCAGGAGCTCAGCCTGAGGGAAAGGATGTTCTTCCTCCTGTAGTGCAGCAGTGGTGTCTTCACGGAGATGGACTCTTCCTGGTTCCAGGGTCACCTCAGCTGGTGTTCTCAGCACCTGCTCGCTGTCCCCACATCACGTGTCAGGAAAGCAGCCACCCTTGTGCAAGGCTGGTGGTGTCCATGTCTCTGTCCAGGTCGTGGCCCAGCCTCTGGCAGCTGTGTCCCAGAGCAGGATGCTCTGGAGTCAGTGTGGGCTTGCAGGCCAGGGAACCTGGCTGTGCACAAGGACTCCAGCCCCACCAGCTGCTCCGGGGACAGGCCAGGGTTCCAAGGAGGCCTGTGCACAGGGGAAGTCGCAGTGACCAGGCCAAGCCAGCATGCCAGGCTGCCCTGCAGCACCCCATTCAGGCACTGACACGCAGGCCCAGCAGGGAGAGCCCTGCTTGCAGGCTGGGTGCGGGCAGCCTGCGGGGCGCTGCGGCACTGTCAGGAGGTCTGGCTGTCACGTGGGTGGGCCAGCATGCCACACCCTGCTCTGCCCCTCCACACACACCACAAGAACAGCCTGTCTGCGGAGCCCCCGCTGCTTGGCTGGGAAATACTGGGCTGGCAAGGCTGGGGGCAGCGTCCTGCTTCTGCTACCGGCTGACACCCAGGATTCAGGGGAAGCTGCCTGAGCCTCCGAAGTCCCCGTTCCCTCACCTGTAAAATCGGGATGAAGATGGTATCGTCGGCCTGGGGTGCTGGCCTGGGACACTGTTGCTAGAATTAGTGTGAACACGCAGGTGAAGTAACAGCCGTACCAGGGAGCAGGAGGGCAGTACCACAAATCGTGTGGCCCCCAGGAAACATCTCAGGCCTGAAGACCCTCAGGACTAGCAACTAGAAAAGGGGGAAAAAGTTTAAAAATATCTTTTTGGTTGTGCCCAGAACTCGTCATAGCCCACGACTGTGAGAACATTCAGGAGAGCAGAGAACAGTGGGGAAGTGCCCCAAGGCTTCCTGTTGCTCCACAGGCTCCATCAGCGACTGCACGCACGGGGCCCTGCAGCAGGCGGCTGCTGAGTGTGTCCTTTTGCCAGCATTTTTCCTCTGGAGCATCTTTGCTTCCAGAAAGAGCTCGGTGGGTGTGCACTTGGGCCTCACAAGAGAAACAACGATGGCCTGCAGTCCACCTGCCATGGGACTGGTCTGGGGTCAAGGAGAAGAGGCCGTAATTGCCCCAGATAGCAGTGGCCCACTTGAGAGCACTCCAGTGAAGCCATGCCTCAGAAGATGGACGGCCTGCAGAGAACGCAAGCGCCGCTGGCCTTTCGTCTTCCATCTATTAAATAATGCTAGTGCTGTCTTAATTCTACAGTAAATGCTCTTTCTTTTTTTGATCATGGTTTCATCCTGTGTGCGTGTTATGCTGCTCAAGGGAACACCACCCACCTCTACATAGTCTTACAACCTTTCTTTTCCTCTGGTGGTAACTCAATTAATTAGAAAGATTGGAATCTGCTAATTGCACACGTTGCTAGCATCAACTTGTCAGGGTTGTCTGACTTGAAATCACAGCCATGGAATCTTTAAACATAATCAAAGGTGAGAAAGAGCATTGCAGGCTCTTGTGGGTGGAAACCTTTTCGGTCAAGGAATGCTTCATGAGGTCGGTTTCACAAATTGAAAGAGTCACCACGTTTCCACCCAACAGCCACAGTGCTTCTCGTACCTTCAGTGGCCACCGCGTTCTTGGGGCGGCCAGCCCCAGTGGCCGACATGCACGCAGACACTTTCCCTTAAAGTCCCTCCCTGCACTCGTGGTGTGGAGGGCAAAGCCCCTGCACAGCGCCACACCCACAGGCTCCCGTAGCCACGGTCTTGCAGAAACAGCCTTCGGACGTGGAAAGAATGCCTTTGAACATCTTCAAAGGGATGCTCCGCTTCTCACGTGGAGATGAGTATGCAGTTGTGCAATAAAGAAGGGAGACATTTGCCAAGCCTTCCCCATGCGGGCCACTCACCTCTGCCCTCTCTGTGCGGCCCCAGGCCTCCTGGGCCTCCCTAGAGGAAGCTTCCGGGAGCTCTTGCCTCTCTGACTTCTCCACCAGGGAGACAGCCTCCTGCACTGGCCTTCATGGCCCAAGCCCTCTCTCCTCCCAGACCCAACGGGAAATGGTCTCAAAGAAACATCAGGAACAATAAAGAAGCCAATGGCATGGAACCAGCTCAGAGAGCTTGACTCCGCCTGGCTATCAGCAGAGGGAGCTGAGCAGGAGCTGCCATGCTGTCTGGAACATTCTCCATCGCAATAGTCCTGGAGGACAAGGGCTGGCTCATAAAGCACATGGAAGGGCTGTGCAGACATAAGCCCTCTCAGCAGAACGTCTGTGGACCTCAACAGGCACACATGCAGGCTGCTTTCTCACAAGCTCAGAAGAGCATTCCTTGCACCTCTCCCAGGCCCTCCTTTGGCTCCTTCCCCCCTTCGCTTTCATGGTGACCACCGTTCTTCCCTTGCAAGACTGTCCAGGTCTGCACACCTGCGTTTTATAGTTGTGTCTCATTTTCGTGTCATTGATTTTGTTTGATACCTATCTCACCTAAGAAGGATAAAGTGCCGACCTGAATCGACAGCTGCACACTGTCCTATCTTTCTTCAGTTTTAAGGGTACAGTGAAAAGAGCAGGAAGACAAGAGGGGCTGCCTTCACTCCAGCAGAACCAGACACAAGCTCTGTTCTCCAGGAGGCCAGGACGCTCAGCAGGCTCATCACGAGATCCTGTTGACAGCATGCGAGACGTCCCGTGATGGCCCCTGGAAGGGGGAATGCGGCAATGGCCAACTCATAGAGAGCAGCAGCTAACTATGTTCCCGGAGAAAAAGTCTCCGGGAAAACTGCCCTCAAAAAAATTGCCCTCACGTGTTTAAATCTGACTCCATCATTTGTTGGTTTATTTTTTCTCTTCTTTATAACAATTTCCTTTTCCCAATTGCTACAAGGTTATTTTTATAACTAACCAGAACATTCAGAACCCCATAGCCAAGAATAGTTGTTGACCAGGAAAGATGTGCTGCTCCATCCCAAGCTGGCAAGGTGCTGCCACCTGGTCTGCTCCCATGACATGGAGGACCCTGCAGTGGCCGGCTCAGCTGCTGTGACAAGATACCAGAGGAGGGTGGCTCAGCCACAGGTGTACCTTCTCAGTTCTGGAGCCTGGACATCCAGGATGAGGCGCCAGCGTGCGGGGTCTGGTAAAGGCCAGCTGCAGCCTGCAGCGGCCCCTCTCATACCTTCTCCAGGGTGGAGGGAGCCAAAATGACATCCTCCACAAAGCCCCATGGGGGGGCCACCCTCGTGACCTCAGCTAGGCCACACACCCAGGGCGCCCAGCGGCAGGCCTCTTCCCCCTGGCGTAGGGTCCAACCCGAGGCTGGGCGGGGGGCGCAATGCAAAGGCAGCTAAGTGCGGTCGGCTGGGACTTGGCGCAGAGAGTGGCAGAGGGTTCTGGAAGAAGCCCGTGGTGGAAGAATACCCCGTGACACTGGGGAAGGGGAGCTACAAAAAGCCCCTTGAACTCTGGGTTTTCCAGAGGGCTTGTGACACCAGGTTAAAAACTCCAGCAAAGACCCAGGGTGGACAGAAATCACTCGGGTGTTCTAACGGCCGTGCCTCCGGCAGCGGGGCTCAGCGCAGCGGAGCTGGGGTCGTAAAATGTCTGCTGGGCTTTGTCACTCGAGTTAGGCAAAGACAGAGCCTGCGAGAAATCGCCGGCCTCCCAGTGAGAAAATCAGACTGGTTTGGCCTCAAGCTAGCTGAGAAGGAGAACTTCCGGGGCTGGGGAGCGTATGTGGGTAGAAAGCACACAGCCCCACGAAGAGCCGCAGGAATGGGAAGGGTTGGCCTCCGCTGAACGCTGGGGGTCCACGTTCCCGGCAGCCCACCAGCTGAGGACCTTCACGGTGGAAACTCCGTTCCTGCTACAGTTAAAGGATTGATGTGTTCTCTAAATATAATATGGTAATCGAGACAGAGCGCGGTTCCTGGTGGTGCGCTGCACTTACTGTGCTTGGAGATAAAACAGTCCGTGCATTAAAAGGAATTATTGTATTTGTCATAAATTCCTCCGAGAATAATTCTGCACTTAGCTCTGGGCGGGCGGGAGGTGTCTTTGATGCAGAACATGAAGGATTACACGGGGGTGGAAGGTCAGGGGGCCGCACCTGACAGGTGTGCTCCTGGTCCCAGGCCAGGTACCTTACTAAGACTAACCTGGGGCACATTCACATCTGAAACTCAAGCCCGACATCCAGAGGAATCAAAGCGCCTGACGCAGCTGACGGATCTGTTTGGAAAGGCAGTTCTGTGCAGGATGGGCCCGGGGAGGAGCTGGGCTGCGCCAAGCGGGCTGTGCCGGCTGTGGAGCAGCAGAGGCGCGAGGCTGGCCGCCAGGTGGGTGCTGAGCTGCCCAGAGGGTGTGCAGCGTGCCCCCCCCCCCCCCCCCCAGTTTCCACAGCAAGCCCCTGCAGCAGGACCGCCGCTGGGCCAGCCTCAGAGACGCTGTCAGGCCCTTCCCGACCTCCTCTGGGAAAAGTAGAAAAGCAAATAGTCAGAGGGAGTTGGAGGGAGGGAGGGCAGAATCACAACACGGAGATTAAAACTGCGGGAAAAAGCCAGAAGCGCGCAGAAAGGATGGTGAAGAAATTCTATTTTTCGGTAGAACTGAGGCAGAATACTCACCTGAAGAGAGGCAGGGCCTGCAGGTGTTCCCGCAGCAGCTGGGAGCCAGAGCTGTCTTTCGAGATGGCAGACCCAGGGTCCCACAGGGCCAGCTCCTCCGACAGAGGGTCGGGAGGACAAAGGGGCAGCTCTGGGTCCTTTATAGGTCACCCTTGGGGCAACCTGTGAAAGCGACACCTGGCATCACGAAGTCACTGAGAGGGGGCTCTAACTGTAATGAGCACACTGCTGCTGTTCCAGCTGCTTCGGACCCACCGAGCTCTCAGAGAAGGACAAAGCAAGCCCGGGGCCCTCCAGGAGCAGGGAGGGCCAACATCCCGCATGAAGCTCCAGGAATGAGCAGTGACCCTCTGCAGCCTGGCCTCATAGAACAGGGGACACTCCCGGCCAGAGACGCGTGCCTTGGTGGGCCCCACTCGGCACAGATGAGGGAGCCTCGTGGGGTGTGATCCTTCCTGGCAGCGAGGCTCGTCCTGCAGAGGAGGGCCTGGGCCTCAGGGCGCTCCAGCACTGGCCTTTCTGAATTCAGAAGATGCAGCCCACCTTTCTGTCCACTCAGATGCATGGACCCCAAGGTGTCAGTCAGCTGGGCATCTGTGATGACCACGTCTGCCAGGTGGTGCCTTCTGAGGGAGCCACGTGCCCTGCAGTGTCTTCATGACACGTGCGTGTCCCCACCCTGGAGCACAGACATCCCCCAAGGCAGGCACCTCATGCTGCAGAATGTGCGACACTGTGGGACCCGCCCCGCCCTGAAAGGAGGCAGGACAGGGCCTGCCCGACCCCACAGATGGTCTCTGCATCCCACTCTTGAAACGCGGCTCAGCCTTGTGGTTGTCTGGTTAAACATCTTCTTTAAGTCTCATTACATGGCCAAGTAACATGCTTTTCATTTCTAAGATGTGATTAAACTCACATTCATTCTTGATTGAGGTTTGGAATCTTTTATTTAGGGAAAAAAAATCGACTTCAGAAGGGAGCGATCTAGTGCTGTGACACTCGGTGAGACCATTAAATTTAATCCTTCCTTCACACGCACGCCAGGGGTGATTTCAATTAAATTTGTTCAAAATTTATCAGTTTCCTGCATGTTGGCATAAATGATTCAGGACCACTTATATGTCCTCTGAGCAGAAGGTATTGCAGGGTACACAGTATTGTTATAACTTTTCACAGTTTCTTCATAAATTCACCTAATAGGAGTTTCTATTATTTAACACCTTGTCCACCACGTTAAGTGGTCCTGTTGTTCTTGCAGCAGTACAATCTAATTACCTATGCAAATTTTTGAAACACCCCTGAGTTACGAGGGCCACCCTGCCCCTGCATGCTGATGCCCAGGATGGAGAACTTAGGTGGCATTTATTCTCCAGAGGAAGCGGCACAGATGTGTCTCCAGACACGGAGAGTCCTGGGGAGGACAGGGCGTGGTGGTGACTCTAGGGGATGGCTCAGGCTGCAAGAACTCGGGGATTTATTTGGGAGCAGGTCATAGGATGATGAGAAAATGTAGCTGAGCTGAGATCAACAGCCCCGAGGACACACCTCCCTTGGGGTTACACCAGATATGCGTGTGGGCACTTAGGCGGCTGGAAGACCACACGCTAATCTGTCTAAGCCACTCACTGGGCACTCTTATGTCCCCAAGAATTTATTTAGAGAAACACATCAGGCAAGGATGCATTCACATGAAATCTGCTGTATACTGGTGATGCCAGAAGTACTTCTACTTGCCGTTTCCCTCGTGGAAACTTATGCATCCTCTCTGCGCTCTTGATGCAGGAGGTTGTTGACAAGATGAGGAGAGCCTCGCTACCGCAACAGTGCCACACCAGCCATGTTCCTTGAGGTGGACACAAGGCTTCATAAGGAAGACATGACTGACCCCAGGTTAAGAACTCAGAGGCTTTCAACAGGCTTGAGCTGTGTGCACCAGGTCTGATCTTTTAAGACTCGATCTGGTGTGAACTCCTCTGATTGAAGGGTCCTGATGAGGGGCGTCCATCTTCACCCATAAGAAGATAAAAATAGTGTACAATGGATGGACCTTGAGGGTTCTTCTTCTCCCCATGGCGTGGATTACTCTGACTCATAGTTCATCTAAGCTACTGCAGGGAGGAAGCTTCTGCAAAGCAAGTCTGCCCACACGTCTCCTGAACTCCAGGTCCACTACTCAACACCTCCACAGGAGGCCAGCAAGGAACCGCAACGCCAAAGCTTCTTGCTGAGTTCAGTTGGTTAGTGGCTTCCTCGGGGACGAGGACTCTAGCGCCCACTCCATCTCACTGCTGATATCTGATGGAAATTAGCAATTTCTGCTTCATATTTCTCTTTCTGAGGCGGGATCCCATGGGACTTCCTGATACACACAGTTGGGGAAATCCCTGGGAACTTTCCTCTGGTGATCTGGCCTTTCCTGGACCCTGAGCTGTGTTGTCCATGGAAATGTGCATGATCTCAACCTGTTCCACCGGAGAGGGGTCTGTAACTCAGGAGGCCAGGGCTGCAGCACACGGTGTGGCGCAGGCTGCTCATCCATCACTGAAACCCTCCCCTGCCGTAATTTCTGCGAGGACGCCTTTGGAACCTCAGCTGGGAGCCTTTGGTACATTGGAGGACACTCCATGCATTCCTGAAATTGTATCATCCCTGGTGTTTGCCGACAAGACGCAGGTAGTGATCTCATCCTCGTGGCAACACAAGGACTCCTCTCCACAGCAAATACCCGGCAGAGGTGAGAACCGCAGTCAGCGAGCAACCACCCCCGCCAAGGAATGGCAAGGGGGCCTAAGAAAGGCCACAGCCACTGCAAAGCCAAGATGCAGACCCACAGCTGACTTCTCAAGCATGCTGAGTGTGACACGGGACAGGAAATAACCATGAGCTGGTTGTCTGTGCTGCGTGGCATGACCTTGAACGTCAAGCCAGGAGAGAGCACGCTGTGCACGGAGCCAAGTAAGGACTCCTGCGTACACTCTCATCCAAGAAACGGAGAGGTAACTGTGAGAGAGGCCGGCATGAACTTTCCCAAAACTCTGGAAGTTAAACAAGGAGTGCTCATTCCATGGGGTAAAAGCCCTGAACGTCAGTAAGAGATTCATAGCATTTCAATCTGCCATTTTCTCATATCCTTCTCCCAGCTTTAGATAAACTTGGAAAACAACAGCGTATGTTGACAGCGGAGCCTCAACAGACGCTGAGAGGAAAGGCAGGGCTGGCGCGCAGAACGCCCATTCCCAGGGCTGGCGGCGTTGGCCTGCGGGCCGTGCGGGGCCCTCCCGCGCCCCCGAGGCGTCTTCCCTCAACACCGCTGTGCCCCTCCGCAGGACCGCCTTCCCTGTCGTGGCATATGTGAAGCAGGATGGGGTTCGACTGCTGAACATCAGGGTTATTCGAGACAGGAGATGACTGTGGGGAAGCATCAGACCAATCAAAACTCGTAAAGAGAAAAGCTGGGGCCGGAGACGCCCAGAGGGCTGCAGAGCCCCGCAGGGTTCTGAGAACCGAGTCCGCGTGCACGCGCAGAGCCCTGTTTGTGCTGCAGAAAGGCCGAGAGAGCTGTGTGCTTTCACCCACATCCATCCTCACCTAGGAAGGAGGGCAGGAAGGGAGGGGTGAGCCGGAGTTGGAAGCCCTGGACACGTATCCAAAGTGACCCTGACATGTAAACACTGCCTCAGCAAAGACGGTAGACTTCTTGTCTAGGTCATCTATGGACATCTCTGTCCGGTCATTAGCTAATCACCAAACTAACCGAGCAGACTGCAGTGGCCACATATGAAGGACACAGACTTACACGCAGACTGAAGAAAGTGAATAAACCAACAGACTGAAACAAAGACCAAACAAATAACAGCATACAAACCTGTAGCTTGGGGAATCTAGTGTCTAGATTGCTGCATTATGACATTCAAAATGTTCAATTTTCCAGAAGAACCAAATAAAGCATACAAAGAAATGAGAAAGTATGTCCCAAATGTGGGAGAGAAAGCAGTAAATGAAAACTGTCCAGACAATGGACATACTAGACAAAGCATTTGTGAAAGCTGTTCTGAGTGTGTTCAAAAAGCTAAAGGACACCTATCAAATCTGAATGACTAGAGTAGACTCTAAGAATCAGGTCTCTCTAAATCGAGCAGAGTGAAAAGTCACATAAACTGCGGGAAAAAAAAAAAAAAAAAAAACAGAAATTCTAGAGATGAATAGTGCAGGGACTGAAATGAAAATTTCATAGCAGATTTCAGTAAGAATTCATGAATTTCAAGAAAGGCGAAATGTGAAAATCCGTGAGGAGTGTGCACAGAGGCTGAGGCTACGGACACCATGAGCTGGGTTGGCATGTGGGAGGGAGGTGCTCGCAGGAGGGAAGGAAGGAAGGATATGTAGATATGTAGATAAGTAAGTGCCCCCAACTCCCTACGTCAGTGAAAGCCATCAGTTTAAACGTCCAGAAGCCCAGTGTACCCAGGAGAAACTCAAGGAGGCCTTTGCTGGACGCATTATCTTCAGACTGTGGAAAGGTCAGGAGAGAGCCTCTGCTTTCAGTGGCGTTGGAGACGGAGCTGCTCACGTACGTAGGATGGGTGTCCAAAGGCCGAGAGCTGATTTCTTATTAAAAACCTCAGAAGGCAGTGAAATGACATATACAAAAGATTGTCCATCAAGAATTCTGTGTACTGAAAAACTTGTACTTTAAAAATGAGGAAGAGGTTGAAAAATTTCTAAATAAATAAGAACTGGGAAAAAAAGTTGGTGGAAAATCTGATCTATAAGAAGGTACCATGAAGTGAGTTCACAGGGTGAAATGAAAGGATGTTAGATAGTGGACTGAACCCAGTGAAGGGAGAAGTCTCACACACACACACACACACACACACAGACACACACACACACACACACAGACACACACACACAGACACACACACACACAGACACACACACACACAGACACACACACACACACAGACACACACACACAGACACACACACACAGACACACAGACACACACACACACACAGACACACACACACACACACACACACAGACACACGCGCTGGATGTTTATGGACCTCATGTGTTGAAGCCCTAAATCTCTAACGTGATGGCATCAGGTCATGTGGATGGAGCCCTTGCAAATGATATTAGTGCCTTTTCTAAAGGGACTAGAAAGCTCTGGAAGCATGCAGTTGGCCAGCGTGGTCAGACTGTGTTGAGGGCCTTGTGTGGGTTTGCAGATGGCCTCCTTCTTATGTCTCCTCACATGGTTTTTTGTGTATATGTGGTTCATCTGGGGATTATAATTAACATCAGTCTGTAATGTCTTTTCCCACCTATTTTATTTAAACAAAAACTTCCTGGAGCAAAAATGATAAATCTGCATTGGTGGGCATACAGTTGCAAAGCCATAATTTGTTAAGTGCAGACATGTATTGTAAAATTGCAAATAGCTGCACAAAGAACGGGAGGGGCATGGAGCTCCAGAAGCCAAGGTTTGGTACACTGTTGTGGTTAAGTTATTAACTGAAACTAAATTATTGTAAATTAAGATGCTAATTGCAATCCCCAGGTGCACCACATGCATCCACAAAACACTCCAAGCATGTAGTAAAAGAGATTACAAGGATTTTAGTACACCTGCTTATACAGCAGAAGGTATACAGGGAGTAACAGAGGAACAGAAAGAAAGACTCCAGAAATACAGGGAAAATAGCAAAATGCCAGAGGTAAATCCTGCCTCTGTAGTGTTTATATTAAAAGTAAATGGATAAAACCCTCTAAAGAAAAGGCAGGAGAGAGAGAGTCAAAATATAAGATCGCTTTCCAATCCTTTGACACTCAATCTTCAGTACAAAAAAGGCAAGGTGAGCAGTGTTAAGGAAGAAACAAAACCTTTAGGCACACCATTATTGGAGAATTTAGCAAACTTCACCCTAAATGGCAGAAGCAGGCAGAAATCAGAAGCAGCACAGAAGAGCAGAGCAGCAGGTGAATGTGAGTCCTCCGGCATGCAGAGTGTGACAGGTAGGACCCACAGAGTTTGCGCTCTCCCAGGGCCCCCAGGACAGCTGCCCTGAGGAGCCAGAGCCCCCCAGCTCCACCACGGAAACCCCCAGCCTCAGTGTCTGGCAGCGGCAGCTGTGAGCAGAAATCAAGACCAAGGGCAGGAACTGCATCAGGCAGTGGACTTAATAACTGATCTATCAGGGGATGGATCACAATGGCCACTAGAAAGTATGTGGAAGTAAGTAAAATAAAGATGTTCCACCAAAACTTGAGTTTTCTAGAAGAAAGTCTTCTAGAGAACAGTTAGGGCACGGAATGTTTTCTGCATAATTTATGCATCAAGAAATTAGTAGACAGCAAAAGCATAATAAGAAGAATCGCAAGTGATGAAATGTAAACTAATAATGTAGTGGAGATGGCTCTCAGTACGAAAAGCTGGTTTGCGCTAACTAATGACATTAATAAACACTTGGTGAGATGTTGGAAGGAGGGCGAGGGGGCAGCAGAAAACCTATCCTGGGAAGGAGAACGGAGATCAGCACACAGCCCACAGACACTGAGCCATCAACAGCAGGTCCCAGAATTTCTTTAAATTTTGCGTGTGGCAGCAAAATTTAAAGAAAATGTTGAATTTCCAGAAAGACAGAACTTTCTAAAAATAACATACACACAAAAAATGAGATTTTGCAACAGCCTGTGTTTACTAGGCCACTTAAGCCCAGCGGAGTCAGAGCAGAAGAGGTGCAACCTCGCACCCGATTCCCTGGGTGGCTGTCTCCTCACCGTAAAGGGTGCAGCCACGGCACGTCGCTCACAAGTTGCAGGGTCCTTTCTGCATCTCGGTGGCTCCTGGGCATTTCCTTTACGACTCAGCCTCTCTGTCTTTATCCTAAATCCCTGTCTGAGGGACACTTAAAAGTGACCAGTGGTCTGAAATAAACATGCACAGGTGACCGGGTAAAGCCAGGTGTGGAAAGCCTCCTCCTGGCGTGAGACAGAGCACGCGCAGGTGATGGAGCCAGAGGGGTCAGCAAGGCGCTAAGACCTCCTTGTCTGCAGAGGACAGCATCACTGCGCAGTGACCCAGGAAGCCAAGGCCAGGTGGTAGCCCGGGAGCGGCCCGAGTGAGGAGTGGGCACAGAAGCACCTTGACAACCAGTTGTCCTCCCGCGTTTTGTCACAGCCAGGACACACCCACAGGCCCCCACAGACACGCACAGGGGTGCTTAGAACGGCCAGGCGCAGGCGGTGGACAGGAAGAGGTCCTCAGGACTCCTACCTGGTCATGATCGGAACTGCTAGACACTGAAGAGAGAGCCCCAGCTGGAGGTCAGGGCTGGCCACCCGCCTCCCCTGATGGGACAGTCCCTGTGGTGGAGGACAGCTGGGGACAAGGGTGCCTGGACCAGCTCTGGACCAGCGCCGGCCCTCATGGCACATGCCACCTGCTGTGGCACCTGCTTGGCTTGCACGGGCACCTTGTGGAAAGTCCTCCTCACTCTGGGCCACGCTCGCCTCTCCCCTGCCCCTACTGCGTGGCCGGGTTCTTACTTCCAGAACGCCTGGGGGATTCTTTATCAAAACTCTGCGATGTGCCAACAGCTTAAAGGCAGCACACTGCTTATGGCTGAGGGGCCTGGGGCGGGCCCGCCGCTGTGGCCACGTGTGCCGTGCTTAGAGAACTCCGCCTCCTCCAAGTCATCTTTGCTCAACTCTAAGTGATGAGGAGGTGACATGGCATTTCCTTAAACTCTTCCTTTCTTTTCGTCCCTTTAACTCCATTATGTTGGGTTCAGATAGAACAACCAAAACATTTCCAGGCGACTTGCTACATGAACAATCAGGTGACATGGCAGCTAGACCATTACTTATCAACTTGCCTTTAAAGTTTAATAGGGTGCCATCAATTATTGAGGAATTAATGTTGAGACCCAGCTGTGTGCCCCAGTTCCCGTCAGAAGTGCTGCGGCGGGCCCCTTACAGCAGGTTTGGAGCACCCCGTCCTCCTCCTCGCACAGCCTCCGCTCCTGAAGGAGAAAAAGAGGCAAGCCAGCCTCCCCATGCTGAAAACAGAGACACGCGAGCCTAACTTCCTAGGAGATTTCATTAGAAAGAAGCGAAAACCGTCTGCAAACGAACCCTTGCTAGCCGGAATAGAGGGAAGCTGTTTTAAACCACGTAGTCCCGTCTACAGACGTTTCTTAAGTCCCAAGCCCCCTCCTGGGAGTGCAGGAATAGCTGGCAGCAGTATTGAGGTCTCTTGGAGTTTCCAGTTCCCTTCCTGACCCCAAACAGAATAAAGTCCACTGCCACTCCAGGCGCCTGAGTCTCAGTAAGCAGCCCGCCGCAGGTCCTGCCTCGCTGAAGCGCTTGGACGAGCATTTCCCAAGGTCCAGGTGGCAAGGGGCTGGGAGGGGACCATTTTAGTCTTAGTTCTCAAGGTGGTTCTTCAATCACATTTAACCTAATTTACTTAAGATTTACTCATTATTAGGTAAAGATAGAAGTGAGATGAAGCAGAAGTTGAGAATGAGTAGTACTGATCCTTCCAAGAGATGAGGTGGTCTCCATCCCAGGTACCCTCCCTGGTGGCCCCAGGGAGGCCTGGGCATTCAGCTGGGGGCAGGGAGCGCAGCCTGACGGGACTCAGAGCAGAGCACCCGTTCACCCCTTACAGGTGGCTCGCACAGGGTCGGAACGCAGAGAGCGCTCCTTCTGACTGCCAGTGTGACGCAACCGGGCTTTAGCCGTCTCTCCTGGCCCGAGGAAACGTTCAGTGACGAGTGCACTCACCTTCGTTATTTGTACAGACAGGTTAAGTAGATTAATATTTAAGACATGCATTCTGGCAGAAAGCACTGCAAAGCCTGTTCGTGAACCAGATTGATTTCATTCAACTAAAAGTAAAATAAAACAAAACACAATCCCCAAACTAAGCAGAACGAAGCAGAAAGACCCCTGCAAGACTCCATAGCTGAGCTCTCTGCAGAGTCTGGGCCAGGAAGCCTCCACAGCCACTGCAGTGCTGCTGCCTCTCAGGCGGTGGAGGCCCCTCGCGGCTGGTCGGGAGCTGGTTAGAGTGCAGGCCACACGGGCGTCAGTTCGTCAGGAAGGTGGCCATTGTGAGGACAGGAGGCGCGAAGCAAGGGCCTGGAATCTGTGCAGTGAGCCTCGCCGGTCACCTTGCTCACTTGCAAAGCCACGCTGTGAAGCTGAAAGCTGGTGCTCCCAGCAGACCGGCTTACGTGGAGGTTGGGCAGCATGGTGTGTGTGTGCTGGAGGAAGATCTAGGGGCAACGGCCTCTGGGGCTGTCAGTGTGTCACAACAGAGGCTGCAAAAGAGGTCAACACCAAGACAGTATATGCCTGTGAGTGCACGCCTGTGCATGTCTTGAACAGTGAACACACAGAATGTGTGTGGTTCTGTGTGTGCACGTAAGAGTGCGGATACGATGCCTCTGTGAGTATGGGCACATTTGTGTGCTGGTGTGTAAATATGCAGGTGCACAAATATGTGTGTGTGTGTGCACATTTGTGTGTGTGCCTGTGCTAGTGACTGCACGGGGGCATTTGCATGCATGCACACGAGTGAGAGGACCTGCATGTGCCCGTGTTAGTGACCACAGCTACACACCTTTCTGTGTGTGTTTGCTCATGTGCTGTGTGCCAGCTCCTGTGTGGATGTATTATTATGTGTGTTCCTTTGCACTTTTTGAGAGGCAGCTCTGGGTAAAGCAAATGATGGCGGAATGTGGGCCTGTGTCTGGCTAGTGTGAGGCCTGTCTGTGCCTCGGTTTCCTCATCTATAAACTAGGGGTGCTCTTAGTGTTCCTGGGAGGTTAGCCAGGTGTCATGTGTGTGACGATGAGGGTGGTGCTCCGCCCGGAGGCTGAGCAGGGAGGTGACCAGGTCACCTGGTCCTGGTTTCCATGACAGCATTCTGCTGTTTCCGTGCTGGTGACAAGTCACATTTTCACTGCTTAGGGGAAGGAGTTGGACCTTCCATTGATCCTCTCACTCTTTTTGTTTGAGAAAGGCTGAACGCTTGCTTCTGTGCTCTGCCAGGTGCTTGCATCTCCTGTTCCCAGAGCCATGAGGCACAGTGCATCATTAAAACCCCAGGTGTGTGACATGGTTATGATAGAGTTTGGAGCATCCAGTGGAATATATATCACTCTAAGATGTGTACGGTGAAAATTAAAATTCTGCCCTCACCCTCTCAGGAATTCTTAGGTGAAATTAGTAATGGAAAAAATGATGAATAAAGACGTAATTCTTTCTAAAGAGCAAATCTCCACTACCATTCCTATTTAATTATTTAAAAATTATTTAAGTGCCATTTGAAAAACATCACTGTATGATTTTAACATTCTGTGCAGAGGAAGACATGTGCACAATCACTGAGACGCAAGCACTATTAGGTACAGCCAATAATCAGGCTTTCCCAGGATGTTCAGTTCTGAAAAATGTGGAGCATTTTAATTTTACACATCATTTTAATTAAGGGTTAGCAATCCTATATTCAGAATCAGCTGCGAAAGTCTTGTTTCTGAAGACTTTGCCACCTGTGAGGGGAAACTGTCCACTGCACTGGAAAGCTCTCCTTCATGGAGAAAACTACTCAGCAGTGGGAAGGAAGCTGCAGGGCAGCGTGGCCCTGCTGTGCATTGCCACCCGGCCTGCTGAGCCTGACCTGGAGGAAGCCCTTGGGTGCAGCAAACTCACTGGAAAGGAAAGTTCCCTGATTAGAAACACGGTTGGAAGGATCTGGCTGCATGTCTTTGGCCATTTCATCCAAATGTGTTCATGCTCCAGCATCCCAGGTGAGCCCTGGGGGTTTGTGATGAATTCTTTATTCTCAGGTATTTTACGAGCACATTGGGCAACCTGGTCTAGAACAACCAAACTGGTCACCTGTGTCCTCCGATGGTCTGGACAGTCCTGGCCTGCATTCCCTGTCCTTGGTCTCCTCCCAGATGAGTGTCCTAGCTGGTCCTGTTTTGCTGGGTGAAACTGCTCCACTTACTTGCTTATCAGTGATGTCCAGGTGTGGAGACTCCCTTGCTGCCTTCTGTGTGCAAAAGGGGAACCTTTCACTGGGCTGGTTAGCACCCCTGACTGGACTACCTGCCATAATTCCAGTACCTAGAGAGGTTGCAGGGGAGAGAGATTCCCCCAGGCCAGTGGAAGTCAGGGACAGGGGAGTTCGAAGGCCAGACTGTTGGGAAACCATCATCCTGCTAGGTGGAGACACACGGTACCTCCCAGAAGCATGATGTACATGATGCCACTCGGGATGAGCCCCCAGGTGCTGTGGGGCCTCTCCTGGGATGCACGCGCCCTGTGGAAGAGGCTCTGCGGGGAGCACTGGGTCCTCCTGTGGCCACCTGGGAGTCCCTCAGACCAATGGCAATCCACTTGGAGGATGAATGCCATTCCTGTGAGTGTCCAGTCAGGGAGAGGCAGCAGTGGCCCACTGGGAGCAAAGGACCAGGGCACCAATCACGGATGTGACGTCTGCCTGCTACAAGGCCAGCGTCAGATGAGGTGATGACATGCACACATGCCATTTGTTGTTATGTGAAATAGTCTGTGCGGACTGGAGAAGGGTCTAGAAGTTCATGTGTTCTCAGGACCTGGGGACAGGGCCTCCTGGGCATTAGTGTTCCATGAAACTTTGGCTGGAGAATTCAGTGGAGACCTGGGGATTTGTGTCTCACTGCAGTTTCCCCTTGCTTCCCTGTTTCCCCCCAGAAGCACACGTTCGTGCTCCAAGCGCCACGGCTGTGGACGGTGTTCCTCCAAGGGTCACATGCCAAGGCCCTAGCACCCAATGGGAAGGCTCTGCAGTAGGAATAGATGAGGTCATGAGGGTGGGTTCCTCCTGACCGGGTTAGTGCCCTCACAAGAGGAGTCACCAGGGAGCATGTCTGACAGGTGAGAAGACCAGGAGAGGGGCTGTCCACAGCCCAGGAAGAGCCCCCCAGAACCCACCAGGCCACCCAATCCCCTCTCCAGAGCTGGAAGCTAATTGCACTCTGCTTTCTAAGGTACCCAGCCTAGGATACCAGCCTAGGGTGCTGTTATGGCAGCACTAGTACCCTGAGACCTCTATGCCCTGGTTTATTTGTAATTTATAATTATTTTATTAATCTGATCAACAAAACTCGGTCATGCGAACATTTTAGAGGATACATCATATTTCAGCACGGTTTTTGCACAACAGATGTGTTCAGACCATAAAAACTCAAAATTGCTGAAATATTTTAATTTCAATTTTCATATAAACTAAAAACATCTATAAACACATATAATGTGCAAGAAATTCTTAAAGTATCTTTAAACAAGAAAGCAATTATGTCAGGAGAAGAAGGAAAGCAGAGAGTAAAAGGGATCTGTGATTTCCCCGGTCCCCTGAACCCCAGAGAGGCCCATGTGGAGCTGCAGCGACCAGACTCACTCAGGAGGCCGTTTCCGCCCCAAGGCTGCCCTGGTGGACAGGCCCCAGGTGCGGAAGCTCAGTGTCCACACGTGACAGATCTGCTTCCGTTACACAGTGGTTAGCCCTCAGCAAACGCCCTCTCAAGATTGCTCCTCCTCAATTAGCATACACCAGCTGTCCTGTTAAATCTAATTAAGGCCTCACTCGAAGCAGTTAATCTGGAGGCTTAGCCAGTGTGGACACCTACAAGGGAGTGATTTGGTTTCCAGCCACTGCCCAGGTCTGGCGCTTCTGTGATGGCCAAGGTGTGTTTCGGGCTCACCTTTCCGGGCCTGGGTGGGGTGGGTGTGTGCACGCTTGAGCCCTGTGTTCAGACTGTGTGCCCTGTGGTCAAGGCTGCCTTCAGAAAAAGCAGCTTAAGGGCTGGGGAGAGAGCTCAGCTGCTAGAGTGCTGGCCTCGCAACCACAAGGCCCTGAGTTCAATCCCCAGTACGGGGGGAAGAAAAAAAGTAGTTTAATAAGCAGAGTGAGGTTACATCCTCTTAGGGGAGAGCCATAGCTGTTACCTTTAGGGTATTCTAGACAAGGGGCCTGTGCAGATCTTGGCCCTGCAGGGGGTTCCCCAATGTGGGGCCTGGTACATCCCTAGACTTGCTTCCCACTTCCAAATTTGCTTCAAAGGTTGTTTTTAGACTATTTTCTAAATGTCTTTCAGTTCGAGAAGTACATGACAATAAAATAATAATTTAGTTGCAAGTTCTGCAGTTACTTGCATAATGTCTGAGATTCCAACTCCCAACACGCCTAATATTCTAGTACATTGCTGAGACAGGAGAGGCCCAACTCTTCCCAGAGGGTGCTCTTCTGGTCTGTGTGTGTCTTTCTTAGACACAGGTTGTTTTTGTGAATGATCAGAACTGTCCAGGTCAGTCAAGTAGCACCCCTGATTCCAGGGTACATCTAGGTGACCTTGAGGGCCTGCAAGATGGGTGGAGGTCAGGCTGGGGTGGGAAACAGGGACAACATTTGAGATGCTGGGCACTGGCCCCAGCCACCACGGAAGTGGTTTGGAGGTGGCAGATGCCAGCATCCCCCAGTCTCTGCCACCATTGTGGCAACCACAGACACAGTGGGCCAGTGTGGCCTGAGAGGCTCACTGAGAGGTTTGCCACGGTGTCCTGGGGTTGCCTCGTGAGCACCTGCCCTGCTCCATGACAGCAAGACGGCTAGACCCAGTGCACACCTGCCGACTGTGACGTCCAGTGACTCCAAGAGCAAGGAGCTAGCAAGGCAGTCAGGGACTTCCGTCCATGATTGACACACCAACTCCAGTGCCCGGCTTGCTTGTGTACACTCACTCTTCAGGGCCTCAGAGAGCCAGCTTGGGATCTGTCCTGCATTCTGCCTCCACGTGCTCACCAGGAGCCCCCGTAGAGCCCCCTTGGCATGGGATTGCTTTGCTGTTTCCTGATTCCATCTCTGACCAGGCAAAGAAGCCCAGGGCTGAGCTGGCAACGCTGAGAGCCAAGCTTTGCCTTTTATAACTTCCCTCCAAATTGACAAAAGCGCTCTCGGCTGACGGTAACAACATCATTCATGGGCAGCTGCTACCAAGTCTGTGGAGGCAGGAACGGAGATGGCACAGACGTGGCTGTGGGCACAGACGTAACACGCTGCTGCGCTCCCTATGAGGCGACCCTTCTGGTTCAGGCCTGCCACCTCTCTCACTGGTCCTGAGCCGGAAGGTGAACACAGACACACACAGGGCGTCAGGTGCGCCGGATCAGATGGACGCTGCTCTGTGAACGCATGAACCCAGGATGGTTATTTTGCACAGACTTCTCTAGAACTTTATCAATTCATGGATGATGGCTGCAAAGAATGCACAGACAAAAGCCTGCGATGAGTGTTTATTTTTCCAATTAAATTGTTACCTATGGAAAATGACCAGTGTATTATTAAAAGAAGATTATTTAATTGGAGAAAAATTTATATAAACAATCCTAATTTACGATGGCTGTTCTTAATGGATCTCATCCCCACAGCTGGTCTGTGCTCAGGAGTTAAGGTCTGTTGCTTGTCTGCTGTCTTCCGATTCTCCGCCTGTGCTGTCCTACTGAAGGCACAGTGGCCCTGTGGGGCGGCACATGGCGCTGATCCCACTTTACATGTAAAGCCACGGAGGCTCCGAGGTCAGCCTCTTGGCCCAAGGTCGCCCAGACAGCACGGGCCTGGGCTCTAGGCCACACTAGACGGGGGCTCCCTGCCTCTCGGCCCTGCCAGCAGCCCAGCCTGGTAACTCCCAGCTCCCACAGGAAGTGAAGAACCTGAAGCCCAGCGCAGCATGACCCACAATGGTTATTTCAGTAATCTGTCCTTTTTAAAAGCGTTCTGTGCTTGAATTTTAGTGACTCTTGATTGCTGTTGGTTTTGGCATGGTTTTATTATTTCTTTAAATTTGCTCATTCAGTTCTTGAGTTTTAATTCTGTGATTTGCTAGACATCTTTTCCCATTTTCCTGTCAAAGAGTTACTACGGTCAGGTGCAGCCTTGCCTGCCTGTGATTCCAGTGGCTCGGGAGCCTGAGGCAGGAGAATTGCAAGCTCCAAGTCAGTCTCAGCAACTTAGTGAGGCACTGTCTCAAAATAAAAAACAAAAAGACTGGGGATGTGGCTCAGTGTTTGAGTGCCCCTGGGCTCAATACCTGGTTCTAAAAAAAAAGTCCCTATGATTTTGTAAATATGTGTATTTAAGTTTTTCTGTTCCTGGAGGTGCTGCTGGGCTGGGTGGATTGATGAGTCACGTGAACAAAATAAGCTCCTATTCTTTCTCCCCGCTCCCCAAATCCTTCTGATTTGTTGTCCTTGGATAGAGGACGTACTGGGCATGAAGCTGGTAAGGACAGAGACTGTGTCCCCTCCTGGTAACTTACCAGCACTTTGGTAGTAAGATGATTTTATAGCAGAGTACGGACACTGAGGTTGATCTTTCACTGTTTTTGTGCTCAGGAAAATTCTTCTTACAGGAGACAGTGAATGCTAATAATTGTTGTTATTATTATAAATAACTGTTACTTTTAAAAATTTGACTATTAAAATTAGAATTTCAGATGTAGTTCATATCATGTTTCTATTGCATAACACTCTTCTGGAATATTTTATTTTACATTTGTATACATATGTATATATTACCTTGCATGTATATTCTTAAAGAATTATTTTTTCATTTTTAAAATTTTAAAATCTTATTTGTTCTAATTAATCATACATGACAGTAGAATGCATTTATACATTTTGATTAATCGTACATAAATGAAGTGTAATCTCTCATTTTTCTTATTGCACACGATGTGTAGGCTCACATCGGTCATGCAATCATACATGTACCTGAGTAATGATGTCCGTTTCCCTCTATTATCCTTCGTACTCCCATACCCTTCCCTCCCTTCACTCCCCTCTACCAAATACAAAGTGACTCTATTCTTCCCTAGCACCCCCTACCCCCACTTATGGTGAATTAGCATTTGCATATCAGAGAAAACATTGGGCCTTCGGTTTTTTGGATTTGGCTTATTTCACTTAGCATAGTATTCTCTAACTCGATTTATTTACCAGCAAATGCCAGAATTTCATTCTTCTTTAAAGCTGAGTAATATTCCATCATATATATGTGTGTGTGTGTGTGTGTGTGTGTGTGTATGTATGTATATATATCACATTTTCTTTATCCAGTCATCTGTTGAAGGACATCCAGGTTGATTCTCTAGTTTAGCTATTGTGAATTGAGCTGCTATAAACATTGATGTGGCTGTGTCACTGTAGTATGTTATTTTCATCACATTTATTTATATTTTTAATTTTCCTTCACATATGCAAATGCACATATGTGCTTACCTTTAAAAATTTTATCTCTTCTCCCATACATACATTGTTGAAATATACAATAGCATGTACATTGTGCATCTATTTATCCTGACAAATCACCCCCTTATTAGTTCTAATATTTTTTCAGTTAAGTCTTGTGAATTCCCCGTTAGATATTTTTATCTTCTGCAAATACAAACAATATTGTCTCATCATCTCCATCATTCATAAATCATATATTTTTCTTACCTTATTGCATTGGTTTGAACTAATAGGAAAAATATCATTGACTATGGGATTATTTCCTCTGTTAAGGTTAATATAAAATTATCTTGTTTTAACACTAAGTCTAACCTTAGCTATTTGTTTCAGATGGATATAGTTAAAAATCATTAAAAAGTTATATTTGTACGTTACTAACAGTTTTCCTTAATACCTAATATTTATTTTCAAGATATATTGTTAGCACTTAATGATAAGATTTTGCCTACTGATTTGCTGATTGGAAGACTTATTTAAGTAGTTTCATAACACACACCACTGCATTCCTAGAACACAATCAATTTTCTCATGAGTGGTCACTCATTTAACATGCCCTCGATATCCACCACTTGGGCACCAGCTTGACAGTTAAGTTCCAAGATTTTCCCGTCGCTCTCATCAGTTCAGAATGGACAGAATGCACCCATACTTTATGCAGCTGTGGTGTCAGATATGCATTTTTGAGAGCAAGGCTCACCAGGAGTACCTGAGCCCTCCCCAAGTCCCACCTGGTAACACCGCCAGATTGCAGCATAGACAGATCAACACAGGCACCACCCAGGGCCCAGCACCTGCGTGGCAGCCTGCGTAAGTGCTGGATCCTTCTTGTTTTCCCTTTTCTTGCAGTGCTGGGGTCTGAGTGTCTGCCAGCACGTGAGGGCTCACCACCCAGCGCTCTGCAGCCCTCCGTCCCTGTTCTTCAGCATCTCTCTCACTGTGTCCTGAGCTTACTGCCTTTTCTCCAGTGAAAAGGCCTGTTGTTTTGTTTGTTTTTCATTTTAAACCTTATTGTTCAGATGCCAGTCCTACTTTTCAAGAGACTTCAACATATTTCAAACTTATTTTGTGGTATAAATTTCTTAAAATTAATTTTTTTCTCAAAGTCCAATGATAAGGAGAGAGAGAGAGAAGCAGTACTTGGGTTACATAAATTAATTGGATATGTTCAAGTCTGCATTAATATTTAGCAAAAATCAATCAATCAGAAAATTGAGATGTTTTGATGAACACATATTTTAATTAGGGTAATTAATTGAACTCATATTTGCCTTATCTCTCATTTTTATGGAATTTTATTCAACTTGCACAGAATCAAGAGTCTTCTGAGTTATAAAAACAAGCAGCTGGAGCTGGTGGCAACTTTTCTAATTGCTTGACGTGCAGACTCAAGTTGTGCTTCAATTGAACTAAAGTAGAAGCTTGAAAATTGAAAGATACTGCTGTTCCAAGCTCAATTGCCAGGACGCCTCACGGTGCCAAACCTCCTCTCCTGTCTCCCAAGCACGTGGTTTGGAGGGAGCTCAGGAGTCTGATGCGTGCTTCCAGTCAGTTTGAATCTTCCTTCCTTCATATAAAATATTTATCAAGTGTAGCTTAAATAGTACCCAACGCCGTCTTAATCTCAGACTCCTCGGTGTTGACCTTGCGCCAGCGTTTACTGTCTCGAAACAACCAGAGGCCTTGTTTCTTTCCTTCTTAAATCCTCCTTTCTTCGCTGACCCAAGGCAGAGGTCCCATTTCATACCATCTGACCCTGAGCTGTCCAGCGTGGTTCCGCTACTTGTGCAGGTCAGACGAGCGGTAAGGAAGCTTCCCAAAGCCAGGAGCGTGCATCAGGTGGACAGGCCAGGGTGCCTCTGCACGGTTGTCACGTGGCACGGGAGTCGCATGGGAGTCCACGTTAGTGGACATCCAGAGCTTCATTTACAAGTGCCAGTGTGGAGTCCCAGACCTCCTGGTCAGAGGACCACCTCCTCTGTGGGCACAGACTGGAGAGCCAGGCAATAGAGCTGGTGGGTGGCATATCAGGCCCCTGCAGGCTCGACCTCGTTGGCAGTGCATTGCTGGCTGCATCCCTTAAACTTAGAGCTAAAGAATGTTCTTCATTCTGAAATCAGGACCGAATCTTCCTGGTGCCAGAGGACCCGGGGTTTCTCAGAACTATAGGGCAGAGACAAGAGCCGTGGGATTTGAACCCTAGTGGACCTGCTCTCTAATCTGTCTGCAGGCATCGCGGATGACTAACAGCATCCTCTGGGTTCACCTGACCATCTGCCTTTCTCCATGGAATGGCAGCAAAACATCCCATCTGCCATCGGAATCGCAGGGTTTGAAATCTCCTTTGTGCTTGTTAACAGCTCATGGCTGTGCGCAGGGAGCCTCTCCCGTCTTCCTCCCTTCTACACATGCTCGGAATCCTTGTCCTGAGGTCAGTTCCATGAGAACTGGGTGTCCATGAGGAAGACCGACGCCAACCACATGCCTACCAGAGCACGGGCTGCAACGTCAAGCTCCGTTATTGTAACCATGAAATAAATACCAGGAGCTTGGAAAAGCCCCTGTGGGAACTAGACAAACTGTGAACCAGGTAAAACATTCCAACCTAAGGAGAACCTGTATGTCCTGCCTGGCTTCTGAGCACAGCTGGCCCTCGCAGGCTCACGCAGGCCTGGGCCCCAGCCGGGCCGCCTGCCGGGCCATGGGATGGAGGTCTTAAACAGAGCATCTGAAAGGTGTTCCCTGGCTCAACTCATCAAGGCTGCTGCAACAGCAAATTGGAGCCCAGATGGACTTGGTGGTCAAAGGTTCAGTGGGACCTGGCCACATACCATCTAACCCCTTGTCTGCTACTGCCCTGTCCTGGACCAGCTTCCCAGTGTCTCCTCTAACCCCTCCCTGCTTTGGAGGTCCCCTAACGAAGCTCCCAGAGCAGGGCTGCCATCCCATTATCTGGCTTGCTGTTCCAACATGCATTTCCATAGAAAGGGGCCTGGGCTTCAGGCTTAGCTCGCTCTGGCCGACCCTGCAGGGCTGCTGCGATTCATTTTCCTCAGCAATGAGGCAGCCTCGCAAGCAGTTCACACTGGAGGCCTGTGTCACCATGCTCAAATGTCAGGATGGGCTCTCTCCTTACAGGTGTGAACTGCAGGGTGGAGTCCCCACCCCTTGAACATAAGGCACAATGCTGCGACATGCTTAGGCCAATAAAACGAGAACAGAGCGGCAGGAGCACACCTGGGAGGAGCTCTGACTCCCCAGGGCTCTGTTTCATTACGTTTCTCGTGCAGAAGTCACCTGGCCTGGGTATGTTGTCATGGCGGCACACAAGGACTGAGACACCTGCTCGAATGGTGATGGCCTTTGTATCAACTCTGATGAGACCCCAACTTGCCACCACGTGCTCTGGTGCCTGTGCACGTCTCACCTCCACCACTGAAGGCATGTCCTAGGGACACGCTGACTGGGAAGCAGCATGGCTCAACCCAGCAGGTCCCTGGCCCTCTAATTTCCACTTGGACTGGTTATGAGTAGAAAGCCCTCCCTCCCCTTGCCTCAGTAGCTCTGTGGCTGTCCCTCCCTACCCTGCAGGTGGCTTCCCAGGGCAGCAGAACGAATAGCCGCTCACTTTGTGTGAACCTTTCTTATCTCTTCTTACCTCCAGCCTAGCGAGGAGGTAGATTCTACAGGACTGTCCGGTGTACCTCTCTACTCAACACTGTGGGGCACCTAGATCACCAAGTGCTGGATCGCTGGCTTCTATGAGGTCACTGTCAGCCAATCCGAGGAGACGAGGGCCTGGCAGGGGCTTTCATGGGTGCAGGTGTGCTTGCTCAGGTGGCTCCCCAGCTCCAGGTAGCAGGATGTGTGTCTGTGGGTTTCCAGCCAGGCACAGCCTGGTTATTGTGAAGATGTAAAGTGCTTTGCAGCAAGCGCTTCTCCCGCGCTCCGCCAAGAACAGCCACGGCCCCCTGGAAGATGAAAAATGATGGAGAAGAGACGAGACTGTAAAGTAGAATTTGCCAAATTAGCTTCTGGCTTTATTTGACAATATTTGAATAAATGAATCATGAGGCATTTATTATGCCTTGAGAAACGACTCTGTCTCAAGTCTCCTTTTACGGACTCCGTCGTGTCACACTGTCTGCTACTAAATCCCCTGTATCAGAGCGACAGAGAAAAATGTGTGCTCACAGTGTGAGCATTATAATGAGAATCCTGACAGGTCAGCCAGGGCCAGCCAACGTGGGCCCTTCCTGCGAAGGCTCCGGCCAGGCCCTTCTGAGTACGCTTCTCTGAGTTCTGCAGCTGACGCCTGTTCACTGTGACAGCCCAATAGTGGTGACATCCTTCTAAAGAGCGTCCAAAGAAATGACTTGTTTTATTCAGAAGCACTTTGGGGGCTCCTGCACTGTGCAAATGGCAAAGAGGAAGAAATCTCTAAGGGAAGGAGGAGAACAAATGAGTAGCTGAAGTACAACGTTCTGTTTAAATGGAACCAATGAGCAAGTACCAGCGGCTCACTCAAGTGCTCTAACCAGTGAGCCAGTGCCAGTGGCTCACGGTTAACTGCACTAACCAGTGAGCAAGTACCAGCGGCTCACTCAAGTGCTCTAACCAGTGAGCAAGTGCCAGTGGCTCACGGTTAAGTGCACTAATCAGTGAGCAAGTGCCAGCGGCTCACTCAAGTGCACTAACCAGTGAGCAAGTGCCAGTGACTCACAGTTAAGTGCACTAACCAATGAGCAAGTGCCTGAGGCTCACTCAAGTGCTCTAACCAGTGAGCAAGTACCAGTGGTTCACTCAAGTGCTCTAACCAGTGAGCAAGTACCAGTGGTTCACTCAAGTGCTCTAACCAGTGAGCAAGTACCAGTGGTTCACTCAAGTGCTCTAACCATTGAGCAAGTGCCTGAGGTTCACAGTCAAGTGCACTAACCAATGAGCAAGTGCCTGAGTTTCACAGTCAAGTGCACTAACCAATGAGCAAGTGCAAGGGGCTCATGGTCAAGTGCACTAACTAATGAGCAAGAGCAAGGGGCTCAAATTCAAATGCACTTGTAGGAGAAAGTAGGTGAGGTACCATTCCCTCGATACCTTGCCTCCTCACGTGGAAAGAGTCCCATCGGAGCTTGGCTAAGCGCAAGTCCGTGCCTGCCTGCTCCCTTTGGCTGTTACTTCTCACTCTCTGGACCTTTCGTCCAATGATGAGTGGTTTCAAGAAGCAAGTTGTGCGTTTTTTAACTGTTACTGGTGGAAGGTGCATCTGTGAACTCCTGGTGCTTTGTTGGGCACAGAGACGCTGATCTTTTGGGGTGAGTCTTTTGGGGTGACTTGAGTGTAGGGCAGCATGCCATCCAGCCCTGCACCCTCAGGGCTCCTACTCCATGTGCAGATGAGCAGGGGCACCAAGCCTGCCAGAGAGAGCTCTGGGCTGGGCCACGGACTGGCCTGGTGCTGTGTGGCAGGCCCGGACCCTCCAGGAAGCACAGTCTCACCTTGCAGAGTCAGAGTGGCTGTCTCCATCCGTGGATCCCAGCAATTACCCAAGCCCACGTGTGTCTCCCACGAGCTTTAGTGTTTGTGAAATCTCTACCCCGATACCGATGGGGGAGGAGGAAGTGATCTGAAAACTTGGTGTGGTGACTTGGGGCTGGGCACCTCTCAAGCCAAGAAAGTTCAATGATTCCAGTTCCATGTGGCAGGTTTGCATGGGGATAGTAGTTATTCTCTGCTAGAGGTGGTTACATCCCAGGAGCACACACTCCCCTGCCTGCTTCAGAACCCTGCATGAACTGTGGCTGTTTCTAAGAACTGTCCGCATGTCATCTGTGCACACATCAGGGCGTTGCCCTGCAGTTGCCCAGTGCCCCTCTGTGCTGTTGGTTCAAGGCGCCATCACGGAGACCCAGTCTGGCCCTAGCCCCACTCGGCCACAAGGCGGTCTCGAACTCTCAAAGCACGCGCATTCCCTGGTTTCAGTGCTAAATTCCACATAGGATCTCCAGTCCAGCTAAACCAGAGAAGACACCAGGTTCCAACGGATCCCCCTCCAGGTGGCTGTCCAAAGTCATGGGCACTTTATCCCGGCCTGTGGACACCTCCCCATACCGTGGTTCGTCTGCCGCAGTACTTAGTAGAGAAAGCGAGACTGGACTAGTCTCTCCACATCTGGATGCCCCAGAGCCGGGACAAGCACATAGGCTGCTTCCATGTTGGTGTATGAGGAGAAGGTCTGGGAAGGTCATGCCCAGGACTCTGGCTGCCCCGTGGCCTTGTGGAGCCTCCTGCAGCCAACTCCAGGGTGGTGGCACCAGCCACCTTGGGTGCAGAGGGAGGTGTAGGTGGCAGAGATTTGCCTAGTGGTTGGATGTCCCTGCTAGCCATGTTGCTCTAAGTATCTCTATTTGGTTCATACTGTCCAAAGGGACAGAGACAGGGTGGTGACAGCCTTGTGAATCTTGTTTAGCTCATACGAGTTGGAATAGGTTCCCTTCTTTGTAACTCTGTGTTCCCACCCATACAAAGTCTGGACTTTCTAATTAAGACTCCAGCTAGTGTGCAGTTCCATGGCATAGCAGAGCTCTGGGCCACTAGTGGACACCCTGTGCCCAGGAAGCCCTCGACTGCGCTAGAATGCACAGTGGGGCCAAGAGCACCAGAAAGCCTCATAGCACACGCTCAGCCCACACTGACCTTGAAGGCATTTAACACACCCATCCTCCCAATGCCCGGGGTCTCAGGCCAAGCCTCTCCATGGCCATTGGCTGCGCCTGTGGTCCAGGCCTGGCTGGCCAATGTGCAAAGGCCACTGCCCAGCACAGACTGCAGTCCTGGCTCTGGGATGCTGGAGCCAGCCCTTGTGGAGTGGACCCTCCCTGACCTTTGACTCCCCTGCAACCCACTCCTGCAAAACACTTGGGCAAGACACGGTCACCTGAGAGCTGGCACGACAGAGAACGCACACACTGTCAGACAGTGCGACCCCCTGCCAGGCGGGCTGACCTCAGGTAGGACAGTTGTGGTCCAGGGGACGCAATACCCTGGGCTCCTGCACTTTGCTTTCCTTCCACAGCTTTAGGGAGAAGCCACGTGGCTGCATACCCAGTAGGAGAGAAAGCCCGAAAGCCCTGTTGATCACAAATTCATAAACAGGACAGAAGAATAAGGAACTGGGAACAAAGACCAAGGGCGAGCGTGGCAGGCATTGATTCCAAGGAGAGGCATCTTAGCTGCAGATACTGGGATTCTCAGCTGGAAAGAGGACGGGAACCAGGCACGCAGGAGGTGCCATGTTCGCCTGGGAGGCAGGATCACAGAGGACCAACTGCTGTCCCCTGGACTTGGGAGAAATCTGGGAATGGTACCAGATCTCAGCTCTCTTCCTCAAAAGGAGCTTATTTTGATAAAAGCCAATCTCAGCTGTGCCCTGGGGGCGTGGAATAAAGGTGGCACTTTCTGAAATCAGGACTGGGTTGCTCTTTCTACTCAGCTTCTAAGCACCTTCCTACATGAGGCCTGGCAGGCAACACGAGCCGATTTCACCCTGATGGCTCAGGAACCTGGTCTCCTCCTTTCCTGTGGTCCTCTGCCTGATGAAACGGACAGCAGGCTGCAAACAGACAGCTGCCCAGCCACTTCCTCCCAGGTGCAGCGAAGACTGTGTGAGCCCCGGTCCCTGCTGCTCGTCTCTGCTCTGCTGACCCCCATGCTGCTGGCCACAGACCCCTGCGGCCTTCTGCAAGGCTCAGCTGGTTGGCTCAGCACCAACCACAGCACGAATCTCCTCCTCAGAATCCACACATTTAAACCAGTGTCCTGTTCTGGTGCCCCAAATGTGAGGTGTCCCCCAAAGCTCACGTGAGACAATGCAAGAAGGTTTGGAGGAGAGATGACTGGGTTGTGAGGGTCCTAACCCAGTCAGTGACTTAATCCCCAGGGGAGTAACTGAGTGGTAACTGGAGGCTGGCAGGCTGTGGCTGGAGGAGGTGGGAGTTGGGGTGTGGCTTTGGGGTGTGTGTATTTGTATCTGGAGAGTGCAGTCTCTCTGCTTCCTGATGGTCCTGATGATGTGAGCTGCTTCCCTCTGCCACACACTCTGCCATGACGTTCAGCCTCGCCTCGCGCCCCAAGCCCCAAGGAATGGACTACGACCTCTGAAGCCGCAAGCCCTCAAATAAACTTGCCTCCGCTCCAATTGTGCTGGTCAGATCCTTTAGCCGGCAGTGACAGCCGACTAGAGCAGCCCAACAGGCCCTTACAGCAAAGGGGCCCATGCTTCCAACGTGGCTGCACACGGTCTTTTCACACTCAAACCCAGTGGCGGTAGTGCTGCCACTGACCTGCGGCTGGCCTGCAGCTGGGCTCGTGGGTGCTGGACTGCTCTCTCTCCAGTCCACAGGGCTTCCGTCAGGTGGATCCTGTCCGCCCCTCCTGACGTGGGCCAGGCTCCCTCTTTTCTCAGAGGAACACAGACCTCGAGGCTCAGGGTTCTTGTAGGACCAGGTGCCCAGGGACTGAACCTGTCCCCTCTCCCCACCCCCAGGCTCTCCACCTTCCAGCGCATCCGAGAACAGGCTGGCTTGGAGACCGGCCCGGCGCCTGCTGTGCCTGGCCCGTGCTCTGGGCTCTGGGCCCTCAGTGCACACCGACTTTCCTGCTCCAGCTTGAGCTGCCCTGCTGGACCCTCTGGTGGCGCCTGGTCTCAGACACCCCAGTGCTGAGGAGCCTCCCTGCGGCCTCTTCCCGCCAGGCTCCAGGTGGGGTTCAGGCTCACGCTGCCGACGCCCGTGCGGGGCGCTGGCCCAGCTACCCCATCCACCCTCCTGCTTTATGCTCACCTTCCTCCACTGCCAGGAGTGAGTGTGCCCTCGGCACTGCTCCTGTCCGCAGTGCCCTGCAGCGTGTAGGACCATGCTGGCTGGGCAGTGTCGACCTTGCCACCGAGACGTGAGCGTTGGAACGGTTCCTTCCTGTGTCGGCCTCGCAGTTGGGGCGAGCACACGCGTTCCCTAGGTGCCTGCCTGAAGGACTTCACATGGGCCCGTGACCTCCCTTGAAGCAGTCCCCTCGAGTTCCCCGCCTGTTCCCACCTTTGGCTCTCTTGAGTTCCCTCTGGCCCCTCTGGCCAGGACAGCAGTGCAGGGGTCGCCAGGGGCCTCTCCGTGTCCCCCCTGCCTACTTCAGGGTGGGTCAGGAACACAGTTGAATCTGCCCAGCCTGCAAGACTGAGCCTCCTCCGGTCCTGTGGAGCCTCGCCACCTGGTGACACCCACCGGCCATGTGGACACCGAGAAGAGCTGCCGGTCTCACTAGAGTGACTTCTGACTTGACCTGTGGGAATCACTCAAGCCTCCAGGAAGGCACCCGTGGATCTGGTCTGACTGCCCACCCAGAGGCCAAGCTGGCGATGGCCAGCTGAGGGTTTCCCTTTTGCCTTTACCACTTGTTTAGCCAAACAGAATAATATGGTATCACTCAAATTAATTTTAAATTTAGGATGATGTATTAATGGAAAACAGTTTGTAAAATTTGGTGTTGATCCACCATATTGATTTTCTCAAGGTGTTAAAAACAAAAAGATTTATTTCTGGGACTTCAGCTTTCCTGGAAAAGCCACGCAGGACTTTCCCTGCTCTCCAGGAGGGAGTGGGGACCTTTCTGCTTTCCACTGACTCTCCAAGTACGATCTAAAAGTATTAGGCAGCTTTTACCACTGCTTGTGTTAGGAAAGCAATGTAGGGGAGGAAAGATTTGTTTTTGCTCAGTTTGAGGTTTGAGGTCGTGCCTGGTGGGCTGGCTCCCTGTTCTGGGCTGGAGGTGAGGCAGAGCATTTTGATTGAGGGCCGTGGCCCAGAAAGGCTGGGTGCTCCTGGCAGTTAGAGAGCAGAGGGAGGAAAATGGGCCAGGGACAAGACAGTCCCCAGGGGCACACCCCAAAGTCCACTCTCTTCAGCTGGGCCCAGCTTCTTACAGCTTCCACCTCCTCTTAATCCTTCAACATAATGAAGATTCGGGCCTAATCTGTCTTCTGTTTGGTGCACGATCTCTGGTCTAATTCCTAAGTCCTTGATCCATTTTGAGTTGAGATTTGTGCAGGGTGAGAGATAGAGGTTTAATTTCATTTTACTGCAGTTTTCCCAGCACCATTTATTGAACAGGCTATCTTTTCTCCATTGTATGTTTTTGGCTCCTTTGTCTAGTATGAGGTGACTGTATTTATGTGGGTTCGTCTCTGTGTCTTCTATTCTGTACTGTTGGTCTGCCTGTCTATTTTGGTGCCAATACCATGCTGCTTTTGTTACTATTGCTCTGCAGTATAGTTTAAGGTCTGGTATTGTGATACTATCTGCTTCACTTTTCCTACTCAGAATTGTTTTGGTTATTTGAGGTCTCTTATTCTTCCAGATGAAGTTCATGATTGCTTTCTCTAGAATGGCTATTATCAAGAACACAAACAATAAGAGATGTTGGCTTGGATGTGGGGGGAAAGGCACACTTGTACATTGCTAGTGGAGTTGCAAACTGGTGCAGCCACTCTGGAAAGCAGTGTAGAGATTCCTCAGAAAACTTGGAGTGGACCTACCTTTTGACTCAGTTATCCTACTCCTCGGTTTATACCTAAAGGACTTAAAATCAGCATACTACAGTAATGCAGCCACATCAATGTTTATAGCAACTCAGCTCACAATAGCTAGATTGTGGAACCAATCTATAAAGAGATGAATGGATAAAGGAACTGTGGTATATATACACAATGGAATATTATTCGGTCATAAAGAATAATATTATGGCATTTGCAGATAAATGAATGGAATTGGAGGATATCGTGCTAAGTGAAATAAGGCAATCTCAAAAAACCAAAGGCTGAGTGTTTTTCCTGATAAGTGGATGATGATACGTAATGGGGATGGGGAGAGAGAAGAATGGAGGAAATTTAGATTACATAGAGGGAAATGAGAGGGAGGGGGTATGAAAAATGGTGTGATGAGACAGAAATCGTGACCTTCTGTACACGTATGATCACAAGAATGGTGTGAATCTACATCCTGCACAACCGTAGAAACAAAATGATGTACTCTATTTGTGTACAGTGAGTAAAAATGCAGTCTATAAAAAATTAAAAGCTAAATAAAAATAATAATAAAAAAATGCAGTCTGTAAAAATTAAAACAAAATAAAAGAAGAAAATTTTTAAAAATAATGATAATGCCTTCACGGCATAAGTGCCCCATGGGTCACCACTGACCCGTCAGGGCCTTCACGAGACGATCACTTCCCAAGAGCCCCACTCTGATCATCGCTGCACAGGGGACCAAGCCTCCAACCACGCGGCTTTGGGGACATTCCAGATCCCAAATCGAACACTATGTAATTTTTAAAATTACACATATACATGTATTTTAATTAAAATAATCATATCTTCTTAATTAAAATAATTCCCATCGAGGGTTCTTCTCTCCCTCCCCAGCTCGGCACACTTTTGCGCGCACACGTGCACACAACTCTCAGTGCCCGTTCCCTGTGTCTGCCCCCAGCTCTCCTCCTTCCTGCCTGGCACTCTCTGTGGCTGTTCCCTGAGCACCTTTCCCTGGGACGCCTTTTGGCAGCTTCTGAGGGTGGCGGTCAGCACTCATCCCCTGACGAGAGCGGGGACAGGGAAGAAGGTAAATGCAGCTTATAAATTGCTAACTTTAGACTTTGAGTCCCTTGTCCTCTCAAAGTCCCAGTCCTCATACCCGTCATGGAGGACTGGCATTGTGGAGTTCGGGGTTGGAGAGGTCTTGAGAAGGTGTCAGGCAGCTGCTGGACTCTCGGTGTCACACAGCGAGACGACCCCTCTCCACAGAGTACCTCTTCTGTTTGGTCACTTTCGACCCCAGTGGGCTGGCCCTGTTCAAGGTGGCACCCGGGTCTCGGAAGCAGGACAGTGGGGGCACCCAGACAGCAGAGCTCCTGGGAGTCCCAGGTGGGGTCTGGCCCAGAGTCTCCGAGCTCTGCCTGTCCCGTCAGGGCTTGTTGCTCCCCTCCCCGGGTGACTGCCACCAGGGTGGTGTGGGGCACGTCTCACCGAAACGCGCAGGAGCTGTGCTTCAGTGCAGGATTCGTGTGGCTCAGGGCACTTTCCTCTCCCTCCCGGGACATGCAGTCAGAGGTGGCTCACTAAGCAGGGCAGTCTGTGACCTTGAGGCCTTCCCAGCTGGGCAGCCTTCTCCTGGGCCTCGCATCCTCAGCGAGGTTAATTGGAAGAAGTCCCAGATGAGACATCCGCTTGGCTGCTTCCTGGGCATCTTTGCAGGAAGCGAGTGAAGAAAATGGAAATAGCATTTGATGGAACATAAAAGCGGGTCATCGGCAGAATCACAAAGGCAACGTGGTTTGGCCACCACGCTCAGTGCTGTGCTGACAGTGGTGGCCCAGGGCGCCTAGGCCGGGGCCGTACCCGCACCGGCAAGGAATGAAGGGGACTTCACGGCAGGCCGCACACAAGGTGCTCCTGCTAAAGCAGGAGGCGTGGATGCTGCTGTGTCCGCTGGCCCAGCCCCGACTCTGGCCTGGTGGGAACATGCTCAGGTGGAGGCTCTGTCACCTCTGGTCCAGCCAGCCCCCTCCTTTCAGCAGTAAAGCACATCCCCAGTGCCAAAAAAAAGAGAGAAAAACTCACTCCTGAGCTGGATCACCCTCCAGGGGCCTCACAGCTGTCCCTGTAGGCAACACTGCCCAATCTGGCTGTGGGACATAGGTGTCTGGCTGGGAAATGAGCCGGACTCCACTCTGGGCCAAAGATCACCCACAGACTGGCCTAGGTGCCACTAGAAACTGATGTGCCACGGGGACCCCAGACCCCAGCACCCCTCGTGGGCAGCAGGGGCCTGGGCTGTAGAAGCTGACACTGTCGCCTACCTGTGTGCACATCCAAACACACACGCAGGAAGACATCAGCAGGACAGCCTTGTTTTTGCCTTTGACCTCCAGCTGGCAAAGTTCTCCTGCATTTTAGGTTTGCACACGAGAGAGGAGGAGGCAGAAAGAGGACAAGCCCTGTTAGGGGAGGACAACTGGAGGCCCGAGCACAGGGAGACCTGGAGGCCTGAGGACGCCTAGAGGCCTCTACCTAGTACCACGAAGGTAGCTGATGGAAACAGGCCAGCGTCTGGGTCCAACGGAGGACCTTTTCTACCAGGCCCGGCTTGGAGCTGCCCAGCACAGACCCTGATGTCCTGGATTTGCAGGCCATCATCCCTCACTAGCCACGTGGACAGTCGCTGACCTGCTCCAGCCCTGTCTTCCACAAGAGGACCCTGAGTAGACCGTTGGTCAGCCTGCGCACCTAGGGGAAAGCAGATGGGGGCCTCCCGGGAGCTGTTCCCGACGTGCAGGCCCTGAAGACAGAAGTCCTTGCCATCCCTCCATTAGACAAGAAGATGAAGAAAACGGGCTCCTCACACCTGACTCACGTCTGCAGGAAAGTCTGTGTGCCGTGGAAACAGAACTCTGGACAGATCTCCTGCCTGCACGCAAAGCAAGGTGCCCAGGCCAGGTCACGCTTGATGTGCACGACCTTGGCTTAAGGGTCCCCCATCCCGGGCGCAGACTCCGCTTGCTTACACGGTCGTCAGAAACGTGCACCTGGACAGTACAGCGTGGGTGCCGCCCACGTGTGAAGTCCTCACGCTCAGAGGCCTGGCAACACCTCGTGAGCAGCAATGTCCCCGCATCGCAGCCTAGCCAGGCGGACGCTGAACTTGCAGTGTCCTGCTGACCATGTAGCAGGTGTGGCTCACAGCACCTTTTAAACTTTGTTGGGATTTACTGGGTGTCGACAGTCTGCACGTATTTAATGCTTGCACGTCAATGAGCTTGGACCAACAGAGGCAGCAGATGCCCAGGATGTCATCACGACCACCGAAACAACATACCCACCTCCAGAATGTCCTTGTGTGGGGACACTTAGCCTGAGACTTGTCCTCTTAGCACGTTTCAGGGTATCTGTAGAAGAACAGGGGAAAGTCACCTCAAGCAACGTGAATTCTCAAGTTACTTGAGATTAGGGCAGGCACCGGCCCGGAGTCTGAAATCAGGTAACCCAGACCCATTTGTGGCTGAAACATCCTGGCAAGACCACCAGGCCTTGCCAGGCCCTGAGGAGAGAGCCCCTGAGCACCCCAATGTTTCCTGGGTCAGTGGTTCCTGCTGCTTCTGCCAACCCAGGAGCAGACTTGTAAAGTAAGTGGGTAATTTAGTACATATTTAGTAAATATGTAATTTAGATTCCAAGATGTGTACAGAAAGCACCTTCATCCAAAGTCCACTGCAGTGCTCCTGACTGGGGAGGGCCAGCAGCCAGCTCCCTTTTTCCTTGCTATATTTAGGGGTGGCAGAAGGAGATGTTCGAGTTCCTTCTAATGTGGACCATTTAAATCTAGCTAATTTTATGGCTCTCATTTGTGAAATAAAAATGAGAAGAGAATCCTTCCTTAGTGTAATGCCATGTAAATTAATTAGCCAGAGCTAAGCATATGGAAAAATAAAAATGTCAATAGATGCATTAACAGCAACATAAATCTCCTCCTAATTAACAGACCTCCATCTCCCCTTTGAGGGTCTCGCCACCCCCACATTACAAGTTGTTCTTGTGAATGGGTGTCCCTTTCCTGCTCTTAAAAATGCGTCTGCAGAGGAGGCATGAACAGCCCACGCTGGGCACGGCAGGAGGGCACTTTCCGCACTCCACCGCTCCTCCTCTCCCTGGGCCCCCACCGTCGAGCCCCTGCTGCTGCCGGTGGAGTGGGAGCCGAGGCCCTGAGGCGCCCGGCACCAAGGGCTCCAGCAGGCCCTCCTCACCCACGCTGCTCTTCCTTCCACCATGGCTGCTCACTCCTTTCCCATCCCAGGTGCTGCAGTGGGGCTGTACGCTCTGAGGAAAAGTTCTGATGTGATGGGGACAGCGTGAGGCCTGGGCCGGGAGTCACCTTGCACAGTTTCCATCCTGAGCTCCAGTCCTGTGCTTGCTTGTGTCTCACCCACCTTCAGGATGAGGAGGCTTCTAAGGACCTCCATCGCTCCACATTTCTCTGCTCCTGACAGCTCTGCAGGCTCAGTCTGCTCAGCTGTCTACCCTGCCCACAGGATCTCCCCCGTTCTTCCCTGGGGACTGAAGACCACCACGTCCAGGCACTGTGTGCTGCCCACGCCTTGAAAGCACCTTCCTTCCTGTCCAGCTGGCCTTGGGATGGGTGGGTTTTACACCTGGGAGTCCCAGCTGGCCTCTTCAGGAGCCGCTCTCTGGGTGTCGTCCGTGTGACCCGCTTCTCCATGGGCTTTGTGAGTGCACACACGTGGCTTCTGCCCTGAGCCCAGAGCTCAGTGAACATGCGCTGATCTGAGCTGAGTCAGCCAGCAGAATGGACAGCAGGTGCCATCACAACGGGACCGAATCACGCCTGACTCACCCTTGGCAAGGGGCAGTGGCCCCTGGAAAACACATTCAGGATAAAGAGGTCTGTCGTATAGCAACGAATGCTTCGCCACAAGACCTGAGTGGCCCCGGCACCTCGCCAGGTAAGCGGGCAGGACCACTGGTGGGGCGCCCCTGCTCTGGGTGTGCCTCCTCCTCACGCTGGCTGAGGACGGCCGCCCAGGACAGGCCTCTCCTTATCACGGCCAGTCCAGGCGGCTGCAGTTGCAGGACAGGGCCCAGCCTGTGGTGGCCACCAGACCCCAATAGGGCCCGCCAGGCTCACAGGTGGCATCAGAGGCCTGCGTGGGCGGCAGCCGCAGCCTCAGCGTTCTGGAAGGAGGGGTCAAGGTCCCTCTCTCCTCAAAGGAAAGGGAGAAAAGCCACACGCCCCAGAGGCGCTGCCATCAGAGCCTTGCAGGGAAGTGGGGTGTGCCTCCCACCTTGGGGTCCTATTGTCCCTTTCCATGCTCACATCTCCAGGGAAACAGGACTCCAGTACCCCCGCACCCAGGATGGTGGACAGTCACCTTCCTGGAGTGCTGCCATGGCTCTGCCCAATTCTGCGCAGGGGTGGCTGTGCTGGGCGCTCAGCATGAGTCTCACAACGTGTCCACCAGGAGCCAGGAGAGAGCGGCTTGGGGAGAAGGTGCTCTCGCTCTCCCGGGCCTGCCCGGCAGCCCCCGAGGCCCTGGTCCCCGTGTGGACCCTGCCCTGGCGTCCCCGCCGGCCTCCTCTCCTCTGTAGCCTCTGATGTCTTTCCAGGCGCAGCTCCTGCCTGGATGAAACAGATGACTTTCTGGGCCCGCTCCCGCTCACAGCAGGCAGGAGCAGCAGTGACTGATTGGTTGAAACATGAGGATTAATGGGTATTTATATTTCATTAAATTTTATGCTCACTGGAGAATAATGTATCACTTGCAGATATTGAAACATATGTCAACCCTATCCACTTACATATAATTCAATTTGACTTAAATGCATTGATCAAATTTTATTAAAGTCCAATACATCTTCCAAAAAGGCCGCTAATGCGAGATCGTCCCTTCAGACCCACCTGATGAACGGGGGCGATTGTGCCGTGACTCTATTGATGGCATTTTGGTGGGAAAGAGGTCGTGGCAGAATACTCACTGCAGGTGACCAGCTACCTGGGAAGCTTGCTGCTGAGATTATCAGGCAGGTCCTCCAGGAGGGCCTCACGTCGTGGCCGGAGCGGTTCCAGTGCCAGTGTCCAGCTCCAGAGGCGGCTGCGGAGGAGGGCTGCACACGCACCTGGGCACGCAACACACCTCGGAAACCAGGCCCAGACCACAGGTCCCTGACCCGCCCAGGTGGTCACCTGGACGCCACCAGCCAGGGCTCGGCTCTGGAGCTCCCTACCTCCCCCCGTGGACTCTCAACCAAAAGAAGCAGGCATGCCCTCGGCCAGGGCAGCCCTGGGAGCAGCAGCTCCTGGCACCTGCAGGGCGAGCTGGAGGCTGGGCAGCACGCTTGGCGGGCTGCTCCCTTCCTGCAGCACAGCGCTCCCCTTCCCTCACAGAACAGCTTGCCTTCCGGGGGACTGCACACGCGGCCGGGAAGGGGTCCCGAGAATAAAGGGCGATTGCTAAGTGCTGTTGCTTAGCCTTTTAGAAAGTGGATCACCAGCCAGCGCGTCTTCAGGCGTGTTCATGAACCAGTAATGAGCTCTCATTTTTCTTTAATGTCTATTCTAAAAATTGACATAGTAAAGTTAACTTCCTGGAAGTCACACCATGGATCTTAGGAAATACTCTCCTCCTGGGTGAGGAGAGCACAGGCCACTTGCAATGTGCCAAAGGTGCCTCTGTGGACCAGGCCATGGGCACCGTGGGCACATCTGCAGTGGAAGACAGCTCTGTCATCACTCCCGAGTCGGTTCTCAGATGCCCACGTGACTCAGCGTGACACTGAGAACAACAGCCACCCAACGAAGGCCCATCTGCCTCTGAACAAGAGGGGACACAGAGCTGGGCACATGCCTATGATACCAGCAGCCTGGGAGGCTGAGGTGGGAGGATCACGAATTCAGAGCCAGCCTCAGCAAAAGCAAAGTGCTAAGCAACTCAGTGAGACCCTGTCTGCAAATAAAATATGAAACGGGGCTGGGATGTGACTCAGAGGTCCAGTGCCCCTGAGTTCAATCCTCAGAGCCCCTCAAGAAAAGGGGGGACACTGCCTTACGTCACCACAGAAGGGCTGTTTTAGTCAGCTTTTCTGCTGCTGTGACTAAAGGACCCGATCAGAACAATTGTAGGGGAGGAGAGGTTTATTTGAGGTCTCACAGTTTCAGAGGTCCTAGTCCATAGGAGGCTGCTCCATTCCTCGGGGCTCGAGGTGAGGCTGAACATCCGGGTGGAGGAGCGTGGCGGAGGGAAGCAGCTCACATGATGACCAGAAAGCAGAGAGACACTCCACTTGCAAGATATAACGCCCCAATGCCCACCTCCTCCAGCCACACCCACCCCTTCAGTTGCCACTCAGTCAATACTATCAGCGATTGATTCACTGAGTGGGTTGAGACCCTCACAGCCCAGTCACTTCCCCTCTGAACCTTCTTGCACAGTCTCACACGTGAGCTTTGGGGGACACCTCACATCCAAACCAAACAAGGGGCAAGGGACAGCACTGCACTGAGACATGGACTTCTCAGGCCACTGCACTTACTGCACACTGCAAGAAGCCGCGGTAGCGCCCGAGGACAGGCTCCCTGGGAAGGCGTGGCTCCCGCTCTCCCGGAGCAGAGCTGCGTGGCCCCTCCTCCCAGCCCCAGCTCCTGGCCCGACCCTGATGCAGGCACCAGGTGAAGGGCGCCTCCCAAGTCCTCTGCTGCTGGTAGAGTCAAATCTCCCCTGTGCCCCACTTTCTGCAGCCCACAGGCCTGGCTACCAGCTGTGTTCCAGGGCAGGAAAAGCCCAGGCGGCTCTGGCCTCCCATTACTGCTTCCCTGACCCATTAATCCCACTGACCTGCCAACCTTAAATTCCAGGCCCAGGGCATGGAGGGGCCCTGCCCAGCTTCTGGCTGTGCCTCAACCTATGGCTCCTGGCTCTGCTCCTCAGGTTTTCCTTGAGAATCCCACTTCCCACCAAGTGCCCACACCCTGCCTGGGCTGCTTCAGTCCACAGCTAGTTTCTAACCTCCAAGCCTCACTTCAAGGACCCTGGCCGGCCATTTGCCTCCCTCTGGAGCCAGACTCCCCTGCATTCCCAACGTGGGGTCATAGCTGCAAGACTTCCTAGTCTCCGAGTTGTGGCTGTGGGGCCCTTCACCGTTCACCCTGAGCTGGGTTTGGTGTCACTGGTTTGGGGACCCAGGCACGGGGGCTGCCTTAGTGTTTGTTTCAGTCAGTTTTTTGCTGCTGTGGCTAAAGGACCAGCACAATTGTAGAGGAGAAAAGGTTTATTTGAAGGCTCATGGTTTCAGAGGTCCTAGTCCACAGAAGGCCGGCTCCATCTCTCAGGGCTCAAGGTGAGGTAGGACATCAGGGTGGAAGAGCATGGAGGAGGGAGGCAGCTCAGGTGATGATCAGAGAGAGACTCCACAGGCCAGATACACACATAGCCCAAGCCACGCGCCCAGTGAACCACCTCCTCCAGTTACATCCCACCTGCCTCCAGTTACCACTCAGTTAATCCCATCAGAGATCAATCGACTGATTAAGTCAAGACTATGCCCCAAACATTTCTCCTCCAAACATTCCCGCATTGTCTCAGGTGAGCTTTTGGGAGACACCACATCCAGCCATAACAGTGTGGATGCCTCCCAATCAGCTATTTTCACAAAATTAGATAAGTTCTATAGACAAGAGCCTTCAATGTGTTCTCGGACGTTGAGAATACGTTCTGTGTTCTGAGCAGCATTCTCCCAGAAACCTGGACATCAAGAAGAGTGGATGAGGCACAGGTGCACTTCAGTGCAGAAAGACAGGATCCCTTCCCACTCACCTCCCAACCATCCGGGAGTGTGGTTGGGAGACTGTGACCAAGCCACAAAGGAGGAGAGCAGAGGGGAGGGAGGAAAAGCACCTGAGCATAGATGAGGACCTGCTCCTCCTTTCCAGTCCGCTCTTCCACAGACCACCTGGCCAAGGGGCAGAGGGCATGCTAGCTAGGCTTCCTGAAGAGAGAAGGAAGGAACAGTAGATGCTATGCTGAGTGGATAACGCCACAGGGAAAGTGCTGAAATCAGCCTCATCTCACTTCTTGACCTATGAACAAAATAGGAGGCAGCTGCGGAGATGAGCCAAGAGGCTTCCCGGCCCATCACAGGTGAAGCCACTGCTGTGGCTTGTCCAGCAGAAGGCGGTGCCGAGCTGGCCTGGCAGGGCACACAGCCGTGGGGTCAGAAGGCCTCAGCACCACTGTGCCTCAGCTCTCGGACTGAACAGGTCACGTGTACACAGCATGTCAAGTGCCCCAGTCTCCACGTTTGAGAATTTTCATGATCGTGCTGTTCAACACAGTGTTGAAGTGCTGACCAGTGCCCAGAGGGTGGGCAGGGGTGACGTGTCTTACAGAGAGAACGTGAGCTAGATGAGCATCCTTGGGGCCTGGAGGTTGAGCTGCTGTCTGGAGCTCGGGGCCACCGAGCAGCACTATAGGTTAGCAAGGTGTCTTCCAGCAGCTCACAGCCAGCCCCCAAGTGCCCCAGGAGCAATGGCCCTCGTTTGCTGACCCAGAGTCTGCAGGACTCTGAACATGAGTGCTGTGAACAACAGAGCCGACTGTGCTCACCGTCTGAACCTGGTGTTTTGGTGACAGCAGATTTCCCCAAGCCAGTGACGATGATAACTTCACATACATTTGTTCTCCAACTCGGCAGCACATTTATATTTGGGGTTGGGGAGAGATACCAGGGATTGAACTCAGGGGCACTCAGCCACTGAGCCACATCCCCAGCCCTATTTCATATTTTATTTAGAGACAGGGTCTCACTGAGTTACTTGTCACCTCATTTTTGCTGAGGCTGGCTTTGAACTCGAGATCCTTCTGTCTCAGCCCCCCCACCCCGAGTTGATGGGCTGCACATCAATTTAAAAAGGAACCTTTAAAAAGAAATCAAAACCCTGACACCTGCTGAGATGCCCCTGAGAGGCCGTTCAGTGAGCCTGGTGAGGGCTAGGCACTGGTGTGTCCAAGACCCCTGCCGATCCCAACAAGCAGGCAGCTTGAAATCCCCAGCATAGCCACAGGACAAGCTGGGGTCTTGTCCTGGAAACAAGCAATAAAAACCAGTGTTTTGTGAGAGGGCCCCAAAATGAACAGAAGTGCCGCCTCACTCAGAAGCTGGGAGAGACCTGCATGGGGCCCCCATCCTCCAGGCTCCTGTCCAGGGGCTTCCAGGTCTGAGACGGTGGCCCTGCCCTGGTCAGCATACCCTGTGCAGTGGTGCAGCCAAGAGTGTGGTCAGGAGGGCCCTGCAGCGCTCTGCACTCACCCCTCCCACTGCTGTGTGACCGCATGCTGCACACCCTGGTGGAGACTTGCTCCCCTAGTGTGAAGCATGGACCCCTTGACTTTAACCCTCCATGAAATTCTGACATGCCCTGCTCGGCTCCAGACCTGGTGGGAAGTGAACATTTCACCATCTTGTTCTGTTTGCCCACGTTGGAACCAAAGAAAAAGGCCGAGCAGAGGTGGAGGTCAGAGCTGGGTTCTGCCCACAGAGCTGTGGACAAGGGGCTGCGCCTCGGGCCACTCTGTGTGGTGCCCAGACTGGGTGGTGGAGGCTTCCCTGCTCAGCCTCAGGCTGGACGAGCACGGGCTGCCCACTCTCCGAGACCGCCCCTGGAGCCAGGGCAGAATAGCTCGTCTCCTGCCCCAAGTGTCCACTGCCCCTGCCCAGCCGGACTTTCAGAGCGGAGCGCTCTGTGCAGGAAGACTCTGGCAGCAAAACGTTAAAGCAGATGACAAAAGCCCCACGGAAATGGGGAAGTCTGTGTGTCGACGGTCAAACTTGTTCTCCAGGTTTTCTGCTGTCCTACCTGGGCAGGCCTGGAGATGACCACGCCCGGAGTGGGGGTTCTTCTGAAGCTGCGTCTTGAGTTGTCTCTGCCAGAGTGAATGTCATTGACAAATCTCCCAGGCACCCCACTTCCTGAAGAGTTGCCAGACCCCAGATAGCATCATCTTAGCCTCTGTGCCCCTCAAGCCCTGGAATGCAGATCAGGGCCACCCAAGGCCAACACGGGACCCCTGCCTACTATGACCTATAGCCTCTTAAAGTTTTGCAGCCTTGATGTGCACCCTGCAGTTGGCCGACTCTGGCCCTTAACTCGGGATCTGCCAGAAGAGTCGCCCTGCCCTGCTCTCCCTGCCTCTAACCAACGATGCTTAGAAATCTGCAGCGTCAGCTGCCCAGCCCCAGCCCTCGTCCGAGGCTTCTTCCTGCTTGCTCAGTCCACCTGAGCCTCTCATTTTGCTTCCCAGCCCTGGGTTTCCGGCCTGGCCATGTGGCGACAGCCAGCATTTCTGGTTTCCCCTGGAGGGGATTTCCTCACCTGCCGGCCACAGGCTCCCTCAGCACTGCCCACAGTCCAAGCCGCTTTCACGTTTACTCTATTATTCGCCAAGGAACGGAATTTATTACCAATGTGATCAGGTCTGATGTCATCCAAGGAATTTAGCAACTGATTTGCTAAAGACTTGATGTAAGACGAGGGAGCTTAGGGTGGTCTCAAGACCTGCGGGAGAGCATGCTACTGAGAGTCCAACAGAAATTGTGAGTTCATGCCCCTATGCTTTGCTGTGGCGGGTCTCCTTTAAAACCATGTCCTATGTTTATTTACTTGCACGGACACGTTAATTCATCCTGAGGTAGTGGTCAGCAGCGATGGCAGAAGCAGGGTCCCATAAGAAAGCTCGCTGCCGTCCTGGGCAGGTGCAGCATATGGCGGGGCAGCTGGGGAGCAGTGTGGCGTGCTGCTCTAATGAGACCCTTTGAATCATTAAGTAGCCTTACAAAGGAGGCCTCCATGGCAGTGCACTATATCTAAGTTCACAAGTCGATTAATCTTTAAAAGGCAGAGCTCACCCCACACACTGGCACTGGCGGGCACAAGCTGAGCAAGCTGGGAAGTCAGGCAACCGGGCTCGGTTTCCAGCCTCTGTGTGCACACTCGAGGAAAATAAAATCACCAGAAAGCAGAACCACAGAGCCACACCTCCATCACAGAAGACTGTGGTCTCCTGCCCAGCCCAGAATGTCCCTTTTCATCCAGGCAAGGAACCCACAAGTGCCCACTGCCAGCCCTGCCCCTGGTGCTAGGGGTGAGGCTGAGAACAAAAGCAGCTTAGGCCACAGAAGCTGACTGTCCACCTCAGGAAAGGGATGGAGGGCAGATGCCCAGGTGATTTCTTAGTGAGGACAGGTGCCCTGTATGTAAGGAAAGGCTGTGCTGGCTGATGGACAGCAGCGTGCCCCTCAGCGGGCCAGGTGGGAAAGCCGGCCGCAGAGGGCGTTACTTATGCCAGGCTGCACAGAGTGGCACGTGGTTCCCTGTCCTCCCATGGTGGCCGAGCCCAGCACGCCGCGTGCAGACGGCGGTCTGGCTGGTCCTCCGGCCTTGCCTGAGGCTATTCGCTGTGCAGCTGCCCTCACGAGGGTTCTGCTGGTGGCTCCTGGGCCTTCAGCTCTGCGATGGGCTTCTGTTGCTCCATCTCGCCTCCCACTATTTAGAGAGGATCTGTGGAAGTTCAGGGCCACTCTGCTCCCCGCCTTGGCCAGAGCCTCTCCCCGAGGCACACCCTGCCACTCCTGCTCCCTCCGTCTCCCTCTGTCACACACGAGCCCGCAGGAGGCACACCAGAAGCCCGAGGGCAGAAAGCAGCGGCAGCCTCTGAAGGTGGGCGTTTCCATGGCTCGCCCCTTCTGCTTTGTTAAAGGTGAGAGGAGCCAGACCTCTTGAAAGTCAAGGGGCTTGGGGTTTTAAGAGCCGGGCTGCTCTGTGAGCAGATGCCTGAGGAGGGTGGGCCACGCGGCTCACCTTCGTGTTGGCTGGAGGGCACATCTGGGGATCCAGTCCGTCGGGGAATAGGGCTGGGAGCTGTCCTCCCGGCCCTGAAGACACAGTGACTGCAGGAACTGGGGAGGAGCCAAGCAGGCCAGGCAGAGGTGGGCCAGGCCCCGTCACCCTCTGCAGTCTGTGGGGCCCCAGGAGGGGCTGTGTCCACTGCCTGCCAGTGCGGCTGGGAGACTGGCCAGGGGCAGAACTGCCTGCAGTGGACAGTGGTTCTTCAGCACCACTGCCAGGATGGTGGCCCGTGGCTGGCCTCTCACTGAGTGTGACAGGACAGAGGCCGCAGTCAGCACACGGCCACCAGGAGGGCCCTGCAAGCCCACACTCCAGGACGGCACCCACGGGCAGCGATCAGGAGAGGGCTGTGGCTGAGAAACCTGGCTTCCGTGGAATGCTTTTTTAAATTCAACCAGATGATTTATTTCCTGCCAAGTAAAAATGTAAGTCAGAAAACAGAAGGTGTTGGACACGTGGGGAGGGTTCCTCCCAGGGAGGGACACTTTCCATCACTGGGAGGCACAGGCCTGGAGCACTAAGAAGAGCCCTACCTTAGCAGGATTTCAGGAGACTCAGCTTTACTCTCCAACATTCCACAAGGAAAAACTGCTTTTGGAAGAAGTTCAATCTGCCAAACATCTGAGGGAAATGAAGTTTCTGGGTTGCTGAATAATACCACAAGGACAGCTGCCCCTGGGGTGGAGAGCCCGTGATGCCAGCTGCTTCTCACCCTGAGGGTGCACCTGGGCAGTGGTAGCACCCAGAGAGACAGAAGTCAACCGGCAGAAACTCAGGCTTCACTGCAGGGGAAGGCTCAGTGCGGCCATGCGGCAGCTCCTAACCCTGGGCTGACCCCCCGGTGTGAAGCCACAGGGTCCCACCTTTGAGCCCCTCCCTCCCTGCTCTTCCTGACCACAGGACCCTCCGGCTAGGGCTCTAGAGGAGCTGGTGTGCCGGCCATCTACACTGTGCAACTGACCACACCGTACTCTGGCTCCAAATAGGCCAGTGACCTGGGTCAGGATTTGGAGGCCAGGACGCTGCATGGCTGAGCTGGCGGCTCCCCGGCTCCCGTGGCCCTGACAGGCTGTGGAGGTGTTCAGGAGGCAGCAGCTGACAGGGTTCAGGATGCTGCCTCTCAAGTGCCTGCTGAACAGGGCTCGAAGGGGCGCTCAGTGGCCCCATACCTGAGTGCCCATGGGACATGGGCCAGTGGCCTCAGGGCAGCTGGCTCTCTGATCTGGGCAGCTTTGGGCCCAGCCCCAGAAGTCACATAACCTTCCTCTACCCACTGGCAGAAGCAGCCCAAACCTGCCCAGGGTCAAGGGGCCAGGTGTGCGCGGCATGGCCTTTCTAGAGAGCAGGGCCCAGGAATTTGCTGCCATGTGTCAGGACTGCCACCTGGCCAGTCCTTGTAGGACTTCCCAGGACAACCACAATCTCCTGGGTCAAATGGCAGGTCCTCACTCCTGGCAGCCCCTGCCCTGATGAGTGTGATTGACAGCTAATCGGCAGCTGCCCTGGGCTTGGGGACTGCAGGAAGCCTTTGCCATTGTGAAGTTTTAGTTGCAAATTCGGAGTCTGTCGACATGAACTTCAGTGGGTAGAGAAGGCCTCTTTTCTGAACAGAACTCATTGTCCACTTTCTGTGAGTTTGGTGGCAGACGTGTGTCCTGAGCTGCACCCCATCTCTCTGGGCACAACTCTGGGAGGAGAGCAGAGGATGGGGTGGTGCGGGAGGCAGAGCCTGGCAACACATGGTGCCCCGGGCCGGGGCTACTGAGCCTCTCCTGCAGCTGATTTCCATTTTTTTAATGCAGCAAATGCTCCTCAGAGCTTCGGGAGGCCTGGCACGTGTGGTTGTTTGGCGATTTCCTGGGTCTCAGCCACAGGTAATGAGGACGGCTGGGGTGCCAGTGGATATTTGTGAAACACTGCTCCTCAGTCCATGTTACTTACGAACCACACTTCTGACAGAACAGCGGAGTCCGTGAAGGCTCTGGTGAATGAATTCCATTTTGTTTGTTTTACATTTTTAAAACAATAGAGGGCAGGAGTTTCAAACTGATTTCCAAAGACTCCTGGAGTATTTCCCTTTCAATTTAAGAACGCTGTCCTATCGATCACATGCTTTGCAATGACTTTCAAAAGCACCATTGGCAGCGCACTCCTGATGTCAATCACAATGCCATTTTGCAATACTTTACAGGGTTTTACAGATTGCAATGAGAGACTTATTTAAAAACATTCTTATTCTCAATTCTCATATTTATTTTTTTGTCAGAATTAAGGAATTTCTCTAAGCTGTTTTAACCCAGATTTATAGATAGATGATGGATGGATGGATGGATGATAGACCCATGATAGATGGATAGATAATGGGTGAGCCGAGCCCCGCATGGGATTCTCACTGTGCGGGAGTGGACCTGTGCGTTTGGTAAACGGCACCGTGAGCTTGGTAATGGAGCAGCTTGCAGTCCACACCCACTGCCCACGAGACTGCTTCCTGTCTGAGAAACCTCACGCCCGGCAGTGGGGAGACATGGCTCTCTCCCCACTCACAGAGACCGAGACCAGAGGTCCAGGGATTCCCTGGGCGAGCTGGGCTGGCCGAGGTGGGGGAGCGGGTCTGAGCCAGCCTTTGATGACTGGTCCCTCTCTTCTCTCTCTGGCCTCTTGGTCACAGGGTTTCCTGGCCTCAGCACTGCTGGCTCTGGGCGCTGGTGGTTCCCAGTGTCGGGTCAGGGCCTGTCCCACAGCTTGTCAGTGGCTCCCGCCTCTGTTCACCAGCAGCAGTGGCAGCCCCCCGTCTGACACCCTAAAGTCCCAGACACGCTTCCATGTCCCCACATTGAGATTTGCTGCTATAGACCAACCCAACTGCCTGGTTTTCCCCTGACTAAAATTAAGTAATTTTGCATGGACTTTCCATCAACATGGGAATCAAGGAGAGTGTGCTCCTGTACCCTCCTCTTCTGCACTCCCAGAGGGGAGACGCACACCTACACCTGACCCACCCGAGGGTTAAAGCAGGGTCGCTGCAGGCCCATGTCCCAGCACAGTTTCAGAAGAATCTGTCCCTGAGGTGGCTGGACAGTGCGTGGGGCCACAGTGTCCCTCTGCTGTGATGGAGGAGACCACGTTCACAATACCACTTCGTCAGCTGCCACAGGTACAAACTACCTGGACATTTAGATACTACAGTATCTAATAGGGCGCCATTAATCTTTTATAGTAAGAGAATACATAAATTATAAACAAATACGTCCTTTGGTCTCGTCGAACAGCATAATGATCAAAGAGACAGAATGGAAATGCATTTGCTTCTGCAGGCGGCCGTATTCCCCCAGCTCCTGGGCGGCGCTGATGGACAGCCAGTGAGCTGTCAGCTCTTGTTCCATCTGTCACAGTACACTTACCTCCTGTGGTTTTAAGTAATCAATATGGGGGCTGAAATCACCTACTGCTACCTCCGCTACCTCCTATTTTGTCCACTCATAAATTATGGATCGCTGCACAACATCAAGTCTACAATTTCGATTGCATTTGCTAATCATTGATCAATAATTCAGGAGCTGCTCCTCCTTCAAGGGCCCCTGGTTTCCTGCAGCATATGGCACCAGACTGGCCCAGAGCAGCGCAGAGTCCCTTATCACAAAGACCAGTCGTGGAAACAACTTGTTTAAAGTTGTTTCTACTCCCTCTCCTTCTTATTCTTACGAGGGTGCGTTTGTACTGCTGTTCGGTGGCTTCCTTGGCTTGGTAGGCGTAATGACTGCCGCGTGGTCCTGAGCAGGCAGTGGCAGCATGGCGTTGGTAGGGTGGGCCTGGCCAGCGCCCGGCAGCCACGGGAGTATTTCTTTTCTGTTCTGTGGTTCTGTTCATGCGTTTGTCTCTGGGTCCAGCCTGGCCTGTTTGTGCTATACGATTCCTGCCTGTGGGTGCGCAGCTAGGAGACACACCCTCACGGTGCCCCCGCCTCCTCAGTCGCACACACGTGAGTCCCAACAGAGACCTCTACCCGCGCAGACGCCGTGGATGGTCAACGTGGAGCTGGGGATCTTTGAGGGCTGCTCCTATGGTTCCCTCCTGCTTCCATCCGGGTCTGTGTTTGCATTTGTCAATAAGGCGGTGAAGTCGGGAAGAGCAGCGCGTCCCCTGTGCTCTGCAGCCGACAGAGGGATCCTCCCGTTTCCCTTCTTGGAGGACAGTGTGGTTGAGCCTCTGCCCTGTACTGCGGCGGGCTGGAAGCTTCCAGGGATGCGGAAGCCAGATGGGAGGAAGAAGGTGCTGAGCACCCAGCAGAGTGCAGGGTCCTGGAAGCCGGGCAGACTGGGAGCCTTTCCACAAAAAGTGGCTGGGGCTCTGGAGGGTGCTAGGCCAGCCCGCCCACCCGCGCTGCGGAAGAACCAAAGGGCAGGCAGAGGACGCTTTGTCCTTTCCAGAGCCCAGACCTGCTGCCTCCTCCCCCACAGCCTGCCGGAGGAGATGCGCCCTGCAGCCCTCTTCCACAGACTCTGCAGACTCCGCTGGCCTCGCCCATTGTCACCGGCCCTGCGGGAGGGCGGTGGCCCCAGGAAGGTTCTCAATAACTTTCAAAAATTGTAAAAAAAAGACACAGCAGGAAGGGCCAGAGAAGAGGACTGAAGGAAGTGGCTTCCACACTCTGGCCTGGAGCAGGCAGAGCAGGGAGCAGGCGCCAGCTGGGACACAAAACGTCTTCCAGTGGGGGAGAAGCAGGAGCGCCTGGGCCTCGGACCTCAATGAAGGTGAAGGCGGCTAGGACGAGACGGAGGCAGAGAAGGACCAGGAAAGGAGGCCACCGCCCAGAGGCCAGCCAGAAAGCCAGCGGGCCCACTGGCCCACCACCCCTGGCCTCCAGTCTCCCGGTTGGCAGGCCCTGGCCTGGAGACTGGTGTTCACTGGCATGTGCATGCGGCTGGGTTGGAGGGAACACCCAGAGCAGAGTGCAGCAGGGTGTCCACGTGGAAGCCCCGGCAGCCGCCTCGTGACCAGGCACATGCCCCTCGCCCCACGCAGACCCCTTCCAATGAGCACAGGCCCAGCCCAGCCTGCCTCTGCCAACCTCCTGTGGGAGAAGTGTGAGGCCAGGCTGAGGCCAGATGGCGGCCCCTGGCATGCAGGTGACAGAAGCAGGTGCCCTTGCAGGCACTCTCCCTCACTGCTGGGGCCTGGAGGCCTGAGCATCACTGCGCTTGTTTAGAAATGGCTTCACCTCATCTCTTGGCAGATAAAGCTGCTGACCCTCTCAACGCAGTGCCCTGTTCTGGTCCTCAAGGCCACCGAGCTCTGCAGGTGACGGCCATGCAGTGATCACTGGGATAGGAGGCTGTGCTGAGACGTAGATTCCGGCTGCAGAGTCCTGGGGGCACTTGGTTTCTCAGGACCCCTTGCCCACCGGGAGGATGAGGTGAGACTGACGCCACCGGTGGTGGGAAGTACGCCGAGACCCTGCAGCTTCCGAGGCACCTTCTCTCTGAAGCCCACTGGAGAGTGCGCTGCCACCTCCGGAGCTGGAGGGTTGTCTCAGGGCCCAGCAGAGCTCCTCAGAAGGAGCCACGCAGACGTGCACACATGCCCATCTGCCAGCAGAGGCCAGTGCCCCTCAGCTGGCACGCTGTTCAGACCCGGGAAGGACCTGACGTGGAGCAGGCGGCTCTGCGGAATGCAGAGGCCAGAGCCTTCTGGTTCCAGGCTGTCGCATCTCCAAGTCCAGCCAGAATCAGCCCCAGAGTGCTCTCCACCACCACGTGCTCCTGAGTGTCCCACCAGAGCCCTGGCTGCTTGCAGGAGTCGAGGTCGGCAGGAAAGAAGCCCTGTGACGCCTGCGTTCGGACAGCCAAGTCCCGGAGTCCATCCGTGTCTTCTGTCTGTCACTGCCCACACCTGGGGCCACGTCTACCTATCGCCCATCCACCTGTCCTTCATCCACCTCTCTCTCCTTATCATCTCTCTATCTGCCACCATCTTCTCCACTGGTAACTTCTTTCCATGCAAACACGGTCTTCAGCTTTCCAGTGGGGACGCACCTCTGCCCCTAGGCCATCAAACCTTCCACTCCTGCTCAGAGATGGACTTGCTGGTTCCAGCCTGCTTCGTGTCCTCCATAAGCAGAGGGATCTGGGTATTTGCTGGATTCTTGTCCTTCAGCCAGGACAATCAACCTCCTGCCCTCCAAACTCTGCCAGCTGGGAGCCAGGGAGATCCTGGAGCAGCCTCCCGGGGACACTGCTGACGAGGTCAGCAACCACACCTGCATTCCCCACAGGACGCATTGGTGTTTTCCTTTCTGTTGTGCATCCCAAAGCTCAGGAAACACCAGGCCAAATCTGTGCTGCTGTCTAGCTGCACATCCTGTGTTCTGGCCTCAGAGGCTTGTCCCTTGTCCAGCTGCTGCCTTTCTCTCGCAGCCTGAGGCCTCCCCATCCTGAAGACTTGTGAGATCTGGCAGGCCTCTGGCTGCTGCTCGAGCCCCCTCCCTGCCCTCCTCCTGTCCCACTTTGCCTGCAGCTCATGCCCACCCCAGTTGTGGGGTGCACGACTGTGAGAGTGAGAACAGGGCGCGACGTCAGACCCCAGGGCCCCTGGACAGTGGTCTCAAGAGTGCTTCCTCCTTATACACGTGCTGTATCCAAATGCCCTCATGGCCAACACCAAGGCCACTCTGCCCACAGAGAAGCCGCCCTCCCCATGCGGCGCTCTGACCGACCGAGGCTGCCTGCGCCCCGGGGTGCTTGGCTTTGGGCTTTGAGTGTCTGCCCTTGAATCTGTTGCGATCTGAGTCGCCCCCAGTCTCCTGGGCCCGTGTGCAAGTGTGCACATACCGTGAACACACAGGCCAGGCCCGCCTGCGCCTGCACAGTTGCACAGCGCCCCCTGCGTGAGCGGGGAAGGCAGCGCAGGCAGACCCTGGAGCTGTGCCCTCAGGAGCCCTGCTCCGAGCAGGTGCGTGCAAGATGTCCTCCTGCCGCCGCCTCGGCCTGGCCGGGGCCCCAGAGCCAGAGGAGCGAGGCGGCGGGGGCCTTGGAGCTGGGAACGATGGAGTGGAGCCAAACGGCTTTTACTTGGCCCAATTTGAAGTGATGGCTGCGGCTGCCCTTCCCCAGCCCTTTCAGCCCACCGCGGACCTTAGGGCAACAGAAGCAGCTGTGGCCCCGCCTGCCGGCCAGGCAGATGTCTTCTCAGAGGAAGGCCTGTTTCTAAGGCACCTCGCTTCTCGCTCTCTGAGCATCAGTGCAATTACTATGGAAAGAAGAGAGACTGTCCTCGCCCGGTGCCCACGCCAGCCTGGCTCTGCCACATCTACCGTCCTATAAATGATGTCACGGCTGTCATCCCTTTGCCGTCACGAGGCTTGAGGCTGAGGGCACCAAGAGCTCCTGTCTGGCAGGAGAAAGAGCCACTACACCACCTGCATCCCCACCAGAGCCCCAGGGCAGAGCAGGACAGAGTGCCGTGGTGGGCCCTGTGGGCCCTGGTGGGCCATGGTGGGCCATGCTGGGTTGTGGTAGACCATGGTGGGCTGTGCTGGGCCCTGGTGGGCTGTGCTTGGCTGTGCTGGGCCGTGCTGGCTGTGGTAGGCTATGGTGGGCCGTGGTGGGCTGTGGTGGGCCCTGGTGGGCCGTGCTGGGCATGAGGCTGACCTGCCCTCTCCAGGTTGGGAGGCGAGGGGCCTCGGCCCCCACAGACCAGCACGGTTGCCCCCTCCCTCCCCATCCTGGGTGGCATCTCAGGTCCCACAGCTCTGTAGGGTGATGCTGTCCCTGTGGAAGGACGTTCGTCCCCCTCGCCCTTGATGTGCTACGGGTGCTGGAATCGTCCCAGGCCTTGGAACTCGTCACAGCCTCGGTCACAGGCTCCACATTCACATGCTCATACCTGCATCAAGGGGCGTGACCCCGAGCACACTTGCTCACCTGCAGAGTGGGCACTCAATGGTATTGCCAGGGGAGCCTTCCCGTCCCACCCCTCAATGCCCCTCTCCGTGGTGCGTAATGCAGACCTGAACTGTTGCAGACACGAACTGGTCCAGGCCCTGGCCGCCTGGGCTGCTGGGCTCTTGAAATGTGGCTGGTGTGGCGGAGGAACTGGACTTGAAGTACTAATCGCCATTCATCTGTGCCAGGCTTCCAGCTGAAGCAGTGTGAACTACGTCCCCGCTAAACACAGCTGGAGTTTTTGCTAGGATGACATTTCACTTGAACCATTGAAACTGTGGGGTCTGATTTAAGACACAATATACTGTTAAGTGATCATGGGGTTTGAAGACAGTCTGATAAAAATGCAGTGACTCAGTGACTATTTATGTAATTCCATATCGAAATGATATTTTGGATACTTTTTTTTTTTTTTAATTTCACTGTTTTTACTACCCTTAAAACCAGGTGCTGGGCAACTTGAAGTCACTTTCGTGGCTCACATTGCATTTCCATAGGACCCTACAGGTCCAGAAGGGAAGAGTCAGATGCAGAACACAGACCAAGAGGCTCTGAACAGGTCAGGACGGAGCACCCAAGGCTGCTGCTCACCTTGGCAGGTGGCAGCTATGAACCTGAGTGCAAAAATCCCTTTAGCAACCCAGACAAGTTTGGGGAAATGAACTTGCCCTCTTGTCCGCCTTCCTTCACCCTCCCGGCCTTCGAGGAGAGCAGTAAGAGCACCCTAGGACAGAGATCCTCGGAAGGAGACGTGGAAAATCCCCCTGAGGGTTCTGTGGTGGCCCTGGGGCCAACTGTGTATTCCTGGATTCTTCAGGAGCAGCTGAAGTGGGTTGCCGGACGGACATGGCCTGAAGATTGTGAATCCCCAATCCTGTGCCAAGAGGGCTTAATGGGGCAGCTGTTGGAAATGGGCAAATAAAAGTCAAGTATATCAGATGACTCTAAAGAGGACCAGCACGCCTTCGGAATGTGGCTCTCACTCCCCTCCCAGGCCCTTTGGGGGCTTGTGAACCGAAGGTGTGAGAACTGGATAGTCCTCATTTGCTACTCTGCCATCCCATAGCAAGTGACTATGGGGCTCTGTCCACAGCCCCTGGACCACCCTGGGTCTCTAAGTCCGTCTTTCGGTAGCTGTGCTCCGCAACCCGCCTTCCGTCCTCAGCAGCCACAAACCTGCCTTCCAATCTCTGTTCCTTTAGAAGACAGCGGAAAGTGGGACAGCATGGAGATGAGGCCATTGGGACATGGTGTGGAGGCAGCTGGCCGCTGCGGTGGAGCTGGGAGGACCGGGAGACAGACAGAACCCCCCCAGGGCTCTCCCTTGCCTCAGGGGGGCCCCCAGGAGCACCCACCCCCAGGACTTCTTTTGACCCCAAAAAGAAAGCACTGCTGTAGCTTGAACATTGCCACCAAAACTCTGGCTGGAATTTAACGGCCCTGTGACAGTGTTGAAGGTGAGACCTCAGGCGGGGTCAGGGCAGCAGGGCCTTGCCCTGGGGCATGGTCGCCAGCCGGCATCCTGAGAGCAGTCTGAGAGCAGGTGAAGCGGGCCATCCCTCGCACACCGCTTCAGCTCACTTGGCCACGCCCTCTGCCGCGCCAGGGCCAGCATGCCACCCTCGCCAGATGCTGCAGCAGTGAGGAGGGAATTGATCTCCGATCTCAGAAATGACCCAGTCTCAGGCACTGCAAGGGCAGCACGGCACGGGCTGCTACTGCTTCACCTCCGAGGACCACTGCCCGTGGGTGGGCTTCAGCCTTTGGGGGACACGAGATTCAGGCCACAGACAGACGTAAATAGCCAGGACAAATGGAGCTGGCCCACGTGGTGCTCAGAGTCCCAGGCTGCTCTTGCACATGTACCCAGGTCAGGCACGGCCTGCTTTGGCCTGGATGCTGAGTTAGTCTCCAGGGTCGAGCCAGTGAGAGAAAGGACGGCCAGTAGATTCATGACAGCCACACTCTTGAGCAGGGATGTTGGTCGAAGGGGGCTGGACGGCAAGGAGAGCAGAGAGCAGAAGGACAGAGACAGGAAGTGCTTGATTCTGAACCCCGGTGTGGCCACGGTGGGCACTCTCGCCGCTCTGATTCACTGGTCCTCCTGCCTCCGCTGCCTGCTGCCTCGGCCGTGGGCCCCAATGGCTTAACACAGAATTTAAAATACAGCCTCGTGGAAGCTCAGGAATGTCCACCCAGTGTCGGGGAGAGTGCTATCCACGCTGCGGCCCACTGGCTGTGAAGGTGGAGCGGAGACCCTATGGGAGCCCAGCGTGGGAGAGGATGTGGGGACACAAACTCTGACAAGGCGGTGGGCATGCAAAGCACCACGGCCACTCGCAAACAGAGTGGTAGAAAGTCACGAAATTCAGCTCCACCTGTGCCCCAAAATCCCACCCCTGGGAAATACCTATGCGCTTGTACAACTCCTGTGTGGGAAGGCTCGTGGTGGCCTGGCCCTCTAGGGCCCCAGACGGGAAAGGACTCTGCGGGAGGACGGGTGCAGGACATCCAGACAGTGCAGTGCTTCCCCGCAGTGGGAGAAGAGGAGCGACTGAGACCACAACATCCATCTCAAAAACATTTGCTAAGTGGAAAAGCCAGGCCCTGAGGCTCAGGCAGAGCTGGCGGTGCCGTCTCCTGGTGGGCGCCCTGCTCCGCCAGGCTCCGTGCCAGGAGGAGGCTCCTCTGCAGCCCTGTCTCCCTGGCAGGCCCACTGGGACACTGGCTGCCATGGCTGGTCAGCTCCTGCCACACAGTGCCCCGTGAGTCCTGATCACAGAGACCCATCAGCCAGACTGGTAACTCTCCAAGATCAGCCGATTGGACTTCCTTGCAGGAGTTTGCAGCGGGGATTCGGGAATCTGAGGGGGGCTGTCTGTGATAAGGGCCTTCTGCATGGAGCGGAGCAGGCTGTCAGATCCGCTGGGACCCAAGGCGTCCTGGCTGGCGCTGCTGTGGCAGCCACTGACCTTAGAAGGTAGCTGGACCAGCACTGGCTGAGCCGTGGCCCAGGAGGGGACTCAGGCCGCAGAAAGCCCTGCCAACAAGCATCACCACCAGGATGCTCTTGGACACTCAAGAGGCTCAGCTGGGTCCGGGCACCTGCCGCTGACCCGGGTACTGACACCATCTCAATTTCCAGGAGTGCTTCTCCACTTCGCACCGCACCAGGCTGGAAGCAAGGGGAACACCCAAAGGTCTCTAAATGTCACTCAAGAGCCCTGCTGTTTGGACTGTTTGTTATTTTGTTTCTCTGTGCAAATCCAGCCTGGTTCTAACTTCCCCGGTCGTCTGTGGATCCCCGAGTCGGCCACCGTGTGGAATGGCCAGGCTCCTGCGCGGCACAGCCTGTCCACACTCCCACAGGGGTGACTGCAGCCTCTCCCACAGCAGAGCTCCTGCCTGGCACCTCTGGAAGTCACAATGTCACCCTGCCTGGCTGTTAGGGTGTAAACCTCCTCAAAGGCCCATGTGTACAAACGTGCCCCAGCCCATGGCATCTCTGAGAGGTGGTCTGGCCTTTGGGAGGCAGGGCCTCATGGAGGAAGGCGGGTCACCCACGTCTCCTGCTTCTCCACGGCTGTAGGTGAGCATCGCTCCCCACACATGCCGCCATGTCCTTCTGCTTCAGGCCCAAAGCAATGTAGCCAACGACCATGGACGGGAAGCTCCGGAATCTTGAGCCAAGGTAAACCTTTTAAGTTTCTCGCCTTTGTTATTTTGATGCAGTAAGGAAATCTGGCAGCATGGTGTCTCCGCGCAGGTGAAAGGTAACGGTCCTTGCACCTGCCTCTCCTTGTGATGTGCACTCTGTCTCCTAGTCCCCCGCAGGAGCTGGGTGGCCACAGCTCTATTGCTCTTCTTGACTTGTCATTGTGTGTTCCCTCTTGCAGGCCAGTCGGTTCCCAGAAGGCAAGAATTCAGTTTCTCTGTTCACGTCTGACTCAGTGCTATGCACAATTAAGTGCTTAATAAATGTCTTTTGATGATAATAATGACCACGTTGAAATAATGGTGCTTAACTTCCTCCTGGGAAAAGTTTATATGCTTTGAGAAAGGGGCTCCCTGGGATTGAATTATAATGGCAAATCAGTTTCTTTCTGTCTCTGGTGAGGCAGGCGGCCGGTGGCTTAATGAAGGGTGGGATAATTGCTGGCGGGCTGTGGGGTGGCGTTTCTCCTGCTGGCTGCTCACCTCTGGCCCAGGAGACCTTGATTCTACCCAGTCCATTTCAACTCCGTGTGCTCCTAGTTGTGAGGTGAATCGACCTAGAGGCACAGTATTCGAACTGGAGACGAGCTTCGTAGACCAACAGAAGTAGAAGTTAGAAGGAGGCTGACGTCCCCACGCCAGACCTCGCTGTCCCTGTGGAAGAGTTATTCGACTTTAACGTCACACAGCCCCTTCTTGTCCCCCCACACTATGAGGAGGTGACCGTCCTCGTAGGAAGCACAGTGGCTGCACAGGGGTTGGATTGGAGAGGGTGGCTGCAGGCTGGGGCAGCCCCAGCAGAAGGTCTATCTGTAGGTCCACAGAGTGACCACCAGGCCAGGAAGTGCCCGTGGCAGGGCACCAGTGCCTGCAGGGCCTCTCACCAGGGACCCGGACACTGGACAGGGAAGGGCTCAGAAGAGGCACAGACAGACGGAATGAAGGCCTAAACAGACACACCCTGGGCACCTGAGGAGGTAAGAGCTGGCCAGGCCCCGTTAGCTCCCTCGCCTGCCCAGTCATTGCGCAGAGGCCCTCTGCACACCCAGCCTACCGGGGCCTGGAGGCAGCCTGCTCTGCAGGAGGCTCCCCTAGCCCCCTTTCTTGGACTCTGTTCCAGGGACGGGCCCCCACCGGTGGAAGCAGACCAACTCAGACGGTGCTGGCCGATGCCACTGCTCCAGGTGGCCTAGGGGGCTGTGATGGAGCCCTGAAAGCTACGGCTGCCTGCGGGAGCTCGGCCTTCCGCCCTTCGGCCCTCCTCTATATAGGGACGCGGGGACTCGCCCACTGAGGTCGTGAGGGCCCACGCCGTCCAGCTCACTGGCTGGTGCAGACAACACAGGGTAAATGTCCCATTGTTCCCTGGAACTGCTTATCCGCCATGTTCCCCAGGAGGGAAGCCTGCCAAAGCTCTGCCCCGAGCTGGGCCACGTCCTTCCCTGGGAGGGAAGTGGCATCATGGCCACTGAGTGTGAGCCCTCTTCCTGTTACCCAGGTCAAGGCTGGGTGTGGCCACTCTCTTCCATTTGGAAGGGCAACTCAATTCTATAGCAGGTCAAGATGGACCATCCTCATGCCCCACCATGTGAGTCACAAAGAGCGCTCCCCAGGGGATCTCCATCTTCCTGGATCAACGTCAAGATTATGCCCCCGGGCGAACCCCCCAAGACAAACTATTGTGGGCCTGCCATGCAGTGGTAAAGAAGAATCAAAATGTCACTCGCTAATTAAAACTCATAAAGGAGAAATTAAATTCCATCCTCTAATGATGCCATTTATTGTCATGGATACTGAAGAGAGAAACTGTCCTGTGAACAAGCAAATTCCACACGGGGTGAGAGCCAGACTCGAGTCAGACCTTGCGGTGTCTTCCAAATGTGGGCACCAACGATCTACCAAGCCTAGACTTTGCCCTTTGAAGTACTACGTTTGGGGAGAATTTTCTAAAAGTTCTGAGAGCAATACGGAATTGTAAGTGCCATGCTAACAAGGAACACAGGGCTCCTAGGCTGAGATTGTTAGGAAGGCAGGGATTTGCAAAGACAGCTGTCTGGGCCGGGGGATAGGCTGAGAGAAGCCTTAGTGAAGCATGTTGCCGAGCCCCTAATTTACACATAAAATATGAGGTGTGCTTGAAATCTCCCAGGCTACCCAGCGGAAAGAGCCTTGCGGTTTCACCAGGAATTAAGTTAATTGGGTTTGCTGTAAGGTTGCTGTCCTGCCTGCTGGAAGCCCGCCCAGGCCCTCCTTGGCACTTGTGGCCACCAGGCTCCCCGGCCACCCTGTTAGCCCGGACTTTAATTAGCCCTGGCGTCCTCTTCATAATGATAAACGGGAGATGATGAATGGAGATGCAAATGACGGCGAAGTGCCTGCGCCATCAGTGCCCAGCGTCATTAATACCTTCCCACTGTGAAATCGATCACTGTCACCCCCGGGTGCCGCTCGCAGTGGGGCGCGTGGCTGAGGGCCAGGACGCCTTCCAGGGCGCAGGCAGGCCAAACGTGGCGGGGCTTTCCTCCCATATGCTTTTATTCATCTTTTGCTGAATATTTGTTTGGCAACCAGAGTTCCAATATATTTCCAGCTGAGATGATAACTATTTTGGGTCAATAAGCAAATAGCTAATTTAGAGCAAAATAAATACCAATAAGAAACTGTTCTCTGAGCCTCAAGATCTGAAGGAAAGTCAATGTGATGGATACATCCCACCCAGTTCGAGGCGGAACGAGCCGTGAGCCACGCCGGCCTTAAAGAGAAAGCAGCGAAATGCAACCCCGGCCGAAGTGGCTTCAGAGTTGCCCCCAAGATCTTTGAGCAGCGCGTGCTGTGTCGGCCACGGAGACAGGATGGCTGCCTCCATGAAACTGGCTTTTACCGGCACGAGGCCCGGCTCTCCAGCCAGGGGCCGAGCCAGGGGCCTCCCACAGCCTCTGGGCCTCCTGCGGCAGGACCCTGCGGCCCTCGTCAGTAGCTTTCTAGAAGGTGGGGTGCCATCGCCCCTTCGTAACCGCCAGAAAGGCGCCTGTCACTAGGCCCTTCCAGGGCAACCGCAGATGAGTACTGCCAGCACCTCCCTTTTGATGCCCTGGAGCCCCGGCCGGCCCCGGCCCAGCCCCAGCCCAGCTGAGGCTCAGCTTCCACTCAGCCAGCTCACCTGACGTCCCCCAAGGAGGCCCAAGGTCTCCAATCTAATGTCCTAGAGGACGTGCACCGTACAGCAGATCCACCCCTGCCCAGGCCACAGGACAATCAGTCTGCATCACGTGATCCACAGTCAGGGACATCAGCCCTGAGGAGATGCCCCAAGCACACAGGCTTCAGTCTGACCTACAGTGGACAGTCTTCCTGCCTCCAGGGACAGCCTCCGCTCAAGGCAGGGGAGAAAGAGGGCCAGCAGGCTCTGGCCATTGTCTCCACGTCTGCCTTTCTGCAGCACCATTCCCGGCCTCAGAAACGGCCCAGGAGTGAACTTCCTCACAGAACTAGAAGCCCTGCAGGGATGGCTGACGCTCCCTTCCTGGCTTGGCAGGGCCAGCCTCTCCGTCCGCACCCCAAACACATCAATTCCGCCTGGTGTCTGCTGGCCCCATGGCTAGTTTTCCACATGAGAAGCCTGCCGATGTACGCTGCTCCTGCTCCGAGTCCCGTTTCCCACCCAGCACGGAGGATGAGGATCCTGAAAGCCCGGACCACGGACTAGCCCCGCTCAGAGGACTGCAGAGACTCCCTCACAGAGCATCTCGCTCCAGATCTGCTCTGATCCCTGCCCCACACGCTGGCCACGCCTCCCAGCCCTCTGTGCCTGCCCCGCCTGCCCCGTCCAGCCCCAGGGGCTCTCTTCCCCTCTCGCCTTGCCTGGCCATCTTAGTGCCCATGCTCAAGCGTGGCTGATTCACCTGGAGTCCTTACGCACATCATGGTACAGGACCCTTGGCAGGAGGCTCATGTTATGCAATTCATGACAGAGAGGACCAGCCTCACCTGGTATAATGGGAAAGCCTCGAAATGGAACTGTGACCTTAAAAGGTGTTGATGTCTTGTGCCTCAGTTTCCCCACTCCATCTTCAGAGGTTCTGAAGACTAAGTGAATGAATACACACAAGGTGCTTTGGTCCCTGGCATATTAGCACAGTCAGTGGTGAGGAGATCCACCTCATTTTACCTTGATGCCCTGCATAAGTGTCACTCACAGGGACTTCCTTAGACCTGGGAAACTCCGTGTTTCCCAACTGCACATGTCTTCCATCCCGCATGCTATTCTACAGGGATCTTGTCCACCCCCAACATGAGCCGAGGTTGCTTTTGGACTCTGCTGAATCTGAGTAGGTGCTCTGACCGCCTAGGCCACTAGCTCTGCTCGAGTGGCCCTTAAGAGCCTGATAGGGCTTTTGTGAGCCTGGAAGCCCCTCTTCCTGCCTCTGGGAATGCTGGCCCTGGGTGTTCCCTCTGCTCTGTGCTGTGAGAAGCTCAAGAGATGCAGCAGCCACTTTGTGGGCTCCAGCTGACAGCTGAGCCTCCAGGCCACAGCCAGAACCTGGGCCAGTGGTGAGAGCGCCATCTTGGCCACCTGGCTGGTTCAGCCTCCGGGTTCCTCCAGTTTCAGTGACATCTGAGTGCAATAGCGTGAGGGGCTCCAGGTGCCAACGGCCCATCCGAGCTCTGACAACCCCTAGAATCCCGGGAACTCAAACCAAGTTGCTGTCTTAAGCCACTGAGTTTGGGAAAGTAGTTATTCGGAATAGGTCCACCAACAGGGTCTCACTGGTCCACAAGTTCAGCCCTACTCCTGTTCCTGCCTCTCAGAGCCCCCCTAATCATTATCTCTCTGCACTAGACTGAACTTCCCCTGAGAACAGGAGCCAGTTGCTTTTGTTTCCAGGATTGGATTACAGTCAGCGCCCAGTAGGTCTCAGCAAACCCTCTTAGAACTATCGGAGGTGGACTGCCTCCCTCTGATCTCCAACGACACCGCCTCTTCTCCTGGCCAGCACATGAGCACAGTGAGCTGTGGCACATGGGCAACCGAGAGAGCTGACTCGGGAACCTCCTGCACAGGTGGCCGCAGGGCCACAGGCCCTCCAGACCCTGCGGAGCTTTGCTTTCCCAGACAGGTTGGGTCTCGCTGCTTTTGGGAGATGTTGTGGAACATTCTTCAACCAACTCTAGAGGTTCATTAGCCTGAATAAACTTCACACAGGCCATCTTGCATGACAAACTCAGTTAAGTTTCAGGTTCCATTTAAAGTTTCCGCACCGTTGTTCCCCATATGGACAGGTCAGCCTAAAGAGACACTGAGGATACACCTCTGCTCCTGACCCCATTATCTACAGTGCAGGGTATCTTTACAATTGTGGCATTATTAAAATTAACACCTTAAAATTGCATTTTACTTCAATATTTCCTTCTTTAATGGGAAATCATAAAAGTATCTTTATTTAAGTTGAAGAAACTTCTAATACAAATAAAGGTGAATTGCCTCCATCTGACTACAGGTTAAGTATTTTATTTTGTTGGTATAATGACAAGAGCAGAAGAGGGAGATGACACGTTTTGTTACCTTGGTACCTATTAAGGCTTTGGCATTCTGTCGAGAGAGCTGGCCAATTTCAATAACATCAGGAACATGAGGAAATAAATTAGACGTTTTAATTGTGAGATTATAACACACTGATGGAAGAGCTGGTGAGCAGCCAAACTCATTTTAATGACAAAACAATAATCTAAGCTAGGCAGAAAACGCTAGACTCCACGGGCTCTGAAACAGAATAAAGAAGGAAATGAGGAACCTCTGAGGCTTGCGACAGTAGTCAACTGCAGGCCCCGCGCCGCGGCTAAAGTCCTGACGTGAACCTAGGCCGTGCAGGCTGCTTCAGGGAGAACAGCAGGAGGACGGTGCAGGGACGTTTAGGTGGCATTGATGATTTCCTTAGGGAAATACAAAGCCATATCCCTAAGGAAATTTTAGAAATTTCAAAAATAAGGAATTTGCCGTGCCGAGCCATCTGCGGCTGTCCGTGAGGGTCACAGCATTCTCGGAAGCTGCGGTTGGGAGCCCAGGAAAGGTTGAGTCAATGACAAGGGATGAAAGACTCCCTTGTCAGAGTCCCCACAAGATGGTTGTGCTCCCAGCAGCCTGGCAGAAGGGACCCGGGAGAGCTGTGGAGTCTGCTAGAACCCTGTTTGCCCTTGATGGCCACCTTCCTGAGACAGGTGGCCCGCACTTGGATTTGAGCACAGTGAGGGCCAGGTGGCCAGCCTGCGTCGCTGTCTCACCTGGACCAAGGCCTGCAGAGAACACAGGGTAGAGAGCTTAGGTGGCTTCGGGAACTCTCACTTGGCCTAATTAACTTTTAATCAGCTTTACTGAAGTGTAATTTACAAACAATAAAACTCACGCGTTTCAAGTGTACCGTCTGATGGGTTCTAATAGGCCAGGATGGACAGGAGGTCCTGAGGAGCCCCTGCATCCAGGGTCGGACATGCTGGTCTCTCCCACAGCTGGGGCCCTGGCCCTCACGAGAGCCCTCCTCCCGCCTGCGGTCACTGCTTTCCACCAGTGTGGACTCACCTGTCACCTGGTGTTTCTTGCGAGAGGTCCTGTGGAGCTTACTGCCTCTGCTCAGCTGCACTGCTCAGCAGGAGGCCTGCCTGCAGGGCTCCCAGGAAATGCGAGTCAGGCATCGGCCTCTCCCAAGTGTGGATCCGTTGTGCGTGTTCGGGCCACGCCCCGTGCGCCTGTCGAGGGCCAGAGTACTGCTTCCAGGGTGCCACTGTCCTGACTCGAGTCCTCAGACACTGCTTGCTGTTGCTTCTGTGAGCACGACGCTTTGTTTCTCTGAGGCTCACAGTGAGGGGTGGGCCCCACAGTCATTGCAGGTTGACCTCTGCCAGTGCTTTGCAGGCGGTTGCCCCAGGGGGCTGCAAGAGCCCCTCTCCAGCGCCCAGCACTGATGCCTTCAGGTTTTGATTCCACATGCAGGTACCTGACTGAAAGTGCTGAACGTCCATCGCCTGCTTATCAGCTGCTCCCGCATCTTTTTGAATGAGGTACCTTTTCAAATAGTTCACCTGTGCTTGTCGCCATGTTGGTCTTGTTACAAGACTTTTTATCGTGGTTTATTTGTATACATGTAGGGTACATGTAGGTAGGCACGTACGTGCTGCAGAAACGTGTACATGCAAATGTATGTAGACATGTGCATGTATGTATCAGCTAAATGCACAAGTGCACACGCACGCACGCAGGTAGTGCTCTGGACCCAGGTCTGGTGTGTGCAGGTGCTGAGTGTTTCCGCCCAGGCTGACACCTGCTTTCACGGCCCTGTCGTGGGGTTCCAATGTGTTTTAAAGCAGCGGTTCAGGTTGTGATTCTCTTTGTCCACAACCCAGCCAGCTTTCTTCCTGTTTAGCTCTCAGCCTGACCCCGCATTCCTTCCTTTCCTTCTCAGTGTCTGTCTTCATGTTCAAAACGCATCTCTTGACGGCAGTGGAGTTTGGTCCAGCTTTTCTAACCAGCCTGAATCTATGTCTCGCAGGCCTCACGATCAGTCCACTTGGGTCCACGTATTGACCGTGGGTTGGACCCCACCTGTCTGCCGTTCCTGCATCCTGTTTGCTTTGTGATTCTATGGCCTTGGGGGTTGGACTAACAACGCAGCATAGCCTGCCCTGCCTGGAAGCATGGGCTTCTGCTCCGGATGCTTCCTTGCTGTTCCTCCTGATGATGCTCAGGCTGCCAGTGTGCACCCTGAACTTCTCAGGTCCACTCAGTGATTCCCCTGCTGCAGTTTCTCACTGTGCTCTGACATTTTCTATTTATCACTTCAAAATTGCAGCAGCCTTCTGAATATAATTCTGTGCACCTGTTCCTTGTCCCTCTGCAATCACTGTTGTGATTTTACTTCTGCAGCACTAAAATCCATGTCATACAGTGATATGCTTTCCCTTGACAACATCTTTGCTGCGGAACGCGCAGAGAGGAAAGAAGACCCTCCCGTCTCCTGCAGCCACCCCCTCTCCTCCCACCGGCCAAGTCTCCGTCCTGAGACTCCCCTCGGCCTGAGGCAACCCTTGACGTCCCTGTGGTGCAGATCTGCCTGCTACAAGTGTTCTCGAGTTTAGGAAAGCCTCAGCGTCTGTCTCCCTCTCCCGCAAAGACAGGGGAGCTGATGGTGCAGCTCTGGGGGGCACAGCTCTGTTGTCGTGGCTTCCTGGGGTCTGCTGAGTGTCCTGGCCCCTCTGTCAGTGTGGGTTTGCTGAGCTGTTCGGGGTGCCCTCTGGAGTACCCCGAAACCTCTTGGTCTCGCTGTGAGCCTTCGGCGCGGCAGGTGTGGTCGCCCTGCCTCTGTCCTCTGCTCCCTGTGGCTGCCCCGCCCTCTCCCTCACCCACACCCCCCGATGTTCTTGGGCCTGGCAGTTGGTGTCATATCAGACTGTCAGATTCAAGGGACGTCCCCCTGTGTATTCTCGACCAGTTTCTCCCCGACTCGCCGTCTGCCCGTCGGTGTGCCCAGCAGCTGGGCTGGGACCACGTGGTCCTCCCCGGGTCCCCAGGATCCGTTTGATTGCTTCAATCTGTCTTCTCTCTGGCTGTAAGATGATACCATTTCTACCCTTCTGCCTTCAAGTTAATTGACTTCCCCACGTCCCCCAAGCTGCCCTTCAGAACACCCTCTGGACCTTCATGTTAGCTGGTCTTCGTTTTCAGGTCCAGTTCGAGACTGTTTTCTCTTTGGTTCATTTCTCGGCCGGGCTCCCTTTGCGCTCTCACCGTGGGCGAGTGCGCAGGGAGGGCGGCGAGCCTGCGTTGGCGCGGTGCTGTGAACCATCTCTGTGCAAGTCCTCGGCCACTTCCTGCCCCTCTGCTCTTTCAGGGACTCCTGGAGGAACTGGGCTCGCCTCCTCCTCTGCAGGCTGCAGCCATCAGGAGGGGCGGACCACACGGTGTGGCAGACGGCCCCACGGCGTGCGATGGGTCTGGAGCCTCACTCTGCCCTGGTCCTGACTGAGCTCAGCCTTGCACGTCTGCTGGGAGCCGGGGTGAAGCAAGCCTTGTGGAAGCCCTGGTGTCAACAGTGCTTTCTTCCTCTTCTCTGGGCCACCGTGCCGTTCTGTGCCCAACCTCAGAGTCCCCCTGCCACCAGCGAGAACAACTGCTCCCCACTCCCTCATGGCAGGAGAGCCCTGGGGTAAAGGCAGGGGACCTGTAGTATCTCATTTAAAACTGTAACAAGAGAAAATGAAGCGAAATTCACAATGAGCAGCATATTGATCCCTTGTAGATCACTGATTCAGACCAATGCATCTTAGGGTGGAATTGTTTGGCTTGAGACAATCAAGCGGACTCTTGTTGATGGAATAACAAGGCATTTGCTGCCTCTCTACTTCACTTGGGATCATGTGTGCATGTTTGGAGATAGAATCTTTGTAGGAGGAAATAATCACAATGTCTACATTATTCCCTGTTCATCTCATTAATTGGTTATCGTCCTGGTGTTTATGTGCCATTAGGCAAATTATTCCTCTCAATTTAGGGAACTCTGTGTCCACATGGAATCATAACTTAGATGAAGCCTAATTGCTCGTGTGTTTATTTTTTGAGTTTTTAGTTTCAAGTTTTTGCTCTTGGCTGTGCTGGGTGGCTTCTCTGTGGAGAGGACCACAGAGACAACCAAGGACCAGCAGAGGGACTGAGGTCTGGCCGTGCTGTGTCCGCGCTGTAGGGAGGGCCTCAGCCCAGGCCCCTGAGTCCCTCAGCCCAGGCCCCTGAGTCCCTCGCGCCTCCACTCCCAACCCTGCTTTTCTCACGCCAAGCTTGAATGCCAGGCCACAGCGTCCAGGCCGTCCTTTGCTGCAAGCAGAAGCCCCACGTCCGGCCTCTCCCTTGGCTTGGTGCTGGCACAGCCGCTCCCACCTGGCTCTGGCTCTGGTTCAGCCAGTGATGCCCCCACTCAGCTCTGGTACGTGCCCTGAGCTCAGCACCCTCAGGATGGCCACTTCTGGAGGCCTGAGACGATGGGAGAAAGGCAAGAGAATGGTGTGCACCTGGGACCCAGAGATGGGGCTTTGTGGGCCCTGGGGAGGGGCCGGGCTTGTAGAGGCAGGGAGGCCAGCCTCAGGGAAACAAGCGGCCTCTGGCTTCCCATGCCGGCTGGGGAAGGAGAGGGAAGGAGGGAGCGATTAGGAGGTAGAAATGGTCCCTGAGTGGAATGGTCCCTGAGGGGAGTCGAGGGCCTGAGCACAGGGCACAGCGGGTGAGGAGGTGGTTTGCTGAGGACTGCACCCACTTCAGAGGTAAGAGGCTGCAGAGGCCAGCTGTCTGGGTATGTGAGCCTGGCGTGCTGGCCATGGGGCCATGTTGCTCCTGCGCCAGTCCTCAAGCCACTTCCTGCCTCTCGCTGACTTCTGGTGGAATGGAGCCTCATCTCCCTCTGAAGCTGACACCTCAGCCTTTGCAGAATGACCAAAGGCTGGCTGGGCGGGAAAGGGCTGGGTAAGGGTCCCGGGGCTCTCCAGGGGCTGGGCCGATGGTTACCTGAGGCTCTCAGATTTCGGAGGGGCTGGCCTCCGACTCCAAAGGTGTTCAGGTCACAGACTGCCCGGTCCCGCACCTCCCTGCAAACCCTTCTACACACACAGAGCTCAGCTGTGTCCCACATCATATGAGGAGGCTGTCCCCACTGCCGCGTCTGTCTTGCAAACTCCCATGTCCGCGTTTGATGTCCTTTAGATGTCCCACAAGCAAGACTCTCTCCAACCCTCCTCCCCATGAAAGGTGTGCACTCTCCCCTGTAGACACCAAATGACCTCCTGCATGGTGCCAGGTTTTGAGGGACTTCCAGGGACAGCTCAGTGCCCAGCCCCAGCCCTACTGCTTGGGCATCCTTGGGAAAGTGACTTGGCCTCTCTGGGCATGGCCTCTCCTCTGTAAGTGGAGGCAGTAGCACTCTGACCTACGGCAGGATGGTTAGTGTGGGTGTCAACTTGACGGGATCCAGGGACACCTAGAGAACGGGCCATGCCTCTGGCTGTGGCCGAGAGGGTGCTTCCAGAGAGGCTTGCTCTGCAGGTCCTCCACCTGAGTGGAGACTCCAGGGTACAGGAGGCCAGGCTGTGGAACAGAGAGCAGGAGGCTGAAGCTCTCGTCCCTTCCCAGGCTGCTGGGTTGTCCAAAGCTGCTGCTTTGGCCTTCAACCCCGCTTCTCCAGCTTTGGTCTGAGCCTGGGACAGCTTGCTGGTCCCTCCTCCTGAGATGTCTCTGGCTCTGCAGCCAGCTGACAGCCATGAGGGACTTGTCAGCCTCTGTGATTGCTCCCGCCAGTCTGATAAATCCTCCTTTGTCAGTACAATGTTCTATGGGTTCTGTTGCTCAGGGGAACCTCATTACTACGTATGGTTACCAAGAACTGTAAGTCTAGTGGGGGTGAAAATTATCCTTCATTGCCCTCAACCATGCAAAACAAAATGTGGTCTCTTACTTCTCGTGGATAATCTCAATCCCTCATTATCCCTATTGTTTCAGGGAATTTTAAAAGCTAAACTTGAACATCTCGATTTTCCTGGGTTAGATGATCTGTTTCTTATTCTTCTGGGTCGAAATCCTCAGCAGGACGCTGCAGCAGTCCTTTGGTGTCAGGTGTCTCTGGAAGAATCTGTGGTTCTTTCAGGTCCTGCCCCCTCAACGGTCCAGGAGAGCGTGAAGGCTGGTTGAGTGGCATGGAGTTGGTCGGGACCTGGTTGTGAGTGGAAGAAGCCCCTGGAGTCTGTTATGCAGCCGCCCTAGAGCAGACTAGTGCCATGAAGACACAAAGTCCTTCCAGCCCTGAAACCAAGAACTCCTCCCTCTAGACTCAGCCTCCTGGCCATCGAATCACTCCCAAGGACCTGGCTTCTGCGGCTTCTCATGCCCCTGCCTGGCCCCAGCCCTCTCCACAACTCCTCACCTGGCACAGGACACCAGGTCACAACCAAGCATCAGGACACGCAGGAGTTCCACCAGAGACTCACCGACCTGGGGACCATGGGTGTCTCCCCTGAGCCTGTGTGAGGGGCTCGTCCCCCAAACTCCTTCATTTACTGTTATGCTCTGAACCTGGAATGTCCCCAAAACTCGTGAGTCGAGTCTTCATCCCCAAGGCAGCAAGGCCAGAGGTAGGGCTGCGGGCAGTGATTGGGTCATGCGCACTGTGACCTTAGCAGTGGATTCGTCTCTGATGGACTGATCTGAACTACTGGGCGGAGGTGGGAACTGTAGTCAGTGGGACATGGATGGAGAAAGCAGGTCACTGAAGAAAAGCCCTTGGGGACTTTGTGTTGCTCAGCTCCTCTCGCCTCTGTCTCTCTCTCCCTCTCTCTGTCTCTCTCTCTCCCTCTCTCTGTCTCTCTCTCTCTCTCTCTCTCCCCTTCCTACCTGCCACGAGCTGGGCTGCTCTCCTCCACCATACTCTTCCGCCATGATGCTCTGCCTCACCTCAGGACCAGAGCAATGGAGCCAGACAACTGTGGACAGAGCCTCTGAAACCGTAAGTAAGACCAACCCTCCTCGTCCTGCGAGGCCTCCGTGCTGTGTGTTTGGATCACACAGAGCTGACATCAGACGCGGCTCCTCCAGGGTTCCCCCTCAGCTTCCTCCATGAGGACTGAAGCCCCTTCCCCGTGGCCCAGCTCTGAACACACACAGCTTCTTCTCTCCAGGGTGGACGAAAGCTTGACCTGGGTGGATGGAGACCACCTGGGACCAGGGCATCCAGGGATGGAAACAGTGTTCAATATGCAAAACTCCTCACCCCACGCTCAGGAACCTGAAGGCCAGAGGCCGGGGCTCCCGGGCTGCCAGCGGCAGGGGACCCTTCCTGGGCCCTCGCCCGATGCTCCTCTCGCTGACGCCCACCCTCCACCCTGCCCTTGGGGTGCTCAACACCAGGACCTCCTCTTGCCCCAGAACTGTACTGTCACGCAATCCTGTGACGCTCTGGTTCCTGTTACCCACAGAGTGCTATAAATAAAGACACCATTCTGGTGCTGTTGGCCGAGGGCCTTCTGTGTCCCACCTCTCAGGGCTGACCGGCACGAGCCTCGCCTGTCACCAAACCTCTCATCACACAGGGCACCTTGGAGTGAGGTCCTGCTGACTCCACCTTGTTGGGCCAGCAGCCAGGACCCAGGGAGGCAGAGCCAGGTCCACCCGTGGCTAGGTGTACCGGCTCTCAGAAAGGTGAGGTGTCCGCAGGGGCCACTTCCAGGGTGCCCTGGTCACGTCACCTACAGAGCTGCAATGGCTCTTGTGAGACCCCCAGACAAGTCACCTGGGAGGCAGAGCAGGTGCACAGACTGGGCAGACCCCGTCCTGTTGCTTTGCTTCCTGTGAGTACACGTTCACACCGGCCTGGGGAGGAGCAGGTCTCTGTGCCAAGGGAACAGGGACTTTCCACCCATTTCCACCTTTCACGTCTACTGACCTGTAGTGACTGTGCGTGTCAATGGGTTAGGACGACAGTTCCACACACACGGCCGTGCTGGTCAAATCCCGGCATCTGCCCGACCCTCCCAGCCTGAGCAGAGGGTCTGGTCTTCTACACTCAGGTGGACCTTAGCCTCCATGGGAGAGAACGTCTCTGGCTTGCTTCACTTGAGAGGATGTTCTCCAGCTCCATCTCTTTGGCTACAAACGACAGGATTTCAGCCCTCTCCCTGGAACATTACTCAGCCACAAACACAGTCTTTGCTGAGAATTCCAAACACAGTGCTCTCTCTCTTTGGGGAAGCAGGGACAATTTTTATGTTTTATAGAAAACAAAGTATTGAAAACAGTAGAAGACCATAGTTAGAATTAAATTTGTATACAAAAAATGTCCAGCTAGCTCAGGGCCCGTGTGGGCTTGTGTAGGGCTCTCCTTCAGAGCCAGTCAGGTGAATGGTGGTGCAAATAGCGCCCCCTTGAGGACACACACACACACACACACACACACACACACACACACACAAACACACACACACACACACACACACAAACACACACACACCCCAGTGGGACAGTCCAGGCCTGCTAACAACTCATTGCTTCAGCTTTTACTTTTTAAAAAAGATTCCTCTTGCTTTTATTGATCTGTTCCAATGAGCACATATTTCTTGGATTGTTAGAAAAATGTAAATTTCATTTCATTTTAGGAAAAAAAAAAGAAGGAAACAAATTGCAAAATACTACTTTTTTTACTTTGTGCTGAGCGAGTGAAGATTTAAATTACATTCATACAGAGAAAACATCATAAAAATCCCAAGAATTGTTATTTTGGAAAGAAGCACACACAGCACTCTTCGATTCCTCTCGCCCAGTCTGTGGGCATGCGTGAGCTCCACGTTCAACCCAACCGCTAGCTCGCTGCACTTACATCGCGAGCAAGTGACGACTTTAGGAGAGAGGCAGCAATGCTTCTATTTTTCCCTTTGCAAAGTGCAGGTCTCTGTTCTCAGGAAAGAAAGACAACCCGCTGACCCAGTGACCTTCTGTTGGCTAATCAAACCTCTCATGAACAATTAATCGGATCAAAAGCTCATAGGCCATTGTTGCCGTGTCACCTAGATGCGCAGGACCCGGAGGGCTGAAACGGGATGACCTTCTCGGGTGATAGATAATTTCCAGTGGTGACTCGTCTTACCACTGCTGCCTGCGCCGAGGTCACTGTCCTGGCCGCAGTGGCCGCCCAGGCTGCCCTTCTGACAAGACAAGATGTGGCCTCTCTTATCAGACATGCTAATTTAAGCTCCGTAACCTAAAACGTGAGAACACCATGCACGTAAACAGGAGCTGCCGTGTCTGCACCGGGCCCTCCGAGGAGCCGAGCTCTGCCCAGGAGAACCTGGGCGCTCGCTGGGAAGTCCTTCAGCAAGCGTGGCAGTCCTGCCGGGAGCTGCCTTGTGCTCAGGAGACAGCGTGGGCTCCCTGGCCATGGCCACCACGGGCACACCCCAGGACACGCATGCACATGCAGCTGCTTCTGACCACAGCTGGACCTGGCCAGCTCAGCTCTTTCCCCTCAAGCGAGGGAAATAAAACCTCACTCAGTGCCGGCGTCTGAAATGTCGCCATCTCCCAAAGATCGTTATTCCACACCAGTGGCCCTCGGGAGCCATGTGGTTTTCTGGGCAGAAATAAGATAAAGTTTTAAAAAATCAAGTTAACCAGAGTAGGAGAAAACATTTTCTATAAACAGTCCTAGGAAGTGAACACCAAGTGCCACTTGACCTTGGTTCCCAGCATGAGGCCCAGTTCCTGGCTGGCCCTTCCCTCCGGAGCTGAGGCCTGGTGAAGGCGGGAAGCATGATCTGCTGACTTCCTCCTCCCTGTGGTCCTTGTCTAAGGCTAGGGTCCACCAAAGAGGCTTCTCCCGTGCATGACGCCCTTCTCTGCTGACCCTGGATGCTCTCAGGACCGCAGGGTCTCCTACCACTCCCGTTCCACGGTTCTGTCCAGGACCGTGACACTCCCCTTCTTCCTGAGCCCCGAGAGGCACCTGCCCCTCTTCACCTCCTTTCTCCTTCAAGACAACGAGCCGGGGCCCCTGGGGAGACCAGGGGACTGGATCCCAGCTCTCACTGGCCAGGCCCCAAAGGAGCGCGAGGCAGAGCCTGCACTGAGGAGGGATCCATGGGTGAGGGGCAGGTGGAGGGAGCCTCACCCCATTTCCAAGACACCTGGGAGGGTCACAGCCCTCTTCCCCCACTTGAGGGGTGAGGGACCCCAGACGGCAGGGCCTCGGCCTCTGTTCTGCCGCACACTCCAGTCCTTTCGGAAGGGCCTTCTCCCGCCCCTTGCTTGTGCCAGTAGAGTAAGCAGTCGCTGTTATGCACGCGCGTCGAGCACAATTAAATTTCAGCAACAAGGAAGCCACGTGAGGGCCGTGGGCAGGGTGTGGAGCCGCGTCTCTGCTGGAGGCGGAGCCTCGACCCCCTGTGCTGCAGCTGCTCCAAAGTGTCCAGGAGCCCTGAGCAAGGGAAGACCAGAGCCTGGGGCCCGGGACAGCGGCCTGTGGCTCTCAGCCTCTCAGTGGGCCCAGCCTGTCTTGAGGGCCACCTGCTCCTCGGCATCCCCTGTGGCAGCACGCATCTGCAGCCGGGGTTCACCTAGGACGGCCTCAGGCCTCCATGGGCCTGAAAGTTCCAGGATGGGGCGACGCACTGGGGGTTTTGAAGTAGACAAAGCAACTGGGAAAGGGGGGGTGGGGACTCCGGGCTTTGGTCACTTCTGGAGGGTTTCCTCTGCATGTGGAAGGGAACCAGAGCTGCAAAGCCACAGAGACTTGACCAGAGAAAGAAGGCGACTGAGCCCCAGCCACGCTCTCTTCTTTTGCTGCCCGAGGGAGAAGGGAAGGGGCTGCCCACCGGGCGCTGTGCGAGCGAGGACAGGAGTGGCACACAGGCCTGTGCTGGGCTCTCCCAGGTCACGGACGTCCTCCGGCAGGTCCACATCAGGCACTGCAAACTCCCACTGCCCTCGTTGGGGGCCTAAGACACTCGGGGACATTGTCGTCATCTCGAGGTAATCGAGTCCTCTCCCTGGGGAGCCAGGACCCTGTGGGCCGTTTGCTTGGCTTCCCCTCTCCAGCACACTGGTTGGGGTGTGCCCGGCCCGGGACTCCCTGTGTGCCAGGCAGGGCCTTGCAGTGCTGAGTTGCTGTACAAACATGCAGCCTGCGGTGGAAAAACTTCTCCTACCAGAGTAGAAATTTCTCCTCTTTTCTGCACATTGCTGATTTATTATTTCTATATCTATTTTTATTGATAAGGCAAAGGAGAGACTTTACAAATTAAATACGGCATGGAGATGTTCATCTCACGTCTCCATTGGCCTGCAAGTCAGAGCAGGCGTGATTGTCGACGACCTTGACCCCCCAGCGAGAGAAAGCTACTGAGAGCCTCTTCCCAGGTGTCAAGACACCAGCCCAAACCTTCTGGGTTGAAGCCTCTATTTTCAGTGTCAAAATGTAAGTGTGCCAATTTCAATCTTGCAAGCAGTTCACCCACTGACTTCAGGCACCCAGGCATCTGCCAGGACCTGGGCACCCACGAAGGGCACCATGCAGAGGGCGCGGGGCCGGGGGCTGGGCCTGCTTTCTCCCAGCTCCGCCAGCTGCAGACACCCCTCCCACAAGCACACCGCCGCGCACTCACCGCAGAGGTGCCTGACCCGGGCCTCCTGGCTCTCACACAGCACTCCGCTCAGCTCGGTCGGCTATGGAGTGAGCGGATCTCAAGAGAGCCGTTCTGCTGTGGTCCTCCCTGGAGGACCAGAGGGCAGAGCTGCAGGCAGCAGCTGACCTTCCTGCTCTGTCTCCAGGGAGCCACACCAAAGACTCAATTCAGCAGCTCGTCCAAAATTGTGTCAGCCCCATCCCACTCAAGGAGGTAGATGCAGGCCAGCTGTGAGGGAAAGGGTAGGTGGACACAGGTGCGAGGAAGAGGATCCAGCGCCCCAGAGTCACAGTGATCTGCTGGCTGCTCCCAGGAAGCAGGCGGGGGCTGATGGGGCCCAGGCAAGCTGGACCCAAGGGCTTCCCCAAGGGGTCTGTCTGCAGCTGGTGGAGCCTCAGATGAGTAGCCTGTGACGCTGAAGTTTTGGCCAAAGGAGGAAGACATCTGTCCTGACTCCCTTCCTCCCACCTTCCAGTCCCCACCAGCATCTGTCACCATGCACGGGAACAGGGGAGGTCCAGAAGGTGGTAGCCAGTGCTACAGTCCCAGAATGGCTCCCCTGGCCACATGTCACCCAAGTGTGTCTCGTGGTTGAAGCACTCTACAAAGCCCATGGCGACCTGAAAGTCTGCACACGGGATGGGGCTGCTGTTTCCAGGAGACAATAGTCTCTTGCAGGCTCTGCCTGGTCACCTTTCACTACGTGGCCACTGCCCCCCCAGCATAACAGGGGGCAGCCCTCTGGTAAGCAGGTAGTCTGGGTCCTTCCTAGACTGCAGGTCCGCCAGGAGCATGCTGACAGGTGGGCCTGTCTCTGGAAGCAGCCAGTACCCCGGGCACAGACAAGGACTTGGTCCTGCAGGGGAGTGGGCATTTCTGATTGAGCAGATCTGACTGGCTGTCCCTTTGCAAAGCCCTGGCAGAGGTCCTGAGTGTCCCGTGAGCAATGGACCAGGAACCTAACAGACACGGGTTCAGACCAGCAGCATCAAAAGACAGCCGCACCCAAGGAGAGAGACGCAGCAGCCTGGCCCGAAGGAGCAGCTGTGGGCTGGCCTGGACAGGGTCACAGTCCCCAGGACGTCTTCTCAGTGTGACACGACGTATTCCTATGGCTCATAAGTGTGACCTTGACTAGTCTAGAACTAGTTATCGTGTTGAGATGATTCTCTGTCTGGAGACTTCGTTTCGGTTCAGTAAACACCCACCCTCCACTTGTTCTGGGCAGGGCCCGGAGTCCACAGCACCGTGGAGAGGCCTATGCTGACCCACGCTGGGAGGCCTCAGCCTCACCGTCTCCCGCTGCTTAGGACACAGGTGGCATGCAGCCAACGGGGCTAGATGTGGCCAGGCGGAGCTGAGGACCCCCGGCTGGGGCCTGGTGTCACACACCCCACCCCAGCCCCGGAGCTGGTCTCCCCTTCGGGGGGTGCTTGGTGGTCCGAGACTCCTTCCTGCTCCACACTGAGGAGGACAGGGGCCCCTCCTTTAGAAAAGACTGAGCGCCCAGTCATCCAACCCGTCCACTGGGGACAGGCCTGGTTGAGGCAGGAGCAGCCATGGCGGGGCCGGGGGTGGGGGCCTGTGTCCAGTGCTGGGGCCAGTCTGGGGTGCAGGACAGAGCCAAGAGGAGTGATACACCCAGCTGCAGGTGCCCAGAGTGGGTAGGGTGCACGCAGGAGCCAGGCGGTCATTCTTGACCAGGCCCAGGGCTCATCACAGCCTGCTCGGCAAGCACAGTGCCCAGCGGGAGAGACACATGCAAGACTAGTGAGCCCAGAGGTCGAGACACACGATCTAAGAAGTCCTTTGAATTAAACTCATTTTACGACTTCTCCTAGTTTCAGCAAAGTTATTATTTTTTTTCTTTTTTCTTTCTTTTTTTTCCCTCCGGGTACTGGGGATTGAACTCAGGGACACCTGATCACTGAGCCACACCCCCAGCCCTATTTTGTATTTTATTTAGGGACAGGGTCTCACTGAGTTGCTTAGCACCTCGCTTTTGCTGAGGCTGCCTTTGAACTCGCTATGCTTCTGTGCCGCGGGATTATGGGCACGCGCCACTCTGCCTGGCGATTTCTTTTGTCAATGCCTTGCCTGAGTGGAAGCAGAAACTGCCTCCGTATTGACACAGAACCGCAGGTCACACCTCTGTGGCCCCATCAGAGTCCAACAAGACTGGACCCTGTGTACTGGACACACAGAGGGACTTCGGGCCAGCGAGAGCCTGGGGCAGCCCTGGCCTCAGAGGCTCCGGGGGCCAGTGCCTGGCTCTGAGGCAGTCGTGGCCAGATGCTCCTCAGACTGCCGCTCCACAGTAGAAGTAGTGTCGAGACCACTGAAGAGGCTCTCTGAGGTTCCCAGCCACGTTTGTGTGGAGACCAATCTCCCTGGGGATGGGAGCCCAGGACCCCAGGCCACCACTCCCAGACCGAGTGGCCTCCCTTGGGGCCTGTCTTCACCTCTACTGCTGCCCTCAGGAGAGCTCTGCATCCTGGTCCAGCAGCTCTCCAGTCGGGTCCACCACCCCTCCTGGGCACTTCCTCAGACGGCAATTCGCCAAGCTCCCTGCAGGTGAGTTCCATCTGTCCTGGCACCTGCTGGAGGATCAGGGCTGCTGTTGCCTCCTCACGTGCAGCCAGATGCCTTCCAACATGGAGACTCTGAGGAACAGAAGAGCCCAGAGAAGAAGGCAGCTGGCTCTGGGGAAGCTCAGAGAACACATTCAAGACAGACCCCGAGTTCAAAGCCCCAGGTGTGGTTTCAGGAGAGGTCTGCACACAACTGCCATCTTGCTGGGGAAGTGCAGACCGATGCATGGGCACCTACGTCGCCAGGGACCACAGCTTACGTATGATCCGGAAGAAGACAATAATCACAGCCCCCAAATTTCACAGGGCCACCCAGCACACAGAGAACCCTCCCAGGGAGCAGTAATGACTGGCAAGGCGAAGAGTTTTCTGGGCGAGGGAGAGGATAGTGGCATCAGAGACTGCAGGGCCAGGTGCTTCGGTCGTTGGAAGCTACCACAGAAAACTAAAAAGCATTTCGTTTTTTGTTTTGAGTTGAGGAAGGGTCTAACTGTGCTGCCCGGGTGGTCTCCAACTACTGGGCTCAAGGATCCTCCTGCTTCAACCTCCCAGAGCTGGAAGGACAGATACGCCCAACCCTAGAAAGCAATTTGAAATAGGGCGGACCTGAAAAAGAACAAAACGCACTTTCTGAACTTGAGGACAGCTCGTCCGTCATTCCACTGGCAATCTCTGAGGACGGCTTCTTAAGGGAGGAGCGAATTGCGGGACAAGGCTGAGAGCAATCCCGATGCTGCCCAGAGGGCCAGAGAAGCTGCCCTGCAGCTTTGAGAGAAGGCGAGGAGGAGGGGGCAAGCAGCTGGACTGCGAAGGGCCACACCCCAGACTGGGGACAGGGACAGGTCCCACCTGGGGAAGTCCACCAAGGAGCAGGAGAAAGCCAGGGATGGGAGGCATCTGACGGAACTGGAGGGTCCTGGAGACAGAGTGCAGAGCATCCTGACAGCAACAGCTGCTCAGAGTACCAGCAGGGGCCGGGCACGGGCGCGGCTGGGGAGAGGGACTGCGCACACACGCCCACCAACCTCCAAGAGAGCAGGGCGGGAGGGGACGGGAAGACAGGAGAGGAGCTGAGTGCCGCTGGGAAGGTCGGCAGGCTGAGGAGCAGCTGAACCCACAGGGAAGGTGGATCTAAGGGCAACAGTGAACAGAGAGCGGAAAACACTGCCAACTTTAATCAGCTGCTATCCCGTGAGCGTGGTGACGGAGAGGCTCTTTGGGAGTTAAAAATGCTGGTGAGAATATCAGGATGTTGAGAGGCCTCGGAGAGTGGGGCTGAAGCGTGGAGATACACCTCCTACCCCCGGGCTGCAGGTCGGAATGCTCCTTAACATTGAGAAGCAGCACCTATGTCATGTCAAGAGACCCCACAGCGGGCATAGCAGCCGGAGAGATGGAACAAAGAAAACAAGCCAAGACCACGAGATTGAGAAAGAGAGACCCAGAGAACAAGGACATAGCACGGACACCTGCAGGCTCAAAATAAGACGGCGGTAAACCCACCCACAGTAATAACTACGCATGATTGTTCAAAATAAGGAGTTTTTCAGAACGGGAGTTTTTAAAGCCCCATTAAATAGTGGAAAATGCACACACACAAATGAGGCAGAAAAGTCAGAAGTAAAGACGTGAACAAAAGTTATGCCAATGTGTTCATCAGAGTCCCACGAGCAGCAGGTGGTCCCTCAGAGAAGGACAGCTGGGGAGCTGTGACTCACAGAGGTCCAGGGGGGCCCAGGGTCCGGTACAGCACCCAACTGGGCAGTCAGGGTACTGGTCACCTTTGCCTTGTGCAGACACAGAGCAGGAACCTTCTTGGAACTGGGCAACCTCACCTGCACATGCACGTCCTTCAGAAGCAGGGCAGAGTGCAGAGTGCTGGTGGCATCTGCCAGGTGACAGGAATCCATCCCAGCACCTCTGTTCCCCTGCAGGTTCCTCATTAGTCAAGCCCAGGAACAAGCTGGATAGCATGGGAAAGGTCACTGTAGCCCAAGAAGGTCCCCTTCCTGGGGCAGGACTCAGCACATGGGGGTAGAGTGAGGGGACACAAAGGTTCTGACATACGGCTATCCCCAACTAATGCCCCACCGAAGAAATGGTGTTGTATCATTTACTTTTGGTGAAAAGATCACCACCTGGGTTTGCCACCAGGACAGTGCGCACCGTGGCCACTTCCTCTCCAAGTGCAGGAGGAAGAGCGATGAAGCCCCAACGGGAACTCTGAAGTGCACGGTCTGGAGTGGAGGTCGGGCAACTGCGCTGGAGGCTGAGGGGGGGAGCAGGCTTCTGGGGCAGGAGCTGGAGCAACAGTGCACCGTGCAGTCCTGAGTCAGCAGGATCGGGGTCCAGGCGAGCAGGCAGAGGCCTGTGGGCCAGCTACAGCTCAACATGGCAGGGACGCCATCACCACGTGCCTCCACAGGGCGAGCCTGGGTGGCCCCAGGAGAGGGGACGCACCCAGCACTCCTGAACTGCAGCAGGACTCCCTCTGGGAAGGAGAGGGCCCACTCTTCAGGCTCCTTGCAGGGAAGACACCAGCGACATCGTGCTCTACTGAGAGGAGAGGGCTACTGACTTGCCAGAAGGGCCCAGAGAAGGTCATGGGCAGCAGTGGTATCAGGCCGGCAGGAAAGGCTGACCTGAGCTGCCTCGGAGCTGAGGTGCATGGGGTCCTGGATCTCCCAGTGTGCCAGACACCCAGCAGCTGGCCAGGGAGGCCTGCGAGCAGAGAGGAAGCCTGGGAGGAGGGAAGCAGAGAAGAGGAGGTAGGAAGCAGGGTGGGTGCTGAACTGGAACCTTGCAGACGGTGACGCTCCTGTGCCCTGCCCTCAGCCTCCCAGGTGCAAGGAGACTCCCTGCAGGCTGCTCCTCACCTGCAGCCCCTCTGAAGGCTGCCCACATCTGGTGCCAGGCTTGCTCCTGGCTTTAACTGGCACCCAGCGCCTCACGAGCTGAGGCATTTCTGAGAAGGCCTCCTGCAGGACCTGGTCTCTCAGGCCAGAAGCCTGTGGCCCCCTCTGGACCCCAGAGGTCTTCAGGGCCTTCAGGCCCTTCACCTCTGATCAACTTCCCCTCACTGTGCTGACCCACAGATGCTTAGCCACTCCAAGAGAAGCAGGGTCCTCTCCCTTCCCCCTCCCTGGCCCCCACAAGACACACCCTGGCCCATCTGTGCATAGCCTCTGCCCTCGGCCTTCCTCCAGGTTCTCAAGGGGAGCTTCAGTCATCCCAGGGTCCCAGAGGACCACAGCCCTTGCTGCCTGTCCCCCTTCCTTCCCATCTGCCCCATGCATGCGAGCTGCGGGTGCAGACCGTGTCCACGGGCACCCTTCACCCTGTGTGGCTTTCCGTTTCTTTGTGTTGTTCGGACTCTCACTCCCAGACGTGTGATGAGCCAGCGATCCTAAGGGGCTGCTGTAGCAGTCCACGAGCCCCAACAACATCCAGACTCCCACTGTCAGAGGCAATGCAGGAGAAACTAAGGCCCACCAGGAAGCCCAAGCGTTCAGATGTTCTCCCTGTCGCTGGTGCTTTATTCTAGAAAGCAGAGCAGACTAACGGACCCCAGAGCACCAGGACCACCACAGGCTCTTCCTCAGAGAGGAGTCAATGGCTCTTAACTAGGCCTTGCGATCAGAGCTCCAGCGTTGGTGCCGCTGCACTGCCTCCGTGACTGTCTCAGTCCCTCCAGGCGGTGCCCAGGTGAGAAGGACTCAGCCTCCCTCTGCAGGCTTCGCAGGCGCTGCACAGTTTCTGCGTAGTCCCTCCCGCCTGCCAAAACCACGCAGCACACACTCCAAGCGTTAAAGAGAAGCCTTTCACAAAGTCACTTAAAATTTGGTGGCAGTGATCACAGCAGGTCATTCTTAACTCCTCCAGCAGAGCAGCTGCGTGTGGGTGAGGACACACCTCTGGCACCAGTTTCAGCCACATCCTGGTACTCCAGCCCCCTTCCATGAAATCTGTACCCGCTGCACACTCGCTCTAAGTGCCTGGTTTCTGCTTTGTCTTGTGTGTTCAACAGGGTAGCAGTCACCATCTCCTGGCCATCATGGCTGGAGAGAGTGTGTGTGGAAGTTCTTGGAGTGGAGCTGAAGAACTCGGAGCTGTCCAATGTTTAGGTGACCCTTGAGAAACTTCAGTTTAGGACATGTGACCTGGCAGGAGGGGCACCGTATGAATACAGAATGCAGGGCAAGACACTGGCCAAAAGTGTCCAGGAACACTGAGCACATCGGGGCTTCTCAGGCCCACAGACTCCTGATCCTGGACACCCGACATCCCTGGTGCTGAGCAAGCTCCCTCTGAAGCCTGTGCTTCTCTCTCTCTCTCTCTCTCCCCTGCCCCTCCCTCTCTTTCTCTCTCTCTCTCTCTCCACCCAAGGGGTTTCACTAAGCACCTGCTCTGTCTCTGGTGTTGCTCAGAGCTGGAGGTCTTAGTGGGAGTCCCAAGTCCACCCACAGACTTTCTCTTGTGGATTTAACCTGAAGTCAGTTCTCCACATGAAGCCAAGGAACATGGGTTCCCGGAGTTCAAAGGCAACTAGCAGGCACAGGTGTGTGAGCCCTGGACACACTGGGAGTGCAGAGCCTGCCTCCGGGTGGGCACTACAGGGTTCTTGAGGATGGGTGTGGGATCGTCTGTCCCTGACTGCAGAGCATTTACAGAAGAAGTGAGGACACACGAAGATTGGTGCTGAGGAGATCCCAGCCCATCGCTGTCCTGATCCTCATGGGGTTTCCTCGAGTCCCTGAATGTTATGTCCCCAAGGCCCGGTGGTAAAGCTCTGATTTACAGCATGTGACCCTATTGGGAGGCGGTGGGAGCCTTCAAGGTGGGCCTAGTTGGAGAAAGGCAGGTCATTAGGAGTGTAGTGGAGGACAAAATGTGTCCTCACCCACATACAGTGGCTGTGCTCCGAAAATCAAGAATGGCCTGCTGTGACCACTGCCGTCAAACTATAAGGGGCTTTTTGAAAACACTCCTCTTCAATGCTTGAAGTGTGTGCTCTGTGATCAGAATAGGCTACCTCTGCCTCGTGTTCCAGCCATGAAGCTCCACAGGCCTGAGTCAGCAGGGCCAGGCAGCCACGGACCCACAGCTCCGAAACCATGAACCAAAACGAACACCTCCTCCTTTTAGGTTGATGACCTCAGGTGTTGTCACAGCGATGGAAAGTTGCCTGGAGTCAAGATTGAGAGACGGAGCATCACTCCAGGGTCTGGAGACTATCACTGGAGAAGGAGGGCACATGAGGAGCAGCTTCACACCCGTGACTTCAGCATCTTAGGTGACAGAAACTGAATGACACAAACTGCTTCTTTCACTGAGAAAGAAGTGGACAGCAGGCATAGCCCTGTGTCCGCTGAAGACTAGGAACTTGTACTTCAAAACCTCTCACAGAGCAAACTCCAGTTGTGACTTCTATCAAACATGCAAGGAAGTGGAAATCCTCATTCTATAGAAAGGCTTTAGAAAATGCAGAAGGGACAGATATTTAGCACCTCACTCTATGAGGCCAACAGCATACTGATTCCAAATGCAGACGAATGTCACTAGAAAATGATACGCCATGAATACAGCCATAAAATTCCTTATAAAATTGTTAACAAGCCAGGTGTGGTGGCACATGCCTGTAATCCCAGCCGTTCAGGAGGCTGAGCTAGGAGGATAATGAGTTCAAAACCAGCCTCAGCAACTGAGCAAGGCTCTAAGCAACTGAGTCAAACCCTATCTTTAAACAAAATATAAAAAGGGCTAGGGATGTGTCTCAACGGTTAAGTGCCCTTGAGTTCAATCTCCAGCACCCCCTTCCCCAAAACAGTTAGTGAGCTAATTTAACAATGAAAAATTAAAAAAATATATATCATGACCAGGTTGTATACATCCCAGAAATGCAAAATTGTTCCAACATTTTAAAATGAATCAGTGTATTTAACTATATTTGATTTAAGTGATGAAAAAAAAAAAAAGGATATGATCACGTCAACCAATACAGGAAAAACAGTTGACAAAATTAGACACTCATTCATGACAAAAACTCTCAGCAAATTAGAAGTTGTGAAGAATTTTACAAATTGGAAAAGAAGAAGGAAAATGCTTTTAGTTGGAAATAACTCGATTGCATGTGCAGAAAATGAGAAGCAATCTTTCTAACGAGACTCTAAAGTTAATAAGATTGCAGGACACAAAAACCTATTGCATTCTCATATTTAAACTGCAATGAGTTTGAAATTAACATTTTTAAAATTGTTATGTAGAGTAGCATCAAAATACTTAAGGAAATACTTAAGGAAAACAAAATATATTGAAAACTTGTAAGAATATGCAATGGACTTATAATATCCTACTCCGTGTAGAGAAACAAAATAGAGAGCTTCCACATTACTCGAGATTTACATGAATTACAGTAGTTAAGAAAGTCTGGCATTCCCATAAAGACTGACATGGCAATCAATAGAACATATTAGAGAGCCCAGCAGCAGACCTACAGATTCGGAGTCAATTAATTTCCAGTAAAGACGTTGCTTTAATCAGTTTTCCATCACTACAGGAGAACACTTGGGATGATCAACTCAGGTAAGGGCCCCTGGGCCTGGTTGTAGAGGCTACAGTCTGTGATCAGGTGGAACCATGGTGTCTAGTTAGCTTTTTGTCATTGTGACCAAAACCCCTGACAAGCAACTAGGAGTAGGAAAGATTTACTTTAGGCCATGGTTTCAGAAATGTGAGTTCATGGTTGGCCTCACAGTTCATTGGGCCAGACCTGGGGTGAGGCAGAATATCACGATGGACATGCATGGCAGAGGGTGGTTGTGCTGCTCATGGAGCTGGGCAGCAGGGGTGGGAGGGGGGAATGAACTGGGGAGAAGACACCCTTGAAGCCATGTCCCCAGTGACTACTTCCTCGGCCAGGTCCCACCTGCCAGGAGTTCACTTAGTTACCTGAAGGTTGAGCCACACAGTGGTGCTGAGCAAGTTCTCCTCGGCCAGGTCCCACCTGCCAGGGGTCCGTCCAGCTATCCGAGGGTTGATCCACACAGTGGTGCTGAGTGAGCTTCTCTTGGGTGGACCACCGATGGGATCAGAGTCCTCACAGTCCACCGTGTCCTGAAAGTCCCATCTCGGCACCCTGCTGCACTGGGGACCTTGCTTCCAGTACCTGCGCCTCCAGGGGACTGTCCCAGTTCCAAACATGACACCTGGGCTTGACAGCCCTTCTCGAAGTGCAGGCTAGCAGGGGAGGGGTATGTGGCCCAGTGAACGCTCAGGTCATGGCCAAGAAGCAGGAGTAAGAGGAAGGGGCTGGGCTCCCTCAATCCCCTTCAAGGGAAGCCCAGAGGACCCAAGGGCCTCCCACTGGCCCCGGTACCAAGAGTGCCTCCCTGGGCATCAAGCCTCTCAGACCTGGGCCTGCGGGGCAATTAAGAGCCACACTGATCAGAGGCCAAGGCCTTTCAGTGGAGAAACCCATGTTTCTGGGCCAATTAGAAATTCACATGCAAAACAAAGGAGACTGAGTCTTCCACCGTGTGAAGCATTACTCAGGAGATGTCATTCACAGAGTCGCACCAGGAGCCCCTGCAACACAACCTCTAAACAGTTCAAAGGAAACCCTCGTGACCTGGGGCTGGTCAGAGGTTTGTGGTAACACATCAAAAGCCTGAGTTATAAACATTTTAAAACTAAGTAATAAATGGGGATTTTTAAAAATGTGTTCTTCTAAGAACAATTGTAGAAAAAATTTAAAAATGAATCCCCAGAGGGGGCAAATATTTATATAACACGTATCTACTTTAAAAAAAATCCTTGTCACAAGCAACAATAATGTTGGCAAGGATGTGGGGAAAAAGGCACACTCACACATTGCTGAGCAGAATGCAAATTGGTACAACCATTACGGAAAGCAGTATGGAGATGCCTCAGGAGACTTGGAATGGAACCACCCTTTGACCCAGCTATCCCACTCCTTGGTTTATACTACAGTGATGCAGCCATATCAATGTTTATAGCAGCTCAATTCACAATAGGTAAACTATGGACCCCACCTAGGTGCCCTTCAACAGATGAATGGATAAAGACAATATGGTACATACACACAATGGAATATTACTGAGCCTTAGAGAGGAATGAAATCATGGCATTTGCAGGTAAATGGATGGAACTAGGGGGTATCATGCTAAGTGAAATAAGGCAATCTCGAAAATTCAAAGGCTGAATGTTTTCTCTGATAAGTGGATGCTGATTCATAGTTGGGGTGTAGGGAAGAAGGAAGGAACTTGGATTGTGAAGAGGGGAGTGAGGGGAGGGGGGGTGGGAAGGGAAGGACAGTAGATGAGACAGACCTTCTCACCCTACGTACGCGTATGATCACACTGCTGGCGTGACCATGTACAGCCAGAGGAAGGGGAAGTTATGCTCCGTTTGTGTGCAATGTGTCAAAATGCATTCTACTGTCAGATACAACCAATTAGAACAGATTAAAAAAGAAAACCTTGTCACCACAAATATAAAGAACTCTTACAATTCAACACCAAGACAACCCCAGTAAAAATAAGATGGGAAAAATATTTGAGGAAATGCTCAGAAAAACGTGACCTATGTGTTTAGTAAGTTCACGTGGCCAACCTCACTCGTCATCAGAAACGAAAACTATCTCTTCTAGAATGGTAAAAATCAGAGCCTGATAACAGCCAATGTCCAGGCATGTGTGCACTGGAGCCTCTGTGCACTGCTCGTGGGAGCACGCACGGGCAGCAGCGGTGTCTCACAGTCAGACGTCCACCGGACACGACTGCCGAGTTCCCCTGCTGAGTGGCTACCTCTGGGCACAGGAAGGGTGTCCGGCAAAGACGTGGTTGGGCACCTACAGTAGGTTTGCTCTTCCTACCTGAGAGCTGGGCCTTCCCAAGGCTCCTGGATGGACAGGAATCTGAATTCTCAAGGGGACACGCCCCAGTCAGGAGGCAGCTAAAGCCCCGGCACAGGGGACCAGGGCGTCTCCACAGCATCCTGCTCCGTGAAAGCAATGGCCACAAGGCTCCTGCCATGCACGTGCTTCGGCGAGTGTGAAATTCTGGAAAAGACAACCTGGAGTGACGGTTGCCAGGGATGGGGTGGGCCCACCGACAAGGACGTGAGACGCACTTCATGGGGTGGGATGGCCCAAGTCTTCTGCAGTGGGGATTAGGTGGCCACCTACGTTTATCATAATCTTCACCCTGTCCACTTAAGGTGGGCGAACTGCTCTCATCAGAGGTGGCTTTTAAAAGATCCAGGAGTCTCATGAAGAAGGAGTTAGAGGTGCTTCCGTGTGACAGAGGGCGGCAGATGAGTGGGCAGGACACGTGGTGTATGCGCAGTGGAGTTCCACCCGGCCGGGAGACAGGAGCGAGGGCGTGCAGGTGGACGGCTGCAGCTGGAGAACCACACTCCGCGGAGCAAGCTGACCGGGAGTCAGACCGGGAGTCAAGTGCCGCATGTTTTCATTCACATGCAGAAGAGAGAGGGAAAGGAGGGGAGGAGGGGCCTCATGAAAATAGCACAGGAGCGTCGAGTGGAGGAAGCGGCGGTGGAGGGGGGCGGGAGGGCACCTGTGACCGTGTCCGGGAATTCCGTCTTTATGGATATTTATAAAGTGCCGGTTAAAATAAATAAATCGATATGAAGGAAGACCAGGAGAGCAGCCCCGGGCAGGGGGGCAGCAGGGCGGAGCAGAAGTGCCGGGGAACAGGCGAGGGGTACTGCACAGCGAGCCTTGATCACACCGGCTGAAATGCACTAATGAGCCTCCCAGCACGCGCTCGGGCTCCTCCTGTCCCTGTGGCTGGACGCAGGTGCGAGCTCTGGACTTGCTGAGCGTGTCCATGTGTACGCAGGTTACTTACTCCGTCGCCTGTGAAAGGACACCGTCCTTGTTTCCAACTGTGGATAAAGCTGCCATAAACAAACGACCACAAAAGAAACCAGAAGGAGGCGCTTGTAGAACTCCAGGACAGTGCGCAGCGGGGTCACCGTGGGCTGGGCGCTTGTCACAGACACTGCTCAAGAAAGCTCAGCGTTCTTTCCCTTAAGAAGCAAACGCTTTGGAGGGAAATTCAGTGACGTCAAATGTCCGATGTGGATGTGTTCTATGTTGGAAATATGATGCCTTCCGCACCAAACCGTAAGTGCCCCTGAGGCCCCATAACAACACATGTCCGGTTCCCTCTAAAGTCAAGTCACTTGGTTCTGGTGTGGTTCACACACCAGCTGGTCTCTGTGCAGGCTGACCAGCGGGTCAGCGGGCACCAGCCCACTGTGTCCTCCTCCGCCCTCTCCAGCAGGACCTCCCTTGGAGCCCCACCCCCTGAGCGAGGAGTCCACCCTCACCTAGCAGGCAAGCCTTGCCCCCCCCAGGAGCGGCCCTCTGCCTGTTCTGGCTGCGTCCTCTCCACTGCGCGTCCAGAGGAGACAAGACTGGCCGAGCCTGCGGGTCCTTCAGCATTCCTTTCCCCAGACATGGCGACCTGCTTCACGAGCATGTCTGCTGTGTGCAAGCTGACCTTTGGGAAGTCCCTCCAACAGTACCCTGGTCCACCGCCCTCGGCAGAGCACAGCAGTGGGAGCCAAGAGCCCAGCTGGCCGTGAGATGTGGGAACGTGTGCCCTTTCCAGGAGTCGCCTTTCATCCACTGAACTTCCATACGCTAGGCATTTTCCAACTCAGCTTTGTGCACATGTCTCAATGATTTTATCTCCTTTTGCAATGCTAAGCATTGATTTTACTTCTGTGTGATTAAGTTACTCCCAATAGTAGATTATGGGGAGAAAGGTACTTTATTAGTTAATAATTTACTTACCAAATTATTTGACTCATAACTGATTCATCTCTGTTTTATAGGCTTCTGAACCACTGAATCAAAGCTGAAGGAGTTGCAGCCCATGTTTGCTTCTGGAAAGTTCTAAATGACCCTAATATTTTACCAAGGATGAAGGTTGGGCCATTTCAAATACTTCAGTGCCACATTTCCACATGATCCTTTATTCAGCTATGGGATCCAGGCTCTATAAAGCATTCACATCAATTATCACTGAAATAATTTGGAAAGGAAAATATTAGGCGACATATTTATAGCAGCTTGGATATATTCTTGGCTGCAGGGTACATTGCCTGCTCTTCCCAAATCAGAATATCACCATGCAAAAAAGACTTCAGCAATAAAATATCAAAGAAAAGGTAGTGAGAATTTGGTGATGCAAAAAATTCTCTCTTTTTCTTATCTAGGTCTTTTACCTGAAGGGACGACTCAGCGTCTCTGTCATGTCCTACTGCTAATGGGATAATAAAACCAACTGTCTCGCTGTCTCTTCTGCCTTTGTGCTGCTGCGATGAGCTGAACCGTGTCCCCCAGCTCACCTGTTGGCATTTTGAACCCCAGAATTGGCACTTGGAGACAGGACCTTTAAAAGAGGGATTAGGTTAAATGAGGTCACAGGGTGGCCCTGTGCACTGGGGTCCATATCAGAAGAGGAGATGAGGACACAGAGACAGAGGGATCACCACTAAGGATGCAGGTAAAAGACAGTGTCCACAAGCCAAAACGAGAGCCCTCAGGAAGGGCCAGTCTAGCCCATGCCTTGGCCTACCAGCCTGCAGGACTGTGAAGAGCAGAGACTGCCCGTAAGCCCAGCACTGCCTTGGGGTCTGCTGAAGCCCTGACCCTCTGAGTGGAGCAGCAGCAGCAGACTCCTCTGAGCCAGACTGAGGGGTCCTGTGGGCAGCTGTGCTGCCCTTGGGTGCTTAGGTTTGCAATGGCCCTGAGCCAGGGCATCCAATGCTCCCATAATGGTCAACTCAGTACCAAGGCCACTCCAGCCCGGGATTGCAGGCCATCACAAAACAGCAGACCCCACTGCCACATGTTCCAGCAGGGGAGCTCCAGAGTCATAGACTTAGAGCCCTGCCAGTGTGTGGGGTGCTGCCTGGAGTCTGCACCGTGGCTTTGCTTCAGAGAAGGAGCTTGCATTGTCTCCCTGTCACCGGGCCTGGGCTGCTGCAGGGTCGTGTCATCCTGTGGGTGGAGCCATGCTAGTGGACCACCAGGAACCTGGTGCCATTGATGAGCCCAAGGGCATGCGCTCCACACTCTGTTTGCTCAGTCATGTGCCCCATGTCCCCTCATGGCCACTCTCGAGGAAACATGCTCCATGTTCCTGGTGCCACCACTTCCACTGCTGGTGGCTACATGGGGGAGCCCCACCTGTGCATCACACTTGCCTGGGTTACCAGAGCATCTACTCCCACCACACCACCCCAGTACCTGCCCAAAGCCATGGGTTATGGCCAACATTCTAGGGAGACTACGCTAGTCAACCAGAACCAAAGCAACACAGCCTGCCAAGCAGACTCCCATGACACATCTTCAGGGGAAACCAGTTCTCATGGAAGCCACCTTGCAAAGTGGTAGAAGAAACTGAACCACCAGACACATAAATCCCAACCCAGGGAAACAAGAAGTGTGGATAAGCACAGTGATGTGAGGCCTCCAGGAGCCGAGCAATCCTGGCAGCAGACCCGAAGGGAGGGCATGATGACGGGATTCCAAGGAATGACCATGAGGAAGCTCATGAGATACAAGGGACCACAGGAAGGCAGTTCAGCAGAACCAGGAGTGAACTCTTGAGATAATGAGAAACTCAGCAAGGAGCTGAAAATCATGGAAGAGAACCATGCAGGAGTCCTCGTAATGAAGAACTCACTAAGTGAAGTAAAAAATACAATGGAAAGCCTTGACAACAGACTAGATCAAGAAAAGGAAGAACATTTGAATCTGATGACAAGTCTTTTGAAAAACACAATCATAAAAAAGAAAAAGAATTGTTAGAAAATGAAGATAACACCTGAGACTTTTGAGATGCTGTTAAGTGAATACATATTTGAATTTTAGAATTTCAGAAGGTGAAAGAAATGGGAAAAGGCATAGAAAATCTGTGCCATTATTAATAGCTGAAATCTTCCCTAGAGGTGGGAAGGGGTAGCCATCTGGAAGAGGAAGAGAGCACCTCCAGGAGATACAACCAGAGGGTCCTCGGCACAGCACGGCATAGTCAAAGTGCCAAAGCCCCAGTAAAGAGACCCAAACACAGCAAGAGAAGAGCTTCAGCCACAGGTAGAACATTCAAACAAGAGCCAATTTCTCAGCACAATCCTCACACCCAGGAGAGATGGAAGGACAAATCGCAAGTTTCAGGAGATGAAAACTGCCAAGAATACTATACCCTGCAAAGTTATCCTTTGGAAATTAAGGACAAATGAAAACTTTGAGCTAAGGTCAGCTGAGTAAACTCTCACTCTGGAGTCAGGGAACCTTTCAGCTGAAGTGAAGGAGGGAGAGTATCATCATAAAATTCGTGGAAGTGAGGCAGCTGAGATGCACCAGGAGAAGCCAGAAGGATGTGAGCTTATCTATAAATCATCACATGCAAAGATAAGAGGAAGGAAAGAACAAGTGACATTCAAAGTCATCTAAGCAAGTCAACCAAAGGGCAGGAGCAAGTCCTTACCTGGCAGTAAGAACCCTGAATGCAAGGGAATCGAACCCCATTCAAAATGTGCCGACTGGCTGGCCAAATGCATGAAAAACAAGACCCAGGGATACCTGCTTCCAAGGAACTCACCTTGCCAGCAAAGACAGACAGTGACGGCAGGAACAGAAGCTCCAGACAGCAGGAAGCCCAGAGAGCAGGAGCAGACAAAGCAGACTGAGTCAGAAGCAGCCAGAAAGTGCCAGGAAGGATGCCATGTCACCACCAGGGAGCCATTCAACAAGAACCACAGTGACCGCAAGCACATGTGTCCCCAAGGACACACACAATGCTGGAAGACCCAAGGACACTCAGCGCTCTTAGACCCAAGGGAGTCAGACTCCAGCAGGACAACCGGGAACTTTCCACCCTGTTTTCACCAGTGCAGAGATCATTCAGACGAAAGTCCACAAAGAACCACCTGAGCTAACCTCTTCTATACTCTAAATGAGCTCACAGCTCTTTCCAGAGCATTTCACCAAATACCTGCAGAATTCATGGTTTTCTTGTGAGCACATGGGACATCCTCTATAACAGATCACACGCTGGACCACGTAACAAGCCTTAATGGAATCAGAAGCGTATCATTTCTCTTTTCTCACCATATAGAAATGGAACTAGGACATAACATAAGAAACCCAAAATTGTACAGATTCATGGAGACTCAAGAGCATGGTTTTGAATAAGTAAGGGTCATGAAGAAAGCAAAAGGGAAAATAAAACATTTCTTGAAACAAATGCAAATGGAAGAACATGCTAAAATTCGTGGCTTCAATAAAGGCAGTACTGAGAGAGAAAGAGAAATTTCAAATAACCTAAGCATGCATCTCAAAGACCTAGAAATATAAGTGCAGACCAGACTCAAAATCAGTAGAAGGAAACAAAGTACAAAGATAAGAACAGAAATAAATGAAAGAGAGGATAAAATAGTAGTACAAAAGATCGATGAAATGAATGGTTGTTTTTTGATAAGACAAATTCAACAAACTTTGGGCCAGGTGAACCAAAACAAAGAGAAGACACAAATAAAGAAAGTCCAAGGTGAAAGAGGAGACGCTACAGCCAATACCAGAGACTCACGGGATGTTAGGGACGATGAGTATGAATCAAAAATGGCAGGAGGGATGGGTGGATTTCTGGATTCGTGTTATCCACACAGTGGGACCATGAGGACGTAGAACCTGAGGAGACCATGTGAGTGGACTGAATCAGTAACAGAGCATCAGCCAAGAAAAGCCCAGGAGCCGGCGGCTTCACTGCTGAATTCTACCTAACTTTCAAGGACACCAGCTCTCCTCAAAATATTCAAGACTGAGAGGAGAACCGCTCAAATTCATTCTGCAGAGCAGTAGCATCTTGATACCAAAACCAGACAGACACAATAGAAAAGCAAACTGTAGACCCACACCCCTGAAGAACATAGATGAGGAAATTTTCAACAAAATACTATTGGGTCAATCCAGTGACGCAGGACAATTCCTCGTAATTAAGAGGGACTCATCCTGGGGAGGCAAGGATGGCTCGATACCCACATCAAGCTGCGTGACCCAGAGCGAAATACACAAGTCTTCTCATCTTGAGATAAAGAGAAAGCATTTGGTGAAACCCAGCTCTTCACAATTAAGACCCCGAACAAATTAGAGCAGAGGACACACCCAGCCTAACACAGGCCGCATGTGGCAGAGGCCCGGTCCTAGCACGCCGAGTGGGGAGACCTGAGCCAGGAGGAAGACAGGGTGTCTGCATTCACTGCTCACTCAGAACAGCACTGCGCACATTAGCCAGAGCCAATGGGCGAGAGCAGGGAGTGAAAAGGACTCAGAACGGGAAGCGGGCACTTGTCAACTACAGCTCTACATAGAGAACACGAGGACTTCGCCCAAACTATTGAACTGAAGATTTGGGTGAAGTTGCAGAATACAAAACCAAGCCAAAATCCTCAGGGTTGTTACACTCATGATGAGCTTGCTGCAAGTGAATCGTGAGAGCGTCCCATCCACAACAGTGGAAGGACTAGGATACCTGGGACGAACTGAGGGCAGGCAAGCCCTCCAGCAGGAAGCCAGGAAACTCGGATGAGAGAAACCCAAGGAGACGCCGCGCGGGAAACACTGCCGTCGGTGAAGGATCCCACGCCCAGAGCAGAATCAGGGCCCTCCCTGGAGCACCTACGGCCTTCTCACAGCACTGGAGGAAAGTCCTCACACGCACACGCGAGCACCCAGTCACAGAGCCACAGCCCTCTTGAGCAAAAAGCAAGGCTGCCGCCACAAGGCCTGCTGCAGACACACCACACACGGGACTGTGGGAGACAAACAGCACACTGTTGGCCCAAAGACACGCACAGACCAACAGACAGACAGGCCCAGGGATGCATGTCTACAGACAGCTGATCCCCAGCCAAGGTGCCACACACACTGGAGGAAGGACGGCCTGGTGGGTAAGTGGTGCTGGGACTTCGTTTGCAGAAGGTTAAAACGGGACCAACGGTAAGCCCAGCATAGTCAGAAGAAAACAGGAGTGATTCAAAATGTCAGTGCAGGCCATGATTTTTTGGATAGGACCACAAAAGCTTACACAACCAAAGCAAAAGTAGACAAAGGGATATAGCTAACCAAGAAGCTTCTGCTCAGCTGAAGACAGACAACAGAGAGAAGAGACAGTGTTTGCAAAGCACTCCCCTGCCATATCCAGAGAGCATAAGGAACTCAAAATGCAAGAAGAAATTCAAATAATCCAATTAAAACTGGATAAATGATCTGAAATTATGTTTCTCAGAGAAAAAAAAATGGGCTACAAATTTAAGAAAAAAATGTCCAGTATCTTTAGCCATCAAGGAAATGCAAATCAGAACTACCAGGAGATGTCACCTCACCCAGGTCAGGAGAGCGAGTATCAAGACCAACAGACAAGACGGCAAAGGCCAGTGGAGATGGGCAGCAGAGGGGACTGGGCATGGTGGCGGGCAGTGTGAACCCGGGCAGCCCTCACCAGCAACCGTCAGACCTTCCCACAACTGAGGGCAGGTCTCCGTACCACCCAGCTGTGCCAGCACAAGAACACACCCAGGGAGTGCATCACGGCACGAGGCAGAGGTGCCTGGGTGCCCGTTTCTTTACAGTGATTTGTGGAATCAACCAGGTGCGGATCAACAGACCAGCAGATTGAGGACATGTGGCATCTGCACAAACCGGACGCGATTCAGCGTGAAAAGGATGGTATCCCATCCTTTGCAGCGAAAGGATGGAACCAGAGGCTCCATGTTAAGTGACGACCCCGGCAGGCAGGCCAGGGCAGTGCCTGTCCCTCACTCGTGGGCACGGCACACAATCAGCCTGGCGGGTGCCGTGCATGCCTGCAGGACCAGCTCCTTGAGAGACTGAGGCAGGACGATCGCCAATTTGAGGCCAGCTTCCGAACTTGGTGAGGCCTTGTCCCAAAATAAGAAGTTTGAAAGGGGCTGGGCTCAGGGGTCAGGTGCCCGGGGTGCTTCTCGAATGTGGAGTAGCGATGTCAGAGGCGGAAGGGGCAGGGGAAAGGGCGCCAAATCACAGCTGGACGGGAGCAAGAGGTTCTTGCCGAGCTCATGGCTGCGGGTACATGGATGTTCATAGTATCCCACCGGAGCTTCTGTGGAAACCAGGAAAGAGGAGCAGAAGTACCAGACGAGGAGGAGCTGGGAAGGCTGATCGCCTGCCTTCATCAGCGCGGTGTGCCCGTGTTGAATTCGCACTCAGCGCCCTGTAAGGATGTGCGATTGTCATGCTAGTAAGAATCTAAACATGAACACCAGCGCATTCCACTTCAGTACCAGGACGCCGGCGTCCCCAACGGGAGTGTCAGCTCTGCCAGGACAAGCCTCTGCCTGACCTCTGCACTGTCTCCACCCCTCTTGCCACCTCTGCCGAGTGGACAGTTGGGGTGCCCTCTGCCCCTAAGTGCTGCACAGGAGGCACTGATGGCTGTACATTCTGGCGGCTCTGCTCTGGGTGCCGCTGGGCCCTGCATGAAGGTTGGGGCCGACGCGAGACAGCCTGAGCACGGAGGGCCCAGCTGCCCCTGGAGGATCACCTGGCCCCAGCGGGGAGCAGCGCTGAGTCTATCTCCTGGTGTTAGTCAAAGAAGGAACCAACTGGAGCCATCGACCCAGGGCCTCTGCCCTTACCCGCAAGGGGAGCCCTGTCACGTCCATCTCTCTGGAGGCTCCTGGAGGGTAGGACAGGGGCTGCCTGGCCACTGTCCCTGGAGTTTGGGACTGCTTCTCCAAATAGCACATGTGCAGTGTGGTCCAGCCTGTGTGACTTTGTAACTCTATCCTACCCCTCAGAAGTTCTTCAGGTTTTAATAGGCAAGACCCGCAGGGCCCTGCAGGCTTTTGGGCTTAGGAACACACCAGAGACCCGAGACTGGGGTAAATAGGCAAGTGTCCTCACTGCACATCCTGTGACCTTCAGACAGGACGCTGCCATTTGAAGGTCACCGTGCTTCTGAACAAGCCGTGCAGAATGGGAGTTCACACAGGAGATGTGGATGGATGGTGTCAGGGGTCTCAGGAGCCAGGTCACGGGAACAATGACCTTCAAAGCTCCACAGCACATCAGCAGGTTGGCCTCCACCAGGGACGTGAGGCAGGGGGGCTTATCACCATCTCTGCAGCTGCCCCGGAAGAGGGGCCAGTGATTCCGTTAGTGCTCAGCCTCACCCCACACTCACACGCACATACTCACAGACACACATGCGCACACATTCACACTCTCACACATACTCACAGACATGCGTACACATGTTCACACTCACACACATGTGCACACTCACAGACACACATGCACACATATTCACAGACACACACGCGCGCACATTCACACTCTCACACATACTCACAGACACGTGTGCACATGTTCACACTCACACACACGTGCACACTCACAGACACACATGCGCACACACTCACAGACACGTGCACACTCACAGACACATGTACACATACTCACAGACACACATGTGCACACATTCACACTCTCACACATACCCACAGACACGCGTGCACATGTTCACACTCACACACACTCACAGGCACAATGCACATGTACTCACAAACACACATGCACACTCACAGACACACATGCACACATACTCACAGACACACATGCGCACACATTCACACTCTCACACATACTCACAGACACGCGTGCACATGTTCACATTCACACACACTCACATGCACATGTACTCACAAACACATGTGCACACTCACAGACACACATGCACACATACTCACAGACATACATGCACATGCATTCACACTCTCATACTCACAGGCACATATGCACACACATTCACACTCTCACACACACAGGCACACAGATACACATGCACACACATAGATACATGCGCACACACAAACACATGTGCACACACAGACACACATGCACACAGACACATGTGCACACACACAGACACACATGCACACATACTCACAAACACACGTGCACACACACTCACAGACACTCACACACACTCACACTCTCACGTGTCCCACAGGGGGCCGGAGCCCCAGGCATCCAGGGCCCTTCCTGGTCCCGGCAGGACCCAGCTCTTCTGGGGGCCTGGTCTGCCTGGTGGCCTCATCTTCCTTTCCCACCGCAGGCCTTGCTGCCGGCTCAACCGGGGGTCCTCGGCTCCTTGGGCACAGGGGCCCGGCGGTGTTTCCGTGTCCTCCCGAGGCGAGCTGGCGAGGCTGCCACTGTGGTTTCCCAGGGCTGTGGCCAGCACAGCCCAGGGATTCCAGACAGCCTGCTTCTCGTGAGCCATGATCTGGCCCTGGGCCTCGTCCCTGGCTGTCCCCTGCCTTCATTCTGTGCCTCTCACGTCCCCACATCCTCAGAGTCTGTGGGGTCCTGGGGTCAGCCTCTGGGGAGTGGCTGCCGGCTGGTGGAAGTGAAGCGTTTGACTCAGTAGGTGGCACTCTCCCTCTGAATCAGGGAGATTCTGCTCACAGGCGCCTGGGAGAGGTGACCTTGGTGCCTTCCTGAGTGACACAGTGACACCACAGCACGTCCTCCTGAGAAGCAAGCCATGCCGCAGGTCAGCACCACGCCTCTGATCCCCACCCCGGCCCACCTCTGGGGACACACTAAGTGCTGAAAGGAAGGAAGTGCTTCGGCTGTGGAGGTCGCTCCAGCAGAAGACCTTCCAGAATGTGCTTCTGCATCCCCTGCTTCGCCCGCTTGCTCCTGGGCACCTGTCCCATGGTGTGGGCCTGCTCTTAGTGCAGGGGCTCTAGAGCTCAGTGACTGTCCTCGGCAGGGTTCCTACATATTCCTCGGTTAATGCTGCCTAGCGACAGCTGATTGTCTGACCTTGTTACCGGATAGTAAATAATTATGACAAAAGCAACCAGCGTCTTAGGATAAAAAGTAGATGCCGGTTTTTCCAAGGGCTTTGAAATCTACACTATTGCTGCTTTCTCTTCTTTTCCCTTTAGAGACAGATCTGTTTTACTGACCTCATGCTTCATGAAATCTCCCTGAGTTTCAAGAATAAGACAAATTAAAACTTCAAGAAAGCGTCTTGTCGTGGGACTAAGAAAAAAAACAAAAAACATAAGCACCCAGTTTCCACGAGGCAGAAATGTTCACTGGGCATTCTGGTGAATTTTTCCCATGTGGTTTTAGTGAGGATTCCTTTGGATGCAAGGGAGTCTAACTTGACTCAGATTAAAGCAATGGAAGGGGCATGTGGGTGACGGGGACATGTGTGGTCAGCTCCCCGCTCTGTCCGGGCCTCCTAGAGCGCCTGCCTGCCTGTCTGCTGCTGATGACATCTCTGACTTCCAGGATCCCGGGGGCCAAGACTACCCCCATGGAGCCCCCTGCAGCCTCTGTTCTGAAGAGAATGGCGGGCAGGTCCAGAATCTCTCATGTCCCACTTCCAGGGGAGAATGCCCCCTGTCCAGCCATGGTCCCCTGACTCCCAGACCAGTCGTGGGCCAGGGCCAGGGGCACACGGACCTCAGCTGTACCTGCTCTGAGGTACTCCTCCTCATAAGCCCTAGCTTGCCTTGGCTACTCCATCGTGAGAGCCAGTGCCAGGGAGGACAGCTGCGCGGCTTTTTGTACAAATCAACGACACCATCCGACAAGCACCACCCAGGCACAAACTGCTAAATGAATCGTGTTAATGAATCATGACCTGTGACGCTGCCCATCAGACCAGAAGCACAGGGACGCAAAGATATATCAACCCCACACCAGAAGAACAGGGCCCTGTGCTTATCAAATATCAGACCATGGACTGCAAAGTGGCTCCCTCATCTGAGGCCAGGCAAGTAGGAGACCCCAAGACTGGCTGTGGTGTGGGCACCAACCCAAGATCAGACCGTCCTGAGCATCCGGAGGTCGACAGGCAGGAGCCTCAGGGCCTGCACCCGGGCTGCACCTGGCTGCCACTCCCTACTTGGCTCGGCCCCCTTCACACCCACCCACCTGGTGTAGAGTAAGTTCCACCCTCTGGCAGCCCTGTGCCCACACAAGTTCCTCAGCTGTTGGTCATCTCACCTGGCCACTGCAGAGACTGCGTTTGTATGTGCTTGGCCTGGGCTCTCGGGGCTGCCTGCTGGGCCCTGCTGGCCCCTTAGCCCGCCCTTGAGCTTTCCGTGACATCCCTATCTATCTCTGCTATGGTTTGGATGTGAGGTGGTCCCCAAAAGCTCACGTGTGAGACACTGCAAGAAGGTTCAGAGGAGAAATGATTGGCTTAGAGCCTTAACCTAATCAGCTAATTGATTCCTGATGGGATTAACTGGGGTAACTGGAGGCAGGTGGGGTGTGGCTGGGGAGGTGGGACTTGGGGCGTGGCTCTGGGGTATGTATTTCGTATCTGAAGAGTGGAGTCTCTGCTTTCTGATCACCACGTGTGCTGCTTCCCTCTGCCATGATGTTCTGCCTCACCTCGAGTCCTGGGGAATGGAAACTGTTGTCTACGAATTGAAACTGCTGAAACTGTGAGCCCCCAAGTAAACTTTTCCTCCTCTGTAATTGTTCTGGCTGGGTTCTTAAGTCAGAGCAGTGAAAACTGACTGGAATGATCTCTGTTTGTGTGTGTCCTTGTGTGTAAGGTGTGATGTACGACTGGCTGAGGGCTACAGGTATTGGTGACTAAGATGGCATAAAGGAAATTGCCGGCAGGCTGGGCACAGTGGTGCTCACCTATGATCCCAGGGACTGGCGAGGCTGAGGCAGGAGGATCCCAAGTTCAAAGCCAGCCTCAGCAAATGCAAGGCACCAAGCAACTCAGTGAGATCCTGTCTCTAAATAAAGTTAAAAGTAGAACTGGGGATGTGGCTCAGTGGTCGAGTGACCCTGAGCTCAATCCCTGGTATCCAAAAAAAAAAGGAAAGATGAAAAGGAAAAGAACCTGACTCGTGATACCAGGGAGCCCAGGAGGACTGCAGGAGCTGGCACGCTGAAGATGTGCAGCTGGTGGATCCTTTGTTATCCAGAACCTTCTGACGCTGCAAGGACACAGTGTGTTGTGTCTCTGTCGACAGCACAAATGGTTCACCAGTTACACAGGGGCCGGAGGGACAGGTCGATTCCCAGAGGAGTGTGTGTGTGTGTGTGTGTGTGTGTGTGTGTGTGTGTGTGTGTGAGAGAGTGTGCACGTGTGTGGGGGTCAGGGAGAATTCCAGAAAGAGAGGACGGAGGGCAGAAGAAGAATCGGGCCCTCTAAGGCCGCTTTTACCATAATGTAAGTAAACTATCTGCTTCAGTGAGAATGACGTCATACGACAGGTCTTAAGTCTTTGGAGTGTCCCTTGAACCATGGCTGTCGTTTGAATAACTCCTGGCTCTGATCACAACGAAGGCCTGGATCAGTCCTATTTTCTCTAAACCTTTGAATGAATAAGCTGCTGGTACTGGCCCATTCCTTCATAAATCCGCAGCTTACAGACTTGCCTTCACTCTTGGCAGAAGGATCTACCTCCATTCCAGACCCGGGACTCTGCTTCCCTTGCACACTCTGAAACAGGCATGGCAATTTACAAAGAGGAAGTGTCATAGGCAGCCACAGCACTAACTGCCATATGACATCCTGGCCTGCCAGAGCTCTCTGGGCACCCCTGGGGCAGGCAGCCCGCAGCCTGCCTCCACTGCCCAGTGTCTCTGCCTTGCAGGGGCCTGAGCCATGTGGAAGTAGGACATGCCCAGGCCTGTCCCCTCTCCTGGGGAACAGCTCCCTCCAACCCCAGTAGCTGGCTAACAGCTCCTTCAGTGGCTGATGTTGTGAAATTCTTCGCAAATTGGCTTACATCAACCGATTAAAAGCTGAGATCAGTTTTCTGAGTTTGCCCTGCAGCTCGATGGCAGAGAGATCCATTTACCAGATTTCCCTGTGGTTGTTTGGGAACTGTGCAGACTTCTGGAAATGCCTCTTAGAAAGTCACTCTGTGAGGACTGCAGGCATCCCGATGGAGGTTCGTTTACTAAGTGCTAATCCGATGTGCATGGTCCTTCTGTCAATGTGCTTTCGCAGAAGCGAGGTTAGTGTCCTGGTCAGCTGTAGGTCCCACCTGGACAGGAGCCCTGGCCACCTGTGTCTGTCTCTGCCTTCCCTGCCCTCCCTCTCCCTCTCTCTCCCCCTTTCTCTCTTTTGTCCTTTCTTTCTTCGCTCACCTCTCCCACTCCTTCCACAGCACATCACACAATGCTGTGCTGCTCCATAAGGATATAATTAAATCCGGGGTATAGGTGATGGATGGAGAGGGAAAAAAAAGACAGGCGAACAACATAGGTGGTTGAAAATTTGGCACCAAGAACAAATTGAAGCCTAATTAATAAACAGGAAGAACTTGAAGTCATGCTTGGTGTGGAAACCGTGTTTGATTGTCATCGGAGATAGACAGAGATAATGTACCTCACTAGCATGTAAATTTGCAGGAGTGTGGCTTGTTAAAAAGACAGCGAGAAGGTCTGACCCTGTTTTCTAAACAGCACATGAATTTCAAAGTTGCATGGAGAGAGGAAACTTTGGAGAGTGTGAGTATTGAACTGACCTGTGCAGGGAGATCCCTAAGATGTCACCTAGTAAAACCCTTCCCTGGGTCTCCGGTCAGCAGGGGCTCAGGAGGAAAATGACAGTCTGGAAGCGCATCGGAGCCCGATGAAGCCACAGTTGACCACCACACCAGTGCTCACGCCACAAGTCAGGACCAAGTGTCCCCCTGCTGTACCTCCCCAGGAAGGCAGCTCCTTCTGCAGTCACCATCTGATTAGGAAGGTGGGGCTATTCTAGGTTTTCACTGAGGGAGTGAAGCATCTGTGCTTCCTCTGCCCTATTGGGACAGAACTGCTTGCAAATGCCCCGGCGGTCTGTCTTGCACTGCAGGGGCTTCCTGCTGCGGCCTCTCCTGCACACAGCCTCAGCTCTGGGCACTCCTGGGCCTCAGCACAGCCCAGGCAAATACCGATCATCAGGTCAGGTTGGCCAGGAGAGATGCCACGGCCAGCCGGGACCTGTGCAGCACTCTCACAGAGGGGCTTAAGGGGTCCTTTCTGTGACCAAATGAAACGGTCCCTTGTAGTATTTGACATATTAAATGACACTCAGAGGGGTCCTTTGTCTCTCAGAAGACACACATGAACCTCTCTTACGCAGCAGCCCAGCCAGGCAAAGGTCTGCAGGTGCCACAGGAAGGGTCACATGCCCATCTGGGCGGCCTGAGTCACCTCGGCCCTCGAGGCTCCTTCTGGATGCAGCTGTGAACATTTCAGGTGACCCTGAAATGGCTAATAGACCAGCACTGCACCCGGAGAGTCTTGTTTGAGGCCCAATACGGGTCCCGAGCCAGCCTGCCGCCAAGGTCGGTTCTCCGTGCAGTGTGATGTGCGCCTCTTCTTACTGGGGAGCCTAAAACCTAGAACTCACGGGGACTCACCAACCCTGTTAGGACTTCCAGTAAGTTAGAAGATGAGTCACCAATGGGACAGCAATGCAGTGCCCCTCTGTGCTGATTCTGTGCGACGGACGGGCTTTGGGGAGGCTTGTCATCTGCTCGGAGAGATGTGCGTAGGTGATGTGAGGCTGGAGGACAGGGTGGGCAACCCTAAATCCCAGAGCAGCGGCGTCTCCACGTTCTGTTTGAAAAATCTAAAGAGGAAGCTCACCGGACACCTCTAGGCCCCTGACCCTAACAGAGCCTGAATGCTCTCCCCTGGGCGGGACAAGTGACCACCAACGGTGGTCAAACAGCACAGTCGTCACCTGGAAACGTCTGCTGCCCGAAGTCTGGGTGTGTGTGGCTGGACTGTCAGCTCAGGTTCCTGGCAGATCTGCACTAAGGAGTCACCAGGGTGACATGCTCGGCGGTGCCCAGATCCCCTGCAGTCTGCGGCTGTTGGTGGAACTTGCCTCCTGAGGTGGTGGATGCCGTGCCCATGTTCCTGCTGTCTTTTACCAGGGGAACGACACTGAGGCCCAGGAGACTCTCTGGTCCTTTTCCCTGCTTGAGGAGCTCATTCACTGCTGCGACTAGAAGACCTGACCAGAACAATTTTAAGGAGAAAAAGTTTACTTGCAGGCTCACAGTTTCAGAGATCTCAGCGCACAGAAAGCCAGCTCCATTCCTCGGGGCTCAAGGTGAGGCTGACCTCATGGCAGAAGAGTGTGGCAGAGGGAAGCAGCTCACATGGTGATCGGGAGGCAGAGGGAGTCCTCTTGCCAGGTACAAATGCATACCCCAAGGCACGCCCCCAAAGCCCACCTCCTCCAGCCAGCCCTACCCGCCTCAGCAGATTATTTCGCTGATTGGGTGGAGGTCCCTGTAACCCGATCACTCCTCCTCTGAACCTCCTGGCATCGTCTCATGTGAGTTCTGGGGGGACACCTCACAGCCCAACCATAACACCTCCTGACCCCCACCCTGGGAGTTCGCAGAGTGGATGCTTGCAGCCAGCCCAGCCAGAGCCAGTCTCCACTTTCCTTTTCCAACTCCAATCAGATGAAAGGTGGCTTGCTAAGGGCTCACCTGATTGGGCCAGGCCCACTGGTCACCTCTTCAGAACCCAGCATGGTCGTGACGATACTGCATCCTAGTCACAGGCTCCACATGTGCTCTGGGTCTGAAGACAGGGACATCGCAGGCAGACCCTCATGCACTCGGAGGAATGTACAGAGAAAGGTCCCATCCAAGCCCTGGTCCAACTCCAGGGCTACATGGACAAGAGTCTGCACTCCTCAGGGACGGGCTCCATGGTCGGGCGAAGGCTGCCCGGTGGCCATGCAAGGCAGGAGCACCTTGTGGCTTACGGTGGCGGGAGGTTGCTTCAGGTGGACACGGCTCATGGGGCCCTCCCTCTGGTGGTGGTGCTGGAGAGAAGCTCCGGTCCCTGAGGTGACCAGACTCCAGCCAGCAGCTCCAGCTCTGTGCTGCAGACTTGCTTAGAGACACCATCTCTCCTTCCCGGGCAGGTCCTCCACCACAGCCCATGGCTTCCTGACAAGCCCACGGGGACAAGCACTGGCACCGGGTCACCAGGTCCTGCAGAGGGAGGCCTTTCCATGCAGGCCAGTCTGCACCCTGAGTGCCGTTGAAGGGGTTCCGGGACTGGGAAGCGGGGCCTGCTGGCCCATGTCCAGTGTTCGTTGGTTGGAGCCTCACGTGCTCTCAGGGCCACTTTCCAGGAGTCGAGCAGGTGCTGCTCAGGAGGAGGCTGCATCTCCTGCCTTCTGTCCTAAGACAGCCTCCCTCCCGGCGTCTTCAGATCACGTGTGCTGCAGGCAGCACGTGGCCTGGCTGCCCAGGTCAGGTCCAGAGGCCCTGGTCTGCGGACCGGATGCGATCCAATCATAGCACACCACGGCCCTCAGACCAGGGCTGGCCCAGGGCCACCGCCTCCCTGGCTGGCACCAGCCACAGCCTAGAGCAAACCCATCACAGAGCTGCAGAGCCCAGAGGCCTGGGGCAGCCACACTCCAAGCCCCAGAGTGCCATGTGCCCTTCAGTAAGGCACCACGCCCCACAGGGAAGCCCGCCTTAGCCTGGTAAGGAAATGCCCTGTGTCCCTGGGTATATCACAGATATTTTCATGGCTGAAGTATCTCCATCTGGGAGAGAGACTCGTGGACACAAGGCTTTGGGTGCTGGAATGGGCACAGCTAGCCAACTCATGGAGTCCATTCTTCATGGTGTCTTTGAGTCTGGTTCTAGTGGTGAACTGGAGATGGGCCATTACCCTGATAGAAATGTGGAGTTTGGCATGGGCAGGAGGGAGCTTTCTGGAAGGTTCTTAGGTGGGATGCAGATGCAAAGTCTTGATTATAGCTAACTGGGAGTCAAAGGTCAAGGTCAGATTGATGGGGGACAAAGGGGCCTGGACTGTACAGGAGGAAACTTGCCCCAGTGAGAGAGAGAGAGGCACAAACAAACTGGGGACCAGCAAGGTTGGCAAAGGGCTGTGAGAGCATCAGCCATCACCCAAGAGTGAGCTCAGGAACCAGGAGGAGGAGGTACTGAGCATTACCAAACAGTGAGCTTGGGAAACAGGAAGAGGAGGCACTGAGCATCACCCAACAGTGAGCTCAGGAACCAGGAGGAGGAGGCGCTGAGCATCACTCAACAGTGAGCTTGTGAAACAGGAGGAGGAGGCACTGAGCATCACACAACAGTGAGCTTAGGAACCAAGAGGAAGTGGGTGCTTACCTGTACCCAACTGTGAGATCAGAGAACCAGGAGGATGAGGCAATGAGAACCATCCAACAGTGAGCTCAGGAAACCAGGAGGAGGAGGCACTCATTACCACCCAAGAGTGAGCTCATAGAACCAACAGGAAGTGGGCACTTAGCATCACCCAACAGTGAGCTTGGGAACCAGGAGGAGGAGGTGCTGAGCATCACCCAACAGTGAGCTCAGAGAATCAGGAGGAGAAGGTGATGAGCTCAACCAACAGTGAGCTCGGGAACCAGGGGGAAGAACTACTGAGCATCACCCAACAGTGAGCTCAGTGAACCAGGAGGAGAAGGCGCTGAGCATCACCCAACAGTGAACTTGGGAACCAGGAAGAGGAGGCGCTGAGCATCACCTAACAGTGAGTTCGGGAACCAGGAAGAGGAGGCACTGAGCATCACCCAACAGTGAGTTTAGGGAACCAGGAGGAAGAAGTAGTGAGCATCATCCAACAGTGAACTCAGGAACCAGGAGGAGGAGGTGCTAAGCAACACCCAACAGTGAGATCAGGGAACCACCGGGAGGAGGCACTGAGCACCACACAACAGTGAGCTCAGAAAACCAAGAGGAAGTGGGTGATTAGCATCACCCAACAGTGAGCTCAGAGAACCAGGAGGAGGAGGCGCTGAGTACCACCCAACGATGAGCTCAGGGAACCAGGAAGAGGAGATGCTGACTACCACCCAACAGTGAGCTCAGAGAACCAGGAAGAGGAGATGCTGACTACCACCCAACAGTGAGCTCAGAGAACCAATAGGAAGTGGGTGCTCTGCATCACCCAACTTCTGAACTAGGAGGAGGAGGTACAGACACCACCCAACACTGAGCTCTGAGAACCAAGAGGAAGTTGATGCTTAGCTGCTCAGCACCACCCAACAGTGAGCTTGGGAACCCAGAGGAGGAGGTACTGAGTATAACCATCAGCGAGTTCAGAGAACCAGAGGAGGAGGCACTGAGCACCACTCAACACTGAGCTCGGGAGCCAGGAGGAGAAGGCACTGAGCATCACCCAACAGTGAGCTCAGAGAACCAGGAGGAGGAGTTGTTGAGTATCACCCAAAAGTGAACTCAGGGAACCAGGAGGAGGAGCCACTGAGCATCACCCAACAGTGAACTGAGGGAACCAGGAGCAGGAGGCGGTGAGCACCACCCAAAAGTGAGCTCTGGGAACAAGGAGGAAGAGGCACTGAGCATCACCCAACTGTGAGCTCAGAGAACCAGGAGAAGGAGGCACTGAGCAACACCCAAAAGTGAGCTCAGGAAACCAGGCATAGGAGTCACTGATCACCAACCAACAGTGAGCTCAGGGAACCAAGAAGAGGAGTTGTTGAGCACCACCCAACAGTGAGCCCAGAGGACCAGGAGGAGGAGGCGCTGAGCACCACCTAACAGTAAGCTCAGGATTCAGGAGGAGGAGGCACTGAGCACACTCAACAGTGAGCTCAGGAAACCATGTGTTGGAGGCACTGATTACCACCCAACAGTGAGCTCAGGAACCAAGAGGAAGTGGGTGCTTAGCACCACCCAACAGTGAGCTCAGGGAACCTGGAGAAGGAGGCAATGAGCACCACCCAACAGTGAGCTCAGGGGACCAGGAGGAGGAGGCACTTAGCAAGACCCAACAGTGAGCAAGGGTACCTGGAGGAGGAGGCACTGAGCACCACCCAACAGTGAGCTCAGGAAACCATGTGTTGGAGGTGCTGATTATCACCCAATAGTGAATTCGGGAACCAAGAGGAAGTGGGTGCTTAGACCACCCAACAGTGAGCTTGGGAACCTGGAGGAGGAGGCACTGATCATCACCCAACAGTGAGGTCAGGAACTTGGAGGAGGAGGTGCTTAGCACCACCCAACAGTGAGCTCAACCAGAAGGAGGAGGCGCTGAGCACCACAAAACAGTGAGCTCTGGGAACCTGGAGGAGGAGGCGCTTAGCATGACCCAACAGTGAACTCAGGGAACCTGGAGGAGGAGGCACTGAGCACCACCCAACAGTGAGCTCAGGGGACCAGGAGGAGGAGGCACTTAGCAAGACCCAACAGTGAGCAAGGGTACCTGGAGGAGGAGGCACTGAGCATCACCCAACAGTGAGCTTGCGGACCAGGTGGAGGAGCTACTGAGCACTGCCCAACAGTGAGCTCAGGGAACCAGGTGGAGTAGTTACTGAGCACCACCCAATAGTGAGCTCAGGGAACCAGGAGGAGGAGGCTCTGAGCACCACCCAACAGTGAGCTCGGGAACCAGGTGGAGTAGTTACTGAGCACCACCCAACAGTGAGCTCAGGAAACCAGGTGTTGGAGGCACTGATGACCACCCAACAGAGAGCTCAGGGAACCAAGAACAGGAGTTGTTGAGCACCACCCAACAGTGAGCCCAGAAGACAAGAGGAGGAGGTGCTGAGCACGACCCAACAGTAAGCTTGGGATCCAGGAAGAGGAGGTACTGAGCATCATCCAACTGTGAGCTCAGGGAACCTGGAGGAGGAGGCGCTTAGCGCCACCCAACAGTGAGCTAGGGAACCTGGAGGAGGAGGCGCTGATCATCACCCAACAGTGAGGTCAGGAACCAGGAGGAGGAGGTGCTGAGCATGACCCAACAGTAAGCTTGGGATCCAGGATGAGGAGGTACTGAGCATCATCCAACAGTGAGCTCAGGGAACCTGGAGGAGGAGGTGCTGATCATCACCCAACAGTGAGGTCAGGAACCAGGAGGAGGAGGCACTGAGCATCACCCAACAGTGCGTGCAGGGAACCCAGTAGGGGGAGCAGAGGACTCCACAGCATAGCAGCCTGCCTACCACCTGGCCCCATGACACAGCAGGACTCTGCCGGACAGAGTGTGGCCAGAAATGGATCCTTCAGGAACCCTGGTTCCTCCTTGTTCCCTGAGTTCACTGTGGGGTGATGCTCTAAGCACAGTGAGCCAAGGACCCCTCAGTGTCTTGCTTGCTCCTGTGGCTGGTGGTGGCCCCTGGTGGAGGGACATTGCCAGAGTCCAGTTTGGGTTGTCCCTCTGGCTTATTAAGAGGTGTGGGAGGGCAGCGGGCAGGCCCCTGAGCCAGGGTACCCTGGGTGGAGGTGAGGCCTGGGTGTGAGCATGGAGGAGCAGCTCAGGGAGGAGAGCAGATGCAAGCTGCCTGCACGTGCCTGTGAGGTGCCCTGCCCTCTGCAGGGTGTGGGGGTCAGCACGTGCACAGATGTCAGCTCGTGCACACGTGGATGTAGAGGCTGCAGCTAGGAGGGCAGAGAAGGCCAGAGTGCAGACAGACAGCACAGTCTCCGCACATGTCCCTGGCCCAGAGTTCAAGGACAGGACCGGCCCATGATACCGTCAGTGAGGGTGTGACATGAGGTTGCCTTCTGGAAGGCCTGGGGGCGTTTCCATCACTGAGCACTTCCCAGCCGTCCCTTGCAGGAGGGTCACAGCTTTCCCTGTGCACTTTGACCTCACAGCCCCTCTTGTAGGCACAGTTCCATAGGTGGGCATGGCCAGGGACCACAGGCAGCAATGCATTCCATGGCAGTCATGGAACCTCAGGGCCACCTGGATGGACACCCGCAGGACTCCTTCCAGAGAATGGGGACTCACCAGGACAGGAGGACCCAAGAGGCATCAAGGGCCTGAGGCAGATCCTAGGGTCGTGAGAACACCAGGTGGACAGTTGAGAGGGAAGAGACTCTCCGCACGGAGCAGGATGCTCAATAAAGACTGGAAGAGAAAGGGGAGGGGGAGATGAAGGGAGAGACAGAGAGAGAGGAGAGAGAGAGAGGGCAGGGGTAGACAGGGGGAGAGAGCGAGGGGAGAGAGAGACACGAAGAGAGAGGGCGGGGGAGACAGAGACAGAAACAGGAGAGAGAGACTGAGAAACTCCCTGGGGCTTTGCAGACAGGCGGAAGGGAGGGAGGAGCTAGCCAGGACCGAGAATGACCTGAGGGGACAATGACCCATGAAGCAGCCAGCTCAGCTGAGGGAGGGGCGAGGTGCCCTAGGAGCGAAGAGCAAGCAGGCCCCCAGACCAGCATGACTGAGTCCGTGAGCTGAAGAAGTGAGGGAGAGAGTTGGTGGGTCAAGGCAGGTTCTGAGCTGAGGTCCTCAGCATAGCTAGCAGGTGGACATGGCAGGGAGCCCAGGGCAGGGAGGGCAGGGACGGGATGTGACCCGCAGGGGCCTGGGCAGTTGTGGTACCTGGGGAGGAAGGGGCCATCGCTGGGCTGGGGGCTGACGACGGCAGCACCCTGCCTTCTGGAAGACCGGCCCGGTGCTGGAGGCTGCCCTGAGGGAGACTCCCCTTCCCCGAGCCTCTGCAGCACAGAAGAGCCCCTGGCTCTCAGAGTCCACCAAGTCCCTTCTGAGGGCAGGGCTGTGGCTGCGAGGAGCACCTGCACTCACAGCAGGAGCGGATCCTAAGGTACAGGAATGTGGGGTCCACCTGCAGTGAGCTGCGGCACGGCCTCCCCGAGGCTGTCCCGCGCCCTGCGGTGGCTGCTGCCTGCACACGTACGGGGTTTGGGCTCTGGGCAGCTCCCACCAAGCACCCAGAAATGCAGAGTTTATTTATGGATGCAGATTGGCACAGAGATAAGTCGTGCGGGGGAGTCGGACGTGATTTCTGGTGACGCCTTGTAACAGAAACCTCTGTGGTTCCCAGCAGCACAGAGAGTTCTAGGAAGAGAGCTGCCTGGGGCGCACACCTGGTGGCCCCTGCGGCCTCTGTGGGAGTGGCGGGCCAGCCCCCCTGTGTTCACTTTGCGGACGTCAGCAGGGACTGGGTGGGTCTCAGCCGCAGTGCCTGCCTTCCTTTCCAGCACGTGGCTCTATAATCTGTGGCCCAACTGCAAAGCACCCGCGGCGCCTGTAGACACCAAGGGCAGAGCTGGAGCTGTCTGCCCTCCGAGCCCTACCCTGCAGCACCCAGGCCTGGGGCTAGGCTCCCACATCCTGCAGCCTGCAGCCTGCAGCAGCCACGCCACAGGTCAGGGTGACCGTGCAAGTCTGGGACAGTAAATGTTGGCCTTTGTGGGGGGCATGGCCTTCCTGCTCCTGGAGACACTGCTCCTGACCCCTTTAACTTGCAGTGGACAGGTCGGAAGGTAACAGCAACCCTTCCTTCTCTGACACTTAAACCAGTGTTTATCGGTGATACTTTTTGCAAATTATCACACATTTCATGCTGGGAGAGGAGAGTGCTGGGCGGGGTCTGCACGCCTAGGTTTCCTTTGATTGCAAGAAACACACCCACCTTTAGTAAACACCTCTGCCTCTGCCTCCAGCTGTCACCAGTTCTGCTACAGGATGCCCAGACCCACTAGCACCCTGCCCGTCCGCCTCTGCTGACGTCCCTGAAGTCACACTGACTCACGGCACCTTAATTAGCCAAGCCCACAGTTTGCCAAGGACCAGCAGCTCCTAAGAGGTTTCTGATGACAACACACGGGAAGAATGGCTGTGGCTTGGACAGGTGCTCACCCTGTGACTGTCCAGAAGTCCTCTTAGTCCATGGGCTCACCCTGTGACTGTCCGGAAGTCCTCTTAGTCCACGGGGAAACCAGAGGTTGCAGGCCTCACGGCGATGGCTCTACAGCTCAAAATATGAGCTTCAAAGGTAGCTGTGTGCTTCTGTGTGTGTGTGTGCGCAGCGAGACATCTGGGGGCATCGGGGTGTGTGGGTGTGTGATGTGTGTTGTGTGTGTGGGAAGGGGCAATGCGTGTGTTGTGGTGTGCATGGTATGATGTGGTGTGTGTGTGTGTACATGTCACATACAATGTGTATGTGTGTGGTGTGTGAGGTGTGTGCTGTGTGTGCAGTGTGGCATGTGTGGTACCTATTTCAGGAAGGGACCTGGGCTGCCCACGCACCCCCGTGGGGCAAGGCACACCACCTGGATGCCACAGGTCTCATGGGTGAAGTTCCTGCTAGGAGTGTGAGCCATCTGGCACTTCAACAACAGGCTCCACATAATACCCAGGATGAAGAGGTGCCCAGGGAAGAGATGGCTGACGAGGACCCCAAGATCTCAATGTCACAAGTAGCAGCCATGAGTTAAGAGCAGCCATTACCACGATTCAAGGATGTAAAGGAAAATATGCTTGTAATGAATGTAAAGATAGTAGATGTCAGCCAAGAAATATAAACTAAAGGAAATAGTTTTAGAGCTGGAAATTCTTTTCAAATCACTCAGTGGGTTTCATAGTATGACAGGAATTACAAAATAGCACTGAATTTGTTTCCTTTTAAAATCAATACAAATTATTCAATCTTAAGAACAGAAAGGGAAAAAAGATTGAAAGAAGTTAAAGAGTGTATCAGGTCAAAAGGGCTTAAACATGTATGTGATCGGAGTTCCAAAAGGAGGAGGAGAGTCTGAGCAAGGAAAAGCACATGTTTAAGGGAGCAGCGGATGCTAAGCACATTCACGGTCAGACCCCAAATCTTGGTGGACCCTGCTGGGTAAACATGGAGAAAGGCGCCCTGGGCAGGTTGTGGACAAGCTGCTGGAGACCAGAGCCAACAGACAACTCTCAAAGCAGCCTGAGGCAAGCAGCACTTCCCACCGAGGACCCAGGGTGTACGGCAGCCACTGGCAGCCTGAACAACGGAGGCAGAGAGACAGTGGGAGACCCAGGTCAAAGCCGGGGTTAAGATCCAGGATTCTACTCTCAGGGAAGTCTTTCAGAGCAGCAGAATGAGGCTGCTCTCAGAAGAAAGGAAGCTGGGACACAGGTCATGGCAGGCCCTACCACAGGTGCCACAGGAATTCCACAAGCCCACAGGACACTCTGTCAGGTGGACACTAAGCTGTAGGAGAAAAGTGAAGGGCATTGAAAAAGTCAAGTGGAAACTCAGCATGAGGAAGGACCTGGGCCTGGTGAGGAGGGTCCTCCCTCGGGTGCCTGGCTACTTGTCCCTGAAACCTCCGTTTCCATCTCTCGCCCTCTGAGGAGCTGCTTCCTACTGTTTCAGGACACCTGCCTGGTTTGTGGCTGATCCTGATGGCGTCTGAACCATCCTGAGGGTCTGCTCCCCGAGAGCTCTGTCACCAGAGTCCTCAAGACCTCCACCTCTCTTTCGAGGTCCACGGTTGTCTTCACTCCGAAAGCAGGGGAGGCTGGACGCTAGAACTCAGCCTTCTTTTCCAAAAGAGCTTCTCCTCCGTCTCAGCGCTGTGTTTACACGCCTTCCATAAGCAGCACGCCGGGCTTCCTGAGTGCTCCTGCTTACGAGGAGCTCCACTCGGCCTGCATGATGGTGCTTGGGTTCCTGCAAGGCCACCAGGGCTGCTAGGAAGCTCTTGCTTTAGTCAGCTTTTTGCCAATCTGAACAACAGACCTGATGAGAACAATTTTAGAGGAAAAAAGCTTCTTTGGGGCTCACATTTTCAGAAGTCTCAGTCCACTGACAGCTGACTCATTGCTCTGGGCCTGAAGTGAGGGTGTGGCAGAGGGAAGATGCCCAGGAAGCAGAGAACGCCTACCCTTGACTCACCAGGGACAAAATATGAACCCCAAAGTCACACCCCCAGAGACCCACCTCCCCAGCCACACCCTCCCTGCCTACAGTCTCCACCCAGTTAGTCCATGTCAGGGGTCGGGGCACTGAGGGGGCGACGGGTCTCTCGCCCCATCGTTTCTCCTCTGAACTGTCCTGCGTCACCTCTCACGTGAGCATCTGGGGATGCCTACATCTGGACCATAGCAGTGCTTCTTCACGCGGAGCTTGGATGCTCAGTCCCCGGCTTCCTGCCCCATGACACCATGGCTCAGGGACAATGTGGGGAATTGGAGGGTTGGTGTGCCCACACCTGCCCGCAAGTCCTGGCCTCCTGTGCTGACCTGGTCTTCCAGTGATGGCCGTTCCCCCATCAGTTCCTGTGAGGTCAGCCCTCCACTGAGGGCTCACAGGCAGCAATCCCCTCTCCTCAAAGTTCTGCTGCCTCGTGGAGTGAGAAGGGCCCTAGGGGGCAGGAAGGAGCCCATCGGCCTCTCGGGAAACATGGCCAGGAATGCGGTTCTGCTGAGGTTCCCACTTGGTGCTACCTCTCCAGCTCTGGAACTCCCCACCCTGCATTCCAGTATCGCGATCTGTCCCAGGAACAGGGTGAGGGTGCAGGTGGAGGGCCAGCACAGTCCTGTCAGGCAGCAGGTGTTCTGCCGGGAGGCAGAGTTGTTCCTCAAGGGGCCTCGGGGTTCCCGTACCGCACGTCCAGCCCATGCAGAAGCTCCTGTCCGCCCAGCTCTCTGGTGACGCCTTCCAGGGTCCCAGCTTGAATCTGTTGACTGCCTTTGATTTTCACCATTAGTTTTTGAGAGTGGGATGCCAGACATCTGGGCCAGTGTTGGTGACCCTAGAAGTGGCTGTTCAGCTTCACAGAGACTCATGACCCCCACACACAAGGACTGTAGGACTTAATCTCACATCTAAGACAAGTTTCTACATGAATCTGCATGGATTTTCAAAGGTATCCATGGGACCGCTCAATACTAGCAAGCAGCGTCCTCTCTTGTTCATCGTCGTTACAGGAACACAAATGATTCATTTAAACACACACACACACATACACACACACACACACACACACACACCCCTCGGTTACCCTGCTGAGTAGTGGCTGATCCCATCCACCAGCCTGTGGGACTCTCTCCTATACTTTCAGGACTGAGCATCATGCCCCTAGGTGGGGGCCATCTCTGTGCCATTAAAAATGTTCCTGAGAGTGAGTTCTGAACCTGCTGAGGGTCGCCCTCAAATCAGGGGTCTTTCTTGGCTCTGATTTGCCACAGTGCCCCTTCCCACCGGGACTCTGGAGAACCGTCTGGCCTCGGATGGAGCCTGGCCCAGACCCTGTAGCCTGCTTTAGGGGTCTGCTTCACGTCCAGCTTCCTATGCGCAGGACCTCCTAGCTGTGCCTCCCCAGGTCCTGTCCAGCCTAGACCACTCCCAGCCACCTGGCTTTAAGAGGGGTGGGCATCTGGATGGACAGGGCTCCCTGACCCAGGGGGACTTGGGGCTCTGAACATCCTCCAGGGGGCAAGGAAGCCAGTTTATCCCCGTTCCCGTTTCGCCCCCATGGGAAAGCGACTTTCTGTCAGGCCGAGCACGTGAGAGAGTATTTGTTTCTACGCATTCATATCTTTATGATATGCGCAGACCCACATGCACGTGCACCCCTACATCACAGAGACCCTCCAGGAGTTAAAGAAATAAGAGCTCTGAGAAGCACTTACGACAGAAAAACACATATTACATTTATATTTTAAAGGACTTTGTTTCTAATTTAACACAGTTGTTGAATGTCATTAGGCAATTTTAGCAAAAGGAATATGTCCTATCCAATTCCAAAGACCTGTTGGTGGCAACAGCAAGTCACATTACTCAGCAGCTCCCCGGTGGAAGGGCCTGGACAGGGCACAGGTGGGAGGGAGCCTGGAATCAGACTGCTCGCTCTTCAGACCCCACAGCCTCTCTGAACAGAGGGGCCAGGACAAGGACGGGCTGCAGACTCAGCGGGACACTGGGACCTGGGCATGACCCTCAGTGCCAGCTGCCTTTAGAAGGCTGAGGAGGGAGGAAGTCTGCAGCCAGGCCAGGGGACACACCCGTCCAACCCACCCACCCACTCACGGCCCTCTTCACACCCACAGGATGTCCTACAGATCCTTCTCATTCAGCCAGTGCCTGCTCTGCTGCTGGGCTGGGTGCTTACGAGGTGGAGCTGGGGCCGACAGCACAGCCACGCTGGCCACTGCAACCCCGGCTTCCCAGCTTAAGCAACCTTGCTCCCGGGATAAGTCCTGCCCAAGCGCTGCCTAGGTTCTGGATCACGTTGCTGCCCTTCATTCAGGATCTCTGTGTCTAGCTTCTTGAAGAAAATCATTTATTTTTATAAAATCTTGCTCAGATTTTGTTATTAGGGCACAGTTAATTTTATAAAAATAAGCTGGGAATCATGTCTGCCTTCCCTATGTTCTGGAAGCATTTGTGAAAGATAGGTGCGATTTCTTCTTTAAACTTTTCATAGGATCCACCAATGATGTAATGAGGGCCTGGAATGTTCTTTATGAGAAGTTTTCTTTTCCCAAAGTCAAGTTCTCTAATAACTATAGACCCCAGGACTACCCATGTTTTCCATTTCCTAGTGAGTCAGCTTGGGTACGTTGTGTTTTCTCAGACTTAGTCCATTTCATCCACACTGTGAGACTGATTGCCATGGGAGAGGGCACTCGGTATCCCTGAAAAGATTGGAAGGTCATGACCTGTCACCTAATCTTATAATGTCTCCAGGATACATGGCTCTGCTCCCTCTTTCAAATCTTACCAGGAGATTGTACATTTTATTAATACTTTGAAACAACTTTTGATCTTTTTCTGGTTTTTTTTTGTTTGCTATTTCATTAATATCTGCTCTTATTATCCTTTTTCTCCACTAAATTGAATTTGCATTTCTTTTTCTAGCTTCTTAATTGTGAACATAGGTCGGTGATTGTAAACTGTTCTTCTTCATCCCGTGCCAATATTTCACAATAAGAAGACTTTGCCTCACTTATTTAAGAGGTCTTCAATGAATCATGAAGGAAAACACAGCCCTTCCTCACACGTACGGAGCGTTTGAGTTCTTGAAGTAAACCAAGCTCATCCTAGACTCCAACGATGAACTTCTCAAATCTCTTTGTTACAGCAGGAAAGACTCAGGTTTCAATAGTCCACCAGGAGGACCTTCCACCTGCAGAACCATTCCTTCCTTGGCTGCTGACCCGAGGAAAGTGGGTGCTACTACGGGAACATGAGAGCCCCAGGAAGACTCGTCCACCCTCCGGGCGACCTGTGACCTGTGGAGTGGAGGTCTTCAGCAAAAGGCTGTTTTCCTTGAGAACACCAGACCAAAGTCCTGACTCCTGCAGTCACTCACGTGCCAGTGTCTCCAAGGCGCTGGGAGTTGCGTGCTGGGTGAGGTTCAGAGTGCCGCAGACCAGGACTGAACCGAGATGCCGCCTCAGGTCCTGACACCTCCTCTGTGGTTATTCCCCTCTCTGTTGAGGTGTCTGGGGGAAGTTCCGAGGCCTCCATTCCAGGGGTCTTCTCTGCACATCTGGGCTGGAGCACCCACACCGAGCAGTCTGTTCCAGGGGGCTGCGCGTGCTCAGTGGTGGCCTGCATCTTCTGCATCTTCTCCCGGCCACCAGCACGCTCTCTCCCTTAGGCACTGGTTTTCCTCCTGGCCCCCTGGCAGGCCCCCATCCTCCCTTTGGTCCACCTGTGGTCGGCAGCACTGGACTGACAGCTCTGGCCTCCTGTGGATGCATTTACCGTCAGGTAGCAGTGGTCACTTCCGCTTCGTTTTAGGCACATCCTGTTCATGCCTTGGGGTGACACTAAGTATTTGCATAGACTAGAAAAGCTCTGGGGTGCGAGGAATTGGAAAGAGTGCTCCCCAGCTGAGCATGGTGGACCCCCATGGCAATGCCAGGCACAGGAGAAGGCGCTGCAGGGCAGCCCTGAGCCCGGTGCTGCTACCTGGTCCCTGCTGGCTGCACCCTGGCCTCCTGGCTCTTCCTGAGCGGGCGAGGCAGAGGGGCCTCAGGCCTGGGTCGCGGCCATGCCCTCAGCCGGTGGCCTTCCTGCAGTGCGAGCGTCTCAGACGGAAGTCATCCCTGGTCACCCTGTGCTGAGGCCCTTTCTGCTGCTCTGCTTCCGGCTTCTCCAGCCTCCATCTGTCACACACTTAGCTATGACTTATGGCCTTCACCCTCCCGGAGGACGGCCTTGCTGACTGCGTGTCCAGAGTCTGGCATGCAGTAGGTGCCTAGAAAGTGCTTATTGAATCAACCTGCTCTTTGTGGAGCCAGTGGGGCCAGATGTAGCGAGGAGCAGTAGAAAATGCCAGAAGCGCTGCTGACATGCTTCAGCGCTGCCTCTCAGGTCTACCGACCTCAGAGCACAGCACAACCTCAGGTAATAAGCATGTCCTGTGGCTAGAGAGGGGAGTCCAAGGACACAGAGGGTGGAATGGAAGTTTGTCCTCAGCTTTTCCAGAGGGACGACCTTAAAAATCAAAGCGCAGCACAGTCTGCATGGCTGAGCTCAAGGAACACACCCAAGTGCAGCAGGGACGGTGCAGCCTTGCTGGAGGGCTTCTGGCAGAGGCTCAGCCTCCGGGAGCTCCTCTGCCTTCCCACGCCCTGCGTGCCCCAGCCGCGGGCAGGGTCATAATCTTGTCTTTAATGGTTTTTAATGCCCTTGCCTTTGATATTAATTTGTTCTTGTTCGTTGTGTAAGTGCAGTTTCAACTCTGTATAAATGATTACAGCCTGCTCAAGCTGTTCTTCCAAACCCTGGAGAAGCCCCCTTTTGTGCAAGGAGGGGACCCTGTGTTGTGGGAAGGCCCAGCTCGGAAACAGGAACCACGTATTTACTCTGTGTTAAGGAGGATTCCGAAGTCCACAAGTGCTGTCAGCTTTTGTTTTTAGCAACTGTGAAAACCTAAGTTCTCCAATAAGATATTAAGTACACATGTTGAGTCTTAGGCTTAAATAGAAGTCACCACCAAATATTAATGGGAAACTTCTCGGACCACCCACCCATTTCAAAGGCAAGCTACATCACAGTAATAAAAGGATAAATGTTAAAAGGCCCACTAATCATGGAATGTAATTTTCAATGAAACTTATCAAAATCACCTATTTGTGATTGCCTAAAGTGTTGCTCTCTTTCTGTGGTAGACATCGGCACAGCAGAATGAATGTTCATCAGCTGTGTTTGTGGAAGCTGCTGGGGTTCTAGCTCTGGGTTCTGTGGGGAGGATGCAGAACAGTAGCCGTCCCCTGTGACTCTGACATCTCAAGTGGGGTTTGGGGCCCGGTTGAGCCGTGTCCTCCAGCCACGTGTGCAGACTTGGCATCGCATTCCTCGGGCTCGGGATTCATGCCCCAGCAGACCCGTAGGCTGCGGCATCCTGCATACCACCTCGGAAATGGCGAACTTCTCCGTAAAGAGAAGAAATGGGGAGAGGGTTCAGGGGCTCTCAGGCGGCCACCAAAGTGCATGGAAAGTGCAGCCCAGGTGTCCACCCAGGGGCTGAGACTGCAGATGTCCCTGGACCTCAGCTGCCAGGATGCGCAAGCTCCACCTGCATCCTGTGACGGTTTAACCCAAAACTGAACAGCTGGGCGCTACAAGCACAGCTGCATCACTCAGGCTCAGGGTGGGGACCAGAGCACTTGGCCACTTGGCCCTGGCTCAGGGTTTCTCACATGTCCAGTGGCAGCTTCATCTTGACCCACATGTTGGGATCTGCTTCCAAAATGGCTCCAGGCCTGGGCGCTGGTGGGAGTCTTTGGCATCTGCTCACACACGGAGGGCTGTGTGAGTGAGCTTGGGACGTGGCGCTGTGTCCCCAGGAAGTGACCCTAAGGCAGGAACCATGCCATATTTTATGACCCAGTGCAAACACCCCTGCTCCATGTCCCAGGGGCCACGCACCCACCCCCAAGCCTGTGAGAGGGTCGGCCCAGCACCAGGCATCTGAACCTGGCTGACACCACAGCTCTGCTGGGCCAGGTCCGAGTTAAGGCCCAGTGGCTGTACTTTTAACAAGGTGATGCTTTATTTTGAGTCAGAGAGCTTGTGCTTCTCACTTTGGTAAACTCCAATTTAGGCCAAGTATTCCTGTTCCAAGACTCAGACTAAAGAGAACCAGCCATTGAGACTTTGGTTTCAAACAAACCCGCCATTCTCCACCGTCACACCCGGGGGCCACTGTGGCATCTTTCCACACCCAACCCGGAGGCTGCCTGGTAGCCAGCTGATGTCACTCAGGTCCCTGCAAACCCAGTGGTCCAGGAGCCCCCAGTAGAACAACAGCACGGGGCTCTCCCCAGGGTCTGGTCATTGCAAGCTGGCTGGGACCAGGTGCCCACGCTCAACACGCAGGCTCTTTTCAGTTGCTAACTATCATCATGGAAAACTTCAGGTGGGTGAGAGTTACCTATCTAATTCCCCTGACCTCATAACGCGGTTATAATGAAAGCAAATATTAGAGTCAATTAGGCTACATCTGTGAAACCCATTAAACACGCCTGTTAACAAGCAGGTGTAGGGTTCCTATAAGCTGTCTGCAGGCTCAGTGAGCCCCAGGCTTTCCCTTAAAGTGGGGTGATCTCCATACTCCAAAGAGCACCTTCGTGAGAGCGTGGTGCCATTCATAACTGCACGATGGCAGTCCTGGGCAGAGGGCGGGCCAGCTCACGCAATGGTTCATCTCATGTGTCAAGAAGGCTCGAATGGCGCCCAGACACTGGCCTGGCACTTCTTGACCTTGCTGCGAAGGTGCATTTCTGATGCAGTCAACAATAGAGGCAGGAGACTCTGAGCAAAGCAGATCGGATCCCTCTGTACTGTGACAGGCTTCACTCGGCCAGAGGAAGGCTTAAGAGAAAGACTGAGGGTCCCCAAGGAGCAGCAGTTCTGCTCTACAGCTGCCACATAGGGAGCCGGCTGGCTTCTGGACCCTGCCCTGCAAGACCTGCCACTCCAAGGAGGGGGAGCGCCTGATACTTCACACAAGTCTGCCTCTGCGTGTCTCCTGCTGGTGCTGCTTCCTTGGGGGTCCTGACCAGTGCTGTCTCCCCGCTGGGCAGGCAAGAAGTCCCAGGTAGAGGACCACATGGAGTCAGGAGCCAAGCACAGCCCACACTCTCTAGGATTCACTGGGCCCTACCCTCCTTGCCACCTTTCAGCTATTTCTGCCACCCGTACACCCCTGACTGACCCCATCAGTGACTGCTCATCCCCACCATCGTCAATCTGACTAGCAGCCCACTATTTCACAGTCAGAACTCAGCTCTGACACATTGATGCTGACTCCACACTCCCAGTGTGACCGAGGTGGGGCGGTGCCCTGGTGAGGTGCCAGCTAGATGCCCTGGCCTGTGTGGGTTGGACCCACTCCCTGGGTGGCACACTGTCTACACAGCAGCCTGGAAGGTGAGCCATGAACCCCCGTACAGGCATCACCCCACAACAGCCTGCTGGACAGACCCTCTAGTCATGAGAAGAGGCGAGGGGTGGCACTATCCCCCGAGCGCTTGCACCTGACTCTCCACCAGTGACACATCCCACACGTTAAGAAAACCGACGTTTCTGATGAGGCTGCGTCACAGGCAGGATGATAATGGGAACTGTTTCCTCTGGACACTGCGTTTGTCTTGGGCTAAACGAGTGCAGTGGGCTGAAGTGCACCCCCAAAGAGGTCGAGCTCCTATCAGCGTCCTGTGAATGTGACCCTTCTTGGAAATGGGGTCCTTGCAGATGAGCATAAGCTAAGGTGAGGCTGTTGGGGCAGGCCAGACCAGTAAGACTGGTGTCCTTAGGAAAGAGGACATTTGGACACACAGGCAGACACAGGCACACAGAAGACAATGGGAAGGCCCAGGGAGGGGACACACAAGCCAAGGGGAGATCCTGGGACACGTCCTTCGGCAGCACAGCCCTGCAGACACCTGGGCTCTGACTGCCCGTCCCCAGGCCGTGAGAGGCTCTTGTTTTAAACCTCCGAGTGAGCAACTTGGCTGTGGCACAGAACTCATCCATGGGGAAGGGTCAGACAGGCAAGGGGAGGGCGCTCAGCAGGGCAGAGTCCCTCCGCGCTGCCCCACCCCCCTGGGACGCTGCCTGGTTGCCACAGTCCTGATTCCAGGCTGGGCCGGAGAGAGCATCTCCATGCCCAGCTCCACAGAGATGGCCCCCACTCCCCGTGCCCTCCAGTTCCTGGGCGTGAGCTCAGTCCACCAGAGGCTTGGCCTTGGACAATACGTGTTTGCTCATTTCACAGACCACAGAAAGCGAAGAGCGAGGACCCTCCGAAGGGAGCCCCCCCAGGCTCCAGGGGGTGAACTACCCTGCCTCAGGCAGGACGCAGTGGTGGGGCAGCCGCGCGGCTTCCTGCTCTCCTGAGTGATAACTCTGGAGATGATGAGAAATACCGCAGACAGGAACTTTACAAATTGCAGCCCACTGAGACGTGGGCGATATGGTTGAACCTTTAGACCTGTCAGGCTCAAACAGAAGGCTGGGGTTCTCCCGTGGCATGTCCAGGATGCACCATCCAGAGGCAGAAAGAAGGCCCAGGGCTGGAGGGCTGAGTGGGGACTGCCCGTGGGAACAGTTTTACACCAGAGTAGGGCAACGTCACAGCTGGGCAGAGGCAATGTCAGCACAGGCCATGATGCGCGAGGACCAGGAACCCTCTCACTTTGAGATTGTTCGCGTTATGGCCTGTGAAGGGTCTTGCGAATGATTTTTACAACACGCGTGGGCGTCTCAGTGCAGAGGGGCCCTGTCCGCCGCTCGCCCCAGGCACAGCTCAGATGAAGCAACTGCAGCCTGCCAGCTGCACACGACAGAGGAGCTGCCCCTCTCAGAAGAATAATCTCCAATTATTTTTCTGGAGCTTGAATCCAAAAGTGGAATCTGAGGGTCCTAAAGCAATTACGATTTGCACCGAGAAGGGACAACTCAATCCGGCAGCTGCCAGCACTTCCAGCTGGAAGTTTCTGTTAACATAGCAAAGACATCAGCCTGGGAGCTGCTAATCAAGAAAAGTTGGATCTTTCACAAGAAATGTCTCCAAATACAGTGCAAATCGGAATAGAAGATCACCCCGCATTCTTTGGGTGGGTGCTTGCTTTTAGGAAAGGCCATTTTCGGAGGATTGGACCTCTGCAGACCGAGAACGCTTTTGAACTTGCGTTGCAGGGCTGGGGTGCAGCTCAGTCCTGGAGGCCTGGAACAGGAAGACCCTGGGTTCCATCCCTGGTCTTGCAAAGAAAACAAAAGTAAATGAAAATAAACACCTCACACCTGAAACCCAAACAAGTCTCGAATGTGTCCCTCCTTCCCAACAGCTCTGAGGCGGACAACTGTCAGGGGAGGCCACTGGTCAGCACCGGGTGGAGGAAAATTCCCGAGATGTGGGCTCTGCAGAGAGCTCTGGAAGACTGTGGCCAGCACCCTGGGGCTCACGTGTCTGAACAGAGTGAACGATGGTGCCTTTCAACTTACCCCAAGGAACATTTCTAACCAAACGCACGCATCCTGGAGGAAGTCGAGAAGCACTGGGCGCAGGGTTTGACTCCGCACGGCAGCATCCTGGGCTTGTGTGACCTGGGCGGTCTCTGCAGATGCTGCTTCTCACCAGCCTTGTCCTGCACACCTGGGTGCTGGGGCCGATTCCTGGCTCCTCACACATGGCTGGTGAATGTCATTCAGCCTCATTCGAATGAAGAACTTCAAGAGCATCTGACGTCCAGCCATCCGACACTAGAGGGCAACACCAGTAACACCTGCATTGGGCACTTGAAAGTCTCCGAAATTAAGCAGCGTTTCACAGAACAGCCACTGTGGTGTGGCAACTGGTCACCATCTGACTGTAAAGTCTCTGTGGACTATGGAATCCCCACGCTGGTGACCCTTGTCTAATCTCACTTTGTCACTTGGTGAGTGAGAAAAGCTAAGAACAGAGAGTCCTGGAGCCCCTGGTCCCCAGCAAGCCAGTGACAGAATGAGAGCCTGCACCAGGGCCCCTGAGACAAAGGGCACACTCTCCATCCCCACGGCCAGACCAGGGCACGTCGCGGGCACAGCCACCGTGGGGCCCGTCGTGATGTCTGGTGGCTCCCGTCCTCTTCCTCTGTGCACTGACTGAAGCACACGGCCCATTTCCGACGGCTGGTGCAGCTTTCCCCAGCAGGAGAAGACACAGGTAAGGGACCACGTGAAGTGCTCGCTCTGCACCCCCTGAGCTCTCCAGGGAGAGTCCAGGAGGTGAGGAGACGCAAGGCCTGTTCTAACCCCACCGAACAAAACACAGGAGGCTGCAGCTCAGCCGCCCTTCCCAGGGGACAGCGAGCATGGCTCGGTTCCACAGGATAAGAAAGTGCACCTGCCAGAGGCAGGATGTGGGTGGGTCCCCCTCTGCAGGTGGGGTGTCTCCAGATGCAGGGTTGGTGCCGCTGTCTCCTTGGGAAGGCTGGAGGATGCAGAGCAGAGAGTGTGGGGCCCTCAGGTCGTGGACCTGCCTAAACTGAGAACAGCTGCCCTCCCAGCTGTTTCCCTCCCTCTCAAGAGCAGGGCTCCGCCCACTGTACCCAAAACCTCTCCTACCACCCATCATCCTCTGTAGGCTCACCAGATGTCCCTTCAGAAGCAGCTACTAATTTTAACTTCGTATGATGCATTGCATGTGCCACAGACAGCTTGTGGTTGGACCCGCTGTGGCACTAAGTGGAGAAAAGCTGGGGCAAGCCTAGACAAGAGGTGCGTCTCCCTAAAAATGGAAACCGCCTTGCAGCGCAGGAGCAGACCCAGAGCATGAAGCGAATGATGGCTGTCAAGCTCCACCTGTCAGGGTCAGGACAGGCCTGCCAGGGCAGAGAAGTGCGCTCTGCACTTCCCTCCCGGCGCCAGCCCTCAGTGTGGGGGGTTCCCTCTGTGTTTGAGCACATCGATGCCCCAGACAGAATGTGCCAAGACGCACCTGCAAAGTTTTGGAGGTTCCTTTTTTTCCCAAGATGGAGGGTCCCCATTTCACTGTGTGAGCCTGGGAATGCCTTCTGCTAGTCTTGTGCGATTTTAAATGCTTCTGTCTTTATAAGAGAGGGAAAATGTTTTTAATTCATTAAAATAAGTTTAAATGCTTAACAAGCACTTACACAAGACAATTTATTCTGTGTGAAAGCAATCAAATTCTGCTTCTTTAAAAAAAAAAAAAACTAAAAATTTTTGACTGCTAACAGCAGAAAACAAATCACGTTACATGCTGCCAGTGTGCGCACTTGATTTTAAGGAAGAGGGGTGCTGTGGCAGCTCCCCACTCCTCTCCCTCCAGCCCGCGCCTCTGCACCTCCACTCCTGGACACTGCGGCTGCCCCTCAGCTTGAGAAGCTGCCACCCAGGCTGCACTGGAGGAAAGCAGAACTGAGCAACTGGGGCCGAGCCATGTGGAGGCAAGGGTTCTCCACGCAGGCTGCAGTGTGGCAGAGGCACAGGTAGGTGACAGTGAGGTGAGGCTTCCCGGCCCACGTTAGCAGGGCCAGTGGACCAGAAGCAGCTGTTAACAGGGAGGGGCCTTTAATGACAATGTGCCCCCTTCCACACCACTCCTCGCCCTGCCTGGAACGTGGAGGTGAGGCTGAGGAGGTGGCAGCTGCCATTCTGTGGCCACGAGGCAAAAAGCGAGGATGCAATGGATGAAACCCCTGGAGAAGAGCAAGGGCCAGCGGCAGGAAGAACCGAGGCTCCACTGCACGTGCAGGCCAGCTGGGAGCCGTGGAGGCCTCTGGCATGGACACAGTCCAGCCACTGGCTTTGGGTCTGGCCGAGCACCTCTGTGAGCGTTTGCTGATGCCCAGGGCACAGATGCTTCAAGCCGATGTCAGCTGCCCACAGCTCAATAGTTGGATCACAAAATCCTTGCAAGGCTCACCATCGATTCCTACTGTTCCTGCACGTGGTTCTGTGGGCTCCTAGTCCACGGGTGTCAACGTTCTAAATATAGCTGAGACTCTACAACGAAAGCAAGGCTGGTGTTTCCTCCTGCCCCCAGCTTACCCTCCACCGAGGGAGAGCTGCAGCTCCAACTTAGAACCCTGTGGCTGGGCAGGACCCACACTCACCCGACGCCTGTCCTTCCCGGGTCTCTCTCACACTTACAGACACCTCAGCTGGCATCTCGGAGCTCCAGACACACCCTGCCGCTCCCATCCTCAGACACCTTTGGGCCAGCATGGCCACCTGCCCAGGAGCAACTCACTGGGGCCACAGGCAGGCTCAGAACTCTCTGGCAGGACTCCTGGGGACCACGTCCCATCAGCTTCTCACCAGGAAAGCACATTTCCCAGAGGAGGGGAGCAGGAGCCCAGGGTAAGGTCCCATTGCCTGAGTGTAAGGTTAGTCTTAGAGCAGAGGCCCGAAAGCTTTTGGGAGCCATCCCCCCACCTGCCGCGAGAGGTACAGGGCATTGACTCCCCATTAATCAAGTGGCTTAAATTGCAAGTGTCATGTAGGTGCTCACTGAATCCACCGTAGTGACACCTTGCCTATGTGACACCTGGGCGTCCCCAGAGGCAGAGTGATTTGGGAAAGAAGCGACTGCTTCTGCTCTGCCCCACCCTCTGCAGGGTGAGAGTCCCTCAGTGTCTCAGGGCCCAGGCCCCTTATTCAGAAAAGGACACACAGTTCACTGCAGAGATCAGCAGCAAGGCGGTAAGAACCGTGCACTTTGCTGAGCATCGAGGAGCAGCCCTGGGGGGCCGAGATGTGATGACCATTTGCTTTTCATAACCCAGAACCGACGATGGAAAACGATCCTTAGAGAAAACTGTTCTGAGATTCTTCTCCTGAGCTGGACTACTCCACGGAGCAATCACAGTGCAGAGACACAGGCTGGCACCTTGGGGACGCTCCGGAGGAGGCTGCTCCCCAGCAGAGCACCTGCTGCATCTCACGGTCCTGTGGCAAGAGGGGGTAGCAGGGAAACCCCAGACTCTGTAACCCCGACGGCTGTAAGGGTCATGACCCTGCACCGTCAACCTGAAGACCTGTCCTTCCAGACAGGGTCCCAGGGTCCTTCAGAAAGCGCTGATGTGGGAGGCTGCCAAGGCCGTCCAGCCACAGGTGCCACGTGCCAGAGGGCCCTTGGTGCTGGCGTACGGAGGACACGGAGCTGCACCCTCCTGCGATGTGGACCTACCCCTGTCCCAAGGCTCCCCCAGGGGATCGCTGAGGCCTTGCCTTGGCCAGCATGTGGGTCTGGCAGGGTGACCACACATAGGTCTAGGAGCAAGGGGAGCCTTTGAGACGGCTGTTTGAGCCCCGAATTAGAGGCTTGGCTGTGTGTTTCTGGCACCTCTGTGCTGGGCCTCGGTGGTCCTGCTCCTAGAGAAGACAGCAGTACCAGAGGTTTTATTTTCTCCCCAAGGAAAATGAAGCGGTTTCTTCTTGTCCTTGTAATTTAAAAAGGGTCACCAGGAGACAGCCCAACAGCAGCCTGCTAGGGGAACGCTCCCGTTACCTACAAACTCCAGTCTGGAGCTCAGAGAGGATTTCTTCCAAGCTCTCCGGGGGACATTCTGACCTGGGTCTCTCCCTTCTCAGGTGGGTCAGTCAGGGAATGTTCAGCACAGTAAAGCCCTGGTCACAGCGCTCGGGCAGGGCTTGACCAGCCTGTGCCCGTAAGCCCCTGGCACCGTGAGAGCGCTGAGTGTTTCCGTACTTCTCTGTGCATGTGTCTATTCCACCGTTTTTCACAGAAGGATTCAAGGTGGCTTAGAACACAGCCATTTTTTCTAAGGGTGTCGACATTTGGACATTGGATTTTTCTCTAAAAATAAGATCCACTATATCTTTTCATGCATATGAATCTTGCTTCAGAGAAGATTAAGGAAATCACTTCTAAAAGGTGAGCACGATGTCTTTCTTTCAGACCGAAGCTGAAAGGCAGAAGTGCCGGGCTGAGCAGTGTGGCTCTCCCAGCTGTTGTCCTTCTAGAACGCTGCCAGAGGAATTTCTGCTTCTGCAGACTGACAGGCAGCAGAAGCCGGAAGGAGGAGTCCAAGAGAGGGCAGGCTCCTTGCAGACACGTCCTTCCCGGGGCTCCTCCGCCCAGCCCATGCAGGCCCCCTGTCTTCTTCCCCAGACCCTCTGTCCCCTTTGATAGGACCCCTCTCACACAGTATCTCACTGTCAAAATCATGTCCTTTATTTGGGGGCCAAACTGGCCATCTGTCACCGCCCTGGTCTCTTTCAACTAAAATCAGTTTCGCTGAGCTCCAGAGAGCTCGCTGTGAGACAGACAGCGTAATGCTACTTCCCATTTACACTGGGCTGGAACACACTGCAATATCAGTGTGATATAGTGACGATTTTTATGCTGTTATGTGTTTCTCTGTATGAATTTTGTGGTCAAAGAAACAAAAAATATTTATTTATGAGTATGATACTGTCAATCTCATCTTGAAAAGTTTTAAAGAAACATTTCTTCTTAGCACAATCACATTTTCTATTGCATGAGAAATGTCCATTTATCAACTAAGATCTATCCACCACATAAGTTGGAGTGAAACCATAGTCCTCATTGAGATAAATCCTTAAACTTTTAAGCTGCAACTGTTGAACTTGCCCTGAATGAAACCATGATTTTGCTCAAAATGCTCTTCATTCGCCCATTCATTCATTCATTCATTCGTTCATTCGTTCGTTCATTCGTTCATTTCTTTGAAAGTCTTTCTGTAGAGGAGAGCCTGCTCCCAGCCTCCAGTCTTTGCCCACCTGCCAGCACCTGAGCTTCTCGTTTAGGACTCCCCTGGGGTAACTTTGCCAAGCTGAGGTGAGTGGGAAGTCCCTAGCAGGTGGGCCCCAGCCCTCCCCTCCTGGCCGCCCGAGACAGGGGAGTCTGACTCCCTCCCCTCTCGGCTTGGTGTGAGCGCTGGGTCACTCCTGGCACTCAGAGTGCTGTGGGACCACAGCCGGGGGACCAGGCTGGGAGTGGTCTGCACAGCATCCCACCTCCCCTGGGCCAGCTGCCCAACACCGGAGTGTGTCAGCAACCTCTGTGTGCCAGCCCTTGTCTCAGGGTGTGTCTGAGGACATGACCAGAGTGGCAGACGTTAGAAATTCAAAGCAAATGTTTCTCATCATGGTCAAAAATCATAACCCTGCTTTCTGCTGATCTGGTACATTCTTAAGAAATGTAAGTGATAAAGGAAATCAAACTCAGAGTCCTCACACTTGCTTAATCAATGACAGCGTGTGACATTCAGTGCCTTGTCAACCAAGTCACCTGTGGTCGAGCACATCAACGTGCCTGTTGGCACCAGAGTCGGAAGCCTGTGCAAGCAGGTCCTGCTGGGCCCAGGGCTTAAAGCCACCTTGGTCCAGCTCTTAATGGGCACACCGTCACCTGTGCAAGAGGCCCAGAGACTCACAGAGATCACAGAGGGAAAGGGCTCGGCCACCCACACCCTTCCTGGCTGCCACTGCTAAGAAAAGGGGCTGGAGGATATCAGCTGTGTTGATCTAAGGATCCAGAAAATCTCCAAAAACCCCTTCAGAATGTGAACGTTCATAAATACGTGAGGTCATTCATCCCCACTCCACGGGTAGGAGGCTCACTGCCTCACTCTGGCTGTGCGCCCCCAAGGCCTGAGCAGGAGCACTGGCCCTGCACTCCAGTAAACCGAAATGGGCTGCGCCTCGAGTGACACTAGCTATCACGCCGCGCTCAAGGCAACTGGGAACGCCTGGAAAATAAAGGGCCAAGGAAGCAGCTCCGCAGGCGCCCTCAGCGTTGATCAGTGATGCCAGGGGAAGGGCCAAACTTCTGGACCATTCTTCAAAGGATAAAACAGTTGTCAGACCCTGAAGGCTGAGCTCCCCACCCCAGACACCTGTGGAGCCCCCACAGCAGAGGAGGAGCCCAACCAGACCCTCTCCTCCCATCTGACTGCACTGGGACTGGAGAAGTCACACTTGAAGGGAAGGACTCCGCGCTCCCTCCTCAGTCTTCTCAGGGCTTTTGGAGAGAGGGCTCCAGCAAGCTGCTCCGCAGGGAGCTGTCTGACACCCTTTTGTGCGGCTGGAAAGCATGACAACACAGCTTCTGGAAACAATCATGGACTAGTGATCCGGACAGTGCCATCGGAAGCTTGTATCACCTCCTTACATCACTCCACCCACGTCACCGGACCTTCCATGAGCCTCAGCCACGCAGGCTCCCAGGAAGGCAAGCCAGCGCCCATGAAAGCTCTCCCTCACACGCAGAGCTCCACAGGTACTTGCTCGGGACCTGCCGTGGCTCTTGTTCCCCTGGCCCCAGTAATCTCCAGGTCTATGTGTACTAGTGGCCTTGCCCCTGCCCCTGCCCCAAGCACAGGACCTGTCCCCAGGGAAGGCAAATGGGTGTTGTGTGGACGAGGGCCTGGGACAGGGTGCGAGGGCTCAGGGTGCCCTGTGCAGGTCCAGGAGGTGCCCACACAGGGGGCGCAGCAGGCTGGGGCTGCCTGGGATGCTCTGACTCTGGCTTCCTGGTCCCAGGAAAATGTTTCTTCTGGTATTCCAAGAATGGAACTCTTCCTTTCTTTCTGCTTGGCAAATGTTGTATGTGAAAATCAAATTTCCATAAAGAATAGAACCAGACAAGCTTCAATTTCATCACTGAAAATAGATCAAACTCTGGAACTGGATGTCTCTCCAGTGAAGCCACCAAGTGTCACCATAACCCTTTCTATGGGACATGACTAAGAGGAAACTCTGAGGGTTCATCTAATCAGCAACCAGGTTCAAGTCCTGGGCACACGGGTCTGTCCCAGGGCCACTGCCTTCCTGGCAGCACTCCCAAGGCAATTTCTATCCCACACACCCCACTTGTAAGCAGCCTGAGCCACTGGAAGATTACCAGCAAGACGATGTAATAATTCAATTTGTTTGCTGGGCATGGTGGCTCATGCCTGTAATCCCAGTGGCTCAGAAGACTGAGGCAGGAGGACCTTAAGTTCAAAGTCAGCCTCAGCAAAAGTGAGGCTCTAAGCAACTCAATGAGACCCTGTCTCTAAATAAAATACAAAATAGGGCTCGGGATGTGGCTCAGTGGTGGAGTGCCCCTGAGTTCAGTCCCTGGTATCAAAAAAAAAAAAAAAAAAAAAAAAAAAAAAAAAAAAAGAAATGAATTCTGACCAAGTCCAATCTTGGAAGGGTTCTGTTGAATCATTTGATACCCGTGAGGTTTGTCTCCCACTTTTAAGGGTTTTTCTTTTCTTTCACACTTTGTTTCCTTGAATTTTTCTTAATTTCAGTTGCCTCTCTTCCTTTTACTTCCTGGAGTGAAAAAAGGTGATCCCAGCAGGAGACAGGCCTGGGTCAGGTCCCACGTTGGTGCCGAGCCTGGCTGGAGGGCCTGGTTGTTGGTGAGAGTTGCGCCCTGCCGCTCGCTGCAGAGTCAGGCCCCTGCTCCCTGCTGAGGCAGGGGAGCTCTGGGGAGCTGCTGGAAAGCCCCTTTCCAGGCCCAGCACACCACCAGGCACAGACCCTTCAGGCTGGAGAGAACCGACTGAGCTTATTAGCACAGTGAGCGTGTGGACCACCTGTGCACCCTGGAAAAGGAGTCCTGCCATACGCCCTGGTCAATGCAGTCACAAGGGACTTCACAGTCCTGGAATGCCATGGAGCCAGGACCCTGATCGTGACCCTCGCACCCTCTCCTTCCCACTGTGCAGAAGCTCAAATAGCACGTCCACGGTCCACACGGCCGCCCTTGCACCTTCACGACCTGGCAGACCACATTATTTAAAAAGTCTTACATTGAAGTCATTTGAATGTGAATAGTGAAATGATTTTTAATGACTGTGTTATTAGAGACAAACGTGGATCTCAGACCGACCTGGTGTCCCTCCTTTCCCGGCTGACTCCGCGGTTGGGTTCACAGGCGCCCTCTGATTGGATGAGCGCTGCTCCGCAGCATCGGAAAACAGTCACCTGTAGCATCCCAGCGCTGCCTCCGCCCCCGCCACGCGTGGTGATGTGTGCATGCGGGGTTTCTCCACAAATCCCTGTCAGTCATTCTCCAGGAAGCACTTGATGTCTCCTAACCTTTCCTGGTGAAGAATGTGCGCTTAATTGCCAGGAAAATGACTCTGATGTAATAGGTCAAGGCTCACCACTGGTCTTAGGAGGGGCTCAGCCCAGGTGCGCAGGCGGGAAGACGCTCTCCACCACGGAGCTCCAGGAAAATCCAGGATCGGGGCACAGCACAGCCTCTCCAGCGGCCAGGCCAGCACGCGTGCGCGCGCCTCGTTAACGGGCGAGTCCAGGGCACCGGCTCTAGACCTGCTCCGCACAGTCGAAGCGCTGTTCACCCGAGCACTCTTCTCCACACAGGGACAGACAGACCTCAGAGGAGAGTTCCCGCCAAGCAGAGGCAGTCTGCCCGCACAACTCGTCCTTTTGGTTTTCTTTGTTTCCGTAAAGACCAGGGATTCATTAAGATCTCTGCACAGCGCTCTAAGTGGAGTCAGTTACCTGGCAGATTCCGTTTCATCATTCTGAGCTGAAGGCGGAATGTTTAAATGATGCCAAAAAGCATGTGATAGGAACTCTCTCCCCTCACTTCAACAATTTGTACTGTGCTAACTCTGAGGATTCAGTTACTTAGTGTCTAATCGTACTTCCTACCAGCAGGGGTGATTGGGTGAAAGGCTCTGGGAAAGTCCCAGCGCACTCTTGGTGGGTGCGACCCTCAAAGCACAGCAGGAGGGAGGTCCTGAGCAGCCCTGCACTGGGTTTGGCCCCGAGAGGGCAGGCTGGGAGTGATGCAGAGCGGCTGGCCGGAGAGCTCACCGAAAAACAGAACATTCTGAGGGTAGGATGCTGTCTTCATTTGGATGCTAAGTGTGTGCTTTCACAAAAATTGCTGCTTCTGCCTAGCAAAGTTGTCTCCACATGAGGTCAGAACACAAGTGAGCTCCATCAGCTTTCCCAGCACAATCTACATCAGGCCGTAAGTGAGCAAATCACACAGCTTCTTAATAAAATGCCTTAGCTGGGGAGTTTGCTAAGGGGGCTCCTGGTGGTGGTGGGACGCAGTGTCAGGGTGGTATCTGTGAATGTGCCCGGCCACCTCACCTCCACCTCTGCGAACTCTGCTTCAGGAGCTGCCCCAACTGAGGGTCCAAAAGAGGTGACATGAACGACTGGGTCGGGCACCTGCGTGGCCTTCTCTCACTGCTGCCCACAGAGCAACAGAAGGAGCCGCACATTGTGAAGGGCAGCCCAGTGCAGCCGGGGGTCTGGATGGAAGGACAGGTGCCCTGAGGTTGTGACTGCCCCCACATGGTCCTCCTGCAGGCGGATGAAGCAAAGTCGGGTTTGCATGCTGGGAACCAGAACCCAGCTGGTCCCCAGGAATGGAGGGGCGTGTCCAGGTACCTCAGGGACATAGGCCAGCTAGGGTCCTTTCTGTGTCCTATTCCTAGGAATTTCCTCCATTAGCCCCTGCCTGTGCTCAGAGGGGAGACCGAGTTCCTGTCCCAAGAGACTGGTTATTTTCTTTGAGCATCGCTGTAGGTCAGAACGTAGATCTAAACGGAGTGCTGCAAAAGCACAGCGCTGGTTCAGAGGACATCCTGAAAACCCCGTGGAGGAGAGCTGCCATCCGCCCACGGTGCCAAGGACAAACTGCCCCCCGCCCTGCACTCGCCCTGGGCATCTGCAAAAGGTGCCACCACACGCCAGGTGTCCCGCACAGTCACAGACGTGCTGCAAACAGGGTTCCTGTGCTTGTCGAGCGGGAACGTAAATCTTTTGGAAACTGAAGCTCACCATACGGCCTCGGAAGCTAGCCTTGCCCTCCTTCCCGCCGTGCCCTGTCTGCTCCAGGCAGCCCTGTGCCAACCAGAAGGAAGAGCTCGCTCAGAAGGCGTCCAAGCCGCTGTGCGCAGCACTGGTGCCCGGCCCTCGGAGCTGCAGAGGGCGAAGGCGGGCGGGAGGGGCCGCCGGCACCTGCTCCGGGAGGCCCCGAAGCCTGCGGGACCTGCGCCTCATTTGGGCTGTTTGCTCAATCACTGCCACTGCTCGCTGGGCTGTGGGTTTCTCCTCCACTGGTTGTGTGAAATTCACCTTGAACATGGATCACGGTGACATTCGCTTTCCATAGCAGTGACACCTGCTCTCCAGAGCAGGCTCACTGTGCTGCCTCAGCACGGGAAAGGTCATCCACCGGGCCAGCTGAACGGCCAGCCTGAGAGGCTGGTCGGAGGGGGACCCCTCTGTGCCTGTTTGCTGGGCCGGGCGCTTTACCCACGTCCTCTCACTGGACTGTCACAGTCAGGGGCAGCGTCAGGGCTGGCAGGGGTCCCCTCGCACAGAGGAGCAGTGCTGCCTGGAGAGGTGTGTGAGCCGATGACCAGGGTCGGACGCTCCACGCTGGAGGGTGCCTCCCACCTGGCCTCCCTGAATGCAAAGCTGGTCAGTGATGGGCTGCTGGCTCTAGTAGCCAGCTGAGCCAGGGGCACCGGCTGAGAGACCACGTCCAGAGCAGCCTGTGCGGGAGCTGCTTGGGTCAGGCAGCTCCGGAGGCACCTTCCTCCAGCTGAAGCTCCGACAAACTGGTCATGGGCGTGAGGTACACCAGCCAGCCTGCCATGCACACAGGGGCTGCTCCGAAACTCACAGCAGCGTCAGGAGCCCCAGCCAGGGCCCCGGGCCAGTGCTCTGCCAGTGTCCCAGTGTGGTTTGCTCTGGGCTCCCAGACGTCAGGGCGCTTCCTGTGCATAGCACACCCTCCTTCCCTCACCGAGTCCCTCGCCAGGCCTGGGTGTCGCTTGGTCTCTTCCCAGGTGGGCCAGCCCTGCTTGGCTTCCTTGGAACTGGGTTTGCGGTGGTCCGATTCCTCCCAGAGCCCCTGTTCTCTGGACGCACGCACCTTGCAGCAAGCACTGGGACCAGAACCCAGTGAAGCCACTGATGCTCGACTTTGAGTAGACCTTGATTGACAGTGACAGCAACAGCTCAGGAAGGAGCGAGCAGTCCCCCAACTGTGGGTAATTGCCTTGTGCTAACGGTGGGATTGGCAAGGTCGGACATACGCCTGGCTGGGGACAAGAATGGCAGTGGGGAACTGCCAGATTGTTCCACACCAGAGGCTGTTGCCCAGTCTTCTCGAGGAAATCTCATCCTCTGCATCATGCAAGCTGCCCTGGCTCTCTGCGGGAAGGGGAGGCGGTTCTGATGCATTTACAGGGAGCGAGAGAGCCAGGGGTCCTCCTGCTGATGGGCCGAAACCTGTGTTCTTAGAGCCACTGGGGTTCCGTGCTCTCTTCTCCTCACCTGCAGCTTCTGAAGGAGAAATAAAGGACCCCGTTGTTCCCACCAAGGACAGGGACTTCACCAGGCCTGGTTTCTCCTGCTGTAACTGGGGGTCACACACTCCTGCCTTACCTGGGGAGCTACCCAGTAGATGGGGCAAAAAATGTGCCTGCTACTTGAAGGACACCAAAACCTCAGAGAGGCCATTCCCTGTCCACTCTGCTCCCTCCCAATAAAGAAGCATTCCAAGGTGAGGCGCCTGGCAGAAACGACCTGAGGCTGTGACCAGAGGGCCAGGGGAGGGTCAGTCGTCCTGCAGCCTAGCTCCAGGGCGGAGGGCTTAGGAACACATCCCTTAGAAGAGCAAAGGGGCCTGCCTGAGGAACACAGGCTGGACCAGACTCCCGAGTTCCAGTCCCAGACCCCACTCGCTCACGGGGCTCGTGGGACAGGGCTTCAGCTGCTCAGAGACTGGGTTTCCTATCAGGCAGCAGAGCCACGGGGACCGACAAGGGTCCTGTGTGGTGAACAGATGTGCCCTGTGCCTGGCACTGTGGGGAGGGGGCAGGAGACGTCACACAGAGGACACAGCGGGAAGGAGACTGGCAGAGCGAAGGCCCTGCCGGATGCTGCTGCCACGGGCACAGACAAGCACGCTGCACAGACATGGCCTCTGCCTCACACCCAGAGGCAGACCTGAGGACGGATCCAAGATGGAGGAAGAAAGTTCTAGAAGTTACCCAGCTTATGCTGAAATGGGCAGACACTGTAGGGGCAGCAGCCTGCATCCCCGGGGCATCGGGCTGCTCTGACGCCTTCCAGGTCCCTTGTCTACCTCGTGCATTTTACGTGCCCCAGCGGGACCCATTCCTCACGTCACCTCTATGTGCAGTGATTTAAACTCTGTAAATTTAAGCCAAGGGGACTCCATACAGTGTTTGGCAGACTTGACTTTGAAAGTCGTTCCACATGAGGGATATTGGTTTTAAATTTCCACCCAGGGCTGGACATTGACTAATTTTCCCTTCACATTTTGTAAATGGATAGAATGCTGCTGTACATGAGAAACCCTCTGTATCCGCACAGAGCCATCTAAATACATCTCCACTCAAGTGACTGCAGCTCACTTTAAAAAGAGAGAGAGATGGTGTTTCCATCCACCTCAAATTCAAATTGACTGCTTTGTTTAGCACTAAATAAAATGCAGCTTTGTTAACCATCACCTTATCCTCCTGTCCAGGGAGACCTAACGGATTGCTTCTTAGAGCCACGATAGACAAAGTAAAAATCCATAGCTACATCCGTTGCAGGTCGCTGGTCAATAAGTGTTCATCAAATAGCGTGCGGCCCCCGCCAGTGCACGCTGTCATTTGTTCTCCATTTTCATTAGCTTTGATCACGCGATACAGCTTCTTCTCTTCCCGGAGCAGTAAATCTGCATGGATGCAGTCAGTCTGCCTCACACTAGGCGCTGCATCTTTATTAGCAGCACAGTGCTGCACACGACCCCACCCAGCCCTGGGAGCCGAGGCCGCGGGAGAGCTGAGGGAGGCATGGGGGGGGGGGGAGGTGAGACGGAGACCCTCTCCACGTGGCCACAGCCTGGGCCCTGGGTGCTCTGTCACACACCCATGGCTCCTGCCCACTTTCCCACAGATTTTCTGTTCAGTGCCCTGCACAAGGAGATGTGGGGCCTCTTCTAGCCTTTTATGCAGCTTGTCTGCCCTGAGGCTGGACTGCCATGCCACACGACTGGTGACTGCATGGCCACCAGGACTGAGCAGAATGCAGATGTGGCCAACTGCCAGCTCGTGCTCGGTTACTGTGCAGCCCGCCCCCGGTCTGCACCTGGTCTGCACTGCTTACAGGTTTCCTGTGAGATGCCGGCAGGTCATCCTATGGCTGAGTTAGAGAGAAAGTGTCTTCTTTTCTTTTTTTTTTTAAGAAAAAAATCTCCCTTTCTGTACATGTGTAAATCTAATGGGGGAAAGTGGACATTTGCTTTCTGACCTTTCCATTGGCATGAGGCGCAAGTGAGCAGATGTTGAAGACACTCTGGGAACAGCCGAGCACCTCCAGGGGTCAGAAACCCAGTGGGACTGGGACTCCCCCTGACCGTCGATGCTTGAGAGCCACGGCACTCTCCTTGGTCCAGAAACACAGGCATGGTCATTTTGATTGTGCCGTTGCTGGTTTAGCCCAAGCGCTTCACGGTGCCCTGAAAGGAGTCTGCCTCAGAGTTCACGGACGTTGCGTGGCTGGGCTGTGAGCATGCTCACCCTGAGCGACCCCGACCTGCAGCTGTCTCCCAGCTCCCACAACAGTGCCCCTCCTGGAGCCCAGGCCCACCTTCTTCTGAGTTCAGCAGGCTCCTTCAGGATGGAGAGCGAGCAGAGCCCAGCCCTGCAGGCGCTGGACCCTGGTGGCCCCACACCGGCCACACCGGCGCCTTCTCTGCACTCCTGGGAAGCCCACCCTTCTCAGCTCAGCCTTCCTGCCTCTGAAGGACCTCACACCTCAGTGTCCTTCCTCGTGCTTGTCCCTCTGCAGTCCCTCAGCATCTCCAGAAATGCGGTTCTGATGAGGCCAGCTGGCCGGCAGGTGGCTGGCAGCTCCCCGTCCACGGCTCACCTTGCAGAGGCGGAGGTGCGGGGCCCACACCGAGGGCACAGGCACCACCCTCGGCAGCACGTGGCCGCCAGGGAGCCACGCGCTCGGCACCTGGGCCTTTCTGCTTGGAGAATTTTCCTGTGTTGCCGAACTACAAGATAAAGTGGAAAATCCAGAAAAAGAACAAAAATCCATTTTCTAAAAACAATTCCTCTGACCGGAACCTTTTGATCCACCTTAACGCTAAGAGCCAAGTTGTCTGTGCTCAGGAGGAAAGGGGGCATCGCGCGCGTCATATCCTGGACACGCGGCCGGCAGTCAGGAGGGAAGGTCCTCCGAAAGCAGCGGGAGCCAGATGGGGTGCCTGCGCTGCGTGTGGAACGAGACTGGCTCACCTGAGCAGCACAGCCACTGGCACAGGCTGCCTTGTCCAGGGTGACGTCAGCACCGGCCTCCGGAAGCCACAGCCAGGCTCCATTCTCCAGAGTTAACTTCTGACTTTAGGTCGCCCCATGCACAAGTCTGGCAAAGAAAATAAAATACCTACTCAAAAATTCAAAACTCTCCCTTTAGAGAGCCTCACATTCACCGGATCTCAGGACTGTGATCCTAGTGACCCAACATGACCCTTTCAGCCTGGAGAAATGGTCTGCAGAACTGAAAGCGGGGGGCGAGAACAGCAGAGGGTCAGCAGGGCTGTGTCTCTCTGTGTCTCTCTGAGCCGCGCCGGTGCCTGCTCCAGGGTGAACACTGCCTGAAGCCCGTCACGTGGCAGTGCCCACCAGAGAACGACTGCGGAGGAGAGCTTTGATCTGGCTCATGGCTTCAGAGGCCTCAGCCCACGGGCCGTCCATTGCTCTGGGCCAGAGGTGAAGCAGACACTGCGGCAGAGGGTGTGGGGGCAAAGCTTCTCAGCTTCTCAGCTCATGGACGTCAGGAGCCAGAGAGGAGAGAGAGAGGACCAGGCGCACGATGCAGCCCCAGGCCACGCCCACACCTGTGTCCACCTCCTCCCAGGAGTCCATTCAGCCGCCAGCGGGTCAATCCATGAGGCCAGCGCCCTCATCGTCCACTCCCTTCCCAAAGCTCTGCCTCTGGCCCTGCTGCATGGGGCACCACCACACCTGCACCACTGAAGCATGTGGGGACATCCAGATACAAACCATATCAAACTGTGGGAACAAAGCTGCTGGCAAGGACCCCATGCTTTGCTCCCTGCACAGCTGCAGGGTGGCTCGCCCTCCCCACCCTGGCACTGAGCACCCACTTCCAGGTGGGCTCCCCGGCCATGGGCTGGATCTGCAGTGTCTCCCTGAGGCCACACACTGGAGCTTCTTCCCAGCCTGTGGTGCTGCTGGGGGTGAGAGAACCCTTAGTCGGTGGGCCTGACAGGGCGAGTGAGGTCACTGGGCTATGTGTGCCCTGGAGGAGGTGTGGGGACCACCTGCTTCCTGTCTCTCTGCTTCTGGCTGCGGTGAACTGAGCAGCTCCACTCCAGCTCTGCTCCGGCCATTGCTGTCTGCCTTGCTACAGTCCCAAAGGCAATACGGCCTAGCAACCAGGCTATAAACCCCTGAAACTGAGCCAAAGTTAACCTTTCATGGTTATAAACATACCATCTCAGGTATTTTATCATAGCAAGTTAAATCTGAATGGCACCTCTATCATTCAGAAGGTCAGTCCTCTCCAGGTTTCACCCAGGAGGAATTGAGGGTTGGCTTTCCCTGACAGAAGGACCTCTGAGCGCTGGCATTGCCCGAGGATGTGGCAGCAGGCCCCCATGGTGCCTCTTCACAGATGCCCTGCATGTTTGGGTTCTTAATTCACAGCAGGTCAAGTGACATGGTCCAGGCAGGACAGCCAAAAGGGAATGACCAAGCTGTCTGCATGTCTACAGACCCACAGCTGCCATGGGCGCCTTGCCCTCAAGGTGGGAGCATGGTGCTTTTGACAACTAGCCTGGGTCTCTGCACCTCCGACAGAGTGCTCCCTCCCCTGGACTTCAGGATCTCCCTTCCCAGGACGTCAGAGCCTCCTTTCTGAGGAAAACCCAATAGCGTGAGAATTCCTGGAGTGAAATTCACATTTCTGAAATACTGTCTCCTACTTTAGCGGCTGGTGTTAGTGACCACTGCTCGCAGGCAAAGACCTTCAGCTGGGCTTGTGGTAAGGCCTCTCTGCTCTCTGTGCTGACTTGGACAAGTGGACTGGAGGTCAGACCTTTGGACTGAGCACGTGTACAGCTGGGCTCACAATGAGTGGGAACAGTGTGTTACTGGACGCTGTGTCCTGGTCAGACAGCTGCCTCCATTGTGAAGGCTCAGGCAGGTCTCGGCCAGGAGCAGCATTTGGTCCCCAACGTGGAGGCAGGCCAGGGATGCCACCTACAGCTCCTTGGCCCCTTGCTTCACCTGAGCTTCCCACTCTGCCTTGGACCTCTTCCAGCTGGGCAGTGTGTTTGCCAGGGATGGTGATTTCCCTGCATCCAGTGTCTCCCTCACTGCTTCACAGTGGACATTTGTCTACCTCACCAGGCTTGGCCATGGGCACCAGCTTGATGTGTTAGACCCCTTTCAAGAAGGCACCAAGGCAAAGCCCTGGCATCCCCACTCCAGCTCTGCCATGGAGAGCTGTGCTCTAGACCAGGGAAGCCAGCCTCGGAGCCTCCTCAGACAAGGAGGGCAGGGCAGGGCAGGGCAGGAGCAAGGGGCCCAAGTGCTGCCAGGCCTCCGCAGCTTCACCCACAAGGAGAGACTCAGGTGCTGCCCATCCTGGAGGGAATCAGTGGGCAGGTCTAGAAGGAGGGAACAGGAAGTGGGCGAAGGAGATCACGAACATGCTTCACCGCAGCGCAGTTGAGGGCCCTAGGGACCTGGCATTTCAACCCCGAAAGAGGACCAGAGCTGGTCGCCACAAGTGAGGTCTGATGTAGCGTCCCCACCAGCTCCTGGCCAGCTCCTGGCCGGCAGCAGAGGGACCAGGAAGTCAAAGCTCCATTCACCAGAGCGCCCTCAATGGGGGGACATGACGTGGGCCCGCAACTTCTCCCACATTTTATAATCTTCCTTGTGAAGTTTGCGTACCTCGAATGCCAGAGCCCAGGACACAGGCGAATCACTTCCAGTGCATTCAAACACGGGTGTCCCTCGGGAATGAGGAGCTTCAGTTTGCCATTTGCTAAGTAAATGGAATCCATTTTGCAAATTCATTTTTATAGCAATTTGGAAGGGCATAAATAGACTCTGGCTTGAATATTGTTGTAACTTTAGGTGAAATTAAAGTGCCTAAACTCTTAAAGCCCAACAAATGGAATCATTCAGGCACCATGTGGAGGAAAACAGCAAGAAAAAAGGAAGTCCATTCCCCAAAGCCCTCGCATCATGGACCTTCAGGGTTCCAATGTGTTGGACAGAGCATTTGGCCCTGACCTCTGCTCTGAGGGGCGAGGCCGCGGCCCGCTGCACAGACACAGCCGGCCCAGCTGCCCGCGCTCTCGCTCATGGCGGACGGGCCTCTGTCAGCTAAGAGATGATGAGCTGCAATCTGCCGGCTCGGCGGAGATGGAGGACTGGGCCCACAGGATGTGACTCTGAGCTCACTGCAAGGGAGGAAATGGCCGTCCCTGCTGCCTCGGATGCTGCCTCGTTCCCAGGGCCAGTGTGTCTTGATTAATGACCAGCTCAGCATCCCTGTGCCTGTGCTCTGCGCCCGCTGCCCGGGGTCTCTGGAGACTGTGCTCTGCCTCCGCCTCCTTCCCAGCCCAGGAGCTCTGAGCTCAGGTCAAAGCAAAGGCAGCCGTGGCCATGCATCGCGGAGCGAGGGCTGGCCGCTGGGAGAACCATAAACCTCGCAGTGTGAGGATCAACTGAGCAGTAAATTAATTAATCATCATTTTATGCCTCATCAAGCACTTTGCTGAGGCTCTCAACAGGGGCCTGGGATGAGCCAATAGGAAGCAGACTGTTTTGTTTAGCTGGGTGAGCCTTCCATAAACAGGGGAGGACTTGACAAGCTAATAAATATGTCATCCGTCTCTGCCACTGGCGGCAGCCGGCCCCACCTGCAAAGTGGTGGGATTCTGCCCAGCCTGGTGGGCAGTGAGTGATGGCAGGGACAGGCCCGGGAGGAGGCCGTCAGGAGGCACAGGGAGAGGTGAGAAGCTCCCACAAGTTTCTTCAAGCTTTGAGGGAGAAGTGCCACCCTCCTTGCACAATCCCCCTGTGGTCTGCTCCCGTCCAGACAGCTGTCCTCCGAGCGGGTCTCTGCCTTCTCCATTCTTGGCCTGCCTGGTCTCCTCGCTTCTTCCTCAGTTCCTTGACAGGGGCCCTGGATTCTCATGGCTGAGGATGTACAGGCAAGAGCCCTGGAGAAATCAGTCTAGCAGGGATGTCCAACGCCAGGCAGCTGAGAGCAGGTGTCACCTCGCCTCCTTCCCGTCTGCCTGGCGTATGACCTAGCAGGTTCTGAGGAGAGAAGTCTCCAGCCAACCTCAACTTACCGCTATCAGAGAAAAATGCAGCAGTGCAGAAGAATCTTTTTTTTAATTAGGTTTTTTGAAGCTACCAAAAAGTAGATACTTGGGAGATAAAGCCCAAGACTTTATCAAAGGTGTTGCTTTGTGTTTTAAAAGCAAAATTGAAAATGCAATACTGTTGAGGCAGAACCTAGAAGCACCAGTGACATTCAAATACAAAAGAAACAGGTGAAATCCTCGTCACTCTCTCTCGTGGATGAATTTCAGCCAGTCTTTTAAGTGAATTCGAAGGGTCTCCATTGGGATTTGAAGAACACACACATCAGACAGGCCTGGAGTTTCTAGGTGCTTGGGATGCACAGGTGGCAGGTCCCCTGTGAACTAGCATCATCGAACTGTCATTTCTTTAACAAAGGGGAGCCCGAAAATCCCAGGAGCCCATGAACACTGTCTCGGGGTCAGCCCAGCCCTCCTTGCTGGCTTCCTCCGGGAGTCCACGTGGCACCTGGCGGTGTCGAAGCCTCAGCTGTGGTTCTGCCCACGTTTTACACTCCATGCCACAGAACCAGGGGCCATTGACCTGCTGCCCACGCAGGAGGCTCCTGGGCACAGATGCCTCACCCAGCAGGTGGTGGCTGATGCTTCATTGCTCATAGTTTGATGGAATCTCTAGAAACGTAATGGCCCTTCCAACTTGTCCCCTCCTCCCCAGGTGTGGGTGCTCCCCTTAGACACAGCTCTGCACCCAGAACCTGGTCCTGGCTTGTGCACTGGCCGAGGCCGCTGAGGACCAGGAGAGCCAGCACTGACGCTGTCGGTGCCCTGGGCAGGGCCATCCCGACTCCCAGCAACCCGCATTTGTGGTGGCACGAGTCAGGCCAGCGGGAGCCCTGCCAGCTCCTCCCAGCTCCCACTGCCTCTGGCCTGTGGGTTGGCACTGCTCTCCTCTAGGGAAGGAGACAGGAGAGGTGGGGACCAGCTCTCCAGTTGCACCAGAAGGGCTTTGAACTCCGTCACACCACATGTGGAAGGCAGGCCCTTCTTTCTGTGATTTTATTGTGTCCATGAATCTAGGAGGCAGCTTTCAAGATCGGGAATGAGCAGGCTGGGTCTGCAGACCACGCTCGGGGCTCCTCCCGTGGCGTTCAACCACCACATGTGACTCCATGTTCAACGTCACATTCTGTGGCAAGTGGGAGCTGAGGGCAGAGACCTCGCCCTGCCCAGTTCCCATGGACCCCGTCCAGGGGGCTCAGGACATTGCCCAGCTGGAGGCCAGGACACCAGGGAGTGTGCTCAGAGACAGTTTCTGGAGGAGCCAGCCGTAAAGGCCACAGGAGACCTAGTCAGAAAAACAAAAACGGGGGCATTGGGGTCAAAGAAAGGGACGTGGTACAAGGACTCTTTCCTTCTTTGCCTGGCTTGTTGCCCACCTGAAGGGAGCAGCTCACACATCATGCTCTCTGGCTGCCCTGTGCTGGGTTAGGGCCCGTCCCGGGTGCAGTGGCTCCCAGAAGGGACCAGGGCAGAGAACTGCACTGCCAGGCTTCGTCTATGGGCTTGGGGGACGAGGGTGTAGCATGGTCTCAGCTTCCTGCAGAGACAGCATCACCTGGAGAGGCCTGGATTTCCACCCACCCAGGGAGCCCTTCTGGAAGCAGTGGTGCAGGGCTGTGTTGCACCCCACAGAACCTGCTCTTCACCCCAGTTTCCTGGGGAGTGGGTGCTCCATGTGCCCAGAGCCACTCCTGAACCCGAATCCTCCTTGGCCACGCTGCTTACTGCCCTTGGAGTTCCAGGCTGGCGAAATACCACTTCAAAGGGCACTGAGTGCTGAGCTACTCACGATTTATATACATATTCATCTTCAATAATCTATTTCATGCATCCTCAACAGGACTTATATTGTCCCAGAGAGGTCAAAAATTGATTCTTAGTGGGCAAAAAAATGTGCTTTTCATACATAAAGCACAAATGTACGCATTGTGCATCAGTAGGTACGAGGACAGCAGTGGGGGAAAACCCACACAGGCCCACAGGGAGGCAATCGTGAAAAACAAAGTCCAGAATCACCACTGCGTTGGATCTGCCAAGCCACGAACCAAGCACTTCCGAACCCCACTGGATGCCCTGCGCTACCCAAGGAGCCATTGGAAGGCAGAGGCAGCCAGGCGGAGGGGCAGGGAGGGGCACCGGCGGCCAGACCAAAGGAGCATGGAGGGGTCTTCTGATGAGGGCGCTTCCACTGAGGAAAGAGCTCCTGGACACACGCAGGACCCGTGTACACGCTTCCTCCCTCTGCTCCTGAGTGGGACCCAGAACCAGAACAGACGCAGGGCCAGAGGGCGCACCTGTCCGTGACAGTGGAGAGCATGACAGGGAGGCAACAGGAGGGGAGGGAGTTCCAGAGACCACAAAGGAACAGGCCGAAACTCCCCTTCTCCGCGAAGCCTGTGTCGCGTCTGCAGGAAGCCTGCTGCTCGCTCGCCGTCTCTGGGTGCTGTTCTTATTACTTTGCTGAATGGAGACAGCGATCCCAGCGCCTAGATGGTGAGGCTTGTGTGAGTGTGTGTGTGTACACCTGTGACTGTCACATCGGCCGCTGCATTGTCGTTGAAGACACTTTTAGGAAAGCCAAAGCCTCGGTGGGCCGCATACCTGTCACTCGGCAATGCTGCTGCCTGCTCCCAGCGTGCTGGTCCTTCATGTCTACTGTCCCTGGTAGTGACATTTCCACTGCTTGGATGCGTTGGATTTCAGAGGTGCTTCCCTTTAATCTTTCTTTGCAGTCTTCCCTGTCACTTCCTGCAGGCAACAGAACTGGAGTTTATTTTATGACCCCATGCACCACCTGAGCTGTGACATAGCTGTCCCCGGGGCTCAGGTTCAGCTCCCCTGCAGTCGGGCTGGTGCTGCCCCAGTCAGTGCTACTCACTTGCCACCCTGGTTTTCCCAGCCTCATGGCAAAGCCTCTGTCCCTTCTGCTGCTATGCTGCAAGTGACAGTCCAATAGGAAGAGCAGGCCCACTGTCAAGCTGATCTGCCTGCCTCAGTCCTCTGCCCACCTAAGTGAGTCACTTAGAAAGTCGTCCCTTCTCCAGATACCTCCAACTCCCACACTCACGGGATTTCCAGAAACATTTTTTTTTAATCTGATTCCAGCCCACAGATATGGATTTCCCCATCTCGAGCATCCTCTGCTGGGGCATGGGTTAGGAATTAGCCATTTCCGTCCCACCTTAGATTTCATTACACACTGGCACCTGTGTCTGACGGTGAGCCTCTCTTCCGTCTCCTCTGTCTTCTGAGATTTCGGCTCACTTCACTTGGTAAACCACTTCTTGGTTCTTTTCCTTATGTAGCGGCCACCATGATGATCCCTCAGAATTTTCCTGTGTTCAGCATCATCGTCCCTGGTTCTGGTCCCTTGTCCTTGTGTTGGACGAGATTTCAGGTCCTCACGTCTGCGGGGTCCTCCTTGACACTCTCCTCTCGTGAGGGCCCTGAGGCTAATCCCAGGGGTTCCTCTGTGGCCTGTGGTTTCTGTCTTAAGAATGCTGCGACTTTTTGGTGGTATATTTTTGGAGGCTTTTTACGTTGGTGGATATAATTGAAGAAAATTACTTTTAAAAAAATAGAATCTACCTTCCCTGTAATCTAGCATTTGCATTTGGGGAAACTTACTTTATATAAATGAAAGCTCAAGTCTGCAGTGATGCGTATCATGAGATTCTCATTTGAAATCAACTCAGATGTTTACAATAATGGCACATAGGTACCATAAAAGGTAAGTGTGGCTGTTTTAGTAAAAGAATCTGAAATCTATCCATATTGGTACTTAGGGCAGGCACAGCCCACTTTGTGAGAAAGCGGGTTCTTGGCCTGCCACTGTGCCGTGACATAGCTGGGTCACCCTGGGCTAGTGGGTGAAGGTGTCGAGGGACATGGACTCCTGACTGGAGGGCAGGGAGAGGCCCAGCACCACCAGGGCTGTTCCCTGTACGCGTCTCTGAGAAGTTTCAGTTGTTACAATGAGAACATCTAATTGTGCAATTTAAAAGATAAGGTGAAGTAAATACCGAAGCAAATAAAATCCACTTTGATAAAGTGAGGCACCATCTGAAAACCACGGATGTCTCCCAACCACAGGAGGGACTTAGAAGATTCATAGCACGTTGCAAGAATATGGTGTCTGGATTCCACGCCCCGGCAGCCTTCTCTCCAAACACAGCTCCCAGCGATGGCCCCAGCCCCAACACACAAGGTGGGGCTGCAAGTGTTAAGCTATTTCCAAATCATGCGAATGTCTGGTCCACATGACGCAGTCAATAGCCCAAGTACAAAGTGCTTAATGTCTTTTTCTTTATTTATAACTTGGAAAAATTATGCTAAATCCTAGAACTTAAAATAAAAAAAGAAAAACAAAGGAATTCAACGATGTGTAAACAAATCAGCAGGCACACAAATGCAAAGAAACTGAAACATCTTCTCTCAAATTCTTTTCAACATGGAATGGGCCGCCACTTTTATAGATTCCACGCCCCTCTCGTTCGTCCGACTTCAGCTGAGTGGGGCTCTCTGAGTTGTCCCTGGGACCCCTGCCTCGGCAGGCTCTGCGGCACCTCAGTTCTGACTCTCTACACGGGGTGCAGACGGCTGTCTCTTCTGGGGCTTTGCACTGAGAACGCCTTCAGACGTGCAGGACAACGTCCTCGAGAAGGGAGTCTTGGTGGCAGCCAGTTTCCTGTGTGTGTCCAGGAGCACCATCATCCACTTTAGACAGGCACATGGCCAGCTTGGCCTCTGCCTCTTGTGTTCCTCCTACACATTTGCAGATACATTTTTTAATCTTTGGGCTTCAAAACCTTGCTAGTCTCACCAATGTACCCAGACTTGGATTCTTTAATCACTTTGTCTGAAACGACAGCCTTGTAACCCTGGATGTTCTCTCTTGGTCTCAGAAAGCTTTCTCTACCGAACTACAATGGCCCAGGCTAGGCCTCGATTTCCTACCCTGCATGTCAATCATGCTCTTTCCATCGGGCCTCTGCCTTCCTGGGGTCAGTTTCCCCACTGGCCACCTGGCCGCATCCTGACACACATCAGTAGCACTGCTGTGCTTGGCCGTAGGAGTCCACCGAGGACAGGTGGAGCCCTGACATCCTGTGTGTTAGCTGGGGTAAGCAGACTACGGTGCACAATGGGTTTTCTGCAGGAGTTTATTTTAAGGGTTTTAAGGAGCTATTGTGATCACATGATATGATTCAATTCATATTTTATGAAACTTTGTAACGACAAACCAATCATGGGCAAAATAATTTGTAGCTGGTATCTCCCACAGAAACCAAAAGAAGGTGGGACATGAGCTGCTGTCCGGGACCTTGCTCCACTTGCCAGCCCCTACATCAGCACGGGGAGGGGTTCAGGTCAGGGCAACAAAGAAGCGCTTAGATCTATAGTGATAGGATTCTGGCTTCAGTGGCAAATTACATCACTGGGAACCAGGGAACTTTGTGGGATTAATTGCTCTATTGTTTTAGAGATGACTACCTATGTTTACCAAAAGCCTCAGGGCCCTTCAGTCATGCTGGGCAAGTTTAAAAGAATAAAACCACCTTTTACGATCTGTAAAAATTGAGAGGGGGTGTCTCCCATTTTATAGTTTAAACCACTTGGTTGAAGAATTTTCCTCCAAAGATGATTATTCTTCACTTAAGCAAATTGTTCTTTCTACACTCTGAAAAAAAGAAGTGGACAGAACTCCTTTGCTTTAATTTTCTGGACAGAGGGAGAAAAATCGCCTTGGAACAAGTTCTTAAAAGAAAAATTAAACGGAGAATGGATCAGAGTACACCTTGGAGAAAGTCCCAAGTCCAGGGAAGGAACAGGAAGGCCATCCCACAAGCACCCTGCAGCTTGAAAGAGGCCACAGTGCCGAGGACGGAGAAGTCCACCCTGAGACCTGGGGCATCCCTGTGGCTCCTGGAAGCAATCTGCGCATCCAACAGGAGTAGAGGGTCCCCAGGGAGCGGGAACCGGGCGTTCAGCCCGCTCCCCGAGTGCCTGCGGAAGCAGCCCTGCTACACCCGCCTGCTGTCCCCGGCGTGCTGGCCGCAGATCACTGCGCGGGGTGCCACGGAGGGACTGGCTTTGACCGGGCCCGGGAAGCTTTTGCGTGGAGGCAAGCTGGGCAGAGGCGAGTCTACGCTAACCAGACCTGCTGGAAGGCATTGGTGAGCCTGTGCCAGAAGCAGCCCACGGCTCCCCAGCTTTCCCGGGGCCATTATCACCCCCAGACGGCCTTCGGGAATGTTCCCAGCCCTGAGCCTCTGACTCACTTCCTTGCTGAAGCTCATCCTTCTGTTCACATCCGTGTGAAGCCCACTGGACGCTCCGCGTCTTGGCCCCTCCACGTTAAGTGGAAGAACGCCCGGCTACCGCGCCCCTCTGCCCACGGCCCCTTGGCACATGCCACCTAGCCTGCAGCTCCATGGCCACCTAGTGCATTCCCAGGGAGCATAGTGGTTGGCGCCAGGTCCTCAGAAGACCACAGAGAGACCAGAGAAATGAATGAAGCTGGGCCTCGTGCTGCCTCGGCCGGAGACATCCAGTCCGACTGTGCTGGGATGCCTGTGTCCACACCAGGATGTCAGGAGAGCTCATGCAGGACCCCTGCTTTCCAGAAGAGGCACCAGGAAGTGCGGAGAACCTGCCGCCCGCGGACCAGTCCAAGTACAAAGCCAGCTCAACCAGACGCGGTTTACCCCTGAGCTACACCCCACTCGTTTGCACCTTTTTATCTTAAGCGTGTCTACTAAGGTACTGAGGCTGGCCTCACATTCGTGACCCTCCTGCCTCGGCCTTCCAGCTTGCAGGGATCACAATCATGGCCCCAGGTCTGGCTTGGCTTGGTAATCTGTGGTAATCTGCTGCTTATTTTAGGTGTGACACTAGGAGGATACTCAGAAAGTGACTTCAGGTCCTGGCTGTTATCATGCCCTTCTTCATTTGCCTCAGGAGAGTGGGAGGCGCCAGGAAGCTCTCTGGATGGCTGCCTTTCTCCCCACCAGGGGCCGTGCTGGCTCCCTCCGGCAGGACTCTCCAGTCACGGCACCAGGCAGTGCCTTCGCTGGGTGACGCCAAGAAGTTCTTCCTCTCAGAGCGGACGGTCTTCTGCTGGGTCCCATCCACAGGAGGACTAGAGGCAGGAACTGGCTAAGGAACCCTCGAGTTTGGGGCAGACTTGCCAGAGGAACTGCCCTACCTGCCACACTGGGCGCAGAGCTGGCAGCAGGTCCCGCTTGCACTGAGGGGCTGTGGGAAGAGTCCTTGCACTCTGCGGAAAGACCAGCAAGTGCAGGAGCCAGGGTGCCTCCAGCCTGGGGTATGGGAGGAGCCGGGCCAGACAGGGTCTGGGGGCTGAGCAGGCTGGTAAGGGCCGCTCTCCCTCCTGGTGGTGACCGCCACTCCCTCCATCAACGGTCCCATCCCTCACGTCTGGAGGTGTGGGGACTGCTTGGGGGCAGCCTGTGGGCAGAGAGCAACATGACCCGACCCCAGTTGATGGACCGTGGGCTTCTCGCCCCGACCCTGGAGTCTACCCTCTGCCTCCTAAGCGACTGGTGGGAAGGATGGAGAGGGAGCCACATTCTCTTACTGATGCCCCCAAAAAGAAGTTGTTAAAACCCGGAGGTTTTAGCCTCAGGCCTTGCTGCAGACCAAGGATCTGACTGTTGACCGCACTTCACCTGCGGGGTCCAGGACATCGACGTGGGCACTACTGGGCATTCTCCTCTGTCAGTGAAAGAAGTCTAGTTCCCTTTGTGCTCATTCCACAGTCGCTGGGCCCACAGAACTCCCCGTGGGAGGTGGGGAGTACTGCTGCGGGGAACTCGGCTACTGACTCAGCTCTAGACCCTTCCGTGAAAGTCACTCCATGCCTGATATCCCTGCAGGGCCGCAGTGCTCTTCTGTTTGGCAGTGAGTAAGGCCACAGCAAAGCCTTCCGGGCTGTCACCAACAGGCTGCAGCTGGGCCCCTGCCCTCGTGGGCTCCCTGGGCTCTAGACCCTGGGTTCTTCCATCACCCTGAGCACACCACCGAATTCCATGAGCCTGCCAGGCCATGCTGGCCCCATCTAGGGGTGACACCCCTCGGGTGCCTCAGCAAGAACATTCTTGACTTGGAATATCTCACATGGGGGACAGATGGGATAAAACTAATGAACTGACTCATCAGGCGAAGATTCCATTTTCTTCTCCTTCATTGATTTTGTACTTGTTATAATTATGGAAAATTCTCTTAAACAGACTATAAAGAGGTCCCATGTGAGACTGTTGGCCACCTGTCCCCGCTCAGCCCACCCTTGCAGGGCCAGGAGGAGGAGCTTCATCTGCACTGCTCTCAACGAGCGAGCAGCACACTCCACATGCCACGGGCATGGTCACCTTGCTGGATCACGTCCATATTTCCAAATTTAGCAATCCCTCACTTAAGCACAGCTTCTTAGAGTCATAGCATATCTTAATGACACACACACACACACAAAGAAAGAGGCAGCCCATTAAACATCATCTGATGGCTATCGGGGTCTGAGCTGTGCTGCTGACAGCCGAGGATGAAAGAAGATGCATGACTCCCACAACGTGTGCACCCAAAGCACGCTCCTCGCCTCGCTCACAAACAGGACGGCAGATCACATCTTTTCAGCGAGCCTGGCTTTCATCACCACCACCACACAACACGAAATGCCTGACCCTCTCCTCTAACGAGGCTAGTGAGGAGGTGGATTGCAGGAGAAGGAGTATTAGAAGCCCATGGGTCAGACCCGGGCTGCAAGCTGGTCTGGTCTAATCTAATCGGCTAACCAACATGCTTTAAGGACACTAAATTGAACCCAGATTTCATGGGATGAAAAACATGTCCACCAGTCAGTTGAGCAGTTGGGACTTGGATGGGCCTTGAGTGCATCCCCTGGCTCTCTCCCTTCTGGAAATACCGACACCATTGGGAACAGGCCCCCCCTACCTGGACCCCCACCAAGGTGGGGTGGGGTGGGTGCCCCAGGGGGTTTAGCTCAGAGCCAAGAGTGAGGTGGGCTCTGAGCAGCGGCCTGGGGATCAGACTGCCTTGTCAAAATCGATGGTTGTCTAGAATGTTATTAATTGAAACACTAAATTTGCTCTTGGGTAAAGTTCCTTCTGAATGAACTGCAGTTCTGGCTGGAACCCCCTCCGAGGCACTTCTCATCCGCGTGATAACATCACCCAGGTGCTGCGAGTCTTTAAAAATCGTAAATCTCAGCCTGTCGCCGGAGGGAGGGCCAGAAGAGGTTAGTGGAGTTTGTGGGGGAAGATTCCCAGGTGCTGTTTGGCAAGTGGAGAGCTAATTGATGGTTCTTCCACAGTGGTTACCACTGATAAGCATCGTGTAAACACGCCCGCCCTGCCCAGGGAACATTCCCAGCATGTCGGGGTCCAGCACCCAGGACTGAGTCGTCTCTCCAGCAGCTGGGGCACCTGAACCTCTCTCAGGGCGACTCTGAGCTGGATTCCAGGAAGGTACACTCACCCTAAAAGCAAAAACTCGAGCTGAAATTCAGCGGGGCCGTCACCCTGTCCTGCTCGCTCCAGCCCCCGGAACGCCACCTTCCAGAAACGATGCAGGATTGAGAAACCACCTGAGCAAGCCCAACTTACTCTGAGGACGTTTTCATCTTCCTTCAGCCCAAGTTCACGTCTGAAAGGGCTTAAATCTATCCCTTTTCGATTTTAAGGCTAATAATTCTTTTGCAAGATGTGAAAGGGAAGGAAAGCTTTCTCATGGTCACATCCTGGAAGCAGAGAAAAGAATTTAACTTGTGGCCTCTCATCTCATTTTCCAGCGTCCCCCACACAGCCCTGGGCCGCACTTGGACCATGGGTAATGTAATTGGATTCCAGGGCTGGGGTGGGAGAGCCGCGATAAAGCCGGGTGAGGGTTTCACACAAAAGCACACAGCCCATTTACATTTTCATTGGTTTCACAAAAAGAAAATATGGAGCCTGTCGAGTTTTTTCTAATTTTTGCCATCATTGAAAAATCAGCATTTGCCCCAGTAAAGAGCATCGTGCTTATATCCATGATACAGTCCGTGACCTGGAAGGAGTCTGGGGCACCAAAAAAAAAAAATGAAAATTAAAGACGATAATAACATTTTCACTTTCTCCTTTATATTTTTGTAACCTCGTTTTAGCTGCATTTGCTTGGAGATTTTTTTCTTAGGAAAATAGTATTATGTGTGACATTCAGGCCTCCATAAAAATGATTAAGACCACAGTGTCTTTGATGATATGTACTCAGAATCTATAAATAACACCAATATAAATAAATCCTGGAGCCACAATGGGCAGAAATAAGTCATGTCAGATTTCATTCACTGTCCGGCTAAATTGCTTTTCGGTTTTACTATTTGTAAGTTCAGAAGCAAATCGCTGCTGGTTTCAGGAGGAGGGAGCTCCTGCACCCCTGTTCTAGGCCCATCTCCCCAGGGTGCAGAGCTCCGCCCCGGTGGTGGGAGCAGGGTAGCCTCTGACTCGGAGTGAGAGGGTGGAGGTGTGGATGATTTGAATTCCTCTGGCTCCTGTTCCTGCTTTCATTTTTCCTCTGGAATTCGTTATCACATCATCTCCAAGTCAGCTCATTGCGCGCGCGATGCATCCTGAAAGGCCGCCAGGAGTTTTAATTGGTTCCTCGTCAGATGGTGTCTTGCTGGTGCTCGCACCTCCTTGGGAGCGGAGCTCTGGGGCGGCACTGAACTTCGCAGAGTCACTGTGTTTGCAGCGACCCACCGACAGAACAGGTTTATGGAGTGGAATTGAAGAGTGTTGAAAAAACGCATGATCAGCCTTGCAGGCTTGCAGGTCACCTCTCTAACCCAGGTCAGCTCTCTGAAGCCACTAGTGGCTTCAACTCTGAAATAAAACCTGTGCAGTCTTTAAAACTCCCTCCTTCCAGGAGCTAACTAAAACCTACCAGCAGAGAGCCTGAGTGAAGAGCCAGGACGTGCTGGAGTGAGCTCGACCTGGTGGGACGTGGCTCCAGGGGGTGACGGGGGAAGCCCAGCGTCCCGGCTGAAGGGGGACTGTCACTGGGGTAAATGACTGGTGAACAATTCTGACCCATGAATTTCACACAAGGTGACCTGGAGGCTTTCACCATCCTGCATCAATCTGTAGCATAAATGGCTGGTGTTGAGGGAGTGGCCAGTGTGATTCCAAAGCCCCCATCCCAGGGCTTCCTGCCAGCAGAGCGCCGCCCTCAGGCACCCCACCCAGAGTGACTGTGGGCACGTGGCTCCCCGCCCTCCTGCACATGCTCCTGGGCTGACCCACAGGCAGGGCCATGGCCATTGGGACGGCCTCTCTCATGGCTGCCAGGTCAGTTCCTTGAGTGGAGCCACCAGGGCAGGTCCCCGCCCAGACTGCGGTGCGCAACGCGTGGTCTTATCAAAAGGCGCAGCTTGGTGAACTCCGTAAAGTCAGCGTAAGACAACGCAACTCCAACCAAGACGGCTTGCTGTATCTGAGCGCATCTGAAGCAAAGCAATGCGATTAAATCCCCAAAGTGAACTTCCTGATGACTCTGGACCATTCCCCAGAAGGTCTCACTGAGGGGAGGGGTCCGCGAGGAGAACAGTGGTGCCTTCCAGGTGAGCTGAGACTCGGGCCCGGGGGCCGCCCGGCTCTGAACTGAGACTAGGGGTGGGTCCCCCAGGCCACAGCGGACTTTCTTTCCCTCGGCATCTCGCTCTGCCCTTCTCCCCAGGCCTGCGTGTACTCTGACTTGATTCCCTTCCTTCCTGTGGGCCCTCGCCCAGCCTCTCTGCCACTTGCACTCTGGAGAGGGTCTCCCAGCCGTGTGGCCACAGTTCCTGAGCCAGGCCCCATACCTGGGCATGACTGTGTTCTTGGAAGGGTGCATGGAATCCCCTCCGTTATTCTCCCAAGTCCTAAACCGGGGAGCCCGAAGTGAGACTTTTCTCCAGCCATCAATATCTAAATCTGTCAACCTTCCTCCTGCCAGCAGGACCTTGCTAATCTGCTCCTGGGATATTCCTCCTTCCCCTTCTCCCCTCCACTCCCCCGACTCAGCTGGAGCAGGTCTGATCATTTGGCCAGGGCCCCGTGCAGATGCAGGCTTCTCCTGTGACCACATCTCACAGCACAGACCTTGGCTGTCCCAACACCATAGCCACACAAAACAGTCCCCAGGGGACCCCAGAGCCAGACCTGCATTCTGCCTGGCTGGTCTCGCAATCGTGTGTCACAGCTTCATCCAGCAATACTGAAAGCAAAAGAACGGCATTATCTCTGACTTGAAAACTTTTAATATAGCCAAAATATTTACATTAAAAACAGGTAATTTGGCCATAGAGCAAAGTCAGACCATTTTTTTAATGGTCTAGGCATGCATAAACTTCTTCTAATTGGCTGGTGATCAGAAATTGTTGATAAATGTGTCTAACCCAGCTCCATGTGTAAAGAAAACCCTAAACTTTAGCTCTCCAAGCCGAACCACCCGTAGCACATGCCTGGTCTGGCCAGGTAGGCAGCCCTGCCCGGGGGCTCACCGTGTGGATGCCATGCCCTTAAACTCAGGTTCTCTTACCTACAGTAGATGAGTGGGGAAACTGTACTGCACCTTATGAATCAGAAGCGGAAGGGAAATGAGCTTTTCAAGGTATTCTTCAGCCTCTTGTTATTTAAATTCACTTCCACCCCAAATTCCTGGGAACCCAGGAAATGGTTGAGCTTGTTTGGGGGAAGGAGACCTGAACTTGCCACCACTGTGGACTCTCCCTTCCCACTGGTCCTCACATGACCAGGGAACAGTGCCGTGCGCATCCCCGTCTCCCTTCCATGACCCTTGGGCAGGAAGCACCTTTCCAGAAGCATCTCTCAAGCAGGTGAGAAGACCCTTCAGCTGCCTCAGGGCCCTGCGCCTGGTGCGCCGCACGCTGGGACCGAGGTTAGAAGCTTTGCTCTACAGACGAAGGGGAGGGGGTCGGGGAGAAGGAAGGAGGCTCCTCCGTTCACAGGCGACAGCTCTCACAGGAGCGTCCCCATGCGGCTGACGTCAGTGGTCGGCCTCGTGCTGAACCGGGCTTGACCTGAGGAGAGCACATCTGGAAGCCCGAGGGCCCGGGCAAGGCAGGGCCAGAAGGGGGCAGGCAGGCCGGGAGGCAGCCGAGGGGCCGGGTCTGCCGAGGCCAGGGGACTGGCCTCGTCACCTGAAGTGGAGCCACACGGCGAAGCTTAAACCCTCTGGAGAGAGAGACCGGGTCCGGTCCCATGAGCTCTGCGCTCCTCACCAGTACTCCATACACATAAGGGGTCAGCGCGTCGTCTCGAAAGACCAAGGAATTAATTTGGTAAGTTATTAGATCTTATTTTCTTCAAAGTTTGGTTTGGACCTTTTTTGCCCCTATTTTTTCAGGAAATCTCAAGAAGAAGGAGATCATAGATTAACCACCAAAGATACAGGCTCCAAAGATAAACCCGAAATTTTGGAAATTTTTAATTTCATAAAAGAAATATTTACTCTTAGTATGACTTCTGAGGAGATTAATTTATGCAGCCTTGTGGCTTTAAATCTGTTTTCTTTTCACTGAGATTTGAATTGTCTCAAATGACTTGGGCCTTGGGCTGTGTCCCCTAGAGACCGACCGACAGAGACATCTCTAGAAACCACTGGGCACCAAAGTCTCCCTGGGAGCCTGGACAGTCCTCTGCCTACTCGGGGCCTGCCCACTGCAGGGAGTGGGGCTGGGTCCTGTGTTTCCTCCGGGTAGGACTTGCTTTGCTCTGGGTCGATGAAGCCCTTCACAGAGTGCTCTGCTCGCTGGCCCAGGGAGTGCGTTCACGTTCACGGGCGGTGGGGGGCTCTGCCTGCCTCACCTCCTCTCAGCATCGCCTCCACCAGAGCAGGCAGCCCGGCTAGTACACAGGAGGAAACCACGGCCGAGACGCCCACACAGAGGAGCACCCCAACAGGGTCCGATGGTTTCTTTATTTTTACAACTGTTCCCTAACCTGAAATAGCCGGCAGTGTCCGCTGTGAATGAGAAGGAATCGTGTTTGCCTTTCACAGAGGGAAGAAAGGAAAAGCCTAATTGGTCACGAGAAGAAAGTTAAATGCTGTTTAATAAGCAAGCACCAGAGGACATCATGATATTGGGTCAGCAAATGCATCATGGCTAAAGTCTACCCCGGATTGGAGAAAATAGCATAAGACATCATCACATGATTCCGTGGCTTCACAGCTTCTCAACACTAGTGAGAGTCTCTGCAGTGAAGTGCTCGCTCCTGACATGGTGCTTCTGAGGAGAGCAGGTGCCTGTGGCCAGCCGACAGCTCTGTGCAGTGTTCTGAGCAGCCTCCGTGCAGAGCCAAACCCAGACCAAGACAGGAAGTCCAGGGACAAGGCACAGAAGACTTGGAAATGGGCAGGCTGCATCTCAAACCCCTGCTTTGAAGAGTGGATCACGGCCGGGCATGGTGGCTATGCCTGCAGTCCCAGAGTCTGGGGAGGCTCAGGAGGAGGATCCGAAGTTCAAGGCCAACCCCAGCAACTTAGTGAGACCCTGTCTTAAAAAATAAATAAATAAAAAGGGCTGGAGAAATAGCTCAGCTGCGAAGTGCCCCTCATTCAATCTCCAGTATTAAAAAGGAAGAAAAAATATCTTTTCACAAAAAAAGATAAAATTCGATTTGTACCTCATACCCTACATCAGAAAGAACTGAAAATTTACTGAAGATCTTAACTTAAAAAAAATGAAACTGAGAGCTGGGGCTGTAGCTCAGTGGTGCAGCTCTTCTCAGTGTGTCCAGGGCTGGAATGGCATTCCTAGGACCACAGAAAGGTTTCTTCATTTAAAAACCATTGTGAGGATCACAAAATAATCAAAAAGATAGTTAATTTCATTTACCCTGAGCGTGAAGATAAATTTTCTGATTATGACTGAAAATCTATAAACAATAAAATATTTAAAAGTTCAATGATAAACTTAATGTTCGTGGCAAAATATATCATTAAAATAAAATTCAAAAGGTAAATGACAAACTGGGAGAATAAATACTCTATATCAGAGGCAAAAAGGGTAATATCATAAGTACTCAGATTGTAAGATCTGCGAAGAAAAGACCCAAAACTTACTGAAAACACAACCGGGCGGAGACGAGATGGGTGCGGGCAGCCGGGTGAGCTCGGCACTCCTCCCGCAGGCCGGCCGCGCGTGTCCCGGGCTGCCGTGTCCCCCTGGTGTGGACAGTCTTGCCCGCTGGCCTCAGGGCGTTTTCCCACGGGACTGCCAGGCCGTGCCCCGAGCCTGCCTGTGCCCTCCTTCCAGTGCGCAGAAACCTGCCTTGTGACGGACCTCCCGTTGGCCGGCGCCACGCTTCGGTGAGGAGTCCGGGTGACGAGCTCCTTCAGGGCAGGGGTCTGAGAGTGTGCTGTGGCACTGGGTCTCACCGAGTCACAAGAACAAGGGAGCCGTGACGCCAGGGCAGGCGCTGAGCGCGTCTCAGGCTGTGGGGACCGTGGAACTCGGCCTGGCCTGGATCAGCACCGGGCGGGTCCTTCACGGCGGCACCGCAGGTCACACAGCGTCACGCCTGCAGACTGAACAGGAAGCAGGAGTCACCACAGAATTCCCAGCCAGGATACGGGAAGGACGATCGCCTTCGGCTGTGGGGAGCCTGTCGCGCATCGCGGAAGGAGTGCTAAGCGTGACAGGGCCTGATGACAAGCCAGCCGCGCAGCGCGGGTCGGAGCCTCCGCACAGCGAGAAGAGGACGCAGAACCCGTCAAGGGTCCCGCAAAGCCAGGGAGCCCTCAGCTTCTCCTGGCCCAGCTGGTGAGGAGAGCAGGCGGCAGTGCCTCAGGGCAGGTCCCAAGAGTGACCGACAGAAGTCCCACCATTCCTGGGCTGACGGCACCGGCTCACGAGCCCAGGTTCCCAAACACCAAAGGGCAGAGAGGAGACAGCTGGCGTCCCACGGCCGTCCAGCGGCCGGCCTTCCAGACCCACAGGGGAGCCCAAAGTGGAGGCAGCCGCGTCCTCCGCAGGCAACTCCACCCGGAGCAGAGCGGCGCGGCGCAGAGCTCCTGGGACCTCGCTCCTCCGCTCCTGGGGCAGACCCTCTGCCCTTCGGCCAGGGATGTCCCGGGGTCTGGACCACAGGGACTTGCTCAGACTTCCGGAGGTGGGCAGCCCCCGCACAGTGGGGAGGAGCTGGCCCAGGCCCCGCGCCGCAGGCCAACCTTGGCCCTGCTCAGACCTCTGCGCGCAGAGCAGAGGCCCCGAGGGCAGCCCAGCTCCAGAGCTGTGCCTCAGTGAGCCATCGCCAAACAACCACAGGACACAGACGAGCGGCCAGCACTCGGCCTTCCCAGCACCCGGGGAGCGCCCGGAGCCGCTCCGCAGAGCAGACCCGGTGAGGTCTCTGCCTTCGGGGGGCTGGAGTCTGATGGTCCTCCCGGATCCCACCATGGTCAACAGTCAAGGTCACTCAGCCTTCTGACGTGCTGGCTGGATCGGGCTGGGCGCTCTGTGGGCTGACGAGGGTGTGGCGAGAGGGACTGCCCGTCTGCTCTGGGCGATGTGCGCGAGCTTCCCGGTCTTCACTGTGCTGCTCACCTCCCAGCAGGCTCCCCAGCCAGCCAAGGTTCCAGGCCCGGCATTTGTCTTCAAGGCAGGGAAAAGCCTAGAACCCACAGCGCTCTGTTCCACAGAGGCCTGACCCTGTGGCCTCTAGCCTCTCCCACTCGGTGTGGTCTGTGACCCACAGTGTGGCATCGCCCAGAACGCTCTCAGACACTCAGCCCCAGCGTCCCAGACCCGCTGAGTAACACACGCTGCACTTCCGGGGCTTGCAGACGCTTCCGGGTGGGCTCGAATCCGGGAACTGACCCCGTCCTCCAGCGCCTGCAGTCCAGCATGGACCGAACCTGTGAACACAGTGGCTGCCACGCACCCGCCGCAGGTCCTCTCGGAGAACCAGACGCCCACACAAGCCCGGAGGCTGCGTCCCTGTCCTGCCGCAGATGCGCAGGCCCTGGGTCCACCAAAGCCTCTGCTCTGTGCCCAGCCCCTTCTCTGTGGCCTTGGGTCCCTGCTCCCCTCTGAGCCCTTCTTGGCCTCACCAGGCTCCAAGCTTCGCGTCTATAGATGGCACAGCTTCTCAAGAAAACCCTGGCTGAGGACCTGGTGGGAGGCTGTTTGTGAAGACACAGGTTCAAAGGCACCCTTGAGGGTTCAAAGTGACCTCCAGCTTCCGCAACCCACCCACAGGGCACCGTGGGTCAGCACACAGCTGCTCTCAGCGAGGGTCGCTGCACAAACGAGTGGTAAACACGCCGGGTCCCAGGAAGGGTGCAGGGTGAGCTCTGCAGAGGCAAAGACACCGAGAGGAGGCCAAGAACCAGAGGCAGAGCCTCCAGGAGCCTCTGCCAGTGGAGCCCCTGGGGCACATCTCACTGCCCCAGCTGTGGCTGTGACAGCGTGTACGAGGTCAGCCGGGGGGCACACCCCAGACTCACAGGCTGACGAAGAATACCCTGAGGTCGAGGGGTCGACAGGCCTGGGGGCTTCCTACCCGGTGCCTCTTCTCTCCACAGCCACCGTCCCATCACCAGCACCATCTCTGTGAGGACAGCATGACTCCTGGGACTTGGGTGGAAGCCCTAGTGCCCAGGAACCCCCAATGCAGTACCTCGGGGCCAGTCTTGCCCTGGTCACTGAGCCAGTAAACAGCAACTTCCTGAAGCGGTTAGTGCATCAGGGGCATTTCTGCAAAGTTTGGAGTCTCCTGCATTGACCGTGAAATCTTAAACTTATTTTCCCAATGAAAATCGATCTTGATTCCATTATGTGCTTAAAGCCATATGTGAGGCCTTCACCACCATTAAATCCATGTCTTCATTGCAGTGTAAGGGACAGAAGACCATGGACAGATACAGAGACTGCCACCAGCACCCCTCACTCATGGCCTGAGCCTGTTTGAACACCTTTTGACCAGCCAAAAGATGAACAGACCAAGCCAGAGAAGACGGAGCCAGGTTAGGTAAGGATTTTAATAAACACTGTAACTAAGCCACAATTTCACACTTGAGGCTCTCTCGGCGCCTTGCAGGGTTCAGCGCGTGAGTGGGAATCCCGAGGCCAGCTGGTGAACTCGGGCGTCTCTTCCATGAACGGCACGTTCCCATGATGCACCAGTTCACCGCAGGCTGCTGGAAGCATGGCCCCTAATTTCCTTCCAGTTCTAGGGAGGCGTGCACGCGTCTCTCCAGGCTGGCCAACTCCTGCAAGCCTGCCAGCACGCTGTGGGCCTGGTGGCCTGTGTAGGCAGGATGGGGAGCCTTCCCTGTGTGTCCAGAGCAGGGAGTAGCTGCTGCTGCCCTTGTGGAGGTGCTGCTGGCCCAGCCAGAGGAGGAGGGACTGGCAGCTGAGGTCCATCCTGGGTTGGGGCAGCTGGGGCTGCAGTGGCCTGACAGGGTGGAGCTGGCCAGGTGACGGTGACTTTGGCCAGAGAGCTGCCAGCTCTCTGCACCCAGCCCACCTCATTGTAGATGGGACACAGAGGAGAAAACCCCAGGCGACCTGGGGACAGCCAGCGTTGGGCTGGAGCCCCACACGCTGCCATTCTCTCAGGCCATGTAGACGGTTAGCTCAGTGACTTGTCTGTGATGTGGTCGAGACTCAAGATGTTTGGAAGGTTCCTTGCTCTCTGAGGAGATATGGCGCTTCCCTTAGGAGGGTCCGGGCCAGCCTTCAGACAGATGGCGGCCGAGTCCTAAGGGCGGGTGTTGCCTCGCTGCGGTCTTCCCTGTGACCCGCCGTGTCTGTCCCTGGAGAGCTGCCCGGCTGAAGTGCAGCCTTGTGCGTTTGGTAGTGTGTAAGAGTGAGTGCTTCAGGCAACCGCACATCCCTCGCATCCACGGCACAGGCTGCTCCATGCTCGCGTGTGCCCAGTCCGACCCTCAGGACTGCCAGGTCCCAGGCAGGCGTCCACCTGCAGCAGATCACAAGACAAGGCGGAAGGTTCCCCAAGCTGTGCAGATGAGCCCCATCAACCCTGGCCAGCAGCGACATCCATCAGGACAGCAGCACAGCGTGCCCAGGGCGACTGCACTCCGGGCTGGCAGGAGACCCAGTGGCTGGCTCAAACAGGGACAGAAATCCCGTCTATTCAGGCAATGGTGACGCTCTTGACCGAGTGTCAGAGCATGTCCTTGAGGGAGCCTGAGAGTCCTTCAAAAGGAGAAAGGCGGAGCCTTTCAGCCACCACTCTTCCTGACCAGGGGTCCAGATAACGGTCCAGAACCACAGGGTCAGGGCTGGAGAGGCCCTCAGCCCATTTCTCTCGGGGCTCTTAACAAGCAGCAAAACTGGGGAGGGGCAATAAGGAAGCTTGTCACGGAGGGGCTCAGGGCCAGCACGGCCTCACCCGGGCAGGCCTCTACGCAGGGGCATGCAGAGTTTCCAGGTAAGGTGTGATTTCAGCAAAGGGTTCTGTGAGCAGCAAGATTATTTTTTTGGTGCTGGAGATTGAACTCAGGGCCTTGTGCATGCAAAGCAAGCACTCTACCCACAGCAAAATTTTTAATTCCAATTTACAAACAAGTAATGTCACTAGTGTCCTGCCCAGGTGACAGGCTCCAGAGCCGGAGGACTCTGGAGGTCTTTGCTCTCAAGCATGCGGGTCCTTGGGTAAGATAGCTGTGCCCTAGCGGGGGGTTGACCACTCAGAGAGGACACTGGAGGCTGCATCTGTCAGGCCGAGGACCAGGAGGCCTGCACAGTGCTGTTTTTGTCTCTTTGTTTTTTTCTGGTCTGTGATAATGTGGTAGGTAGATATTTAATGAGGGGAAATCAGTAGATGCCATAGGAAAATTCTGAAAAGTCCCTAGAAAATATCCAGGATGATTCTTGTTCATTAGACATCAAGCAGTAAAGGAAGACTCACGATTCTAAAAGAAAATAGCTCATGGGTCTTGGAAGAACTTACATGGAAGGAAGGACACAAATATCAAATATGTATGAAAAATAGAAGGATTCCTACACAGACTGTTGTGAGCTAGATGACCAAATAGAATATTCTTTGATGACTATGGTGAAAATGGTGATGGTGATGTCAGTAGTGACAGTGATGTCGATGGTAATGGTGATACCCATGCTGTCAATGATGATGTCAATGGATATGGTGGTGATGGTGGTGAGGGTCATGGTGACAGTGACATTGGTGACGGAGATGATGTGATGGTGATGATGATAGTGATGTTGATGGTGATGCTGATGCTGATGGTGATGGTGATAGTGATGATGGTGATGGTGATAGTGATGAAGGTGACAGTGATGCTGAATGTGGTGCTGATGCTGATGCTGATGGTGGTGATGATGATGTTGAAGGTGATGGTGATGGAGATGATCGTGATGGGGATGGAAATGGTGGTGAAAACACTGAATGTATGTCTAGAACTTCAGAGTTTGTTAGATTGTTCTTACCTCATTATTCCTTTTAGTTCTTCACAGTTCTATTGAGTAAGTAGTATTATTTATATTTTGTAGAAATACAAATGTTCAAGGAGACCACCAATAGGGGAAATCAGAGAAGTTCCCAGTCATAGACATGGACCTTAAACTCTACCAGGATGACAGCATCTGTGCGCAGCATAAGCTCAGAACCAGAGCCAGGACAAGGGCTGAGGCTCCCCGGGGCCTCCTTTCCCATCTCTTCCTCTGTGCTCTCTGCCCTTTCCCAAGCTCCCAATGCAGAAACCCGTCTCACTCCCCGGTGCACCCGCACTCAAACCCAGCTCTCCAGGTGGCTTCCTGAGCCGAGGCTGCCCTCCCGCCCTGCCCTCGTTAGTATTGCTCATCGCGCCTAGCTCAACGTCCTCAAAGCTCATACATGACGGGACGTGCGTCGGAATCTCCTTGCCTTAGGCAGACTCGCATTCCATCGCCAGTGTGTGCCTTGTTTTGCTTACACGTTCCTCTGCCCACGGACACCCACGCAGCTGCCGCCTTTGACTACTGCAAACACGCTGCTGTGGGCGTGGGCACACCTACTGTTCCAGCCGTGCTTCCGGGTGTCTTCAGGACTCCTGGATCATGCAGCCCCTAAGTCTGGAACTTCTGAGGAATCAGCACGCCCTTGCCCGTGGTGCCTGCACTCTCCATGTTCCCTGCAGCAGTGCGCAAGGGTTGCCGTCTCTCCACGTCCTCCCCGGCGCCTCTTGTTTCCTGAGAGTAGCCATCCTAGTGGACATGAAGCAGTGTTCCATTGTGGCTTTGATTTACATTTTCTGAGAATTAGCCTTTTGTGTACTTACCGGCCAGTTGTGTAGCTTTTAAAAATCTGGTTGCCCGTTTCTTTGGAGATTTGTAGGAATCTTTTATATGTCCTACCCATTAACATCTCATCAGATACATGGATTGTAAACACTTTCCCCATTCCACGGGTCTCCTTTTCACTGTTGAGCGTCCTTTGATGCATGAGGACTAATTTTGTTCATAAAATTGTCGTCCTTCAAAGAAAACCATGAGCTTGGATTCAAAGACCTGCCGAAGTAAGCGAGACTCCACAGCCACAGCCCTGGGTGTAATGTCCCACCTACTGCCTGTTCACTGGGAGCTAGCTTTGTGTCACTTATCTGGTAGCTCAGTGCTGCCTCAAAAATGTCAGAACTTTTTCTTAGTTCCTTTAGAATCATGCTCTAGAACTCTCACAAATATTCATGAGCACATTTTTTATGCACCCCAACAAATAGTATTTGATTATTGATTATTGGATTTGTGTTTAGATTTTTCTCCTTGTAACTGCTAAAAGGATCTGGGCTCTTTCTATGTACTCAATCTACCCTGAGCAAAGGCATATTTGCTGTGGAGTAAGTACATAAAACCACAGCCATGGGCTCCGAGGTCCCCAAGCCTAGCAACTGGGCCTTCAAGGGGTCTCAAGTTCAAAGGGGGCTTGCAAAGGTGCGGTCCTTGTGAGCCGCCTCGTCTCTCGCCTGGTACAGCTCCACACTGGCCAGGCCTCAGGCTCAACGCCCCCGCAGGCCTTCCAGGGGCCTGGAGCTCAGCCACATCCTCCTCTCCATCCTGTCTGTCGCCAAGTCAGCCAGCCAGAATCCCAGCATCACCATCTGCAGGATCCGTGACCAGCCAGAGGCGGACAGGAAGCTTGGAAACCCCAAGGTGATCTCGATGCCATGCCCTTAGCGGGCCGATGCCTGGCAGCCTCTGCCACAGACCAGGCTCTGCAGGGAGCGAGGGGGAGCCGTCCCTTTACTCCTCCGACAGCCCCCACATTGGCGTAAGGCACTTGGCCAGGATCTCTTCCACGATCAAGCGTGCCAGGTAAGCCGCGGTCCAGCCACCCGAGGCAAGTCAGGACGGGTCCCTGAAGCCCACCTGCTCCTGTGGACTGCCTGCCACAGGGCAGGGCCAGTGCCGCTCTGTGACCTCAGCCCGGCGGTTCTGGCAAGGGTTCTGACAACGGCCTGCCCCGGACATGGTGGCTTCCCAAGTCAAGGTGAGATGGGGCCAACGGAGCTTGGCAGCTGGACACTCCACCTCTGTCCCCTTGCACACGTCTTGGTGCCTGGCCTTCCGAGCCTCTGTTTCGTTTTGTCTCAAGTTCCAATCCTTAATAAGGACAGACTGGGAGAGCAAGCGGCAGGTCCAGGCAATGGCACCAAAATAAACTAAAGAAACTTCCAGTCTGCTCAGCTGAGAGGCTCCGCTGTGCACAAGCCCAGGTGGCGTAAGTCACAGACTCCAAGGACGGTTCCTCAGCAACTCGGCATCGCGAACTTAACACAAGCCGGAAGAATAGACAGATGCCAAAGGACGCATCTCCCATGGTAGGGCCCTCCCGGGAGGGCAGGCACAAGGGCGTCAAAGCAGAATGCTCAGGAACGACAGCTAGCTCAGGGTGGAAGCTGGCCAGGCGGGGTGAGTGAGAAGACTCTCCTCCAAGCAGCTCTGTTGTCTGTCTGCTCTTAATTCGTTTCCAGTGAACAGAAGCATATTTGGGGAGATTTTTAAATTGTCCCTGGCCTGAGACTAAATAATAACTGGGTTTTGTCCCACGTACAGCTGAGGTAGAAGTAGGTCACTAAAGCAAGCCCAGGCCAGGCCAGCAGTGCTGGGGATCCCAGGCCCCACTCCACTGAGGAGTTCCCAAGAGTCTGGAGGTAAACTAATCCCGAGAGCAATGCGGTGTGTTGGGGGTCAAGCCGACCGCAAGCCTCGCTGCGGAGGAGCCCCTCCTTGTTCTGAGAACTGTGCCCCGTGATTTGCAGTTACACTGATTAGAAAAGACGGCAAGAGCAGCTCCCTAGGTATGGAGAGCAGGCATGTGGATAGAGAAGGGTAGAGTAGGAAGGGGGTTGGTTGGGTATATTTTCAACATTGTTGTAAAATGAAAGTTGACGGCCTTTTGCGAAGCCTCTGATACATTTATTTTAATTATTAGTTCATGAAAACTTTGAAATTGCAATCTGCTCTTGGAGGAAGTGAATCAAACCTGGCCCAAGTGTCTGTGTTTGAGAAGAGGATGGAAAGAGAAGCGGGGGACGCGGGGGCAGAGGAGAGCGGGTGTCCCAAGCCAGGGCCAAGCCCTGTTCCCATGTGACTGTGGGGCCTGGGCCCCTCAGGCGTGGGCCCCTGTATCCGGGGCTCCATTCCTTCGCTCCACATAGTGGTGAGGCACTGGTGGGAGAGGCCGTGGATTTGGAGTCTCAGGACCAGAGCAGATGTGCTGCCTCGCTCCAGAAAGGCCGACAGTTCCCACCAAGGAGATGGGCCCTTCGTGTTGTGGAAATCCAGTCCAGCCGCCCACAGCCCAGGCTGAGGCTACGCTAGAGCTGAGAGTGTCCTGCCAAAGCAGAGCACCTCTGGAGGACCAGGTGGGGACCAAGCTAGCAAGGTGACCAGCTGCTTGTCTATCAACGCACCCTGGAGAGGGGTGTCCACTCAAGACCTGGGTGACACTTGACATGGAGGCTGCAGTCAGCCCTGCAGACAGTGTGGTCAGTTACAACGGCCACAGCAGGCAGACACAGATGGGCAGTTCTCAGACTCTGGTCCTGCTCAGAAATTCTGGTGCTCTGCACTCCACGGCTCTGGGCCCGAGAGGAGGCCTGGATGTCGTCCTCAGGCTGGGGCTCACATGGCAGGCCAGCAGGAGTCACCAAGCACAGGCACGGACCCTGCCGGGGTGCTGGGCTCCCTCATGGTCATGCTGCTGTGCAGTGTCTGCCTGGCTGGCCTCAGCAGCTGAGCTGGGAAGGAAGAAAGAAGTGCTCGTCAGCAGCGGCTGGGAGCTCGGAAGCTGCGCCTGTCCCACCTCCAAGGCCTTCCCCAGAAGCTGCGTCGGTGAGTGACCGGAGGGAGCCCAGTGCCTTGTGGACTGCCAGGCGGGACACCAGGCCCTGCTGGTGGATGCCAGGGACACAGGCGGCGTGTGCTGATGCAGAGCCACAGTGGCACCCAGGTAGGCAAAGTGCCAACATCACCAAGTGCTGGCAGGTGGCGGGGAGCACGGTCCTCACGCTGAGGACGTGTCCGGCTGCCTGCACTAGAAGTCCTCATCCTCCGTCGGTCCTAGAGAAGTCCACTCTGTACCCGTCACAGGATCCCAGGCGGGGACGTCCTAGCTGGAGCCAGGTTAGGGTCTGTGCTCAGTGAGGACGCTGGTGCTCTGAAAGACTATTTGCCGCATCATCTCCTGGAGACGGTCCTTGTCACATAGCTTGTTTTCCAAATTGGCCGACTTAGAGGAGACTGCAGGATCTTCCTGCTCTTGGGTCTCCCTCGGGCTTCACTCACAGCGCCTTCCTCTGTCTTGCTCCTCCTTGCAAAGAGGTTCGGACCATCCCACACTGGGGAAGCCCCTGGAAGTCTTGCCAGAGCTGGGTGGGCAAAACGAAGGAGTAACCTCTATTTTCCAAATTTGATGTTTAGACTTTTAAGAATAAAAATGCATGCCTGAAAGAAGGAATATTTAATTTAAAATAACAATTTTTCTCATTATGAAAGCGCTACAGGTTTAGCAAAAGTAATCAGATAACATACATAGCCACGAAGGAGAAAAAAGAGTTGTATTTTCAATACAACTATTTCTGCCCAGCATCCTCTGGGAGAAGTTAGTGCTGGAGGGGCTGCTGTCACGCCGGCCCTCACTGCTGTGTTACCAATGGGCAAAGACTTGCTAGATTGAAACCTGAAACCTGATTTTTATTCCAACTGACTTGAGTTTTCTTCTTTCAGTGAGGTCTCAGCTGCTGCTCCTGTGAGCTGCTTAACTTCATTTTTCTAGTTCATGCTCATCTCCTTTTTGACTCCTAGAGTTCTTTGCTTTGTCAGAAATGTTGTAATTTCTCGTTTTTTAAATTTCTTTTAACTTTTTTTTCCTATCTGCCCTCGATAGACTTATTTTTCTTACTCTGATTTTTCATTCTTTTTTACAATAAATATATTAGAAAGTTCTTCTCAAAACCAAACCAAAATAATAGAAATTCTGCCAGGTAGCAACCCGCACTGTGGCATCTCCCCAGCAGGTGCTGCGCCGCCGGAGGACGACCCTTCAAGTGCCCTCCTGGAACCCTGGGGTCTTGGTTTGGGTCAAGCAGCCAAGGTGGAAGGAAGGGGAGAGAAAGCCGAAGTCTCCTGAGTGCGGAGCGGAGGACGCTTCCCCTGGTCTCAGGCCCCTGGCGCTCGGGTGCTGAGGACAGGACACTGGAGCTGCCAGGAGGGCTCTCTGCCCCAGCAAGGGAGGGACATGGAGGTCCCTCTGAAAGACGTCTGGTCTCTGCAGAAACCAGAGCTCTGGCGATTTCTTCCCTTAGGAAAAACCTGCTCCATTCGGGAGGCAAAGAGGCCAAAGGAAAGGAGGGAAAGGAATTGGGGGCCTGTATGGGTTGGGGGACAGTCAGGAGGGTAGCAGGAGGCTCCCCAGGGGCACGGGAAATGCAGCGCAGCTGCAAACCAGGCTCCTGCCCAGCGTCCCAGGGATCAGCCTGTCCCACTCCCTGAGGGGCCTGTGGCTGTCCCGGGGCTGCTGCGCAGGGCAGAGGCCTCTGCCCACGGGGGAGCGACCCCCGGGCCTCAGGCAGAGGGGCAGCTCTCCCTCCCCCAGGTGGGGCCTGGGCCTCCCTGGAGGAGGCGCAGCACCTGCTGGTCAGGAGCCCTCGCAGGGTCTGCGCCTGACGTCAGCCCCGGGGAGGCAGCCCCACCAGCACCGCCTGTCACGCCCTTGTCAGATCGGCCTGCAGACCCCACCACCAGCTCTTTTCTAGAACTTGCACCTTGAATTCTGGAGTCTGCCAATCCACTGTGGTTCGGTGCAGCTGTGGTATGTCTGCAAAGGCCACGTGCCCAGGCCTTTCCCCAGTGTGGTGGTGTGGCGGGGGTACGAGGTCTTCAGGGGAGCTCCTCAGAAGAGAGGGGTCCGCCCAGACCAGAACCGTTCCCTGCAGAGCCAGTTGTGCGAACGCCTGGCTCCTCTCCTGCGCTCCTCCCTCTCACCCCTGCCTCGGTGCCATGTGCTCCCTCCCAGGGCCCATCCAACTGAGCTCCTCACCAGGGCCCGGCTGTTGCCGCCTCTGTGCACCTGACCCTCTAGAACTGTGAGACAGACAGCTCACAGCCAGGCGTGGTGGTGCACACCTATGATCCCAGTGGCCAAAGGCCGAGGCAGGAGGATCTCGAGTTCAAAGCCAGCTTCAGCAAAAGTGAGGCACTAAGCAACTCAGTGAGACCCTGTCTCTAAATAAAACACAAAATAGGGCTGGGGATGTGGCTCAGTGGTTGAGTGCCCCTGAGTTCAAATCCTGGTACCCCACCCCCCCAAAATTTCTTTACCTCATAAGTCATCCAGACTTAAGTATTTTGTTATAGCAGCACAGAAGAGACTCAAACACCATTCGAAAACTGGCACTGTCCATTTGGACCACAGCTAAATTTGAGTGCCCCTCAGGTGAAAATGGCAAGCCTATAGAAGCTGCCTTTGATGTGAGGCAAGTTGATTTCAAGTATTTCCCTGGAAAGCAGTGTTGGGGATTTCTGAGCACAGACCTTGGAGCCCCAGGCTGACTCTGCTGTTGCCCGCCTGCCTGGGAGTATGGTTGCCTGAAGGCCTCTGGGGCAGACGCTAATGTGCACGCAGGAACATGGCTCAACTGAGATAAAGTTAAGCAGGGTGGGGACCTGGGGGTAGGAACCTGCAGAGCCACACGTTTCCGCCAGTCCAGACTGGTCAGTCCTCCAGTCGTGTTATCAGAGGCGACTGATCAAAGGAACACAGCTGCTTGTTTACTCTTCTAGACACGGTTCGGAAAGTGTCCGGTTATATTGCAATGTTTAATTGCAACCAAAATATTTGTCCGTCAGGTAAAACAGTTATAGATAAAAGAAAGGCATTGTTCGGAAAATGGATTAATTAGTATTTAATTGCTATAACTTGCAATTAATGCGTTAGTATTAGGAATGCAACCTGTAACAAATTAGTGCTGAACAAAAAACAAAAACCAATGAGGAACGAGGGAGCCTTTGCCAAATCCATAACCCGGGAGCCCCGGGTTCTCCTGCAGCCTTGAAAGAAGTTAGTCCTCGGGAATCTCCAGGCTCTTAAGTGGGTTCAAACCCACTTTCTCTCTAACCCCAGACGTCTTCACAAATGGCTGGGGCGCACCAGTCTTAACTCTGATGACTCACTTGGAGGTGAGGCAGATATCTTGGGAGCACTGGGCAGGAGTGCGTCTTCAGTTGCGAGTGCATCTGGGAATAACTGGTTTGCCCGGAGGCGGGAGGAAGCATCCGGAGACGCACTTGGAAGGCCGCAGTCGCTGCCTCCGTGGATACTTCCTGGCAGACCTGGCCATCTTGCCTGAGCCTGGAGGCGGGTGCAGTCCTACGCGAGCTCATCCTGCCCAGCTTTGGTTTGGTGGGCTCGCGCCCCACCTCCCCTGGCCAGGAGCGCTTGGGAGTGCCCTGGGGGTGAGCACATTCCCTGCGCCCACGCCTGGCAGGGCCCAGGAGACGGGCGAGAACCCACCTGAAAGACAGGGCGGCTACCCAGCAGCAAGCCCAGCGCCGAGCCACCCTGCCCCAGCACCCCGCAGAGCCGACTCCAGCTGCTAATTAGAATCGAGACCCCCCAGACAATGGGGTTCGGAGGCAGCCCAGGGCCCCTCCCGCTCCGTCCGCCCACCTCGCTCTTAAAGGCCTCTCTGAATTGCTTGCTGTCAGCAGAACAAGCTGAGCCCCGGATCCCACAGACAACAAAGGCGGGCAGCGGCCTCTCGGGCAGATGATGTCACCCAGGTAAAACTGCACTGACGAGCTTTTAATTAAAGTTTTCCCACACGTCTTTCCACGGTCCCTGGAGCGATTATTCATTATGCGCCCACTGCCAGCCAGTTGTGAGTTGGGAGGGAAGTGTTTTATTTTCAAAGCCCGAGCTGACAGCTAGAGAGCACTTTGTTACACAATCTGTTTACGTTTTCTCACACACACACACACACACACACATACACACACATGCACACACTATCTTGCTAAAGGGGAAATGGCTGAGCAGGCATTTAGCTTGTGTGGCAATAATTAAATACATCTGTGGCTGAAACCGCTGGAGGGGGACAGCAGAGCCCCTCTGTCAACAGTCACCCCACCCTGATGAGCCCGCAGCTTGTCCAGGAGAGGTGACGCCAGGCAGCCACGGCTCCAGCAGGTGCAGGCAGCAGGGCTGGGGCCCCTGGTAGGAGGGGGCCACAGCCAAAGGAGAGGAGGGCAGAGCCGCAGGGGTAGGAAGAGGACCCCCACGGAGGTGGAGCCACTCAAGGCTGCCCAGGCTCTGTGGACATGGAGAGGCTGCCCCACGGCCCTGTCCCTGAGAACCTGCCTCTGGAGGAAGACCCAGACTTGGGGTGCAGCAGAGCAGGAGGTAGATGGGCCCCTGAGGCCTGCCGCCTGCTGTGTAGTTCTGAGCAGTCTTGCCCCCTCCCCAGCGTCCATGTCACCACCACAAAGACATGGCGGGTCAGAAGGGAGTCCACACTCCACAGGCGACCCTGTTGCTCACTGGGCCCCTTTGACACCTCCTGGGGCCTTGGTCCTTCAGAACCAACCAGACTCCCATCCCAACGTGCCCGGGCAGCTACGAGGCTTCAACACGTGGCTGACCTCCCTGGCCTGGGTTCTCCACACCTACCCGTGAGAGGGACACAGATTCTGGGGGGCAGTGGCTGAGCTAGGGAGTGTGGGTCCACTGCGTCCCTCTGTCCTGGAGAGAATGAGGCATCCGTGAGGCTGCCTGAGGTCCCAGAGCCTTGCCTCCCACGCTGGATGGCAGTGTCAGAACCCTGGTCATGTCCATGTGGGCCCACACCCCACGAGGTCATGTGCATGTAAAACCAGACCCCCCACATGATCATGTGCACGTGGACCCACACCCCATGAGGTCATGTGCGTGTGGGCCCATGCCCCACGAGGTCATGTGTGTGTGGGCCCATGCCCCACGTGGTCATGTGCATGTAAAACCAGACCCCCCACGTGGTCGTGTGCTTGTGGACCCACACCCCACGAGGTCATGTGCGTGTGGGCCCATGCCCCACATGGTCAAGTGAGTGTGGACATGTGCATGTGGACCTATGCCCCATGTGGTCATGTGCATGTAAAACCAGACCCCCCCACATGGTCATGTGCACGTGGACCCATACCCCATGAGGTCGTGTGCATGTGAGCCTACACCCCACATGTGGTCATGTGCATGTGGACCCATGCCCCACATGGTCAAGTGAGTGTGGACATGTGCATGTGGACCTATGCCCCATGTAGTCATGTGCATGTAAAACCAAACCCCCCACGAGGTCATGTGCATGTGAGCCCACACCCCACGTGTGGTCACGTGCATGTGGACCCATGCCCAATGTGGTCATGTGCATGTAAAACCAGACCCCCCACATGGTCATGTGCTCGTGGACCCACACCCCACATGGTCATGTGCGTGTAAAACCAGACCCCCCACATGGTCATGTGTACGTGGACCCACACCCCACGAGGTCATGTGCGTGTAAAACCAGACCCCCCACATGGTCATGTGTACGTGGACCCACACCCCACGAGGTCATGTGCGTGTAAAACCAGACCCCCCACATGGTCATGTGTACGTGGACCCACACCCCACGAGGTCATGTGCATGTAAAACCAAACCCCCCACGAGGTCATGTGCATGTGAGCCCACACCCCACGTGTGGTCACGTGCATGTGGACCCATGCTCAATGTGGTCATGTGCATGTAAAACCAGACCCCCCACATGGTCATGTGCTCGTGGACCCACACTCCACATGGTCATGTGCGTGTAAAACCAGACCCCCCACATGGTCATGTGCACGTGGACCCACACCCCACGAGGTCATGTGCATGTAAAACCAGACCCCCCACATGGTCATGTGCTCGTGGACCCACACCCCACGAGGTCATGTGCATGTAAAACCAGACCCCCCACATGGTCATGTGCACGTGGACCCACGCCCCACGTGGGGTGTTATACCGGGCCCCTCCTTCCAGAGAGTCCCCAGGAGGATGGAAGGAGACTCCTCTTGTTACGGAGCGGCTCTTACCCTCACTCAGGCCCACAGGTCTGTCCATGCCTCACGCTGGCCAGCCCTTCTTCAGCTTCCTTTCCTTCAACCCTCTTTCTGCTGAAATGACCGAGACGTGGAAGAAGAAACCACACACACTGTGTGCAATACCTGGCGGGACTTAGGCTCATCTCAGATGAGCTGCCACGAGCAGGTGTCTGCGCCAACACTGGTGGAGCATGCTCGGAATGCCTGGTGGCTGCACCTCGGCTGGGCACCGCTGCCCTGGCCCCTGCCTCTCCCTCCAGCTCAGCATGTTGGTCTTGCCCCCACTGAGCTGGAATTCCACCCAGCAACCGTGAGAAGAAGCTCTGGAGGTGCGATGCCCCTTGAAGAGCAAGACCCGGGAGTGGCAGGAGTTGTAGGAGGGACATGGCTGCAGGGCACCCGCTTATCTTAGAAGCAGTGGAGGCCCTGAAAGTGCACGCAGGGAAGGGTATGATGTGATTTGCATTTTAGAGAGAAACTTTCTAGTACCTGGGTGGACAGGGGTGAGGGAGGAGAGAGGAGGAGGCAGGGAGGCTTGGGGAACTTGACAGCCAGCAGGCACGTGCAGAGCAGAAGCAGGACTGACAGGAGGGCAGCTCTGTGGAGCCCGTCCTGTGAGTCAAGCTGGGGACTCAGCAGCCTGCGAACACATGAGCAAGTGAAGGATGCGTGGATTCCACTCATGGAGGAGAAGAAAAACACTTTCAGTTACCTGGTTGTCTCACTACTTGGGATTGGTTTGGTTAATCTAATTTGGCAGAATGCATTAGGCATTTTTTTTAATGGAGAGGAAAACTTTGGATGCTCTTGCCATCAAGTTGTAGAGTCTCACCCCTTAAATCCCATGTGGCTCCGACTGCCCAGACCCACACCAAATGACCAACACATTTCCCAGACAACTGAGGCCCATCCCAAAGGACACAAGCTCCCACCTGATCTCCAGGGTGATTGAAACCTGGGCCTGTGGAAGCTCTCTGGCTGACAGTCACAGCTGAACTCAGCATCTTAGCACCAGAGAGCTTTGTCAAATCATCTTGAAGTGATTCCGTTCCCAACCCTGTCTCGGCCCAGTATTCACATTATCTCCTCATAAGCTTCCAGACGCTGCAAATCAGAGACACCATCACCACTGTGCCTGTTTCGGTTCTTGGCCCTTCAATACATGAGCCATGGATCACAGTTGTGCAACTAAGTCTGGGGTGATTTGTTTTGCATCAGTGGGAACTAGAACAGATTTGTCTGCTGGATCCTGGATGCCACCATCACAAAGCTAAAATCAGTGCATTGGCCTTCAGACCACAGGTTCCTAGAGATCTGGGAGGAGACTGTTAGCAGAAGCCAGACAGGTCCCATGGGGTTGTTGCCCCATGAGGATGAGGTCACTGGGAGACCTTATCAGAGAAGGAAGACCCTCCATGCAGTGCTGGAAATCTAACCAAGCAGTTACCTGTTGCAAATGAATGCCATGTGTATTAGTCAGGGTTCTCTAGAGGAACAGACTCAACAGGAAGTATGATTATAAAAAGGGGATCTATTATTTTGGCTTACATTACTAGAAGCTGGATAGTCCACAATGGCCGTCGGTAGGTTAGAGAGTCAGTAGCTGTGCAGTCCAAGAGGTAGAGGCCCAGAACAGGAAGGATGAACAGTGCTACCCTAGTCTGAGACCAAGGCTTCTAGAAACTACCTGGAGAATCACTAGCAGAGTCCACTTTGGAAGATTGAAGAAGCAAGAATCTGATATCCTCAGATGATTGAAGCAGAGATCAGGAACCTGTTCAGGAAGAGCTGAGCTTGCATCTGCATCTGCTTCCTTGTTCTTCCAACTTCTATTCCATCCTACTGGGTGATGCTGCCCAGGCTTAGGGAGGGTCTCCACTTCAGTTCCTATCCCACATGCCAATCATTCCTAGACTTGTCCTCAGGGACACACCCAGAAGACTCTTAATCATCGGCATCTCTTAATCCAGTCAAGCTGACAATTCAAATCAATCATTGCACCATGAAAAGACAGCTTTGGCTAAGGAGGTTTTTGGGTTTTTTCAGAATGTTGAAAATGTCAACTGATTTTGTGTTCTACACCATGAAGTAAGAGAGCGATGAACTACAGAAAAATTTGCTCTGTTTTCAGGCAGAATTTGGAGAAATGTAAGATGTAGGACCTGCCAGCTTTGAAATTAAACTATCTCACATCTCCAGTCTCTCCAGAGGAGAGTTCAAAGCAGTGCATCATAACCTTTCAAACCAGGGAATCATCTAAGGTCTCCAGGCCACACCACATAGACCCTGCCTCCAGAAAAGAGGGTTCCTGTCGCCTGAAGGGTGGTTCTTCTCCAGCCTCAAGGAGCTCGGAAGGAAAGGGCTTGAGAGTTCCGTGGTGGGCCTTCACTAATGGAATGGTTATAGACTGATACAAAGGAAACCCACAACACATTTAAGGAAAGTGTGTCTCCCTGGACTGAAGGAGTGCAAAGTGACGAGAGTCTTTTGGTGAGACAACGTGGGACATCAGGGAGTAGGTTGAGAAGGGAACTCAATTATGAACTCAGGTCATTTCTTAGGGAAAAGGAGACTCAGAGCTTTGGCAGGATCTGGGAGGGCAGAGTCAAGACACACAAAAAGCAAGCTCAGGGAGTGGGACTAACATTCTGTCGAGGAACTGGGAGCAGGTCCCTGGCCAATTTCAGATTACTGAGGTCCAGTGGTTCATATGTGCCTTCTGTCCTCCTCCTGTGAGCAGAAGTATCCCTCAAGGTCAACCTACCTCTGTCTTGCCATCATGCTTCAGGAGGAAGTAGAGATAACTTTTCTTTTGTTCATAGTTTAGTTGAAAGCGACTTCACCCAAGAAACCACATGCAGAAGCCTCAACCTCACACCAACCTTCCCATGATAGTGGAGTGCGAGGGAAGCCCAGCTACTTTGCAGAGGGGACGAGGTGAGTAATCCAGAACCAAAGGACAGACTGACAATCTTCATAGGAAAGAGATTTGTAGGATTCTGTGACGTTTCTCCCATTGAGACAGAATCCTCCTCTGAGCCTGGTTTGGACTGTGGTGGTTTTCTACCAACATGCTGCAGAGGAACATCTGTTTTTCTGAGGCTAGTCCACAAAGAACAGCCTAGCTTTTCCCTGGCTTCCTGGAGCATGCAGTCAGGAGCCCTGAACCACCTATAAGCTGCTCTGCTTCCCCCAGACTCCCATGCTGCGAAGAAGCCCAAGCTGCCTGGCAAGGTCACAGCACCCTGGTCTAGATGCACATGAGGGGACTGTGCCTGGCTTGCCCCGCAGTGGTCCCATTACCCAGAGCCTCTGTCAGAGAAATCCAGGGAAACAGCCAGGAGGCGAGAGAAATTCAGAGACGGTCGACCCATTAGAGGCAGATTTTCAGGACCTGATCTTCTATTGTGAAGCTGGCAGGTGTGACAACCAGACTGTAGCCAGGCAGTGGACACAGTGGGAAGACCGCACGCTGCAGTCCCAGGCAAATCTCACCCTCCTGGGGAAGCCAGGATTTTCTCTGGAGTCCTTTCAACTGAAGGGTGAGGTTCACTACGTCAAGCAGAAAAGTCTCCCTAGAGGATGTTACGTACGTCTTCATAATATCCCGACAGCCACCCGTGGATCGGAGTGCAACTGAATCACAGGGTCCCACAGCCCATTCAGGCAACACATGAGTGACAAGCCCATTCCTGGGGCTGCTGGTCCCCAGATGTCCCCAGCACAGCTCCAGGTTTGGAAGGGCAGAAACAAACCGTCTGTCACTGCCCATGAAACGGTCCTCCATACCACTCATGTTGGGGTGTCGTGCAACCCTAGGAGCTAAACAGGGAATCATAGCACAGTCCTTCCAAAACAGGGGCAAGCCACCCCAGACCGACTCACAGGACCCTCTGGAGTGCACCACACCGTGCGAACAGCTGTGGCGTTATGTGTACTGCTCTCGCCTAGAAATCGCAGCTGCAGTCACAGAGGCGAGGGGCCGCTCTATTGCTTTCAGAGGAGAAGATCATGGTACGGGAGCTGTCGTACAGGCAGGCAGATCAGGGGCAGGCACGTGGGCCTCTCAGGCTGCAGCATGCTTCTGAGTTGGAGGAAGGATGGAGGGAAGGGCAAGGCCCAGCAGCTCCCTCTAAAGCTCCCGTGACTGGAGACTGGGCTGAAATGGGGACAGAACCTCTCTTGGGTGCAAGGCCACATTCCAGATGCGTTGCGCCCCAATGCCAGGCATTTGCTGGCACTCAAATGTCTGCCAGGCGGCAGGAGGTGGGGCTGATGAGGGGAGGGCGGTAGGTGGGGACGCAGAGGGCCAGGCTCTGTGGCAGGACGGCCCTGGGGAGACGGAGTGTTTGGGCAATTTCTCCGCATAGGTCAGAGGGGATCGATGTGGCACTGAAAGAGGGACCCCCAAAAGATGCCACGCCCAGCCCCTCAGACGTGTGTTTACACGGGGAAAAAGGACTGTCACAGACGGGGCCAGTGAAGGCTCAGGAGATGGAGAGCTTGTGCTGGACAGTCATGGTGGCCTCACATGCCATCAGATGTCCCTGCAAGCGGCAGGCAGGGGAGACTGGACACAGGAAGACCGTGCAGGAGGGGCAGAAGCGGGAGCAGCACAGCCAGGAGCCACAGAACTCCTGCTGCCACCAGCAGCGGGAAGAGGCAGGAAGGAGCTGCCCTGGCGCCTCCAGAGGACCGGCGGTCCATCCACACCTCAATGTTGAAATTCCGGTCTCCAGAAACGAGATAGAATACATCTCTGTTGTTCTAAGTCACAAAGTTTTGGCAACTGGTTACAATAACCTTAAGAAATGAAGACCTCCCCCCAAAATCCACGTGTAAACAGAGGACTGCACACAGCAGCCCAGGGCTCACACCTGGGGACAGCCTCAACCTCCAGGATGGTCACTCACTCAACCAGTCATCTTGGGACACAGGCAGCAGGGGACAAAGCCAGCCAGAGGGTCCCCGATATTACACTGAGATACAAGAGCTGCACAGAGGTGAACCAAATGAACGCACAGAGCGGCCGCAGACCAGGACGCCTGAGTGTGGCGGGCTCACAGGAGGGGGCCTGGGGCTTGGGTCTGCTCACGTTGGTCCCTCAAGATCCAGGTGACCGTCGGCAGGACCCAGCTCTGAGGGGGCGGCAAGTCTGGGATGCCCTCCGCCTGGGCCTCCCGGAACCACACGTGTCCCTGAGCTGTGTCCTCGCGCCAGGCTCCCCTGGAAAGGAGAAGGCTTCGCTCCCAGTAAACAGACGTGATCCCGAGGTTTCCTCCTGGGGCAGCTGTTCACAGGGCGGGCGGCCAGAGCTTTGCTAAGGCAGGTCCCTGTGCCCCCTCCCGGGTTGAAAGGGCGGCAGATGCCTGGCCGGTCTCCCTTCCGCACTTCTCTCCGCCTCCCGGCTCCATCCCACCTCTTTCCTTGCTCTTTCTTAACACATCTAGGGAGGCAGGAGGCGGCTGAGGGGGCCTGCCCTCTAGTCCTGGGGAAGCTCCTGCCTCCTGCTGGCTGAGCCTGCCAGACGGCACCCCGGCACCCCGGCACCCCGTGCTTGCTTCTGCAGCATCTCCTTCCTCCTGTGTGACGTAAGGCCCGATTCTGAGTGAGCGTGGACTCCACCACCTGCTGTCCCCATTATTGGATCTCTCTGTCTTTACTGAGATGTGCTCAGATGTGTCACCCGAGGGCTCAAACCTGCCATGGAATCTGTTAGTAGAAAGTGGCAGCACCAGGGTAGCTTCCGGGGGCCTCGATGGTTGCCAGGAAGTGCTGAAGAGATCGGATCTGGGCAAACAGCAGTGCCAACTGCCCAGCCAGTGCCCTAGCTGTTCCCTAGCAGAGTCATGCAGAGTAAATCTACAAGTAACAAAGAAACTTTTCCGTTCACCCTCCAGGTAAGGCGAGCAAGAGGCAGGGACCCTGCTGTCACTCAGGCCTGCTGCTGAGTCCAGGCTTCGTCTGTCAGTGTGGATGAGATGCTGCACAGAGCCCCAGGGAGGGTGTGGCCCTGTCCCTGCTGTCCAGGGACACTTCACAGGGACAGAGGAACCCTTCCATGGAGGTACAGACCTGGACATCCCCAAACCAGAGCACTTTGGCCCTGTCCCCTGCAGGCCCCTTGAGGCCACAGGTAACTGATTCCTCAGGCCATGCAGGAGAGAAGTCACTGCTGTGGATCACAAAAGCCCAAGAGGAGCCTGGCCCAGGGAGGCGATTTCTGCCTGAGTGTCACGCCTGTGCCCTGCTCAGGACTTGGATCTCTTAGTGGAACACCCAGAAGGCTGACTGTCGCCAGGGGGCTCTGTCTCTGAGGTCGGGGGCGCTCTTGCTTTTTGTCTTCCTCTTCCCCTGGCATGAATATCGGAAGCCAGGGGAGGGCACGTTGAGGCGATATTTATTATCCAGGTGCCTCCTTAGGTCTGGGCAGTTGCCTGAGTGGCATTCTCAGCCTCTCTGGGCTTCCAGAGTGCTCAGCATCACCCGCAGTTCCATCCAGTTGAGGAGTGAGGTAGAAGCGGAAGTGGAAAGAGAACAAGTGAGGAAAGGGGCACCGTCCCCGCCATGCCAGGTGTGCACAGAGGCGTGGGCTCGGCCGAGCTCTGCCCCCACCTGTGCTTACAGATGTGCTGGGGGCCTTGATACCCAGGAAGCCCCAGAGCAGATTGTGCAGGTGCCTCCTGGAGAGGAGTCGATCCACTGCCAATAAATTAGTCACAATTAGCTTCCCTGGTCCTCCTGATCCTCTGTGTGTGAGCCACGCGCTCGCCACCCCGTCTGCACCTTCAGTCTTCAGAGCCCAGGTGCTCTTGGCAAATGCGAGTTCCCTGAAATGATTCTCTAGAGAACGGAGGAGACCTGCTGGTGCTGGCCATGAGTTGTGGGCACGACTTCCCAGACACACACGGGGGCCGAGGGCCACCTGCAGCAGACCCTGAGCTTGCTGCTAGAGGCAGGGAAAACAGCGCCGCCTCAGTCAGAGTCCCTCCACCTGCCTCCAGGCTGCTGTAGGTCAACATGTCTGACCTCGAGGTCTGACGGTGCGTTTTAGGTGTTCACTTGACCTGATCAAGGAACACAGAGAAACCCGGAAGCGTGTGACTGGGCGCGTCTTCAGTCCTTCCAGACAGTAGCATGTCTGCATGCACCGTGTGGGGAGAGCCACCCCTCGGAGAGCCACCAAGGCCACCGCCTCTCTACTGTGGGCCTCAGAGCTGAGGCCTCTAGTCTCCTGGGCGCACGCCAGCAGCCCCTTCCCCAGACAGACAGGTTTCCGCCGTGCCCCCAAGCTTTCTCCGTGGTTCAGAGGCCCTGGGCTCAAACTTGGCCTCAGCACAGCATCCCAGGCCCCAGCCTGCAGGCCCCGGAGGGACTTCTCCACCCGGATCACCTGAGCGGGTGCCTCTAACAAACCCCTCCCAGGTCCATGCACATGTCCTATTTGTTGGTCTCTCTAGAGAAGGCTGGAGGAGGTACACGGCCACCCGCAACCTGTCCCTGGAGAGGTGGACCCTCGCACACCAATGGTGGTGTGCCAAGGCCATCTAAGCTCAGGCCTCTCATGGCAAAGTACTGTAAAGGAGCGGACACTAGAGCAGAGAGGAGACCTGGGTCAACCCTCCGCCTCCTGAGACATCCGGAATGAAGCGGAGCAGGTTTCCCCGGGAGGGAAGTCTCAAGCTGTTGGGACTGGACGTTCCCAGGGCAGCAACTCTGGAGCCAGGGTGCGTCCACACTCAGAGGGACCCTGAAAGGAGACTTGGTGCAGAGGAAGGGGCAGGGAGAACGGGGCGGGGAACGGGTCTGCTCAGAGTGCCCAGGTACCTGTGAGCGGTCAGCAGGGACGCCTGCCTCCCAGGTCGTGCACAGCACCGATAGAAGAGGTCCTCAGAGTCACAGTCCCTGGACCAGATGCAAAATAAAGCCAAGGAAAATCTTTTAGAAAACATAAAGTGAATTTCTCCTAAGCCTCTGACCCGGGGTTAAGTGAACGGAAAGTCTCTCCTCATCGGAAACCGTGATGGCTTATGTAAAGGAGCTAACATTGGGACAAGGCAAACATTCGAGAAGGAAAAGTAGGAGGTGCCCGTGTCCACCAGAGGGCAAAGGCCCTTCCCCAGCCTAAGCAAACCTGAAGAGCCGCTGAGCTGCCGCCCTCGAGGGCCAGCCACCCATGGGCTGTCCCTGTCCCTAGTGTGTCCCTGCCTGAGCCTGTGAGTGAAGCCTTCCTGTGGACGGAGGGTCAGGGCCCCCAAACACATGCCCACTCAGAGCCTCAGAGTGTGTCCCTGGTCGAGTGGGAGCCTTTGCAGGCAGTGAGGGACCTCAGGATGGGTCACCCTGGATCAGGATGTCCCAGAATCCAATGGTGGTGCCCTTGCAGGACCTGAAAAGGAGCCAGATGAAGGTGAAGTCGGAGGCAGAGTCCAGCCAGGCATCCACAGCCTGACTGCAGCAGCCCGGGGCGGGACCAGCCATGCCTCAGAGCCCAGGAGCAGCCAGTGCCTGGACCTCTGACCAGCGCTCCAGGACCATGAGATGGCACACTGCGGTGTCAACCACTTCTGCTGATTTGTTACAGCAGCCCCAGGAAACCAGGCACCAGGCCCGGAAAAGGGGGCCAGGGGAGAAAGAGAAAGAGAGCTGGCCCCTCCCCACAGATCCTCCCTGGAGCAGGGGAGCCGGGCCTGGTCTGCGCACGGACACCGGTCTTCAGCCGTTTCCAGCACAGCCCTGACTGAGCTGTCACGGGTCACCTCTCTGTGGCAGAGGCCATCTGAGGAGGCTGGAAGGAGTCCTCCTTCTGGCCTCTCAACACACGGTAACCCCGGCTGAGTACCTGGCTGTCCCTGTCCACCCTCCAGGTTGGGAAGGAAAGGAAAAATGGGGGAAAGTGGGGCAGGGACTAAAAGGGTGAAGGAAGGGTGGGCGAGGCCTGGGGGATGTGGTCAAGGACTCAGAGGAGCAGGAGCCCTGTCCAGCCTCGATGGAGCTGGCTACCATGCCCCTGGGCTCCATCCAGAGCCAGGCACTCGGGAGGCCACCGCCTGACTGGGCAGCAGCCGTGCCCTTTGCCCCTCTCCATGCTGTGGCCTGCTGGCTTTCTAGGGGAAGCCAGCTTCTCCAGCAGCGATGCCTGTGGGCCCATATGTCCTGCACCTGTGTGTCCTGCATGAGTTCATGAGAGGCCCCTGTCCTGGCACCACAAGGACTCAGTCACCAAGGAAAGGAGGTGATGGGGAGGTGCCAGGTCTGTTCACAGGCAGATCTGGGGCTGGGGGTCAAGATGCTCAGAAAGACCCCAAGCTGGACCCTGACAGGCCCAAGGAAGGAAAGGCACAGCTGTCTGAGCACTGGCTCCCCGCGGGCTTCCCACCCAGGAATCAAGACGGCACGCAGCCCTCACTCGGAAAGTCATGGGCAACACCTCCTCGCTAGCTCTGCACCCGGCCAGTGCCACCCAGTTGCCCTGGCCAGCAGTCGTGCCATCCTTGCCACAGGTCTGTTTCTAATGCTCAGATCAATGGCTTCCAAGGGGAGCTGGCGAGGACGGATGGCCGCCTTCCAGCCCTTTATCTCTCCCAGTCGTGTGTTTCCTCCCAGTTACTCACATCTGGGTATGACCAGAGCCATGGAGGCGGGCAGCATTGCCATACCGACAGGGGCCAGCATAAGCCCAATGTGGAGATTACCTAAGGTGTCCACTGCCACCCAGGCAGAGCAGATCCGGCCGAGGCCCGCGGCTCTTGTCTGCACAGCCCGCCCGTCCAGCCGCAGAGTGGGAAGGGCCAGGAGAGAATGGAGTTAGCACGCATCCATTCAGGCCCAGAGCTGGCCCCCTTTCCATGGGGTGTCCATTCAGCTTCCCTTATCTTTCCCTTCCCATCTCCTCCCACCCTGCACCTCGCCGCCCCGCCATGCCAGCACACCACTCCGCTTTGATTTCTTTCAATCAGCATGAGGTCTGGGAACTCTGCCTGGAACTGAAATGGAGACAGCCGTCCGGGGCCTTTTCCTCCAACCTATGATTAAACCTGCAGTCCAGAGTCAGCCCTGCGCAGGGGGCCAGCAGCTTCCTCCCCACGTGCCTGCTCCAGGAGACCACCTCTGCAGCAGAAGCTGCCTGCCTCCATCCTCCCTCTGGATGGGGCCTGAATGTGCCACATTCCTACCCAAGAAGTGGCACAGAGAACCCACCTGTGCTGAGAGGCACCTGTGGGGGCCCTTTGGCAAGGCGGGGGATGCACAGGGTGCCGTGCTACAGTCCTAAGCTGCCAGATGTTCTGCAAGAACTACTGAGAAGCTTGCCAGCTCCCCAGACACAGATGGGACATGCCTGGTAGCACCAACTCCTCTACACCGATCACTTACATCTGTCTGACTCTGGCTGAGCTCTCTCACCAGACCTCTGCTCCCCTTTGTCAGGACTTGTCTGGCTGCCACCTCCATCAAGGACACCCTGCTCGGACAAATCCCAAGGCCACTGCTCCCTTCTCCTCTTATGTGACATTTTGTGACATTTGACCATCTGAAGACTCACTCTTCCTGGGCTGCTGGGCATTGCCAGCCCCTGCCCGCCTCTCCACCCTCTGCATTCCATGCTGGGTCCTCTTCCTCAGACTCCCTGAAATCCTGAGGGCAGGTGGGCAACCCTTTGGTCTCTTCCAGCTCGCGGATGACCTCCTGCTCTCCTGTGGCTTCAGGACATCCCACACAAACTCCCAACTCCCAAACGTGCCAAATCCAGGTGCCCATCTGCCCATTGACAAAGGGAGCACCTGCTGCCACTCAAAGCCCAGCATTTCTGCAAACTCAGCCCACTCCTAAGAACCCTGCCCCGGACCCCTCACTGGAGAAATGGCTGTCTCCTCAGCCTGGCTCCCTGTGCCCACACCAGCAATGTCCCTGATGCCTCCTCTCCCTTCACCTGTCACTGTGCACCTCAGCTGCTGTCCATTCCCACCTGTAGGGCATCTCCACTGCCCTGGCCTGGGGTCTGCTCCATCCCTGGACCTTCGCAGCCACCACCTGCTGCCCACCTACTACCCACCAGCACATCCTGTGCACATGCCAAGGCATTCTGAGATGTACCTTCTAAGGGCCCAGGATGTCCCCACTCTGCTCCACACGGCAGATTGCTTCCTTGGGATGGGAACACCTGCTTGAGCCCCCATCACCTCCTCCAAGAAGCCGTCCCCATCTTCCCCTTGTTGGGGGGCCCCCCACACTCCTGTCATACCCCAGACTCTTTTTGTCTGAGACACTGCATGCCAAGGCAGTAGGCCCACGTGGTTGGCCTGGCTCCTCATGAGTCTCTGAGACAGGCAGACGTCTGCTTGCCGCCACGTCAGGCCGCTCTCCACCCATCCATTCACTCTCTCAGCCACTCAGCCGAGCCTCAGGGGTGGGCCAGCTGCCCCTCTGGACCCTCAGAGAAGAATGCCCACCCCGAGCCTCGCACCAGCAGGAAGACTGGCGCTGAGAGGACTGTGCCCAGGATGAAGGCCACCGACAGGACAGCAGAAGGTCTGAGCTTTGCCCGGCGACAGGATTCAATCCTAGAAACACTCTCAGAGGAGGAGGAGCTGATTCACACACAGTACACCTCACCAACACCTAAAAGCAGAGTCAGAGAGCATGTCCTGGGCCAGGACACACGGGGACGGTCTCCAGAGCAGCGAGGGCATCCACACGTGCCGCAGCGCTGCTCACCCAGCCTTTCAGACCACCAAGCCGTGGGGGCCGCAGCTCCCTGGGGTCACTGGGCTGGGAGTCCTGCCAGATGCCATCCTGCTTCCTCTCTGTCACCCTGTGAGGTGGACAACTGCTCATCACCCTCCTCCAGAGGCAGATCCCTGCGACCTGGTGGCCCACGGGAGCGGAGACAGAACTTGAGCAGGGACGTCAGTGAGAGCTGAGACCATTCTGCATGAAGCCAGCACCCAAGGAACCCAGTGTGGCTGAGCTCACGGCAGCGTCCTGCTCCCAAAGCAAAGGGAGGGGAGTCGCTGTTGTCCCACCCTGACACCTTGAGGTGGAGCCAGCCCGCCTGACCCCTCAGCAAAGCCCTCTCTGCCACCAGACTTCTTTTCCCTGCATCCTATTCATGGAGAGCTCCCAGGGGCCTTGCTGTGGTTTGGCTGTGGAACCCCCAGGCATGTGAGTCCCAGGGCTGCTGGGAGGTAGCAGGACCTCAGGAGGTGGGGCCTGCGGAGGGCTTTGGGTCCTGGCGGGTGTGTCCTGAGGGCATCGTGGCCCCGGTCTCCTTCTCTGTGTCTCCTTTGCGTCCAGGCCTGGAGGTGAGCAGCTTCCTCTACCATGTGCTCCTGCCATGGTGCACTGTCTCGCTACAGACCCAGCAGATCATGGACCCCCACCCCATGAGCCAAACTCAGCCCTCCCCTCTATGAGCTGGTTGCCTCTGTACTGAACGTGATAGAAGGCTGGCTAGCACAGACCTGCACCTGCAGACCCCCGAGGTTCCCAGGTTTCCCTGCCCTCCTGCCCCTTCTTCCTGCCTGGGCCCTCACTGCTTGGGGCTCTTGCTGCGTCCTCCTCACCCTGCTCAAGGCCTCAGCTGGACAGTTGGCTCCAGGAAGAGTCCCGCTCTGTGTCAGCTTCTCCCAGCCTCCTGACAGAGTCCCAGGCCCAGAGCCAGCAGCTCACCAATGCCGTGCAGGCTTGGCCTGAGCTAGCATGCAGGGCACAGAAGGGGCACGTGGCTGCCAGGCATCCTCATGGACCAGCACTTCTGTCTGTTGCTCCAACAGCAGGGTTTCCTGCATAGCGTGCATACATGGACCAGAAGCGAGCTCTTCCTGTCCTGGTCAAGAGCTGACCACATCCCGAGCCGTTCTCTGGCAGCTCCACAGAATCTGGCTTTGGACAGAGCAACGCCATAGGCACCTCCAGCCAACTGTCCCCAGGCCCCCCAGTGAGGGCCCAGCTGGGGGGTTCTCCCAGGCAAGGTATGCAGGAGCCGCTGTGGAGACGCATTGGCACAGGCTGCGAGGGCCGTTCCGCCCCATTGCTCCCTGGAGCAATGAAAATAATAATAATTTCTAAGACTTTCAGGTTCAGCCTCCTAAAGTACTTTTCCAGGGATATGCTTTGAAAGAGCACTGTAGAAAATATGGTCTCAGTGACACGAAACTTCAGACAGCCTCATGATTTAGGGGGCGAGACTGCTAAGGGTCTTCTGGAGGAATGTGTTGTGTTTGTTCCTGAAATGTCAGGCGAGCACACATCTTTGAGTTGACTCCTGCCAGCAGCATTAGCGATTCTGTAGAAGCCCTGTGGCTCCCACTCACTCCGTCTGAAGGACACGTTTGCTGTGGGGTCTTTGCTGCGGCGCCCCATCACGCGGGAGATTTGAATCCAAAGATGGTGTCCACAGACAAAGTCTTCAACGATTTCTACACAGCACAGGAGAGTTCTAGAATGGTAGACGTGGTTGGGCCACCAAAGAGCTCCTCGGTGGTGCATGAGGGTTCCCTCTGAGTGACAGCCCAGACGCTGGGACGGCGGAGTAGACTCACCACCTGCTGCTACTCACGGATCCCTCAGCGAATGCCTCCGGGTGCCTGGCCCGTGCCGGCCTCTGGGAAAGGGGCGGAGGCTCTGTCCTCGGACTGCGCACGTCTCCACAGGCTGAATGGAGGCCGTGTTCCCAGATGCCCCTCCTGCTCCTGAGGATTCGACAAGAACAGCAAAGAATGACCCTCATTTCTTTCCAGAAAGCAGAAGTGAACATGTGGGGGACACATGGCTGGCGTCGCTGTGCACAGAGAGGCAGCGCTCTCCAGGCGACCTGGTGTTTTGCAGCCCGGGACACCCTTCTCTTCATTGGTCCCAAAGGTCCCCCAGACGTGCTCCTGGGAGCCCGCCGAGTCCATTGACGCGTCATTGAAGAACTGCCAGGGCAGTGTGACAGTTATACTATATCTTATGGGTAAGGAGACAGGACGATGTGCTAGATTAATACTTTGCCTTTTTAATCTATTAATCTACCACCTTTGGGACATGATTTTAAATCCACTCCAGAGCAAGATGACTGAAAATCATTCTAGTCTGACAGCTTTAAAAGATCACAAGTGGAAAGTGGCAAGAGGGTCTGGACCCACCGATATGAAGGAGGGCAACGCTTGGGAACCTACCCACCCCAGAGGCGCTGCAAGGCCCAGGAATCCTGCCCGTGGGAAGACATTCCTGAGAGAGGCAAAGGGATTGGGAGCGCGTCACCGGCTCAGAACTGGAAGTATTCACCGCGATGGGCTGAGGTCCTGGGTTGCTGGGCAGACCTGTCTCCTGGGAGTCGGGAGGACTTGCTGGTGTCACGTGAGGCAGCCAGGGGAAACCAGCAGGCCTCGTCACGGCAGCCCGGCACTGTGGTGACACGCGGAGCTCACTGCTCTCAAGAGCTTTTATTTTGATGACACTGAAGCAAAATATGTCTGCATGCTCAACACGTGATTGGCCCTGCACCCCTGGTCAGCAGCTGCGTTTGCCAGCATGCTGTCCCCATGCCCGGGCAGAGCCCTTGGCCAGCTGTGCTAGAATGGACCAGGCATGGCCTTGAGCGGGCCTGGGAGGAGGCGCAGGAGGCTCCTCCAGGGGCTGGGGTGCTGCAGGCAGGCGGCCTCCAGGGGCCTCCGTGAGGCAGGCACTTTTCCTCCTCGCTCGCTCGCTGCAGGGCCCAAGAGTGTGATGTCACTGACGGGTGTGGCCACCCTCCTGAGAAGGAAAGACACCAGGTGCTTAGGGAGGGGTCCCAGGAGTCAGGGCTCCAGACCCCCTGGACAGCAGAGTGGGCCAGCTGTCTGGAGGCCAGGATGGGGACAGGGGAGACTGGCTCCGGGGGTGAGACTTGGGGTGACCTGCCCTGGAGGTCCCAGGACCATGGGAGTTAGAGGGGTCTTTCCACTCCCCTCCGACTCTGCTTCTCCCAGCCTTTGTGGCTGCCTCCCACATAAACCCCTGCCCCCAATCCTCTCCAGGTGCGCCAAGGGGAGTTGGGAAAACGGGATCTGCCCGTGGAGAGGGAGGCCAGGTAGTGGGATCCAATCTCAGAAAGTGTGCCCTCTGCCTCAGCAGCTCTATGGAGAGGAAGCCTGCAGGCAGGGAGGACCCCAGGAAGGCTCTGTGGGGGTCTCTCCCAGCCAGCAGGGCGGGGACGAGACATGGAGCTCAGCGCGGGGTAACCAGGACTGGGACCAGCGACCATCGTGATTTGCACAGTCCCGGGACAAATTCCTTTTCTTCCACCAAACTGCCCTACACGTTAGCACAGTCCGTTTTCCTCTCGTGCCCTGGACATCTTTCTAATTAGCCTGGTTTTTAACTAGATGAGAAGCACTCAGCCTTCGCAGGGTCCCCCAACTTAATGAGATCCTCCAGACCTTGGGTCGGAAAGGAGAAGCCACAGAAGTAAGCAGTGGGCGTTCAGCACAGCTAGAATCACCGCAGATCCCCCTGGAAACAGCCCGCGTTCCCACCTTGTCCTCAGGGAGCCCTCCAGGGTGGCCACAGGTGAGGCCGGCTCGGCGGGAGCCAGGCGAGTCCTGTGGACTCTCCTTGGCTGCATGCCCTGCCCGCGCCCACTCTGTTGCCCACTTGGCCCCGCAGCTGGTCCAGCAGGTGAGACCAACTGCAGTCTGAGAACCAGGCTTCCTCTCCACCTCCTCCATCGGGCGTGGAGAGACTGGTCTGCTTTTCTCTTAGAAAACCAGTCTTTGAAGAGACGCCTGTTTGATACAAGACTGCGTGGTCACGCCCTATGACCTTGGCACGGCTATCATGGCCTCCAGTGAGAAAGCCCACAGGCCAGGGCTCCCCTCTCGGCCACAGGTCAGGGAGACACAGGGGCGGGAGTGCCTCCTGTCACCAGCAGCCTCCTGTCGCTGACAGACCCCACCTCCTTCCCAAAACCGGAGCGGCCCTGATGGATGGCAAGGTCTACCAGCAGCTGGGTTTCCGGTGGCTCTCCTCAAGGAAAATGTGGTGGCCTCTTCTCTTTCTTAAGAGCAGCCTTGGTGACCAGGAAGGAGTGGCTGGGAGCGAGTCCTGAAGTCCCAGAGGCCTGGAAACACACGTCCTCTGTCGCGGGCTGGGGAGGGCAGCCTCCTCCCAGTGCCCCTGGGCGAACGTCGCCTTCTGCACTCCGGCCCACGCAGGGTCACTCAGGCCTGCTCCTCCTTCTGAAATGTCAAGATTTTTGCTGACTCCCCTACCACGTGCTCCCTGCACCCCAAATGTGCCAGCTCCGCTCCTGGAACTCCCTTGGCTTCCCCGAGTCTGGGGAGGCAGCCAGCACCTCTTCCAGCCTCTGCCTCCCGAGGCCCCGCCCACCTCAGCCTCGGGTACGCTGGGCAGCTGCAGCTCGCAGCCTGAGTCCCACATCCCTCGTCCCACAGAGCGGCAACCCCAGGACACGCTCTTCCAAGAAGACGTTAAGGTCCCTGTGGCCATTCAGGTCCACCCAGCACACACAGGCAGCACGCTGCAGGCAGCCTGCAGAGCTGGTGGCAGGCTAGTGGCAGAGGTCCTCCTGCGCTTGTGACCCTGGCCCCGAGCCACCAACTAGGACAGACACCTATGGCTCATGAAACGATTAGACGAAAAACATGACAAAATAAGCCCAACACCTTCCTGCAGCTTGCGTCCCTGCGTGTAGGAGTGCAGCCCGTGGGCCCGGCCGGGGCAGGCGGGTCCGTGTGCAGCTGTGAGCGCAGCAGAGGGAGCCCACACCACAGCCCAGCATCCTCGACCCTCCACTTCAGTCTCGTTTCTATACATGCACATTGGTAATGCACCTCAGATTACTATTTTTATAAGATTTTGTCTTATAAAAAGCCATGTTTGGCCTTCTGCCATTTACTTTTACCTTTAAGAAAACATCTTCGATGTTTTCTATCTTTCGTGAACTGGACTAGGTTCAGTTTATTTATTTATGTTTTTAGAAATATTCTGAATATACTTGACATTGCTTTAATTATTTCCATGAATATCTTAGGTTTAGAAATTTGTTAATTCAAATTTTTATTATTGAAGTATAAACTAAAGTAATTTTAATCTCTTAGTACAAGATTCAAAATGCAGCATCTGTTTACTCTCTTCCAAGGTCCTAGTTTTTCTTGACAAAACACAGAGTGTGCCACATGCACTACCTTCTTCTGAGAGTGGGTAGTGGATCCCTTCTGAGTCATCACCCCGATGACGTGCCTGTGGACCTGCCTTTCCCTCCAGACCCCAGCCCGGCTTGCCTGGTGGCGGGGAGGTGGCTTGCGTGCTCCTGGTCCGTCCTCCTGCACATCCTCCAGTGGTGGAGTTACTTTCCAAACCAGCAACCAAGAGGCACACTCTCTGAGAGTGGCAAGCTGGCGCGGGGCTGAGTCCACTGCAAGTTTCCAGCTGCAGTGTTGAAGGGCCTCCTCCAGCCAGGTGGGCCACGGGCAGGGTCAACGTGTGTGGGGCCAGGGAGGCTGTCCAGGGTGCCAGCCGAGAAGTTGAAGCCACCCTCGGCATCACAGGTGTTTCCTGCCTCTGCCTCTGTGACCCAGAAGTCAGTTCCACTGCAGACCCAGAAGCCCTCATGGTCACACCACCGCTGCCAGTACCACTGGGACTGCGTACTTCATCCCTCTGTCATGACTTCTGCATGAAAATGCTCTGTGTCAAAGTCAGACATTTCCCAGCAGCCTCCACACCTGTCCTTGTGTCTCTGAACCAGCTCACCTCAACCCCATCCAGTCACACCCAGCAGATCTGGGAAACTGTCCAGGCCAACCAGTCACTGCATAACTGGACCCCCCGAAATACGATCTGGAAGTGGAAAGGGGAAGGACTATCCCCTCCCGGCAATGGTGCTCAACCACTTTCCTCTTCAAATGATGAACTATCTGGGTAAAAAAATCTTGGAATCAAATCATCTTTCCTCACTCTCTAATGATTGATTTGGACTTGCAGAGAAATTGGAAGCCAGGTGAGCCTTGCTTCTGTCCCCATCATGGAAGGATGTCTGCATGTTGCATCCTCGTGGTGAAGGGCGAGACCAGGGATGGACACGTGCTGAGAACACATCCGGATCCGGGTCCTTTCCCCTGGGTTGAAGATCAAACACCCGAGAAACACCAAGGCAGGAGCAAAAGGTTTTATTTAAAGGATAGAACAGTGTGGGGGGCTCCTCCACGGAGGCAGAGGAGGGGTCCAAGTCGGTGCCCGAGGGAGCGGAGTGTCCTGCCCCTTTTATGCATCTTAAAGGCCATTTCTTCTGTGCCTCCTGCTCCTCCTGTCTTGCCTAGTGACCAAAAGGGGGGCTCAAAGGTGGGAAAGGAGCCTCCCATGGGTGCAGGCAGGAAGGGAGCAGCCCAGGGCATCCATTAGCAAGGCCTTGTACAGAGGAACAAGCCCCTGGAGGCAGGTGACCTTGGCATAGTGGGGAAGGGGAGGTGGCACAGTGGGGGAGGGGGTGTTCTGGGTGCTGGCTTCCTGTTTCCTCTTGCATCGGCCCCATCTTCCTGACCCACCAGGCATTACCCACGGCACTGTACTTTGCACCTGTGCCTCAGAAGTAGCGAAGTTGTGAGCACTTTCTGCCTGAAGTAAGCTAAGCATTTAAAATTTCCCACTTCAAGTTCAAGATTCTTTCTTAAATGTTATATCTAATATGCTTCCCCTTTAGTTACTCCAGCTCCTCGTACCAGAGACTCCATGACTCTTAGTGTAAACTCTATACTCTGCTCCCTCCAATGTATGCCATCATTTATAAAGAACAACCATCAGCTTCATTTTATTTCTGAGTATTAAAAAAGTTTGTTCCTCAAAAATCTGCACAGTGCAGGCATGAAAACAGACACATAGACCAACGGAACAGAATGGAAGACACAGAGACAAACCCTTGCAGATAAGTCATCTGATCCTTGATGAAGGTGCCAAAAACCTGCAGTGGAGAAAAGACAGCCTTTTTAACAAGTGGTGCTGGGAAAGCTGATTATCCATAAGTAGAATGAAACCAGACCCTTATCTCTCACGCTGCACGAAAGTCAGCTCCAATGGGTCCCAGACACAGGAATCATGCCAGAAAGCAAGGGACTCCCAGGAGAAAACGCGGGGTCACCCCTGCAGCACACAGACACAGGCAACGACCTTCTCAATAGGACCCTAAAGCTCAGGAAGTAACCCCAAGAGTTAACAAAAGGAAGGGCATCAAATAGAAAGCTTCTGCACAGCAAAGAAAACAATTGGGAAAGTGAAGAGAGAACCCAGAGGATAGGAGAGAAATCACCAGCTACTTTTTGACAGAGAATTAATATATATCCAGAATATATCAAGAACTCAAAAAACTCAACAGCAAAAGATCATATCACCCAATTAATAAATGGGCAAATGAATTAAACAGGCACATCTCAAAAGAAATACAAACAGCAGCAAATATATGAAAAAACAAACAACATCATGAGTGATTAGGGAAATGTAAATCAGAACTACCCGAGATTTCCTCTCACTGCAGTCAGAACAGCAGCCATCGGGGATAGAACAGTATCAGCCAGGCGCCGTGGCGCACACCTGAATCTCAGCCACTCAGGAGGCCGAGGCAGGAGGATTGCTAGTTCAAAGCCAGCCTCAGCAACAGCAAGGTGCTAAGCAACCCAGTGAGACCCTGTCTCTAAAATAAAATACAAAATTGGGCTGGGGATGTGGCTCACTGGTCAAATGACCCTGAGTTCAAAACCTGGTACAAAAAAGAAAAAGAAAAAAAAAAGAATACAAACAATATTAAATGCTGGAGAGGATGGGGAAATGATGGGGAGTTTTTGCAATATTGATGGGATTGTATATTAGTACAAGCACTATGGAAATCTGTTTGGAGATTCTTCAAAGGATTAGGCATGAAAACAGCATATGACCCAGTTATACCACTCCTCAGTATTCACTCTGAAGAATTAAAGGCATCTTGCTCCGGTAATACAAGCACACCCATGGGTATAGCAGCACAACTCACAATAGCCAACTATGGAACCAGCCTGGGTGTCCGTCAATGGATAAAAGGATAAAGAAAGTGTGGTGCATATACAATGGAGTTTCATTCAGCCATAAAGAAAAACGAAATTATGTTATTTGCAGGAAAATGGATGGGACTAGAGAATGTTATCTTAATCAAAATAACCCAAACCCAGAAGGTCAATGGTTGTGTGTCTTCTCTAATACGAGGAAGCTAGAGAGGGAAACGGAGGAGAAAGCCTGGGGAGAGCTCATGAGAATCAAAGGGAAGTCAGCAGAGGAAAGGGACAGGGGTAGAAGACAGGGAGGGAGGGGTGCTGGGAAGTGACACTGGCCAAACCGTATTGTCACAGTGTGTGCTGTACAAATACGTAAGAGCAAGTCCCATCAATCTGTACAACTGGAAAGCACCAGTAAAAAAAGTGGAGAATGGGTACTGTGCAGCACGTCTGTGACCCCAGCGGCTCAGGAGGCTGAGGCAGGAGGAGCGTGATTTCAAAGCCAGCCTCTGCGATTGAGCAAGGCCCCAAGCAACTTAGCGAGACTCTCTCGCTAAATAAAATATAAAAAGGACGGAGGATGTGGCTCCATGATTGAGTGGCCCTGGTTCAATCCCCAGTACAAAAGAAAAAGTCAGGAAAAGAAGTCTGCTCCCGAGGGAACGTGCACGGCAGCCGCAGCAGCACGGCTGAGCGGGCACCGGGCAGCAGCAGGGTCCTCGCTGGGAGGACATGGCCGCCCGAGGCCGAATGCTGGGCAGTGCTTCTTGGACCCCTGCTCTGCTGGCCTTGGAACAGGTCCCACAGGTGTGCCAAGCACAGTGCACGCGGGCACCTAGATTGGTCTTCTGCAGGTGATCGGCTTGGCAGCATCTGTTCCTGTCTGTGTCGGCCAGGTGGCCTGCGGCCGCCTTCTCATCATGTCTTCCTACAAGGCCTGGGTGCTTGAGCCACGGTGTCACCCTGCCCCAGCTTGCCGTTGCTCTCCATCACGCCAGGGTGTGGAGGGAGGGCGCGCGGACCCTCACGTCCTGTTGAATTTCTTAGGTTCTCTCGGCTGCACGTCGTCTGAGTGGCCATGGGTGGGAGGATGTGCCCCTCCACTGCCCTGGCCTTGTTTCTCACGAACTTCAGACCCCACTGGGCTTTGCTCTGCTTCTTGGAGGTCTGGGCAAATCTCACTGTCCCAGTGGCCGTCAGCCCCTGAGGCTGCCTCCATCCTGCGCCCAAGTCCCCATCTCTGGGTCTGTTTCTGGCCTTTCCCTCTGTCTCCCTGGTCCGTCTGCCAAGTGCCCATGGGACCCACGGAGATTTGAGCGTGGGCCTCGCCACCTGTTTGACTCTTAGGCGGACCTGCTGTTCCTTTCCTCACTGGAACAGCGTTTATGTTGTTATTGTCGTCGTTTGGGTACCCGGGATTGAACTCACGGACACTCGACCACCGAGCCACATCCCAGTTGTATTTTGTATTTTATGTAGAAACGGGGTCTCACTGAGTTGCTCAGCGCCTTGCTTTTGCTGAGGCTGGCTTTGAACTAACGATCCTCCTGGCTCAGCCTCCTGAGCCACTGGGATCACAGGCTTACTGGAAGGTTTTAAGGATTTTCTGTGTATTCACACAGGGAGGCTGCGGGGCCGTTGCACAGCGGTGAGGACTACTCCTTGCCCCTGTGACGGAGCCACACGGGGTCCTCTGCTCTGCTGACCCTGGCATCTTCGTCAAGTGCGTCTTCCCACCTGAGGACAGGGTCCGCGGGGGGGCCCGTTCGGGGCACTTGGGCGAGGGTCATTCTCTTCCTGCAAGGATCTGCAGTTCTCAGTTTATGCACCAGTCTCCTGCCTTTCTTCTGCCACCTTCTCTGTCCCCTGTCTCCTCAGGGCTGTTGTGGGTGACTCGGTAAAGTGATTGTTTCTATGCATTAGCTTTATGTCCTCCTAAATTCTCCTAAAACGCATGTTTGGTTTAAATCACTCGGGCCCCAAGGACATGTTGACAAGTGGAGCAAACCCTGAATCTTTACCCTTCTACCCCCGACACGTGAGGACAGCGGTAGAGCACTCAGAATTTAAAAGTGCACACCCGCCCTCGGGAGCAAGCAGGGAGAGCCCTGGAGCCCAGGAGGGGACGGAGCCCTGTGACTAGCAGGGCTGGGCAAGGACGTCAGGGGAGCCAGAAAAGCAGAAGGCCTTGGGTCAGGGTCCGTTGTGTTCAGGGAGAGAAGCCCAGCCATGGCCGTGGTGGGAGCCGACCTTGGGGCCCTGGGGAGCTGGGCTCTGCTCTGGGCCAGGGGCCACCTGGCCTGCAGGTGCCGCCCAGGTGCCAGGGCACCAAGCTCCAGTGCTGGGAGAGCCCCTGTGGCCCGCCTGTCCCGAGGCCCCAGGTGCTCCCAGGGCACAGGTGCCTCAGCCCCGTCCTGCACTGCAGCAGAGGAGCTGTGGCCTCCGTGGGCCACTCCTGTAGAGGCAAGCTTCGCCCTCCTCCAGTGGCCACGGGCTCCAGTGCCACGCTGCCATGCAGCGGCCCTCCCACCTGCTTCCAGGGTAGCTCTGCCTCCTGCCCGGCTGGCTTACTGCTGCCATTCAGACCACTTCCCGGGAAAGTTCCCCAGATCCTCTCTGGGCACCGTCACCGTCCCAGCCAACTGGTGTGCAGCTCACCAAAGGCAGAGGACCCAGCATGTTCCAGACACCAGGCTTGGCCCTGCGGACACCAGGGTACTGTCCCTGGCCTCCAAGAGCCCTGCTGTGATGGTCTTTAGAGAGAAGTTTGGCTTCCTATATGATATTAAGTACAAAATCTGGACCAGAAAGGAGGGGACATTAGGGGGTGCCCCAGGCTGTCCCAGAGGGCACCTGGTGACACTGAGCCCTTCCACATGACTGATTCCTCTGATCTGAACCCCGGGCCAGGGGCAGGGCATCAAACATGAGAGAGAATATTTGTTTTTGGTTTTGTTTGCCAGTACTAGAGATTGACCCCACGAGTGCTCTCCCACTGAGCTACATCACCCTTTGTGTTTTTTATTTTGAGTCAGGGCCTCACTAAGTTTTGAGGCTGGCCTCAAACCTGCAATCCTCCTGCCTTGGCCTCCCACGTCTCTGAGATCACAGGTGTGCACCACCGTGCCTGGAGAGAGAGCTGGAATTTGGATAAGTGAGCAGAGGCTCCCACTGAGGAGGGAAATGAGCCCTGACGAGGCATACGCCATGGCAGACCACTCCACAGACGGGCAGCCTGGCCACTGTCCACAGTCTGCACAGGCTTCCTCCAGGTTCTCTCCCACCTTCCACCACAATCCAGGAATCCAGGTGACCTGACCCACTTCCTGGCAGTAGAGAATCGCTGCAGCTATCTGCCCTCCTGCCTGGAACCCACCATGTGGAGAAATGAAAAGAGCGTGGGCAGCCGGGCTTCTCCTCAGTAGCTGGGAACGGGCAGCATGAGCTCCGGGTGCAGTGGAAAGAGGCGGCATGATCGGCAGGCCCGGCCGCCCTCCCCACAGCGCAGGGTGGGGCGTCCAGCAGCCCTGGGGTGCTGGGCGTCAGGGAGCACGGTCAGCTGCTGCCTTGGAGCAGGGAAACCACCTCAGCACTGGAGAACACAGGCTGCATTTCCACCACCTTCTTTGGAGTTCTGCACCATACGCCTGCAGCCTCAAATGGCAGCACTATTTTTTGTGCCATCTGAGAGGCAGATGCAGGTCTTTAAAAATAATAATAACATAAAACTAAACTTAAGGAAAAGCACAAATCTGCAAAATTTCGTATGCCTTTTCCTGGCATATGAGGTTGGTTCATGCAGTCTAGGCAAAAGGCCCACAATCAAGACTCTGGCTGCGCTCAGCTCGCAGTCCACAGAGGCGCAGGATCGGGCATCCCCTGCCTGAGTGCCAAGGGCAGACCCCCTTCTCCTCTGCAGGAGCCCACGAGCGACCCCAGAGCGGAGCCGGCGTGGCGGTGCCTTCTACCCCCATGTCCTCGGCTTCCGCTCTGAGGCCTCCACCTCAGCTTGGGTCACAGGCGTGGGTGATGTGAGCACACCATGCGCCTTGGGAGGGTCCTCCCAGGGCCACCAGCATGAACCTGCCAGAAATCTGGACTCACCTGGCAGCCCCCCTCCCAGTGCACTGGGTCACTGTGACCTAGGTCTCTAGCCCTCGAAGGAAGTGACCTGGGCACCATCACCAAGGCCCCGGGTCGGGCTGGGCAGCTGCCTGTGCCCCTCTGGGTCTGACCCGTTGGCCTTTCCTTTGGCCTGGGACATGGCAGGCCAGCTGTTGCTTCTTTCTCTCTCAGATTCCCTTCTTCTCCCAGCCAGAGACCTCAGGTAGGGGTGGTGGCACGTGTCCCTGTCTTCCTTGCCTCTCTCACTCCCTCTGCACGGGGGACACTGTCCAACATGGCTTTTTGTGCAGCACACTTGGTGACGTCCAGGAGTGTCTCTAAGACAGACGGCCATCTCCTGATTTGCAAACCAAGGTGTGAGCTCCTGGCGACCATCACCCAGTCCCCACAGGTCCAAATTTAAACCCTCACTGTATTATTCAGGGTTCTCTAGAACAGGGTGAACAGGAAGTATGATTATAAAGAGGGGATTTATTAGATTGACTTACATGACCAGAAGCTGGATAGTCCACAATGGCCATTCGGAGATAGTAGAGAGCTGGAAGAACCAGCAGCTGTGCAGTTCAACAGGCGGAAGCCCCAGAACAAGAGGGATCAACGGTGCTACCCTAGTCCAAGACCAAGGTTTCTGGAAACTCACTGGAGAATCACTGGCAGAGACTGCTTTGGAAGAGTGAAGAAGTGAGAGTCCGATCCTCAGACGATCCGAAGCAGTGATCAAGAACGCGTTCAGGAAGAGCCGAGCTTGAATCTGCATCTGCTCCCTGTTCCTCCAGCCTCTATTCCATCCAAGCCACCATCCTCCTGGGAGAGGCTGCCCACACTGAGGGAGGGTCTGCCCTTCAGTTCCTGTCCCACATGCCAATCACTCCTAGACTCGCCCTCACGGACACACCCAGAAGGCTCTTAATCATGGGCGCCTCTTAACCCAATCTAGGTGACATTCAAATTAGCCATTACACACACCAACACCAAAGTGGTGCCAGGGACGCCACAGCCCTTCCTTGGCCATGGCTGCAGCACCCCTGCACCCACCTTGCCCAAGCCCCTCCAGACGCTGCCCATTCTCACTCCCAAGCACCTCTCATCCCTGTCCTCTGCACCCGCCCACATTGGTCTTTCTCAGTGGCTAAGCAGCTCTCATCCAAAACCACCAGCAGGCCCTGGTCTGCAGGCCAGAGCCCAAGCCCTGTCACCGTTGCTGCCAGAGGGCTTCTGACCTGAGAGGAGCCCCCACAAACCTTCCCCTCGCCCCCAGGTGAAAGTTCAATGGTACGAAATGCCACCTGTCCAGTCCTCTCCCCGTGCCTGGTATGGCAGTGCAGAGGGGAACGCTGCCTGTGGACCGCAAGCTCAGGGCCACGTCCAGCTTCCAGGCACCCCGGGACCCATCCCGTCAGCATGCGCACTCCCAACACCAGAAGCCTTCTGCGCCTACGCTTGCAGCCACAGGCAGGCCAGTCCCACGGGAAGTTAATCAGACTCTCGCTTTAGGAGATCGCAACATATTTTATCAGTGAAACAGAAGAAAGAAAATATTATGCAAAAAAAAAAAAAACAACAAGAAACAAAAACACACCTACAGAGAAGCGTGGATCCCTCCCATGGCACAGGTACAAAATGCTTTGAGAGGACCCTGCGTAAGCCAGTGCCATTCGCACATTTAAAAGAAGACTCTCAAGGGCAGCCACTCAGCCAGGAGCCCTGCCCTCCGCAGTGACAGCAGGAGTGTCCGCCAGGCTAGGGCAGCCTGTTCAGCAGCAGGTTAGGAGAGCCGGGGTCCACCTCTGGCCTCAGCATTATGTGCAAATTTAAAATAACACAGTGTTAAAATATATATATATATATATATTCTAACAAGTAACTTGCAACTCTGAATGCGTCAAGGCTGCTGGAACTTACCAGGCTTAAGGTATTAAAATTGAAGTTGATGGCGGCAGCATATTATTCATTACATCAAATGGAGATGCCTTTAAATTTATATTAAATTCAATTTAAATGCCATCAAAACCATGGTTGACAAAGTACTGACAGATGAATATTTTAGAATGATTCAATAGCGGTAAACTTTATTTTCTTACCTTGAGGCAAGGTGATGGGCTTCCATATGCAGTAGGTTGAGCTGGGTTTGTAGTGACATGGCTTATGATTTCCATAAAGTAAAATTTTATCTTTAAAAAATGATTTTAAAGGGTTTAAGTCTTGAACTCTGAAAACATTTCTTCAGGGTTCTTTCTGCTTTACTCATTATTTTATGCTATGAAATCTAATCCTTATCCTACTCTCAAAATATCTCCTGGTTTGGAATGAACAATTAGTCATCTTAAAGGTTTTATGTGTGAGGCTGGTACTCAGTAATATTTCATCCTGATGGTTCCATATGCAGCTTATGATCATATGGGGAAACTGTCTTACATAGTAATTCATTAGCTGAGTAAACAAAAGGTTGAATTAATTGATTAGTTGACTAGACTCTGCAGTGTTTCTGAGGAATCATAGGCAACCTTTTGTCTACTCCTTAGAACAGACTGGTGTGGGAGTCTGCAGGCCCTTCCACAGAGGGACACTACCACACTGTCCACAGAGAGTATTAGAGAGATGATGGAGAGTTGGACGGATGACTGACGGGTAGGTAGATATACAGGTAGATGATGGATAGATGGATGGGGTATGATGATAGGGAAGGTAAATGGTACATGGAGAGGGAGAGTAGATAGATGATAGTGTAGACAGACACATAGACAGATGCTAGGCAGTAGCTAGGTGAGAGACGCATGGATAGTTGCATGGATGGATAGATACGTGGAAAAATGAATTACAGGTACATGTAGTGAAAACACATCTCTACTATGCCTGGAGCAGCTGCCACCTCCAGCTGCTCCCTTTGAAGCCCTTGGAATTCAGGAAAATGTCTTCCTTCTCCAGCCTTTGTTGAAGAGTTGAGACTGGCTTCCTAGGCTGTGCTCCGTCCTGGATGTTCACTGTGGATCAAGTAGAGGGAGCACATTCTGGAAATCATTTCCTAATGTACTGCTGTTTGGCCTGATGTATTCTTAACTCCCATTACTTCCCTTCTTGCTGACCCCACTTCTCCCTAAGTTGATATGCCTCTGCTGCGGAAAAGGGGCAGACACAGCTGAGAGCCAGGAAGACACTGCCCACTAGATTTGGGAACCAGGCTTTCCTCCCCAGGATCTGTCCCCTGGAGGGCGATGAGGTTCCTGAGCTCTCCAGGCCTCCTTTGGGAGGCCACAAGACAGAGGTGGCTGAGCAAGTTGGGTACAAGCAAAGTGTCTTTTATGCCCACAGAGGGAGCGAAGGTTTGGAATTAGAGACCTAAAGACTCCTCGCCACCCCTGCCCATGTCTACCTGGACCGCAGACAGCAAGAAGGACACACTGCTCCATGTGCCCAGAACCTGCAGACTGGGTCCTGGCTGGCAGCTCCCAGGAGGTGGAGCGGGCTTCTGATGTCAAGAGTCCTGCGCCCATGCCCTGGAACAGACCAGAACAGCCTGAGCCATGGGTCCAGGTCAAGGGGGAACAGGTTGGAGAGGCCCAGGAGAAGGAGGCCTGAGCCCATGCCAGCAGGCAGAGGCCAGGAAGAAGCAAGAAGAGTGAAAGGCGGTGGATGCTCTGAAGGACGCGTAACCTCCCCAGAGGGCTGGAGGCCTGGCAGTGACCGCCCACCCCTCACAGTCCTCCTTCCACCCACCACGTCTGGCTCCAGCCATGGAGCAGCTGCAGAAGGTCGAGGCAGATACTGGGGTGAAGAGCCAGTGGACTGACCTTGCTTGGTCCCAGCAGAAAGGCCCATGCCCTCTTCGTGACATCGGTACCAGGAAGGCAGATGGCAGCTTCTCAAGCCGCTGAGCAGCAGGGCAGAGGCCTGGGTGGACCATGCCCAAGGCTGTGCTCCATGTCTGCACCCTGAGGCCTCTGGGACTGACGTGCTCTCTTCTGTGAGCCTTGCTGTGTAGCTAGTGCAGCCCACGTGCACAGCAGGGTGGAGGTTCTGAATGGAGCTGCCACGGGACCCAGCTGTCCCCTCTGGGGCACACGTCCCAAGGAACTGAGATCAGTATGCTGAGGTGGCGTCTGTACTCCAATGTTTATGACCACACTATTCAGTGTGGCCAGGAAGGGAAGCAACCCAAGCCCATGGATGGATGGACAAGCAGGGAGACGTGGTGTATGTGCGCCTGGTGAGCTGGTGCAGGGTGACAGCCAGGTGCACTGCATGTCCCACAGGCCTACAGGACAGGAGTCTGGATGCACCCCAGTAGAAACGCCGGCGTTCGATGGGAGGAGTGTGTTCACACTGAGTCACACCTCACACGTGGTGCACTCTATGAGAACATCAGTGTCCCATAATTGTGCCTAATACTCATGTTTTTGCCTGCCAGTTGAAAAATTTAAACAAGAGATAAAATTGAAATTTTTCAGAGGTAGCATGAAGGAAGATGGAGAACTGAGCTCATTCCTTTGTTCAGAAAGACTTGTGGAGCACCTGGCCTGCAGGTGGTGGTCCTAAGGTGACAAACGCATCCACAGAGGACGTTTTGGTTCAGCCCATGCTGAGCATATGGACCTGCTTCTGTTCTCACGCCTCTGCTGTGGCATTTGGGGTCTCTCCAGGGTGGATTCTGGTGACTCTCATCCTTTCTTTCTTACCATGTCCCCAGAGGTGCACGTCAGAGCCCCCTGCAAGCAGACCGTATGCGTGAGGACTTCACAGGTCCTCAGGTGGAAGCAGCTGCTGGGTGGTGTAGCGAGCACCCGCTGTCCCTGGCCTTGGCTGCCTGCAGCCTCTGCAACCCACCCCTGTGCAAAGCAGCTGTGGCCCTGCCAGGCAGCCCCTTTCCCACAGACGCTGGCAGGAAGGACGGGACAGGGCTGCAAAACCAGGAGAGCATGTTCCGATTGTAACTGGGAGAGAATCTTTCTCTCAGGACCCCCACCATCTCCCGACCCACACGGAGAACAGAGCTTTCTCCACTTCATCTCATGGACTCAGCTGTGCGACGCCACCTTCTCCAGCTGCAGGACCTCTAGGGAAGTGCGTGGACAGCTTTCCAGCTGCTGGAGGAAGCAGGAGTGAGAGGGGCAGCAGTTCCAGGAAGGGAGGGGCCCCTGCCCACTTGCCAGCTGCACTTGGCGCATTGAGCCGTCGTTACACAGGTCCCTAGCGGCCCCCAGAGAATGCCTGGAGCCAGCCAAGTCTCCAGCAGGCCCCACGGCACCATGTCAGGCACCATGTCAGATGCTCCAGTGAAGTGACCCCTTCACAGAGACGCTGTGCAGGCTGACATTCCAATCCTCCCTCGCCGGCTGCCACACACGCCCCACCGTGGTTCCTGGGATTCACATCAGTCGCTGTCTCACCTGAGCCGGTGGTCAGTCTAAGGGGCCTGTGCCCAGGCAGACCTGAAGGGGCATGCTGTGAAGGGCAGAGCTGACCCCGCGTGGCTGCAGTGGGGACCATGTCAGGTATTTAGACTGCCCATTATTTTTATATAAACTTTTAGAAAATTTGGCCAAAAATACTTTTTAGTTGTCTAAAATAACTCTTTTTAAAAAATTTGCAGTAGGGGGAAAATTCAGTATATGAAGATGTTCAATTTCTACATTGACAAAGAAATAAATTCAATCATTTCTGGATGAAAAGCAAAGGTTCATGACCTGGCCAACAGGAAATTAAGAAAATAATCCTGAACATGCTTTGTCTCTTGCTTGGCTCTGCAGACCACAGAATGAATTCAGACGTGAAAATAACTTTCTAATGTAATGGCATGACTAAAATACGACAGTTACTAACTATGATTAATTTAGGATAAAATTACTACATGATTATATATAAATACATAAATATATTTATATATCACTTAACAGTGCAAAAAATGAAATAGCTGTTTTAAAGGGAATATTTATCTTTTCTACTTAGAATCCCAATATGCACATTTTTAAATGAATTGCGGACATCACTTTATAATTTTATAATCACCCTGCCTCCCATGCTATGATAGATGCTGGAAACTACTGATTCTGAATATAGTGTTCCTGATTCTGCATTTCAAAACGGAAGCCATTATATTCTGTAGCTTTTGTCAAATTGCAAGGCAGCAGGGTGAGCGGTGAGTGTGACCTCGAGGGTCCTCAGTGCTGATTGGCTCCTGTGGAGGCACAGGGCCCAGCAGGCCCGGAGCCTGACCTGGCGGGAGCCCCGCCTCTGGCTGCCAGGGCCCTCAGGAGCACAGGCGCCCTCAGTCCTGTTACCCAAGCACACAGGGTCCCAGCTCCTGAAGGCACCCGCTGGAGCCACCAGCAGTAGAGCAGGCCCGGGTCCTGCTCTCGGTCCATCTCCTGGCTCAGGCCCAGACGCAGCACCGTTTGGGACCACGGCCTGGGAGGGTTGGCTTTACACACTTGTGCTTTTACACAGAAGGTTTCCCTGGTCCTGGGCAGTTTTAGGGAGTAGGCAAGGCTGAGGCCAGCATTCCGTGTAATCGGGAACTCAACTGGTTCTAAAATTCTCAGAAAAGAAAATTCCAAGGACTCTTTTTATATTGAAACCTCTGAAGTCTGAAGACCACATGCTCATCGTTGTCTGTGTCATCCAGAAGACAAAGCAGTGCAATTGATCACATTATCACCGTGCGCTTCATTGGTTCTCCCATGTTCAGATCCACCAGCTATTGAGGTGTCCAGGGGACCCCAGTGGAAGGGTCCTTCTGTAGCCACTGCAGACGTGGTGACCAGCCGTTCTCAGGACTCTGCCCTCATGGGTGGGGAACTACGTGCAGGTGGTGCTGGGCACAAGCGTGGGGAGGGGGCACTTCGCACGGGGTGGGTGCTGGGGGGTCCTGACCTCCTGGGTCCTGAGCTTCCACTGACACCACCCCAAGGGCATGCACAGCTCCACCTCTGCATTCTGGGCAAGGCTGCAGCCCTCCTGGGCTGGGTGGCACGCAGCAGAGTCCTGTGACCAAGGCTGGTTCAGGGCTGGGCACCTGAGCAGGACCAGTCTCAGCACAAACACGTCTGCTTATGGCTGTGATGACTGTCCAGAAATGACAGGAACCCCCGGGGCTGGAGGCTGGGATGGCTGCTGTCACCCCTCCTTTTGCCAACCTGTCCCCAACTCTCCAAAACATCAGTGTTACGTGACAGGGGTGGAGGGAAAGCTGGAGCCCGAGAGAAGGACAGGTGCACAAACATGTCAGCCTGGGACAGGCATGCCCACCTTCAGCTCCCGGGGCAGGAGCGTGGCAGAAAGGGGGCCTCAGCTGAGCACGGGAAGCTGCCCAGGGCTCACCACCCACCCAGAACCACTTTGGGTCTCTGACAGGGTATCAGGCTGTGAGGTGTCCGTAGTGGACCACCTGGAGTCAGCCCTGCGGTCCTCACGGCCCTCCTGCTCCAACCCAGCAGGTGCCGAAGGCTCCGGGGACTGGATTGCCCACCCCAGGTCCCTGCTGGTGGTCAGGGGACTGTCATTTGCAGCTGCATGTCATCAGTCACTTGGAAAGCATGGAAAGCCGGCCTGCTGCACAGCCCTCCAGGACACTGCCTGGGCTCGCTGGCATCCAGGATGCGCCTTGCCCGGCAGCCAGGAGCCCCACCTCGTTCAGCACTGAGTCTCATTAAGAGCCTCAGCTGGGCTCCAGGGACCTCGCCTAGGACACAGCAGAACGGTTTCGCGTCACTGCCGTGTCACCAGAGGCCGTGCAGGAGGGATCTGTGCCCCGTCAGGGCAGAGCGGGAGGCTCAGGGTTCTCTCCAGTGTGGTTCCTTCCTGTGGCCATCCACAGTGATGCGAGCCCGTCTGTGTGTGAGACAATGCTCTGCCTGGGGAGTGGCGTGGTTCCCCAGTCCCAGCGTCACCTGCTCTCTTCTGGAACATGGTTTTCTCTGGGTCCACCTTGCCCAGTGCAATGCTGGGCCCAGAGCGGTCAGTTTCCTGGCCTGGAGCAGAAGCACGGCCTGCTAGCCCTCCTCTGTGGCAGCTGGGTCTGCAGAGTCAGTAAAGGACTGAGGAACATTTTTGAGGAGAAGCACTTTGCATCTTCAAAATCGAGGGACAAGAAAGAACCACACAGTGTCCCTTAGGTGCAGGGGTGTGGGCCACCTGTCAGTCACCCCTACATGAGGCACCGGTGCTGTTTCTTTCTCCAGCCGCTGCTGCCAGGCTCCATGGATTTCCAGAGTAAGTGCAATTGACAAAACAAAGACTAAGCTGGAAGCACCCCCTGTGTCTCCAGAACTGTGTGAATAGGCACTAAAGTATGTCCCGGTGAAGCCCACAAGTCACAGAGCCTCTCTCAGATCCAGATTCAGGTTTAGGAATAAAATCATAAAGTACAATTAGGCGGCCAGGTCGAGTGGAATGCCTGGCGTGTGAGACTCCGGGGCGGCGCCCCTGGTCCTCTGCGCTCGTGCTTACCAAGTGGCAGGAGACAGCTGGCCAGAATTCCTGAGTGCCTTTAATGAGGGGGCTCTTCCTTGTTCAGCATGGTGATTAAATAGAATGAGACGAATATTCCTTGGTGGGTTTCCCGAAAGAAGATGGCCCTGGAAGTCCGTTGCCTCAAGTCCTGGGGCGGGAGGTGGAGCATGAAGATGGCGCTTCGTGGGGCGGGCTCCTGTCCTGTGCGCGTCTTTCCGCGTGTCCTGAGAGTTGGTTAGGCCCCTGGGTGCCGTCCCATCTCTTTGGGTGCTTCTCTCCAAGCACAGGCCTGGGAGGAAGCTGTGTACCCCTGCTCCAGTAGCGCCCTGACCTCAGCGTGGGGTCTGGGGACCCCCGACCTGCTGGCACCCCTGCTGCCCCCAGCCCAGAGCAGAGGCAGAACGCACTCAGTCTCTCCTAAGCTCCTGGAGAACGCAAGCCCACAAAACTTGTCTCATTAAGCACTGTGTTTTGATGAGGTCGGACTGGGAAAAGCAAGAAACCAGAAGGTGTTTAAACAAATACACACTCAAGAAACAGCCCCGGGGAGGTTAAAATGAGACTCCAAAATGAAAAGGCACCTGCTAAGGGCCACGCGAGCAACAAGAAAGTGACAGGCACCCCTCGCCCCGCGTGCGGCTGGGAAATGTGTTTGTTTGTCACTTCCAAGGTCACTTCTGTCAGTAGTCAAGTGGTTGTGAGGAATTATTAATAGAAGTTTTGAAAAGCCGTGTAGAAGCAGAACCAGGATCTGGGCGCCCATGACAAGCGCTGTTCCGGATCCTGGGCGGTCTGGGATAATGATGGCTGCTTTCCTCCTACAGTGGAGCCCTGACAGCTGCTCCCGGGCAGAACGTGGCTCCAAGCACACGCACGCCTTCTCGCCTCCCTTCACCCTGCCATGGGGAAAGGTGTCTTTAAACGTCTTCCTGCGCCTCTCCCGACTTCGGAGGGCGGCAGAGAGAGCCACCCAAGTGTGCGTGCCCTCCGCGGCCACCCTCCGGCCACTCAGCACCCAGGAGACGGCACAGTGTCCTGGCGGGTCCACATTCTTCTCAGCCACGTCACGGAGCTGCAGCAAGAGGGAAAAGGCACACTGTCCTCCTGGAGGAAAGGCCGGCGCCTCAGTGCAGGGAGCTCAGACCCTCCAGGGACCACATGTGCTACCAGGGGCCATGGTCAGGGCTGTACCCTCACCGTGAGCGTCAGGGCATCGGCTCTGGGACAGCCAGCCGCCTATGACCTAGAGAGTCACACCATCTCTGTGGTTTCCATTGTCCTCTCCTGCCCCCCACGACTGGTGGGCATTAATCAATAAGATTTGTAGGAAATTTTGAACTGTGTGCACAAGGGTCTCCCTGGTCAGGAGTGACACTCAAATACTCAATACCCAGGCATGAACCTGGCTAAACTAACACCTGTGGCTGACGACAGTCCCAAATCCTGTGGCATATTTATTTATTTGTTTATTTATTTATTACTGGTACTAGGAATTGAACCCAGAGGACTTTACAACTGAGTCGCATTCCCAGCCCTTTTTGTTTGTGTGTTTTATTTTTTGAGACAGGGTCTGGGTAAGTTGTTTAGGACCTCACTAAGCTGCTGAGGCTGGTCTGGAACTCATGATCCTCCTGCCTTGGCTTCCCCAGTTGCTTGGATTGTGAGAGTACTTACCTTCATGCTTTATGATGTCCCTTAAGCAGAGGGCTGTCAGGAGATCAGGGACCCATTTGGTCCTGAGTGAGTGATGTTGGGGCTGGCTTCTTTCGATGCTGTGAGTTTGCTCTCCATGTCTCCTCCCCTGCCCACCGCTGAGTGAAGCACTGCCACAGGACCACCATCCTGTTCTCTTTGTTATGTCCTTTAGGACTGGAGTCACACTTAGGAACAGTCTCCACAGCATCCACTCACACTCTAGAAATGGCTCATGAACCATTCTAAGGTATCCATCCCTCTAACAAAGAATTATGAAAGCAACACAATAGTTAATAATATCCAATTAACTTTGAATAACATATTCAATAATTTTACCAGCTTCATAACATCTTCTTACCCCTGTGTACTTTGAACTTGCTCTATTTTAAACATAATCTTCACCAAAGACATAATATGACTTTGTTACCACGGTGTTCAATTGAAGCTGAGAAAGTCTACAGAGAAAATCAACTTTTCTTCCAGATAATCAGCTAATCGCTATGTCTAATATCCTTAAAGATGTGTAGAATAACCCAGCAGCTGGATCCAAGGGAAAGGTCTGAGTCTGCCAGGCTTCTGTGTGGACAGGACTTTAGGAGTGATTTCGGACAGTCCTGGTCATCCGGGGAGGTGGTCAAGGCTGGGGCAGAGCCAGGAGTGGGGCTCACACCTGCAGTGCCAGCCGCTCATGGAGCCGAGGCAGGAGGCAGTTCTCAGATACACAGCAGCCGTCAGCGGAGTCTTCTGGCTGCAGCTGGACCCGAGTGCAGTGCGCTCTTCTAAGACGCGGGTGCTTGATAGACATCCAAGGAGTGCTTTTCAGATCACTGGGTCTAAAAATGACTCCTCCGGTAGATGCCATGGGCCAGCACTGTGCCCGCAGAGCCACCGCGAGGAGGGATGGCACCTCCCCAGAGGCCCAGGGCCAGCGCTGAAGACTCCCCTGTAGAGGTGCTCACGATGTAACCAACAGGCCTGAAGGGGGCTTCCCAGATGCCGGGAGCCCCAGCAGAGTGGGGATGGCCTGTGGACAGCTCACTCAGACAGGCCCTGCAGGAGGACCCTGGTGATGGGGTCCCACGTCGGGAGCTGCACAGAAAGCAACCCTAGCAGACAGGTGGGCACCTCCCGTCCTGCCGGGCTCAACCCAGGGAGGGGTCTGAGGGAGCGCGGCTGGCTTCCCCACCCTCTCGGACTCACTTCTTCCTCGAAGCTGAAACTCCACAGGAGAAGGGCAGGTAAGTGCAGGCACAGATCTGGGTATGATGTAGATAGGGTAAGAGGTGGATAGGACACAGACCTCGACGTCAGGTCCAGTCATAGATGACAGGATGTGGAGACATGCACGGAAGACGACGCAGATGAAGACTGGCTCCTCAAGTCAAGAAGACGAGCTCTCCGGAAAGAAACCCAAGGCTGGGATTTGGGTTTGGGCTGGGGAAGAGCTGCTGAGCCAGACAGGCAGGCTGGCTCCAGCAGCACCCCTGCTCCAGGCCTACATCCTGCGGAGCGGCGAGGGGTGCCACCCACTGCGGCCAGCTGCCCAGGCTGGGAAGCACATCGCCAGTGGCTGCCTTCCGCTTGGCATTGGTCCGGCATCACGCAGTTGGTCCTGTTGCTTGTTCTGGCAAACACTGCGTGAATTAACTTAAGGAAGACGATCACTCTAGAATGACTACAAAATCGAGGACCAACCAGACACGGTAGCCCACACCTGTAATCTCAGCAGCCAGGGAGGATCACGAGTTCAAAGCCAGCCTCAGCAATTGAGCAAGGCCCTATGCAACTTAACAAGGCCCGTCTCAAAATAAAATACAAAAAGGTCTGGGGATGTGACCAGTGGTTAAATTAAATTTTAAAATAAAATAAATAAAATCAAGGACCTTTTGCTATTATGATCTACAGGTAAAATTCCATACTGTGTGAGAATTGAGCCTCTGCTCATTTATTTTTCCTGCGTGTTTGCACACATCTGCAGTCCTGAAGAACTTCTGCTAAGACAGCTCCCCATGAGGAGGGCCAGAGGCCGAGATGTCCTCCCTCCAGGGCAGTCTTCAGGACCCTTGCCACTGTCTCCATTCCTTCCAGGGATTCCCACCCAAGGGCTCATGGGAGTGCACAGCAAGCACAGGAGCGTGGTCCAGCAAGGGCCATGCCCCAGGGCAGGAGAGGAGTCTCTGGGTAAGACTTGGGGGTCCTTATTCAACCAAGGGCCTGCACCCTGCTGCAAGTGAGGACCAGGGTAAACCCTCCCCATGGACTGTTGTATGGGTCACCAGCCTGGGTCTCCTTGCCTGCCGATGGGAGTGTGCCATGCTGCGGCTTTGAGCAGACTGAAAGAGAGGAACGGAGTGGCACCACGAAACCCCAGCAGCAGGTGTCCTCACAGGAATATAGCGCCCCCCTGCCTAACATGCGAGGAAAGAGACTCCACCCGAGCCACCTGCAGGATTCATGCAGCATTTAAATGAGATAGTGTAAGAAAGGTGCCATGTCCAACACCTGCTGCTAAATCTGAGCTAATCCCACAACTGTGGCACAAAGCCCCTGTACCCAAGCCCAGATCCCCAGGGCCCAGGGCACAACATACACTCTTTCCCTTCTGAATGCTGAGCTCCTCCTGGGCTTCTCTAGCTTCACCCAGATTACGGAATCCATGGGCATTAGCCAATAGCCATAAAATCCATGTGGTTTTTAATGAGTGGCGCTATTTGGGGTCCTAGACATTGTGGCATAAGGATGGGCCACCTGCACCCACCCCTTATGACCTTGTGACTCACGAGATCTTCATACTCTCCTTGGCAGCTGCCAATCAATTCAGGCGGGGTCCTGGGAGACTAAGTCCCCAATCCCTAAGTCAAAGGCACTAGTGGTCACAGCTAGGCAGCAGCACCAACCAGCTCCATGATAATTATGCCAGCTCATCTCCACCTTTCTCCCCAACCCCTAGCAAAACCAGGCGACTGCCCCCATCCCAAGAGCAAAGTCCTCCCCAGAGGACAAAGAGGGAATCCCACGTGAGCTATTCTTTCTCCTGGCCCCAGAACATTAGCTGTGTCTCGATGCAAAGAATGTCAGTAGCCACTCATTAAAGAAATAAAATATTAGGAGGAGAGAGAAATTTCCCGTGCGTTTGACTATTTAACTTTTTGTCAAGGCACTCATTAAAATTAATAGCAGTTGGTGTTAATAAAAGTGGCTTTAAATTTCATCTTTGAGCCTTCTGCTTTATCAAAATGTCCGTGTGCTCAGTCTCCAGAGCTGGGAGGAGCGGGAGAAGAAGGCGCCCTGCCAGGTCTGCGCGGCCCCAGACGGACCCAGGACGCCCGCGCACACGCCCCTCCCGCTCTCTGCGGTTTACATCTCTGACTACAATAAATATGGGGCGTATTTGTAAGCAGACTCGTGAACATAATTGATGTTGTTGCTAAAAACCTTCACTTAGTCGGTGGCCGTGAAAGCCTACGTTGGGTGAAGTCGTAATTAAACCTGTTCCAGCAGCCGAAGTTCCTCTGTCTGTGCTACCAGGGACTCGGTCCTTCACACAGAGACTCTTCCTGGAAGATGCTTTGGTGAGGAAAACAAGCCCCTGCGCACTTCCTCTGCGTGATGGAGAGAGGGGGCACGCTAATTAAAGCTAATTAGCTGTGAGGAGCTGTCAACAGGGACTGCTGGACGGCCGCTGCTCTTCCTCCTCTCTCCTCTGATTCTCCCTCTCCTGCCCCTCACCTTACAAGTACTTCAACCAGCCGTGGTGCTCGGCACCTCCTGATCATCCTACAGGTATTTAATTAGGACACATTTAAAATAAATTCTCGCTATCTGTATCTAACACAGTGTGCTAAAGCATGCAAGGCTTTTCATGGGAAGAGTGTCCAAACAATATTAAGAAGTTACACAGTGTTCTTGTGGAGGAGGGAGGCCCAGGCTGCCCGCTGGGGAGGACGGTGGGGCCTGGCTGGGAATACAAGGCGATGAGCCCCGCTGCACACATGCTGCTTCTCCAGCCCCAACATGAGTGCTGGCCTCCAGGCAAGAGGACAAGTGACCCTGAGCTAGGTGGTTGCCCAGGTATGAGGGCCAGCAGTCAGCAACGATCTCCTGCCCCCAGCATCCACACGGCCTCCTGCCCCTGTGTCCACAGGCTTGCTGTTGACCATCTGCATGAGGCCCCGGCCCCTGGCAGGGCACAATCTCAAGCCAAGGATGAATTTTAAAGAACAGACAATGGTCCACTGGACACAAGCGGAGAGATGAGGGCAGTGGTCTGAGGGAAGCTGGCAGGGAGACTGGGACCTGTGGAAGGCGAGGGTCTCAGGTGGGGCAGGCGCAGGCTGTAAGCCACTTTGGAAAGTTGTTTTGGGCTGGGCGAGGCAGGAGGACCCCGGAGGGCAGAGGCAGAGAGGAGGGAGGACACACAGGGCAGCCAGGCTTCTGTGATCGCAGCTTTCCATCAGAACCGTTGGATGAACATGCTGCGTCCCGCGTGAGGCTGTGGTGTGCGGCTGCTGTCTGCACTTCTCCTTCCAGGGCTCTCCACTCAGAGCACGAATCACACACTTTCTCAGCAAATCTGGCGTCTTTCCACGGATGTACTGTGGAGTAAGAGCGAGTGGAATGGGTGCTGGGTGTAGGAATGTCTGCACTTACTGCCCACGTTCAGATGTTTCTCGACAGTGTTGAGCATCCTGTGCTTGTGACCCTCTGAAGCCAACAGGGACTTTTATGACATGCCTGTCCCCTCAGGTCTACAGGTATTTAGTGGTTCATTGGCAATTCATCCAATTTCTTGGTTGGATTGTGTAGTAACACAATGAAATCCAGCAAGGAATTATCAAAAACTCAAGTTCCCACCTCCAGTTGTCAATTACAGGTGAACTCAAAGCAGGTTCTTTACAGGAAACGTCACCTAGCAGCAGAACCCTCGTGAGGCCATGGACCCATTTGAATTTTGCAAGTGGCTCAAGTTTCCAAATCTTTTGTTTTGTTTTATTTTGTTTTTGAGAAAAAGTAAAAAGAAGGTTTATTGCTTTGCCTGCCAAGGAGAAGCACAGGGGACCCCTGTCCCAGAGGCTGCGAGGCTGTGTTCCCCCAGCAGGAACGGGGGCTGTTGAAGAGGAGGCTCCAAGGCTGCACTCCACGTGTTCTCTTTGGAGCCGTGATTCACGTGTTGATCAGGGAGATGTCATTGCTGAGATCTGGTGTCATCTCCAAGTCTGGATGGCTTGGCTCCTGTGGTGGGTGTGTGCTCAGGGACAGATAACTGCCTAGGATGGGGAAGAAAGGACTCCTGCTTCCCCTGAGATTAGGGAGGAGCAGGGAGAGGTTAGGAGGAGCAGGGAGAGGTTAGGAGGAGCAGGGAGAGGTTAGGAGGAGCAGGGAGAGGTTAGGAGGAGCTGGGAGAGGTTAGGAGGAGCAGGGAGAGGTTAGGAGGAGCAGGGAGAGGTTAGGAGGAGCAGGGAGAGGTTAGGAGGAGCAGGGAGAGGTTAGGAGGAGCAGGGAGAGAGGCAGAGAAGGCAACGCGAACATTTTACGAATCAGTTGCAGGGGCAGAGCAGCCAGGGCTGCATCCAAAGCATCAGGTGGACCCGGTTACTTTTCCCCACTGCCGACTTCTGCATTCCCTTTCTATGGAAAAACGGGGGACAACATCTCCAAGCTGCTTCCTACTGAAAGAACACTGGCGGAAGTGACCCAAGTCCTTGCTCTCTATCAGGGGGGACGTGGGCAGTTAAGGACGTTCAGCCTCAGAGCAGTCCAGAGGTCCACAGTGGCAGATGGCAGGTGACTGGACAGGCACTCGTGGGGCAGGGCTCATGCTGAGCCCACACCAAACAAGACAACGAGGCATCACTTATTGTAAACAATTAACACAAAAGCACTTAGTATTTCAGCCAGTCTCTGAAAACCATGAGGACAATAACTCTTAATCGTCTCAGTGGAAAATGATCAAGTTTATCATGCAGGAGGTTAGGAAGATTTGTGGTCAATGAGATCAGACTCAGATTAACTCAGGATGAACTTGGGACTCTTGAGCCCTTTATGATCATTATTATTAGGCGCTCCCACACAAGAACCCTTCTTTCATAGCCTTCAGATTTGCTGACTTATGGTAGGGCTGACACAAGTGTACCATCTTGTTACATTAAAAAAAAATACATTGTTTTTCCTTTTAAATATCCATGTAGGACTTGAACTCAGGCTATACTCTCCTGCCAAGTGTTTAAGATCAAGTTAGTCAAAACCAACCTTGTTCCTAACTACTCTTAAGAGTCAGCTGAGTTTACTCAGAGGTCACTTTTGGGACATAAGTGAAGCCTCTTGGCTCCTTTAGCTTTCCTCTACCAGTGCTGCCAGGATGAGTCAGGGTCTGGTTGACCATAGGTGGCTTCTCTTAGAAGAATCAGGGACATTTCCCTCTCCGGTGACCCTCCTCTTTGCAGAATGTGCACTGGTTGGCTCCGTGTTGTCTAGGGTCCTCCAGATCTGCTGATCAGGTGACTCACCAGAGTTGCAGGCCCAGAGTGGGGTCCTGGCTGCCAAGGTTCCAAATCTCAGTGAAAACGCTCAGGACCGAACTGTGGCTTCCCAGATGCCACCGGTTTTTGCCTCTCCTGGGAACCCTTGAGCGCATCATCCGGCTGGGGGTTGGCTGGGTGAGTCCATGCCTGCCTATTGCTGGGTTGCTGGTCAGTGTAAAGGAGTTCATCCTGCCTGACCATGGTGGGCCATTAGTCACAGCCTGGTCAAACGAGGGACTCCAGTGGTCTGTCCATTCAGGAACAAGTGGATCACAGACTCCAGATCCACCTCTGGCCACACTGGAGAAAGTTCCACAGATGCTCCGAAGGACCTGGCTTTAATTTATCTCACTTCACCACCTAATGCCACCTGGCTTTCCATGTGGACTTTTTATTTCCTAATTTCTCAGCCTTGGTCCATCATCTTTTTAAAAAGTTTTCCCTGCCAGGCTCAACTCCATCCAGCTGAGCTCAAACTTCCCTCCAGCTGACTCCATCATCCAACTGGCTATAGAACCCTTGCACAAAGACACAAAGGCATTTGCTGTGGATTGTACACCTCAGCAAAATGAGTCAGTAACTCCATCTTAATCAAGGTGGCCATTTTTAAATGGCAGCAGTTATTTATTAGGGGAATCTGTGATTTCAAAACAGGGTTTTGTAGCGAGAAAGGAGAAAACTAGAAAGTTTGGGGAGCTTGCCAAGGATAAGAGAGAAGCATTAAAAGAGTCTTGGTTTCCTGTGCTGAAAGGTAAGGTGTGCTGACTTCCCACCTGCCACAGGGCAGGGGGCTGCACCTCCGTCTTCATGTTGGAACAGCCTGTCCCTGTCCCTTGTGTATATCCATTGTGTCAGCTCTGCCCCAGCTTCTTCATCTGCTCTCATGAGCACCAAGCTGTCCAGGAGGAAAAGTCTTACCTGACTCCTTAGTGCTAGGCTTGCCAGATTTTGCCAATAAAAATAAAGAATGTATAGCCAAATTTGAATTTCAGATGACCAATGAAGTTGTTCAGAACAAGTCTGTTAAACTTATGCTTCAAAAGTATCCACTGTTTATCTAAGATCTAAATGTAACTGGATACCTGGTATTATATTTAGCAACTCTGTTATTTATGGGTATTTACATATCTCTGTTTGAATATTTATCAATTATTCATATTGTTATTGTAGTATATTTATTGTAGGCACATCTTGTATCTCTCAGATACCTAAGATGTAACTGTGAGCTTGGGAAGCAGTCTACTTTGTGTTACATAAAATCAAAACCCAATAGAAGGTGCCACATAGGGTGAGCTCTGATATAAGCCGTGACTTCAGTTAACAAGAAGCTGCAATGTTGTAGCATGCACGCCACAGCAAAGTAAGATGCTAACAACATGGACCGCTCCAGGCAGGGGAAAGAATCTACTTGGTGTCCTTCCCTGTAAACCTGAAACTTCTCTGAAAATGGCCTCCTTAAAAATCAAACACATGGCAATACCTGTGCTAATATATGCAATTGTGTGTATGACGCCAGCAGGACCCAGTTTCCTGGGTATAAAGGTAGAAGGAATCGCAATTGAGCTGACGGCCAGGCAGCCTTTCGCATTGCCCCATCCGGGAGAACTGGTGCTCAGCGGCTCGGGAGCAGACTGTGGCACTCGGCAACCGTCTGAGGTTTGGACTCAGAATCCAGAGGTCTTGAGTGCAGCAGGAGTTGTAGTGAGCTGGGCTACACACAGGCCAGGAGCAGGGGGTTGGCACTGTTGGCCTGCGGGAGGAGGAGTCACTGCACACCTTCGCCACTCTGCTTTTCTCCTTTCAGGGCATCATCAGTTCAGTCTTCCTGCTCTGCGTCCTCTGTGTTGGTCAGCTTTCTGTTACTGCAACAAAATACCTGAGATAGCTTATAAAAAATAAAAGTTCACTTGGGCTCATACCTTTGGAGGTTTCAGTCCATGATGGATTGGCCCCATTGCCTTGGGCCAGTGGAGGCAGTGCATCACGATTGGGAGCTCCTGGAGGAGCAAACTCTGCACCTCATTGCTGAGATGTAAAAAAAAGGAAGGTCCTGGAGTCCTAGAAGCCCCTCCACAGGCACCCCCAATGACCCACAGACCTCCCCTAGGTCCCACCGCCTCCTAACAGCATCATGGAGAGATCAAGCCTCTAACTCATGGGCCTCCAGCAACACGCTAGATGCAAGCCTAACAGCTCCTCTGTGCTGACTGCTGGGACCCCTTCCAGGCTTCTCCAGCCCTCTGCACCACACTTTGGCTCTGCAGCTTCCCAAGAGCCCTCTGGAGGATGGCTGTCCTCACCACATGCAGCTGCGGAGGAGGCTCAGTGAGGACCCTTCCAACCGAACTGGCTCTCCCGACGAACCCAGCCTGAGTGTCCAACCCAAGCTGCTTCCTCTGCCATGCCCCCTCTTCTGAGATTCCTTAAGAATCCCTTCTTTCTCCAGAACCACATTTTCAACATCAAAACAATTCAAGTTTATTTTTAAATTTTTATGTTAAATTTTGATATTCATAAATTATCATGTGCATTTTACCTTTAAATTTGAATAACTTCAAATATCTGAGAAAAATTTTCTTTGAAAACCGAAATTTAGTTGTTTCCACGTTACATTTGGTTTACTCTGCAGGTTTTAGTAAAACATATTTAAATGTACACTTCGAATAAAATCACTTTCTAATGTTTTGAATCACTCTTGCCAGTGAAACAGAAATGATGTGAAAAATCTTGGTTACTCAAGGACTGATTGCATTGGAAAGAAAGCAAAAAAAAAAAAAAAAAAAAAACAGAGAGAATAAATATACAATTTATGATGTGTACTGTCTTTATTCCATTACAAATCCGAAGTTTGCTGCCCCACAGAAGAGAGCAGCGGGCATGCACAACACGACGCCCATTGCTCAGACACATCACATTCACACCAGCCTCGCCAGCCCCGCTTCCCACACATCTGTGGCCGCCCCATCTGAAGGCACGTTTCCCCAGCAAGGGGGGTTACGCCCACTGTGTGGGCAGTTTATAAACGGTTTTTACAAAGGGGCCATCTTCAGCTCACAGTGTCTGTGCCTTGTTTGTCCTCCTGCCCTGGTCCCCCATGGACATCACTGGCCAATGGGTGCCCCTTGGAGGTGATCTGTGGACAGGACCAGGGCAGGCAGAAGGGTAGTGGGGAGTTGAGAGCCAACTCAGTGGTAAACCTGACTCACAGGTTCCGCCCACTCACATGAGGCTCAAGGTGTGGCTTCTTGTCATTGTAATGTCCATATGGGGGACGCTGTCATGTGAGCACAGGACAGGCTTGTGCTATTCACCTACATGTCCCCAGCAGAGGAAGCAAAGAGCCCTGCGTGTGGAGGTGTGTCTGCATGCTCACCCTGACTCAGGAGGGAGGACCCTCCTGGGGGGCCCTCTCCAGGAGCTGGACCCAGGACCAGTAAAGGTACTTTTCTGGGCCTGGCAACACTGCGGTTTCAGGATCACCATTGGCCCTTACCTGCTTGAGAAGTTCTCTACCTTGGCTTCCCAACTTAGAGTAACAGCCAAACACGCACCTGACCGGAGCGTCCCACGTGAGGCCCCCTGCAGCCCACAGCCCACCTGCAGTTGGGCCTTCTTCCTGCTGGGTGCTGGGCTTGCTCAGGTGCTGAAGGGAAGGCAGGAGCCAAGGCTGGGCACCTGAATGCATTGGTATTTGCTGCTGGGTAAAGAGGGGGAAGTCATGAGAAGGTGGTTTAAAATGTAACTCATTCGAGGGGCTCTCTCCTGGTAGGGTCTGTTTATCTCCTCACAACCTCAGCTTAATTAACCCCTTCCTTTGTACACAGACACTGAGTAGCAAAGAAATGTCAAACAAACCTCTCCCCAGGACTTGGCCCCTCCCCTCCCTCCCGGCCCCAGGCCTCCTGCAGCCAGCAGGTTGGGCTTCTCCTCCTTCTGTTTATGTCTGGGCCCATTACACCAAGAGCACTTCATTTGTGGGACTGGGAATCACATAATGACCACAAAAGAAACTGTTTTCCCAGTGCTGAGAGCCAGGAAAAAGTCACCTGGAGGCCACCAGGTCCTCATATTCAAGTGAAATACCATTCTGCTGAGTCCAGGGAGACTGTTCTTCACAGCCCCATCCCCAGGCAGGGATGTCCAGAGGCCTGGTCTCTGTGTTATCAGTGCACCTCCAGTCCTCCATCTGGACCTAAAGGGCAGTGTAGATCTTCAGGGCACAGTGCAGAGTGGCACTGTCACTATGTCCCTCCCCACTTGCTGCTAGTCCCACAGTGAGGAGGATGCTTATGGCGGCAAGGGCCACAATGTCCCCCAATCATCAACAGGGCAGGTCTTTCTGGATTTGACCCCCACCTGTCCCTCCCATTTACCCTAGGAACTCCAGTGGTCTTGGGCCTCCTTAAGTCCAGTGTCTCTGGGCACCCTCTCTCCACCTGCAGGAGACTGGTGTGTGGCTCCTTGGTTCCCAGTGCCTGAGCTAACTCTGGAGAGCCGCAGAGTCAGGGCCTCTTGTAACCATGGGAGGTCCAGGGTCACCAGCTCCCACTGAAAGACTGCAAGGAATGATGGGTAAAGGCAGGCGGTGAGATCCCTTTGGAACTTTGCGTCCTGCCAAGTAGATCTCAGGTGGGATTTGGGCCACCTGGCCTGCTTGCTGGTGCCCCGATCCTGGCCCCTATAGGGCAGACCCTCTGGGCGCATTACCACCTCCAGGCAGCCCCCAGCTGCGTTCTTAGGAACTGAGGAGGGTGGTTGAGGGCTTCCTCTTGCAGCTCCGTTGGGCCTGTGAAGCCCGACTTCCCGGTGCAAACTCCAAGGCAAGAAACTTCTCAGGCCGGTCGCCTGCTGGGAGCGGGCACGCTCGCCCTGAGCCCACTCGAGCGCCCCCTCTGCCCGCCCTCCGTGGGTCCACAGGAAGTCCGGGGCAGGACCGGCGCGACGCTCGGCGGGCTGCTTGCGGGTATGGGAGCGACGGGGCTCGGCCCGGGTCCCCGGCCTTGGTCACCGCCCGCCCCGCCGCTCGGTCCCGGTCCCCGAAGCCCCGCGAGCGCGGCGGGCCGAGGGGCTTGTGAGGTTCTCCGTAGCGCCCGGGGGAGCGTCGGGCTCTGGGACCAGCACGACAGGACGCGTGCAAGGAAGGAACCGGGAAGAAGGGAAATAAAGCCGAGGAGGGGGAGAGAGGAGGCTGGAGGGGCTCCGGCTCCGGGCGTCCGGAGGGCGGGGACTGCCACCTCCGACCCAGGGCCCAGCCGCAGCTCTGCGCCGCCCGAACTTGAGGAAGCGCTTTCGCTTTTCCTCCTGCGCCGCGCCGCCGCTTGGGCGAGCCCGGGACGCGGGCGTTGGGCTCACCGCGCACCCGCGCCGCGCTGGGGTCGGCCGCCTGCTCGCGAGTGCCGGTGCGGCCGGTGCCTCTGCGGGCGACGGAGGGAGATGGCCGCCGCAGCGAGCCCTGGAGCGGGGACCCGGATCAGGCCCGGGGAGGAGAGCGGGGAGGGTGAGGGCAGGACCCCGGCCTCGCGGTGGGGCCCGAGGCGGGAGTGGGGGAGTCAGGAGCCGGACCTCGCGGAGCGCAGGCGTGTCCTCGAGGCTCCCCGCGGACCTGGCCACGGCCTCTTCGGAGGCGTCTTCCAAGGGTCTCAGCCCCTCTCCCCTGAAGGAATGGGGGCCCGAAAGTCGGGGACGGTGGGTGTGGGACGCGGGGCAGCCTGCTCCCGACCGGCCGGCTCCAGGCGCCCTGCCCTGCCCTCTCCTCCGCGCCCTCGCCGCTCCGGGAGCGCTCGGTCCTGGGCTCCTACCACCACCTTGCGCTGTGGGGCCGGCGGCCGAGAGGCGGCTTGCTCAGGCTGCAGAGTCCCTGGGTCTGCACCGCTCCGCGCGCCCGCCTGGTCCTGCTCTCGGCCTTTTAGGGCCTCGATGTGACCACCGAAGTGCACACGTGGCGAAGGCGCTGCTCTGCTGGACCGCGGGACGGAAGTGCGTCCCCCAGCGGGGACGGTCTGGGTCTCTGGAGGGCCTAGAACTACTCGGATCCCTGAAGATGACTGCAGTTGCAGGGCAAAACGTGTGCTGGGATGACCCTGGGCGGGACCGTAAGGACCCCGACGCTTCAGGACCCCACCCCGGCCCACCGGCAAGGCGCCTGCGCAGAAGCGAGAGCGCGGGTGGGAAGCGGACCCCACCTCAGGCAGAACGCCCGCGGCGCTCCAGGCCCTCCGTCGGCGCAGCGCCTTCAGGTCCACGCGGTCCGCCCAGGGCTGCTGGAGCTCAAAGGTGGACTGCGACCGCGGGGGCGGCTTACGGTCCTTCTCCGTGCGAGGCCCAGGGGGACCCCGGAGCAAGACAGCCTGTGCCTCCGAGCTCCTCGCGCGCTGGAAAGCCCCCCGCTCCGGGCCGCGGCTCCTCCCCTCCTCGCCTCAGACTCAACTCGTCACCTCTCAGGGTCAAGGAGTGGGGCTCGGGGTGCGGGAGCCGGGCGCCAGCGGGACCCGCACCCGCGCTGGGCGAATGTCTAGCACCCATCCTTCCCGCGGCCCAGGCCGGCCCCGCAGGGCTGGAAATGCAAAGCCCCAAAACAAGCGTCTTCCCGCCGCCCCTGCCCCGTAGGGCATCAGGGGTTACAGGGATGCCTTAGGGCAGAGGCCAGGGCTGCTGGCACCTTCGCGGGCCTCAGACCTGCGCCGGCGAGCAGCTCCGGCCCCGCTAACTCTGACCAGCCTTATTAATCCCAGCTGAGCGCTATGTGTTTGTCATTTTCCTCTTTTCCTGTGGAATCATCATTTATAGTCCAAAATAAATAAATGAAATAAATAAAATGAAAGGTGCCCGCTGGTAGGATGGAGACAAGGAGCGAATTTCTGAGAACCCGAGGTCGAGTGTGAGTGTTTCCCCTTAAAGGTCATCTAAGGAGGGGAGGGGAAAGGGTCGGGTCTGCTCAGCTCTTCTTGGAATTCATTACTCAAGAGCTTTAACTAATTACCAGATCAGAGAAATGTAAAAGCAAATATTTCTTAAAATAACCGAAGGTAATTATAACCCTGTTGTTGACACTAACGATTAATAATTGATCAGGAGTTACACACAATAAATTGTCAATTTATCTCCCCACAAAAATGCAGACGCTTGTGTAGCATTGTTTGCTTCTCCCCTCTGGGCATTTCCTATGAAGATGGACTGGATTTAGAGGCAGCCCCAAACCTCGCAGTTGATTCTTTAAGAATATTAGATTTAACTTGTTTTCAGCTCCATATAGAATAACATAACACTGAGACACCCTTTTAAAGGAGCTTGCCTTATGATCTTGGGCCAGATTTAAACAAGCAAACAAACAAAAATTCTTCCTTTTTCCTTTTACCTGGGACTGCAAAAGAACAGAGGGCACATTTCATAACTCACTTTTAAATTGTATTACAGTGTAGTCCTCCTAAATAATGCCTTCACTTTTTATCTTTCTTAGAAAGAAGGAGAACACTTTGCCCTCATTGTAGGACACAGCCTGGTTTTCTGCTGGGAGGTGGTAGAGACAGGCTATGCCCCTGTTTGCAGGGAGAGCTGGTGAAGAGACTGAAGGATGTGAATGGGGGTGTTAAACCCTAAAACTGGGGATAGAAGTGGTTTCTCTTTCATCCACCAGTGGCTGACATCCAATCGCCTATTATTGAATGCCAAGGGTTCCTGAGCATTTTCATTATGACCAATAGAAAGTAATTTTCAGCAACTGGAAAATTATATTGTCATAGATTACTTCTCCTTAAAATAAGCCTTTAAAATATCTGTAGGGATTTGTCACTTGCATAAAGGTTTGAAAATACATCAAAGGGACATGTCCCCCTTGTGATTTGTAGAAATTCAAATGATGTTAATCATAATATCCACATATCAGACAGTTGTGTATTGTTCCCAAGATCACCTCTTAGGTTAAAAATTTTTTTAAATATTTGAAACGTTACTTTTGTGATTTTAAAACACATATCTAATATGTGTATTTATTCCTTCAATTTGGGATTTAACTACATGTTTTCTTTGGGAATTGCAACGTACTACATAACTGAACAAAATTATATGGTGAAAATTATTGTATATTGTTACTTGGAGGAAAGTTTCTAGTAATTCAGAGAGTTATTTAAATTCGAAAAGGCTTCTGCTTGGGTCATAAATGAAATGATTGTTCTCAAATTCATGTCTGCTTTTACAGTGATAGTTCAGCGTGAACTTATTCTGGAACATTAAGGAGAAAGGATAAGCTTCACTTTCAGCCTCTTCAATAAATATTTAAATGCAACTGTACTTGACCTTAAAAGGCGCAGGACTTGGAGGGCAGCTTCTCCATCTGTGTTTCCCCCGCAGTTGTAACATCCCAGGCTCTGCAGATATCTGATAAACACAAACATTGAAGAACGTCTCACGCAGACTACCGTGCCGCTCTCCAACCTCCAGAATGAACTCAGGCGGTGGTCCGGCTACGGGCGGAGAGGAGGCGCGCCCCAAGCCCCAAGGCTCCGGGCTGCGCTGAGCCAAGCCTGGGCTGCCCCCTCCCCCTCCCCTTCCTCTCCCTCCGCCCTGCACCCCTCCCGCCTCGCATCAGACAAAGGTAGATGAAGTTCTTTTCAAGTTTCAAAGGCAGTTGCTGGGCAGCTTTGCAGAAACAATAACTCTTTTATTGGGAACAAATGTTGACATTTGACGGGCGCGGGAGGCAGCGCCCGCGCCGGCCGCCGGGCAAGCGCCCCTAGTTCTCTCGGCAGAGCCGGGCCCCGGGGCCCACCTGAGATTAAGGCGTGAATTCCGATAAATCGGCTTTAATGAAACACTGGGCCGAGAAGGGCAGAGAGACTGTGGCGTCCTGACCTCGCGGGCGCCGGCCCAGAGCCCGGAGCGCGCGCCCAGGCCGGCGCCCCCAAAGCCCTCCTCACTCTACCCGATTGCTACCCCCAATCTTAGGCGGTAACTGCAAAGTCGTTTTCTGATTAACAAGTTTTTACAGCAAATAAAACTCGGACCCTATCCGCTTCCTTCCCTAATGAAAGGTCTCTCGCGTCTTTTCCAATGACCTGCATGGAGAAGAGCTCTTAAGATACTGTGTTACTTTTAAAAGATTCCTCTGAACACCTGCGGGTTTCATGTTCTTAGTGTATATTTAAAAATCAAATTCTGCAGAAAGAAATTCAGGTCAGGAGGCAGGGTGCGTAAGTTATGGAAATCTTGGATAATTTGTTGGGCATATAAACATCAAAGAAGCTTCATTAGCCTTGGCTAATCTCCTGAGCCGCTTTGAGTTTTCAGCAGTCGGAATGTGCATGTTTTCTCCCAGAGTGGGGGTCTGACACCAGTGTGGAGGAAAAGGAACTAGGGATTCAATATCCAGGTAAAACACCTTCCCCTTCCACAGGAGGCAGCTCTTACCCAGACCTCAGTTTCTGAACACGTGCAGGAAGATCAGCTCTGGCTTGAGTTTCCTTCTGGTCCTCCAGTCCTCCACACTTCTTCAAGAGATGCATTCATGGCCTTAAATATTGCATCTTCACTAGGGTTGATCTTCATGTGTTTAGATTGTAAATATTGCTAACTCATATATTTCACTAAAGCCCTCCAAACACATTATAATGTTACATATAACAGAAATATGGCTGCCAAGTCTATTTTATTCCCTGCTGATTTCAGAAATGTGACTAACATTAATAAACTACTTAATACCTTCCTGGAGGGGAACATCATTATCTTCATGGAAATTCTATGAAGGTTTTATATCTGAGACCAAAACCAGAAAATGCACTCAAAGCTCACTCTTGCTTTCCCAGACTTCTCATTTATTTGCTTCCCATCACAAAACAGGTGACAAGGGTCCAATCTTTCCTCTTGCCAATAGGTAGCTCAATTCCAAACATTTCCATTTCTACTACTGGGGAGGCAGGGAAGAGAAAAAAAAAGCGCCCCACCCCAGAGAGTCACACTAGGCCTGACCTCGGAATGCCTGTGTATTTGAAATCCACAAAACCAGAGGCAGTTCTGGAAAACGGGGAAGCCTTCATCTGCCTCTCTTGTTCACAGTCAACCCCCACATCCCCACGGTTGTGTCAGGCTAACAGTCCCCTGGCTTTGCTCAAGTACCTAAGATTACTTTCAAATACCCTTTCTAACGAGACCCCAGCAAGAGGCCACTAATTTCTATGGCACAAAAAGCCACTGGAGAGAGATCCGTTTGTCAATATCAACTGGTCCAGCAATTTCCCATCCTCAGACACATCGCCTATCGGAGCTGGCAGATGTTTAGACAAGATTTTATAAATCGTTCAATCTCAGCCCATAATGAACCCCAACTGACCATTCCAAAGCAGCTAAATGCACCCGAGACCTCCCCCGCTGGGATCCAATAACACTCTGGAGCCGCACCATTATTAATCACGGAATAGAATAGGTGAACCGCTTGAAAAATAAGTGTATGATTGATTAAAGGGCAATCTAAGAAGCCATTATTCTTGTTTTATAACCGTAAGTTATATTCACTCGATTTATCTTTGGAGAGGAAATAAATGATTGTTCATTTCTTTTCTGAAATTATATTATATGGATATCCACATAATTTTGCTGAAAATTAAAGTGACAGGGTTGCTGTTTTTTTGATACTAATCAAAGGGGATGCGTTACTTGACTGCAAATGTTAGGCTTGTCCTATAATTAGGGGGCGAGTAAGGCAATAAGGACACAATAGTCTAAAGCTGTAAACTTTCCTTTTCCCTCAGGGTATGAGTAACTGCCATGAAAGAGAACTAGATCCCTCCCCCAGACCTTCCCCTGGTGTTGATGGAAATGATATGAAAAGCAGAGGTAAGAGTCATTCAGTAAATCTGAAGGATCTGTGCCAATTTAGATAAACCAGGTTTAAAAAAAATAGTATTTTCCATCCAGTAATTTCTTGTGGGAAGTGTAATTCTCCATTATCAATATTATAACTCTCTTCTGGTTTAGTACGTTGGGGAGATTCAATAACCCAGCATCTCAAATAAATATAAAATGCATAGCGATGTCAGATCATTTTATTTTTCCAAGTTTTAGAAATTTACACTAACAAGGAATTTGCATATTCAGAAAACAAAAATCGTAATTATGATCTTGCAATACATTTGTACATAAATAGTCTAGAAGCATATATATGTGTGTATATATATATATATATATATATATGTATCTCCCTGTTGTGTAGCCCTCTCCCATCTGCCTTTCTTTTTATTCTTTTAAATGCGCTTGAGAAAGGAGAGTTTATGACACACAGCTTTTCATTAAAAAGGTGAGCTCAGATCACCTGGGGGCTTCCATCCCTAGGGCTCCAACCCAAATCACTCTGCAGGAAAAATGAGCCCCAAACACCATATTATTGTAGACTAGTCTGTTTTATTTACAATTAAAGATATAAATTAGTAAAGAATTCGTGTTAAACAACCAACAAAGATTGTATAACCAGCAATGTTCAAATAAAAACCAGGCAGAATTTATTTACAAAAAGTTTAGATTCCATTGCAATACAACTTGCATAAATTACTAGAAGCTTTATATCATTATAAAAATAAATATCAAATTTGTTTCCACTTCTGAAGTACTCAAGTTCTTCAATCACATTTTATTTCTACTGTGTACATCTTTTACAAATAAATTTTACAGTAAATCCTATCACACCTATAGAATATATACCGTGGCAATGAAGTGATCAATTTGAGATATCCTGAGAAAAGAACAGATTGTTTTCAAAAGTCACACATACATCGGGGAAACTATACTATGCCAACAAATTCACATACATCCAACAGTGTGTTCCAATCATTAGAGTCTGGGTTGAAGTGCTGTGTGGATCCTTCTCTTTACAGTGGCACAAGATGTGGTCCAGATTTACAGATCTGTTTTTTTGTATCTGTATATTTATGAGCTTGGGAAGAGAGAATGGCCTGCTGACTTTTTTTTTTTTTTTTTTTTTTTTTTCCAAAGCAATTGTGACACCTACCTGTGGACCAAGGAAAAAACCAAATCATCCCAAATCCTTCAGTTCCACACCAACACCATCACACTGCAAAAACGAGTCTATCTGAAACAGATCCATCTCTTCCCAACTTCAGATCTGTGATTAGTCATTTTGCCTAGTTGCAAAATAACATGATTTCAAAGGTTCTGCAGGAGAACTGCAGTCTAGGCATTTGGACACAGGGTATGGTAGGTCTAGGAAAAGACTAGCAAGTCTCTACAACTAACATCTATAACAGGATTTTGATACCCGAGTCTAGTTTCAGTAGCACTCACTCATCAAAATAGATGTCTATTGTTTGTCTATCATAGTAAAAAAAGAAAAGAAACTGTTCCAAGCAGACATACTAATGCCCAAATTTAATCATCTATTTTTCAGGGAAAACAACAGCCATGGTGATACTTGGAATATAAATATTGATATTTGGAATATATATGCATATATATTCGTATTTCAAAGAATGGAATGATTCTTCAAAACAGAAATTGAGCAGAAAAGAAGAAATCCATGAAGCAGAACAATGCTTCCCTCTTAAAGGAAAAAGACCCAGAAGCCTGCAGGGCTCTGTCCTCTAAACCCCATGATAAGAAGCAAGAAAACTCATTAGGCAATCATACAACCAGTTGGGACTGGGAGGCTCCCCCATCAGAGAGGCACAGGGTGCCCACTTACTTACACTGCTGAGCTGGCCCTTCTATAGGTAGGGCTGGACGCCTGCGCCAACCACCGTGCAGCCCTCGCTGGCATCTGTTAGGGGAGGGGCAGTCAGTGAGAACCCAGCCCACCATCAGGCCCACCATCAGGCCCACCATGGCAGGTGCTGCCTACAGCCAGGCACCTTCCAGACCCTTCAACCGACCCCTGCACCCAGGCACAGGGAAGAGTCCCAGGAGACCTCAGCCCCCAAAGCCACTCTCTGAGACGAATGTTGGTTTCTTCACTAGGCTCTCCTTACTGTCTTTCCCTTGGACCTCCTTTCTCAGGTCGCCTGAATTATGAGCGACAGAGGCAATACAGAAATGGTAAGAGAAAGCGGGGAAGTTCTTATGTTCTATTCTGAAGAAATTAGGCCTCTGAGAGTGACTGAGAACTTTTCATTTCATGAAACTTTTCGTTTCCTTTTAGCCAAAGGCAGGAAAGGGAATTCAGTGGAGACCCTACTTAACCAGGAGCACTCACCAATACACCCCAAGCCTAAACTTAGTCAGCAGGGAGACAAGCTGTAATTTGTATTTCGTGGCAATCAGTGTTTGCCAAAACTAAAACAGTCATGATGATAATATTAATAATAAATTAAATAAAGAGTAAATAATCATAGGGTAGCTCTAAAGGAAGGCCCAGCCCTCTTCCTTTCACTCTCAACGCTCCTCCCCCCACTCTTTCCCTAATTCCAAGGAGTGGCTCACTCTTCTTTATTACTGTAAGTGGCACCCGCTTCCCGGAACTGTTACGTGGTGGGTCTGCCCGCTCTTTCCCCGGGATTCTGGGCAGTTCTAACTAACCAGGGTCCCTCCCCGCAGCACCCAGAGGGCATCGGGCAGCCTACCTTTCTTGGGCTCGTAGCCGCCGCCTGGGGGCCGGTAGTGGGGCTCCAGCGGGTGCGTGCCCGCCTTGCCCGCGTCGCTCGCCGCCTTGGGCGCTGCGTGCAGAGCCTCGCTGGGGGCCGCGGCCGCGGCGTTGTACCGCAGGAGCCCCTGGCCCTGCAGCGCGGCATTCAAGTTCCCGTAGTTTGTGTAGCTGCCATAGAAGGGCGTCGTGTAGTAGAGGTGGCGGCCGAGCAGCGGCGAAGCGGGGTAGGGCGAACCGCCCGGAGGTGCCCCGGAGGAGGCGGGTGCCGCTGCCGCTGGCAGCCCCGGTGGCCCGCAGCCCGGGCCCAGGCTCGGTTGCTTGAGGTCCGACGTGGCGATCTCGGCCAGCGACCACAGCTTGGGCTTGCTGGTGGGCGGCTGTGCGCCAGGTGACGTCCGGCTGCCCAGGGGCGTCTTGCCGCCGCCGCCACCGCGGGGCGCGGCCTCGGGCGGGGGGCTCAGCAGCGGCGCCTCCACGCCGGTAAGCGGGGACGAGGTCACAGGCTTGGGCGGCGCCAGGTCCCGCTCACACTCGTCTTCCTCGTCTTCGTCGTCCTCCAGATCGTCGTACTTGTCCTTGCACTCTGAGCCAGACTCGCACAGGGGGTCCCCAGCGCGGCAAGGCAGTTTCTCTCCGTCTGACTCGGCTGAGCACGAGTGATCCGTGAGCGAGTCGACGTGCAGACTGATCCCTGCCGGGCGCGGGCACAGGCGGTGGCTCGCAGGGACAGCGCGGGTACCCGGACCATCTCCCCACCCCTGGGATCCCTCACCTAGCCCCCACCGCAGCCACGTGTTAAAGGGAGGCAGACCTCCGCTAAGCGCCCAGAGGATCCCTTGGCTGAATTCCGCAGGCCACGCATGTCAGGCGGCCGCTTTTCCAGGCCAGGATCTGGGGTTTCACGAGGGAAGCGTCCTACCAGATCCCGGCACCGCGCCCCGCCTGGGACGAGCACTCCCCAAGACCTCGCGCCCGCCGAGACCCTGCTCACCTTCGTCCTCCGCCGAGGTCTCGGTGCCCTCCTGCACCTTCTCAGGACTCTCCTCCTTGTTCCTTGCAGCGTCGCCCTCATCCTCGTCCTCGTCCTCGCTTTTGTTCCGAGGGGCCCACGTCATCTTGTTCTCCTTCTTGAGGCGCCGGCGCGCATTGGCGAACCAGGTGGAGACCTGCGTGAGGGTCATCTTGGTGATGATGGCCAGCATGATCTTCTCGCCCTTGGTGGGGTAGGGATTCTTGCGGTGCTCGTTCAGCCAGGCCTTGAGTGTAGCCGTGGCATCCCGCGTGGCGTTCTTGCGGTACGCTGGGTCGTTCAGCTGGTACGGGTAGGCCGCGCTGCCATAGGGATGGTAGCTGATGGCGCCAGTCATCCCAGTCGTGTGCGCGTCGTAGGGTGCGCCCTGGAAGCGAGGAGAGACTGTGAGTGCGGCCCGCGGAGACAAGGCAGGATTCTTCATCCAGGCGAACCGCTGCCCCCCGCCCCACCCACCCAAGGCTGCCCTTCCTCCTCCGAGTGTCCCGGGCACGGGCCGCGCTTCCCCGCAGCAAAGGAGCAGGAACCACGCAATGGGTGATTTAGGGTCAGCTGTTGATCACAAAAAGTACTTCAGTTTTATTCTCGAATTTATTAACTCCTTCACTTTTCTAAAACGATATACCTTCCCCTAAGTGTTCCCAAGTCGCGAGTACAAAGTACACAAACAAGCGCGCCCAAGCGCTCAGGCCTCCAGGTAGTTTCTTGATAACTAAATTTCTCTGGATGCTTCCAGCGCTGCCCCCCACCCCGCACTCCCCCTTCCCACCCTTATATGGTCAAAAATAACACCCAGAGCCCCCACTCCACCATTCACCGCTCTAAAGCTCCGTAAATCCAATTTGCAACTCAGAAGCCAGTCACCGTTTCGAATTCTTCAAATAGGCGGTAATTAGCATTTTAATTCATCCTTTAACGTTTAAATTCAAGACCTTTGCAGCCTTCGCAAGGCCTCAGCTACTCAGTCGCTGCCCGGGAATTCCGCCGAGGGTGAGCAGTGGCTACAACCCCGGTTAGGGCCTCATTCGCCTGAAAAGTGCTTCGACCCCGCCCGGGCCCAGCCGCGATACCAAGAGGCGCGCGGGCCGACGCCGCGTCGCGGAAGCAGGAGCTCCTCTCGGTGCAGAGGACTCCCGCGGCACTTGGCTGGTCCCACGCCCGCCAAAACGTTTTTCGAAAGCACGGTCTGGGAGACAGATTAAGGCCGAAACTAAGGGCGCGTCGGGCCAGGCACTGGATCCGCAGCCAGATGCTCTGCTCTCCCTTCCAACTCCGTGACCCCGCTGCCCCAGGTCCGGCAATGCGAATCACCAGGCAGCAGCCGCGGAGGCCCCAACTACGCCGACCCTCGCTCCCCAAGCCACTGTGGGCGAGCCTCCCTCATGATCCGGATCCCTCCTCTGTAGGCTGCAGGCGTGAGCCAGGGATTACCCAAGGCAGACCTCGGCCCCTGTTTAGTCGCACTTTCCAGGCTCTTCGAGAAAATTATCCCGGGAGACGAGGGGACGCGCCACCGGCCTCCTATCCCGCTCTGGCGGCTCTGCCTATCACTCCCGTCCCTTGTTCCGCCGGCCGTGAGGTGGCCCGGGCGGCCGATTCCTGATCCGCCGCCCGCGCCACGTTCCTGGCGCCCTTGCTCGCCGATCCTTCGCCCCACTCAGCCCACGCCCGGGTCAGGGCCCCCAAACCCGGGTGTCCCGAGTCCCCACCCGCGCGCGGTTACCATGTAGGACGGGAAGCCGGCGGCGGCGGCGGCGGCAGCGTCGGCCGAGTACTGCAGCGGGTTGCCGAAGCCAGTGGCCGCCTGCGCCGTGAAGGCCGCCGAGCCCGGGTACGGGCTGAACGCAGAGCCGGACGCCGAGCGCGCCAGCTCCTCGCTGCGAGGCGCGGCCAGCGCGGACGCACCGTACGCCGGGCAAGAGTAGAGCGCCAGCGAGCCGGGCGCTTGATACAGGTAGCCCTGCGGGTAGGACATGGTGGGCGCGGGGCTCGCGGCCCGCGTCACGCCGAGCTGCGGGCAGGGCGCGCGGCGCCCTCCATCCACACCCGGCCCGGGCGCGGCGCGGCGGCGGACACCGGGGCCGCGGGCCGAGGCAGGCTGGCCCCGGCACTAGCCTAGCGGCCCGCGGGCCGAGGCAACGCGGCGCGGCAGCGGCGGCGGCGGCGGCAGCGCGAAACCGGTGGGCGCAGCCGCGCGCCGGGCCAGCGGTCGGGGTTTGGGGGAGTCTGGAGTCGGGAGTGAGGAGTTGAGGAAGGAGCGCTCGAGTTTCGGAGGGACATTGGAACGCGGAGCTGTCCGTCACGCGCTCATCTGCATATTCGGGTGCCCGCCCCTCCCCTGCTCCGCCCGCTCCAACCTCCAGGCCTCGGCCGGGGGAGGGGCAGCGAGCAGCGAGGAGGGGAGGGCCGAGTAGAGGAAGGCGGGCGGGAGGGAGGGACGCGCAGGCTTTTGTGGCGCAGCCGCCTCTCGCAGCTCCGGCCCCAGCCGGCGGCCCGCGGCCCTGCAGCTTCTCCAAGGCCGAGCTGCGCGCCTCGCTGCAGGCCCCCTCCCATTCGCAAGTATTTTCGGCCACCTCCCGGCACCCCGATCCAGCCGCCTCCCCTACCTCGGCCAAGATACCTCTTCACCCCACTGGGGCCCATCCAGCCGTTGCCCCGCCCGCCCCTGATCGGTCAGCGCCGGTTAGGCAAGAGACCGCCCGCAGTGGGGCCGGGCGATTCTACTTGGGGAACTCACCGTGCGTGCACCTCTGGCCACCTCTGAAGAGGCGGTCCCAGGCGACTGCACACCGGACTGCGGTGTCCAGTCCAGAGCCGCCGGGAGCTGGAGGGCAGGATGTGGGAACCTGCGGTCCCAGTCCTCCTTGGGGTGGCGTACGCGGCTCTCACTTCCACCTCCGCGGTCTGCGTTGTCTCAAGGCCGAGACACCCGTGTGACTTCGCGTCTGTTCGTCTGCCCCTCGCTCCCTGCGCCACCAGCACCGCCTAGGTTTGGAACTGCCTGGAGGGCCCAGAGGTGAGCCTTCTGTTCTAAGTCCGCAGAGACTCCAGGGCCCTGGGTGTTAGGACCTTCCACGCCTGGGAACTTAAGAACACAGGCCGCCAGTACTTCGCTCTGGAAAATGCCACCCCTCCAAAACGAGTTTTATTTTGTTTTGTTTCACAAAGTTGACGCCTTCTTTGGATTCGGGGTGGGGGGGAGACATTACCGGACCAACCACCGCTGGCATAAGCCGAGCCTCACGGCCATCTCAGGAAGGGACCAATGGGAGCCAGCTGGTGGCACCGCGCAGCTGGCAACAAGGGAACCCGGTGAGCTGCGGCTTTACTCGGGAGGTGCCTGGAGGGCCCAAAGGCAAGGCAGTCAGGATGGCCTTGGGGAATTCAACGCCCGAAATACCCCACCCCCATTACCCTGTCATGGTCCTTCTCCCCTCCCTCACCCGGACGGGCAGAAGAGGGCGTCTGCGACCAGGCCAGGGGGTTACGGGGTTACCAATGGGGGCACTAGGGAGTTCCAAGAGGGACCGATATGTGCCGGCCAGGGCCAGGGAGCCCACCAACAGGTGTCTCTTCCTTTGGAGCCACTTTGGAAGAGGGTAGCGGTGCAGCGGGCTGGATCCCAGACCTGACCGTAGACCTGGCTCAGCGAGAGCGAGCGCGCCTCGGCTGTCTCCGCCACTCTGCAGGTCCGAGGCTTCTATGTGCAGGGCGGCTGCGGCTCTGCAGCTTGGGTATCTGGCTGCCAACCTGGCCCGGGAAGCAGGAGGAACACTAAAGGCAGGCTTTGCAAACTGCAACATTGGGCTGGACAAGGACCAGCGGGCAGGTGCGTCTGTCTCGGTAGGTGCAGTCTGGGCTCCTCATCTCTCTCCTCAGTGGCCCCAGCAGCTCGCCCCTCACCAGTTTTGCCACCTACCCTCCCTCACTCTGCTCCTCCCCTACCACATGCCCCCCTCTCTCTAGTCGTCATCTCCTGTCTTCTCAGTGCCATGGCGCTAGGGCACACACTCCCCTTTCCACACACCCCAGGCTTGGCAAGGACTCAGCAGTCCACCTCAATACAGTGAGACCTCAAGTGGGCTTTTCTAATTCAGGTCAAGGAAGATACTTGAAATCAATTATTATAGGAGGGAGGGCAGCCAGGTGGAGCATGCTATCAAGGAATGAATGACATTTTTGGTCTTCTTGGGAGGAAATTACTCTGGAGAAGCCCTAAATGAGATGCCCACATGTTGGATAAAAGCAGCCACAGATCAGATTGCATGCATTTCGGTTGCCTTCCAATCAGATTAAGCTAAAATATTGACTCTAATTTTTATCACTGGGGATGACTGGCCCAGAGTACCTCGGTTTCTAAAGACTGGTTTCCTGCTGTGGCTTCATTAGCATTGGGGCTCATTCTCCTCCCCTTTCCTTGACCCCCACCCCCACCCCCAGTCCTGACCTCTGCCAGGGGCAGAAGAGAAAACAGCAAGTTACTGCAAAAAACATAGCCGGTTTGGAGCAGGAGTGTGTGTCTAGGAGCAGTCGATTTTGACATCAATTAAGTATATAACCAGACAAGTGCACGTGACTTTGGAGGGTCTCCTCCTGCCAGAGCACGACCGGAAGCCTGCCTGCCTTTCCCTCTGGCTCATTGCTGCTGATCTTGACAGGGCCACTTTCCTTCCTGTGTATTTTCTCTCAGCAATTATGCTCCTCCACTGAAATCTAAATTTTCCATACTGCTGCCTGTTACTAATAAAACCTGTCTACCTTGCACTATTAAACAGTCGAATCATACTACATGTCATTTTATTGGTGGTGACTGTAGCAAATTAAAATGCCTATGCAGGGACATTAACACTTACCTCCTCATTGTTATTAGATATATAAACTGTTTCGAATTAAAGCTCCCTGATTTTGAAAAATCACTTTCCCATTTCTAGGTGAAAGTTGACATAGTCTTCTTTAAAGCAAACAAAACACCAATGAGGAAAACCTGGCAAGTGTCTAGGCTGGGTGTCGTGTCATTTGCTATCTGACTGGGCTCCATGTCAGGACAGGTCCCTGGAGATCGGAGGCCAAGCAGGGAGCAGAGGGATGGTCCTGGGCCTCCTAGCCACCCCTCCACAAAGGCAGCCTGGACATTGCACTCCAGGGCTGGGAGACATGTTCAGACATGTGAGGTCGCCTGGACAGGAGCAGGCACATAGCTCAGGCCGCCTTTCTGGCCTTCTCAGCTGGAATGAAAGAAAATGGTCCCGCAGGGTAGGGAAACACAGCAACTCAGAACGCAGGACCACTGGTAGCAATCACCCAGGCAATGTGTAGTTTCAGGTTTGCTGTGCATCCTCCCTCTTTTCCCCAAGTGCACACTAAAATTAAAAAGAAAAAAAGTTAATTGGGTCACGCTTTTATTTCTTTTCCTACAGTGATCAAGGCATTTTGGACAGGTCTGTGTGGACATACACGTTTCAGCGAGCTAGCTTTTCATGAAAGGCCAAGCGCCAAGAAGGGCCGTACACGAAGGCTTGGTTCGAGGTTCTTCCGGGGAACGCAGCTGGCTTTCAAGGCCCAAGCCCTGGCCAGACCCTGTGGAATCCTGGGGCTCTGCGGGAGGCGGAGGAGGCAACAGGCCCCGGAGTCGCGCGGCAGGCGGCGAGGGGGCGCTGTGGCCCGCGCCTGCCCGCCTTGGCTCAGCAGCGGTGGCCACGGCGCTACCCCCGCGCCACCGATGAGCGGAAGACGCCCTTGGTCCTGTCGCGACCTGCCTCTTCAACACGGTTTTATTCGGGAATTAAGGAAAACGATACGGAGGCATTTAATAAAACAAACCGCTTGTGCCATTTCTCATTGTTTTATTACTTTGGTTTTCCGTGGAGTCTCCAAGAGTTTAGTGGAAAAATAGCTGCCATTTTGGGGTGTGTTATTTTGAGGTGCAATTTAAGATTAAAAATGCACATTTTACATGTGTTCTTTCAATGAAGGATCATTTAAAATGTAAGTGGCTTCGATGTGTCAACGTGCTATACTCGTAACCCATGATCCTCTGCTCCAGAATTTGCTGGCGTGCGCATGGAGGGAGACGGCACTAAAGGAAAAGGGAGAACTGTGGCTTTGCAATTTCCTCTCTCTCTGTCTTCTTTTCTCTTCTCTTTCTCCCCCTTCTACTCCTCTTTGGTCGACGTCTTCGTCTTCTCCTTTTTCTTCTTGCAGTCTGAAATATCATCGTTATAAAGCGTTCAAAATCTAAGTTCAGATGCAACGTGGTTTTGTCCCAAGCTTTAATCACAGCCCTTGGCCTCCCACGAGGATGTTCCCATTGAATTTCGGATGCATCGGTATTACTAGGTTTCCAAATGCGCGCCCATAGCTGAAGCGCTTCCCTGGAAAGCGAGCAATGAGCAGAATCTCTGGGAGGTGAGAGATCCCCAGCGCCCGTCCCGAAGGGCCAGCGGGGTCCCCGCCTGAAGATTTCTAAATGACCCGAGAGGCCTGCATGATCCCTGTGCAGCGCCACGAACCGCACTGGGAGGGACTCCAGGCGGGCCCCGGGGTGCTGGGATGCCTGAATTGCAGGGCAAAAGCAGGAGAAGTTCGTTTTGTTTCGTTCTAGTTTGTTCGACCTCCTAGGCGCCGCATATGCAGTTAAATTGCTTTTCTTCGTTGAGCCTTCTTTTCTCTCCGGAGTACTGCGAGGTTTCTTCCGTTGCTAACTTGTCCTCCCGGATTCCTCTAGTGGCAGCAGAAGTCCTGGTTCCCTGGCAGACGCCCCGCCTCCGACGTGCTTCCTGAAGTTTCTCTGCAGCGCGGGGTCTGGAATCCGTGATTGCCCCTTTCTTAGCACCTGGCCGACTTGTTCCCACCGGTCTCCCCGCCGATCGCGGCGTCCTCGCGTCCTCTGCTCTTCTGCAGTCCCCCCGCCCTTAACTCCGCAGCTGCCTCTCGGTTCCTTCCGGCTCATCTGCCTGCGGACCGGGGGCCGCAGCCCCTGGTGGCAAGGCGTCGGCGAGGCTCGAACTGAAGTCCCGCCGCCTCGCTGGCCGCTGGCCGCTGGCAGCTGCGACGCGGGGTCTTCGGCTGCGCTCTCGCCGCGCGCCCCGGAAGCGACTCCCGCCGGGTGGGATCACAGCGCCCGCAGCCTGGGAGAAAGGCAGGTAAGGGGTCAGTTCTCGGAAATGGACAGACCTGAGTTCCTTCAGGGCATCAGTGAAAGGAGGCGAGTCTCGCGAGCAGCGAAGGCCGGGCTTTAGTTCTTCCTCAGGCCTCGTTGGAAGGCTAAGCGGTGGGACGCCTCCACCGACTCACCTGGACACTGGCACAGAGCAGGCCCAGACCTGGCACCTGGAAACTCAGGTACTAGGCACGCACCGCCGCTCAGGAGGCGAGCGCGGCCCGCCAGAGCTGCCCTGGGCAAGGAGAATTGTCAGAATTTTGTTTTGTTTTGTTTTCTTAAAGTGTTTCTTGCAGGCAGTCCGTAGAACTCAGCTCGCCGTCCCCCTCCAGCAGGCCCCCCTCGGCTTTGCATTCCTCCGTGCAGACGCCAGAGCGCACCTCCGTGCCTGCGGTGCTGGGCGAACGCGGGAGAGCGCCCCGAGGCTGTGGCGACCCCAGGGGTCAACTCAGGACTGGTGTGAGCAGGTAGGAGACTATTGGAGGAGGAGGAATATTTCCTTGAGTCTTCTTACAGTTACTTTCCTACGCAGTCAAGGCCCTACAGAGCGTTTGCCTGGGGCACTGTTAAATATCCCTTTGCCACCTCTCGGTTGGGTTCATGTACCCAAACCTATTCGTTAGGATCTGGACTCCGTGCGCGTGTTCGTGCACACTCTTTCCCTTCTTCCAAAGTCTCCCGCACACTCTTGCACACCTAGGATTGTGCAGGGACAGGGAGGATACTTTTCCTTTTCTTCTTAAACGAGGCCGGGAATGCAAAAAGGGATATATATTTGCGTTAAAAGTAAAAACTTCAGTAAGACTGAGCAAGCACTAACACTGAAGGGAAGAAGGAAGAAGGTATTTGCGACACATAAATGAGAGAGGTCGCTGTGCAGGATCAGGAATTCAGTGTCCAGTAGTGAAACAAAGCCCCCGATGGAAAGTGGGTCAGGGGCATGCTCAGACCCTCCTCCCAGAGGGGTCTGGAAAGATGCTCCATTCACTAATGATGGTGAGACCACTAGCACCTTCACTGCAGCGCACCAGACAAGGGCTGGGTGCACAAATCCTGGAGCTGAAACTGGCGAGGTTGTGCTGGTTGAAATTGCTGCAAAGAAATGAGGGAGGCTTTGGCTTAGACACCAAAGAACAGGAGGTACCGGCTACCTCCCACCCCGCAGTTCTTGGCCTTATTGTCCACTGCTGAGAAAATGTAACTTGGGTGCTGGGGAGACTAGGATGAGGTGGTACTTGAGGCATTGTTTGCAGTAGCATAAAACTGGAAACCTCCTTTCTACCTACCTGGCAATCCTAGAGGCCTGGATAAAGGGTTCGTGGTGTATTTCATGGCACTGAATATTTGCCAGGGTGCAAGGGAATTAAATCCCTCATGTCAACATAAATAAGTCCTAAAAGTGAAAATCTGGGGGAAGAGGAACAATCAAGATGATACTCATGATGGGATGTGAAAAGCAGCAATGTTTTGCGTCTTCAGGCTCAGGGTGGAAGGCACTAGAAGGAAAGTCTCCATTCCATTTCAGATGCTGGATACCTTTGATTAGGGGCTGGGGACTCAGCTTTGTTAGCAATATCCTATTTCTAAAAAAAATGTATGTGAACTAAATATTGCAACATTTTAACAATTATTAAATTGGAATAACAGTTGAATGAGATTCTCCTATGAGCTAGTTTATATTTGGGAAATGAAGTTTAAAATTAAGCACCAATCTTTAAAAGAAGCATCATGCTCCCAGAAGTATAATGTGTTCATTTTGGAATAATTTACTTTAAAAAATCACTTTAACAACTCTCATTCTTAGTCTCTCTTCTCTTTTCTCCATTCCGCCATCATTAAGAAAGAATAAATAAAAGATGTCATGGCTTTGCAGTTTAAACTTAAAATGATAGTCATTTGTGTGTGCGTCTGTGCCACTGTCCAAGGCATGGTAGGGAGACAGGTGTCCTGGGCAGGATGCTCACCTTGTGCATGCCCAGGGCCTGGTTCTTCTTCCACTCAGGGCAGTGCACACCAGGGGCTCTTGAGGTTAAGGACCCTGCTGGACACAGCGTGATGGAGCAAGTCACATGGGTCACTTGTACATCTCTGTGGGAAATGGCATGCTTTAACATTTACGCAGTTCTCTCCCTATCACAGTGCACCAGGGGGCATATTCTAGAAAATTCAAGTCAAGATTAGAGAAAGGAGCCCCAGGGGCACAGGAAGATGGGTAAAGGCCAAGAAGGACAGAGCAAAAGATGGGAAGGAAAAGAGAAGAGAGGCCAGAGAAGGAGAAGGAGTTGGCCTTGCCTGCTGGGCAGGACTCCAGGTCCCAGGCCCTTCCCCTACACCCTCCTCTCCAGTGGGAACTCTGCAGTTCTTCCAGAAACAACACACTCTGTCCTGTCCTCTCTCAGCAAGGGGATTGGAGCTTTCCAAGTACAATCCCGCTTAAAAGGCCTCACAGTGGGAGAGGCTTTAGGACCTGGCCTGCTCCTAATTTCCAGGTTTCCTTGCTTTTATTCTATCCTACCTGTTCACAAGGAGGTAGAAGGGAGAGTGCAATTCCCTGAAGCTAACACATTGCTCACAGCGCCAAAGCTCTTCAGAGCCTGGGCGACCTTCAGCCCTGGAGCTGCTCTCTGCCCTGGGCATCCTGGCTGCGAACTCGCCCTCTCGCCTCTAGCTGACCTCCTATGTTGGTGCCTCCACAGGCCTCAGCCTTGTAAGGCCTGTTGTCCTGGGCGTCCCCTTGAGGCACTGTGGCAGCCACTCCCGGTGCTGCTGGTTTCATAGTGTGCTGGCTATGTCAGAGTGTCCCCTCACCCTGTCTCCATGCCTGGCCTGTTGGGGGCACTAGACAAATATTAATTAAGTGCATAAATGCATGAATGAATGAATGAGGAGCTCTTGGCTGTTCACCTTCACTTCTAAGACACAGAGGAGGTTGTAGAAGAAAAACAACAAAGATGTGGACACAGGCTCGCATACCCTCTCCTTGACCCACACGGAGGCTTTTCTGTAGTGTGGTTGTGGGGAACCATGCAGAATCCAGCCCAAACATGCCCCTTCTCAGTGACTCAGACGTCCAAGTATAAGACAAGATTGACTGTGGATGTTAAGTTTTAAAACCCAACAGATGTGTACATATAAAATGACATTTCACTTTTAAAATAAATTCCTGAGTTGGCACTAAGTTCCAAATCTTGTATTCATTGAGGAGAGTAAGCATGCGTTTTGATTTTTCCTTCCCAAATGACTTATATGGTTGCGTGAATGAATGAGTACAGGTTAACATTTGGGAAAAATGAAACTTAAGTAAAAGCAAACTGAACTTTAAGGATGTTTTTAGTAAATAATTTGGAGTTGGATTGAGTTATAGATATTATATATAAAAAGTAATTTAGGTCTCAGCAACGTTTTCAGAGATGTACACAAAATTATTCTAAAGTAGGTGTGGAAAAGCGCAGGCCTTACAAAACTATAAGAATTTTTAAAAGCAATTTAGAGTGGGAGTAATCAATCGAAGTGATTTCAAGACATTGTGTGGCTGTAGGGATAGGAAGAGGGAGAAACACTCAGGTCAGTGGAGCAGAGCAGGGGCCAGTGGCAACCCATACAGATACACCCCATTTATCTTTTGACAAAGATGCAAACGCAATCCATGGAGGAAATTTTCAACAATGGAGCTAGAGATCCACAAAGAAGAAAAAATACCTCCATCCACATCTCACACCTTACATAAAAACAGATTTGGACTTAACTGGAAAGCAGAAGATTATAAAACTTGAAGAAAAAAAAAAAGACACCAATTCTTCAGAACCTAGAGCTAGGCAAAGAGTTCTTAGGTTAGATGCAAAACAAACAAACAAGCAAACAAAAACACACACACACAATTCATAAAGGCCAAATTTTGAATAGCTGGACTTCACTGAATTTAAAACAAATTTTGCTGTGAAAATGACTCTGTAAGAACACAAAATGATGTGTTACATACTCAGAAAAAAAGTACAAATCACATATCCCACAAAGAACTACTATGTAGAATATACAAAGAACACCACCACTCAACAGTGAGCCAAACCCCAAAGACCCAAAACACAATTCAATTGGAAGACATGAGACATTGCATCGAAGAGAGTATAGAAATGGAGAGCCACACATTCCAAGGGAATGCAAGTTGAAAGCACAATGTCACCTGCCTATAATTTGGAATGATTAGAATGAAAACGATGGCAATACCAATCGTTGGGCAGCATGCGGAGGAATGGCAGTGTCAACTGGCACATCCACTCTGGGAAATAGTTTTGCACCTTCTGATAAAACTGAAGGTACAGCTGTCATGCAGCCTAGCAAGTGTTTTCCTGGACGTTGGTCCCAGAGATGTGGTAACTGTGTTCACTCAAAAACCTTTGCACCAATGGGCATGCCAACTTTATTTACAATAGATGAAAACTGGAGTCAACCCAGATGTCCTTAAATGGGTGCACGATTCAATAGACTGTTAGGTAGTGTTCATGGACTATTGCTCAGAAACAGGAGGCACGAAATTGTTGGTGCACAGCAGCATGTGTGAGGCTCCAAAGTTAGGCAGGGAAACCAGGCAGTCCCCAGGGTCACAAATGCCGTGATTCTGCTTACAGAGCATGACTGACATTGTCAACTTCAGAAGTGAAGGAGAACTTGGTGGTTGCCAGGGCTCAGGGAGGGACGGGAGAGTTGGACTTGGCCCGGGAAGTGGGTGTGTTTGTAAAGGAGCAGCAGAGGGGTCCCTGGGGATGGGAGTGTTTGGTGTCTGTGCAGATTTGTGAGTGGCACCTTGATGAATCCAGCAGGTGCAGGAGAGCCAGTGACACTGGGCCAGTCTGCCTGAGTGTGAGGCACGTTCTGGTCGGACATGGCAGCCTGGCTCCCAGAGTGCTCTCCCTGGGAGAGTTGGTGAAGCGTGCGTGAGATTCCTCACGGCTGCATGTGGGTAGCTCTCCATGAAAAGTCTAAACCATAAAAAAAAGAACAGACACACAAAGTAAATTAGAATGGTGAATTAGAAAGGTGAACATTTCAAACAAAGTGGACATTCAGAAAGGCGTGTCACTCAGGTCAAAGTGGTGTGACTTGGTTCTCAGAAAATGTGGCGTATTCTAGAGGGAGCAAATGTCATGTCAGATACAGAAGCCAGCAGGGCAGTAGTCCCACCCTGGACTCCAGGGTGGCAGGCAGCACCAGATCATCAGAGAGGGGGACCCAGGGACCACCAGGGAGGCCTTCCATTCTGCATGTGAAAGGAGTCCTGGGAAATCCTTTGGAGGAGTGAAGTAGCTCGATGTGCCTTTTCAAAGTGGGTTTACTTACAGGTCAGACATGTACACTCCCAGTCCCTGACCCATTGCCACCCCCTAGTCCTGGAGCAGTCCCTGTCCTTGAGTGACCCCTGCACTGAGTGACCACTGCACCATCCTCCTCGCTGGCTTCTTCCCTGGGCTGCCCGTGCTGAGTTCCCCTTAGCTCAGGACTTTGCACAATCCACAGGAGCAGATGCGACTCCAGAGCCCACCAGCAGCAGGCTGCCAGGCAGAGCGGGCCTGTCAGCACGTGCCATAGACCAGGCAGTGAGAGGGACCAGCTCGTGCTTTCCCAGAAGTCTTTGACTTTGTGGGAAATGGGTTCTGGTATAGGTAGTGGGAAGGTAGCCAGTGGAGACTGGGCCATCCTCCAGCTCTGAGCTGGAGCAGAGGAAGGAAGGCAGAGCAGAGACAAGGAGGGAAGAAGGGAAGAAGGAAGGCACGTCCTCACAGAAACTCTGTGTTCAGGTGCACATTTCCAGGTAATGCTTGCACACAGGTAGGCAGAGGTTACCAGGGATGAGAACGTCTGAGAGATGATGTTAACCCTTTCCCTCACTGTGCACCATGCCAATCATGCAACCAGGGGCTTAGGAAAAGAGAAGGAGTTCCTTCACCAGCCACCCAGGGTGGACTCAGGAGAGCAAGTCGCACGCCATCTTCTGGGGAATGGGTTTAGGGATAATTACAGGATAAAGAAAGTGATTGAGGAGGCTATAAAGAAAGGTTCTCATACGGGAGCGCCTAATAAAAATGATCATAAAGGGCTCAAGAGTCCCAAGTTCATCCTGAGTTAATCTGAGTCTGATCTCATTGACCACAAATCTTCCTAACCTCCTGCATGATAAACTTGATCAGTTTTCCACTGAGACGATTAAGAGTTATTGTCCTCATGGTTTTCAGAGACTGGCTGAAATACTAAGTGCTTTTGTGCTAATTGTTTACAATAAGTGATGCCTCGTTGTCTTGTTTGGTGTGGGCTCAGCATGAGCCCTGCCCCACGAGTGCCTGTCCAGTCACCTGCCATCTGCCACTGTGGACCTCTGGACTGCTCTGAGGCTGAACGTCCTTAACTGCCCACGCCCCCCCCCCCCCCCCCATAGAGAGCAAGGACTTGGGTCACTTCCCCCAGCGTTCTTTCAGTAGGAAGCAGCTTGGAGATGTTGTCCCCCGTTTTTCCATAGAAAGGGAATGCAGAAGTCGGCAGTGGGGAAAAGTAACCGGGTCCACCTGATGCTTTGGATGCAGCCCTGGCTGCTCTGCCCTGCAACTGATTCGTAAAATGTTCGCGTTGCCTTCTCTGCCTCTCTCCCTGCTCCTCCTAACCTCTCCCTGCTCCTCCTAACCTCTCCCTGCTCCTCCTAACCTCTCCCTGCTCCTCCTAACCTCTCCCTGCTCCTCCTAACCTCTCCCAGCTCCTCCTAACCTCTCCCTGCTCCTCCTAACCTCTCCCAGCTCCTCCTAACCTCTCCCTGCTCCTCCTAACCTCTCCCTGCTCCTCCTAACCTCTCCCTGCTCCTCCTAACCTCTCCCTGCTCCTCCTAACCTCTCCCAGCTCCTCCTAACCTCTCCCTGCTCCTCCTAACCTCTCCCTGCTCCTCCTAACCTCTCCCTGCTCCTCCTAACCTCTCCCAGCTCCTCCTAACCTCTCCCTGCTCCTCCTAACCTCTCCCAGCTCCTCCTAACCTCTCCCTGCTCCTCCTAACCTCTCCCTGCTCCTCCTAACCTCTCCCAGCTCCTCCTAACCTCTCCCTGCTCCTCCTAACCTCTCCCTGCTCCTCCTAACCTCTCCCAGCTCCTCCTAACCTCTCCCTGCTCCTCCTAACCTCTCCCTGCTCCTCCTAACCTCTCCCTGCTCCTCCTAACCTCTCCCTGCTCCTCCTAACCTCTCCCAGCTCCTCCTAACCTCTCCCTGCTCCTCCTAACCTCTCCCAGCTCCTCCTAACCTCTCCCTGCTCCTCCTAACCTCTCCCTGCTCCTCCTAACCTCTCCCTGCTCCTCCTAACCTCTCCCTGCTCCTCCTAACCTCTCCCTGCTCCTCCCTAATCTCAGGGGAAGCAGGAGTCCTTTCTTCCCCATCCTAGGCAGTTATCTGTCCCTGAGCACACACCCACCACAGGAGCCAAGCCATCCAGACTTGGAGATGACACCAGATCTCAGCAATGACGTCTCCCAGATCAACACGTGAATCACGGCTCCAAAGAGAACATGTGGAGTGCGGCCTTGGAGCCTCCTCTTCAACAGCCCCCGTTCCTGCTGGGGGAACACAGCCTCGCAGCCTCTGGGACAGGGGTCCCCTGTGCTTCTCCTTGGCAGGCAAAGCATTAAACCTTCCTTTCCTGTTTCCTCAAGAAAGAAGAAGAAGGTGATTGGAGGTGAAGCTGTTGGTGGTCTGTGCCTATGTGTAGTCTGCAGGCTGCTCACAGGACACATGGTCACAACACGGAAGTTCCTGTGGTCTGAGGTCGGCACCACAGACGCCCGCACAGACCCACGCACCCAGAGGGTGGTTTTAGGGGGTCCCTCACAGGCAATCCTGGCAAGCGCTGTCAGCATGACCTTCAGCTCAGAGATGCCTGTGACAGCAAAGCAACAGGGGCACTAACGCTCCATTGCTCAGCTGTGTGGCCTTCAGAATCAGCGAGTTTTTCAAAGTAGTCTTCTTTTTTAATTAGCGCTTTATAGTTTTGCACAGTACCTGACTTCATCCCATCAGAATCATACACACAGGGACACCGACCCACTCCACCTTGGTCCTGTTACCCCTGCTCCTGCACTCAGCCCTCCACTCCACGGATCCTCCCCTGCTCATCCCGGGTCCATCCTTGATTGGTGCTTTCCAAAGCCATGTAAAGGTGGGGTTCTCCGTGGTATAGTTCTGTGCAGCAGATGCTTTCCTTAAGTTCATTCTGCATTTCTTCCTCTTTCTCGTTCCTCCTCCCTCCCTCCTGATCTCCTCCTCCCTCTTCTCCACTGATCTTCCCTGCATCTTTAGGATGTCTGGCCCCTCCCCTTCTTCCCCTTATTTTGCTCTGGCTTCCACATATAACAGAAAACATTCAACCTTTGATTTTCTGAGTCTGGTTTGTTTCATTTAGCATGATGTTCTCCAGTTCCATCCATTTACTGGCAAATGCCATAATTTCATTCTTGATGGCTGAGTAAAACTCCATTGTGTGTGTGTACCACGTTAATATAACCCATTCATCTATTGACAGGATCTGGGCTGATTCATAATTTGGTTATTGTGAATTATGGTGTTGTGAGCCTTGGTTTGGTGTGCCACTATGGTATGGTAGTTCTTTTGGATAAATACCAGGGAGTGGGATAATTGGGCCACAAGGTGGTTCCATCCTAGTTCTTTGAAGAATCTGCATGATGCTTTCCAGAGTGGTCATACTAATCTGCAGTCCCACCAACAGCATAGAAGGGTACCTTTTCCTCCACATTCTTGCAAGTAATTATTATTGTTTGTATTCTTGATAATTGCCACAGAATTAGTGATTTCTTAACGTCAACCTAAAGCAAGTGTCCCTCAGTTTCAGAAACTAGTTATCAGCTGCTTTGTCTGCAATCCAGAACCATTCTTCATTATTGATCATTGACTTGCCATGTTGGAAGATAAGGTTTGACTCTAGTTCCCTGGGGCTGCCCTGGAGCCATTGGCCCTGGGCCCAGTTCCAGCTCATTGCTCATCTTCCCTAGAAACCCTCCTAGAAGCTTCCGCAGAGTCCTTTGCACCTGGGGTTCTGAGAAGCACAGAGGCAGGGCCTGTGGCTGCAGTGGGTGGTGGCCTCTCTGTCCTTTGTTCTCTTTACTCTTCTGTTTTTTTCTAATTATGCTAAAGACTTTGGAAGCATCAAGGTCCATTTTCTGGATTTGTCTGTTGAGGCCAGGAAAGACTAGGGGTCTGCGCAGGAGGTCTTGCCTTTGAGAAGAATCGGCTTCGTGAACGGGCGGAGAGGGAGACAGGGCTCTCAGGGTGCATGAGGCCGCAAAGCGAGCAGAGCCGTTCTATACTCCCAGCATCAGTGTGAGGCTGCGAAGCCGCTTCTAACTGCGCTTCCGTAGATCTAAATCTGTTCTCCTCCTCTCGTCCCATGTTCAGTTGGATTAGCTGTTTCTTTTTTCTTTTTCCTTTTTCTTATTTCGAGTTCTTGATGCTCTGGCATCTGAAGGCCTTACTTACCAGGGGAGAGACTGCCTTTCCAAAGACTATCTGATTGTTAGACATAGCAGGGTGCTCAGCTGGTGGGTTAGCTAGGTTTTCATCACTGTGACCAAGATACCCAAGAAGAACAAGAGGAGGAACACTTTTTTGAGCTCATGGTTTCAGAGTTTCCATCTGTGGTTGGTTGACTCCATTGTTCTGGGCCTGAGAGGTGAGGTAGGACATCATGGCAGAAGGCAGTGGCCCTGGAAACCTGTTCAACTGGTTGTGGCTGAAGGCAGAAGGACAAAACACGATCCCCAAGGGCATGCCCCCAGTGACCTCCTTCCTCCAGCCAGCCCAGCTGCCTGCAGTTGCCATCCAGTGCGGAGGTCCTTCAGATCATTAACCACCAGAGACTGGAGTAACCCACTAATTGGGTTACAACACTCCTGACCTAATTATTTCACCTCCTGCATTAACACAAGAGCTTTGGGGGCACTGTGGACGGAAACCAGTAACAACTGGAATGTCATTCATATGCAAGCTAGTCAATCTCTAGTCTAGGCCCCCAGCCACTCCTTCAACAGATTCTCACACCAAGCCCTAATCCACCTGCCCAAACTCCTGATCCCAGGTTCAGGTATCAGAGCCCCTTGCCCAAAGCAGGCAGGAATTACTCCAAGGAGGCCAGCTAGGGTGTCTGCTGTGTCCTTGCTGCTCCTGTAGAAACTGTGGTGAAGGCTGTGGCCTCTTTGTTCCCTTCCCAGCTGCTTCTGCCCCTAACTGGCCCTGAGGGTTTGTGTGGGACTGTGCACCTCTGCAAGCCCTTTCTCCAGAGAAGTATGAGCAATAAAGATCTCCCTGAGCAGTTCAGGTCTCTGAGTGGCACTCATTGCCTCTGCAAATTGAAGCCCTGTGGGCACATTGGGGAACAAATTGGAGTCTCGTTGTGGTTCGTGTGAGTTTTCCAAGTGACTGATGATGCTGATCTTTCCCTGGGCTCCTTGCTCATCATCTATCTGCTCATTTGAAATCTCTGCTTGACTCTTTGGCCATTTAAAAAACTGGGTTGCTTTCCCCTCCCCCCTAATTATTCCCTTATAAGACTTTTGAAACATTATGGCCACAATCCTTTTTCCAGATATATGCTTTACAAAGATTTTCTCCCAATCTGCGTTTGGATCATCTTTTAAATTTACTAAGGGAGTTTTTGAACAAGCAATACTTTCAATGTTGATAAACTCTAGTTTACAAAATATTTTTCTTTTGCTGTGTGTGTTTGTGTGTATGTGTGTGTATATGTGTGTATGCATGTGTGTATATGCATGTACATATGTGTACCTGTGTACATGGGCATCTGTGTGTACACGTGTGTGCATGCACGTGTTCACACGTGTGTATGTGAATATGCATGTGTACACAAGTGTATGTTCTGTTTAGAAAACATTTTCTTAATTCAAGGCCACAGAGATATTTCCCTGTGTAATTTTTGGAACTTTTTAGAATTTTATCTTCCACTGAGGCCCATTACAGTTCATTTGGAATGTTTTGTTTATGGTGAGTGGTAAGGATCAAGGTTCATGTTTTTCCCTTACTTTTAATTTTCTTTCATGATACTGTTTTGGAAATTCCAAGTGCTTTGCACTACATGTAAATTTTAATTAGCTTTCCCATTTCTATAAAAGACTTGCTGAAATTCAACTGGAATTTAATTGACAATTCTGATCAATTTGTGGAGAATTATTCTCTTAAAACTATTGGCTCCTTCAATCCATATCTTTGCTTTTATTGAGGTCTTTTAAAATTTCTCTAAGGAATGTTTTGTGGGTCTCAGTGTACAGATTTTGAACACATTTTTAAAGCTATTCCCCAGCATTTTATTCAATTATTTACCTACCGATACTACTGGAAATGCATTTTTGCAGTGTATTTTCAAGTTGCTTATTGTGAATATGTAGGAGTCAAGTGATTTTTTTTTTTTTTTGTATTTGGGCCTTGTGTTCTGAAACCTTGCTAACTTTGGTTATTGATCATATTAGCTTTTCTGCAGAGTTAAAGTCTGTGTTAGCAATCACGCTGTGTGTGAACGAAGACTCCCCTGCCCTTCCAGCTTGCTCTCCCGGTTGCGCTGAACACCTTCTTCGTTGCTCTGTCGGGAGCTCCTGTGGGCGTCCGGTCTCCTTCAGGTCCTGGGTTGACGCCCAGCCTTCTCCACTACACTGGAGGCTGGCTGGCGGGGGTTAGAAGATGTCCTCAGTGAGTCTGAGGAAGTCTCCCTCCATTCTCAGTGGCTAGGAGCGTTTATCAAGAATGTGAGCTACGCTTTTCTGGGGAATTATTTTTCGTATCTACTGAGATAAACATATACATTTTTTCTGTTTAAATCTATTAACATGGCATGTTCCATTAATTGATTTTCAAATGCAGACCTAACCATGCATGACTGGAATTAGCTCCTCTTAGTTGTGGTTAAATTACCATTTTACAGGCCAGTATCTTTCATGAACATAGTAACAAAAATTCTTAAATATATGAGTAAAACAAGCTCAGTAATACATCAAAGGATAACACACCATGTACAAGAGGGTTTATTGAAGGAATTTGGAAAAGCAACCACTGTAATTCACCATATTAACAGAATAAAGGAGAAAAATAATTTGACCATTTCAATTGATGTTGAAAAAGATTTTAATGAAATTCAAAACTTCTTCCCTGAAAACACTCAGAAAATGATAGATAAAAAAGGCATTTCTCAACCTGTGGTGGGATATTAACAAGACTTTTAGAGCTGACACCATCATTAATATGAAATAGGGAATGTTTTTCAACTTGGACACAGGTACGCATGTCCACCGTGTCTGACTTTGAACTGGGGTCTTTGTGTAATAAGGCAGTAAGTACATACCAGAGAGTTTGGAAAGGTTTCTTGGATACCTTGGACGATCCTTGAAAAATCCAAAGGAGTCCACTTAGAATTATATGCATATTTTCCATGGTTATAGGATACAAAGTTCATGTTTGAAAAAATCAATTATCTTTCCACAAAATGACAACAAACAATAGGGGCATTTAATGTTTGAAATGATGTTTATGATACTTTTAAAATATTAGACTAAAATGAATGAATTAAATCAAATACATTTCATGAAAACTGGGGATGAACTGAAATTGAATTCTATGCATGTGCGAGTCTGTCAAGATGAACCAACCTACGTGTGTACCTATAATGCTGTAGTAAACAATTAAATCAAATTAAATTGAAAAAGAAGTCTGGATTCTGACCTGGAAGTTCCGGGCTGGAGCTTGAGAGTCTAGTTTTCTTATTACAGGTGCAAATGGCACCGGGACATGTACCACATTTTGAGTAAGAAAGAATTAGGTGTTAAAAAAAAAAAAAAAAAAAAAAAAAACACAACCACATGAGAAGATACAGGACACTGCAGAGTGATTAAAGGGGATGAAATATACCCCAAGATTTAACATAGGCATCAACTGAGATGTTGGTTTGAGGAAATGTCCATTCTGCCAAATGCAATGCCAATCAAAGTTCCAATAAGTTTTTTGTTGTTGTTGTAAAAACTGATAAATTGATTCTAAAGATCACATGGAATTGTACAAGACTAAAATAGTCAAAAATTTTGAAAAGAAGATCCAAGCTAGAAAGCAAATGACTTGGTTTCTTGCTTTGCTATGAAGTTGCAGTGATGGACAGACATAGTCTGATAGGAAGGAGCAAGAGGACACAGAAGCCCGTGGAGCTGTGCAGAGTCCAGGAGGAGATGCAGTGAATCTGACCCTCAAACAGCTCGATATCCACGTGCAAGAAACAAACTGATGACGTGCGTCCTTGCGTCATTACCCAGTTAGTGTGAGGTGAGTCAGAAGCCTCAGTGTCAAAGCTGAAAATGTGAGCAATTAGACAGACCAGAGAAATTAAAGGGATGGGAATAGGAAAAGAAGAACTCAATCTATCACTATTTGCTGATGACACGATTATTTATTTAGAGGAACTGGGAAATTCCACCAGAAAACTTTTAGAACCCATAAGTGATTTCAGTAAAGTAGCAGGATATAAGATCAATACTCATAAATCTAATGCATTTTTTTTTTTTTTTTTTTTTTTTGGTGCTGGGGATCGAACCCAGGGCCTTGTGCTTACAAGGCAAGCACTCTACCGACTGAGCTATCTCCCCAGCCCCCTAATGCATTTTTATACTTAAGTGATGAATCCTCAGAAAGAGAAGTTAGGAAAACTACCATTCACAATAGCCTGGAAAAAAAAAAAATACTTGGGAATCAATCTAACAAAAGAGGTGAAAGACCTCTACAATGAGAACTACAGAACACTAAAGAAAGAAATTAAAGAAAATCTTAGAAGATGGAAAGATCTCCCATGTTCTTGGATAGGCAGAATTAATATTGTCAAAATGGTCAAACTACCAAAAGTGCTACACAGATTCAATGCAATTCCAATTAAAATCCCAATGGCATACCTCACAGAAAGAGAGCAAGCAATCATGAAATTCATCTGGAAGAATAAGAAACCCAGAATAGCTAAAGCAATCCTTAGCAGGAAGAGTGAAGCAGGGGCTATCGCAATACCAGAACTTCAACTATACTACAAAGCAATAGTAACAAAAATGGCATGGTATTGGTACCAAAATAGACAGGTAGATCAATGGTACAGAATAGAGGACACGGACACAAACCCTAATAAATACAGTTTTGTCATACTAGACAAAGGTGCCAACAACATACAGTGGAGAAAAGATAACTTCTTTAACAAATGGTGCTGGGAAAACTGGAAATCCATATGCAACAGAATGAAACTAAACCCCTATCTCTCACCCTGCACAAAAATCAACTCTCAATGGATCAAGGACCTTGGAATCAGACCAGAGACCCTGTACCTTATAGAAGAAAAAGTAGGTCCAAATCTTCAACATATCAGCTTAGGATCAGACTTCCTTAACAGGACTCCCATAGCACAAGAAATAAAAGCAAGAATCAACAACTGGGATGGATTCAAATTAAAAAGCTTTCTCTTAGCAAAGGAAACTATCAGCAATGTGAAGAGAGAGCCTACAGATATGGGAGAATATCTTTGCCACTCATACTTCAGATAGAGCACTAATTTCCAGAATCTATAAAGAACTCAAAAAACTCTACACCAAGAATACAAATAACCCAATCAACAAATGGACTAAGGAATTGAACAGACACTTCACAGAAGAAGATCTACAAGCAATCAGCAATCATATGGAAAAATGTTCAACGTCTCTAGTAATAAGAGAAATGCAAATCAAAACTACCCTAAGATTCCATCTCACCCCAATTAGAGTGGCGATTATCAAGAATACAAACAATAGCTGTTGGCAAGGATATGGGGAAAAAGGTACACTCATACATTTCTGGTGGGGCTGGAAATTAGTGCAGCCACTCTGGAAAGCAGTGTGGAGATTCCTTAGAAAACTTGAAATGGAACCACCATTTGATCCAACTATCCCACTCCTTGGTTTATACACAAAGGACTTAAAATCAGCATACTATAGTGATGCAGCCACATCAGTGTTCATAGCTGCTCAATTCACAATTGCCAGATTGTGGAACCAAACTAGATACCCCTCAATTGATGAATGGATAAAGAAACTGTGGTATATATATATACAATGGAATATTACTCAGCCATAAAGAATAATAAAATTATGGCATTTTCAGGCAAATGGATGAAATTGGAGAATATCATGCTAAGTGAGATAAGCCAATCTCAAAAAACCAAAGGACGAATGATCTCGCTGGTAAGTGGATGATGATACGTAATGGGGGGTGGGAGGGTGGCAAGAATGGAGGAAGGAGGGACTATATAGAGGAAAAAGAGGGGTGGGAGGGGAGGGGGGAAGAAAAAAATAACAATGAATCAAACACCATTACCTTATGTAAATGTATGATTACGCAAATGGTATGCCTCTACTTCATGTACAAACAAGTTGTACCCCATTTGTTTACAATTTAAAAAAAAATTTAAATAAAAGCTAAAAATGTCCAACATCTAGAAAAAATGCAAGAGTCATATCTCTTCTGAGGTATGCAAGCACTTCTGAGGGCCAAAGGAAAACTCTTTATAAAAGAGAAATGCAAAAATTGATTTCAAACAGTTCTCTGTGAATGAAAAGTAAAACAAAATGAAAGAGCAGCAGTAATCAATATGCCTATATAATTATGCATTGTTATGTGATGATTGTACAGTGCATCGTGTAATTTGCCTATGGCATATAATGTCATGTCATTATTAGTTAATAATATTGTAGTGTATCATTTGATAAGAGATTTATATATACAGATACAGCCGACATCTCAATAAGAAGACAATGGGCCTAACCAAAAATTTGCAAAATCTTAGACAGTTCTCAAAAGAAGATATAAAAGTGAACAAGAAGTATTTTTAAGTGTTTAATGTCATCAGTCATAAGGGAATAAAACTTGAACCACAAGCCAACGAACCTGCTAGTGAGGCTAAGTTAAACACCATGGACAGTGAATATTGCTGGTGACGTGAAGCGACTGAGATTCTCCTGCACTGCAGGGGGCAGTATGAATTCACACCAGTATTCTGGAAAACTGGGTAGTTTAATATGAAGTTCAACACTCACTTACACTTGTCATAAAGTTCTCCTCTCAGGTATTTACCCAAGAGAAGTGAAAACAGGTGATTAAAAAAGATATACAGGTGATTAATAAATATATGAGAAAATGTTCAACATCTCATAATTAGAGAAATGCAAATTAAAACAACTCTGTGATTTCATCTTACTCCAATTACCATGGCTATTATCAAGAATACAAGCAATAATAGGTGTTGGCGAGGATGTGGGGAAAAGGCACACTCATACTTTGCTGGTGGGACTGCAAATTGGTGTAGCCACTGTGGAAAGCAGTGTGGAGATTCCTCAGAAAACTTGGAAACCTTTTGACCTAGTTATTCCACTCCTTGGTTTATACCCAAAGGACTTAAAATCAGCATGTACAACAGTGACACAACCATGTCTGTGTTTATAGCAGCTCAATTCACAATAGCTAGATTGTGGAGCCAACCTAGATGCCCTTCGACAGATGAATGGATAAAGAAACTGTGGTATATATACACAATGGAATATTATTCAACCATAAAGAATAAAATTATGGCATTTGCAGGCAAATGGATGAAATCGGAGAATATCATGCTAAGAGAAATAAGCCAATCACCCAAAACCAAAGGCCAAACGTTTTCCCTGAGAAGTGGATGATGATATATAATGGTGGTGGGAGGTGGGGTGAGAGAAGAATGGAGGAACTTTAGATTATGTGGAGGGAAATGAGAGGGAGGAGGGTATGAAAAATGGTGGACTGAGACAGACATCATCACCCTATGTACATGTACGATTGCACGAATGGTATGAATCTATATCCTGCACCACGATAGAAGTGAAATGATGTACCCTATTTGTGTACAATGAATCAAAATGCAGTCTGTAAATGTAAAAAAATTTAAAAATTAAATCATGTAGTAAGAAATAATAATAAAAAAGATTTGCCCCAACTAGCTATGGTATCCTGATTGTAACAGCACTGAAGCCACCCAACCACCCAAAACACATGTGCAGATACTGTGGACTGCTCACACCAGAGGGCTCAGAGTCAGTGACCTCAGCGTACAGCATAGACTCCAAAGCGCTCTGCGAGCAGCATTCTGCGAGTGGCGCTCTGCATGGTCGCATCCGCGAGGCATTTGTTCTTGCTCAGACATGGACAGACAAGCCTATTGATGTGATTGAGGTGGGGGTCTGGGGTGGGGTAAGACTGGGAAGGCAGGGTAAGACTGAGAGATTGTAGAGCTGATAGAAACATTTTGCATGCTGATAGAGGTTGTGACCACATGGCTATACAATTCATGAAAACTACCAAATTTTATATTTATTACCTGAGGTGTGATCATATGTAAATTGCAGGTCAATTAATAAAATATGTATGTTTTTCTGTTTTTGCTGAAATGGTATATGAATAGCTAAGTGCTCACTGAAGAGTATATTTGCATTACAGTGATTATCTACAAAATCCTTGTCAAAAGTAGATATACTCACAAGAGCTACACTATGGAACCAGCCTAGGTGTCCTTCAACAGGTGAAAGGGTAAAGGAAATGTGGTATATGTATATATACAATGGAATATTGCTCAGCTTAGAGAAGAAAGAATTTATGGAATTTGCTGATAAATGAACTGAGTTGGAAAATATCATGTTAAGTGAAATAAGTTAAACCCCCAAAAACCAAGGCTGAACATTTTCTCTGATATGCAGATGGTAATTCACAATAGGGAGGGTGAGCTAGGGGAGAATAGAGCTAATTTGGATTAGGCAGAGGGGCGAGAAGGGAGGGAGCGGATGCGGGTAGGAAGGACAGTAGAGTGAAGCAGACATTATTACTTCGTGTATATGCATGATGGCATGATCCTGCAACATGCATAATCGTAAAAATGAGAGATGACACTCCATTTATGTACAATTTATCAAAATACATAAATGCATTCTACTGTCATGTACAACTAATCAGAACCAATAAAAAATGATTTAAAAAAGTAGATATTGTCAACCGTTTTCATCTACTCAGGTCTGAGGGATGATGAGTAATATTTAAATTTTTTAACTTCTGTTCCACTTGGAATGGTGGCTTTTCACCTGTTCCTCCATGGTTGGTCTTTCTACTGTTGTGGAATTGATTGCTCCCTCAGTGCCTTTGCTTTTTTGTCTATTTCCTACTCTTTCTGTCTTTAATAAAAGATTATCGTTATATTTTATGATGTATCCAAATAAGTAAAGACTACTCTCCTTAAAATTTTGGTCTTTCAAGTCATTTAAAATATCTTTGACTGTGAATAAATTATTGAGTTTTAGTAGTGTGATCTGTGGGGTTTATGGATCAACACCTTTAGATGGATCAAAAATTTATTTTCTAAGAATTTGAAATAAAAATATGTATTTTCTTATATCTATTGGATTTTCACAGTGACATGTTTTATTCATCCTGAATTTATTTTTTAATAATGTGATGTAACTTTTATTAAATAGATGGCAAAGTCTCCCAAGCCTCAATTCATTTCTTTGCATGGTTATGTGTTGTAAACGATCCTCTTTTCTTCTATTAAATGTCCCCAAACCTGTGGATCTTACCTATTCTGTGTGGTCCTGATTCCTACTTTAATCGTTGTCACGTACACGCCCTTATGTGTAAGTGACACACACCGCTCCTTCCTTCCCTGTTTGCATCTCAGTGACGATGCTTCCTCTGTTCTCTAGGACGTGCACACTGCCCAGGGGTGACCTTGGCTTCCTGCTGCCTGCTGACTTTGGGGTACGAGACAGACTGGTCCTTCTCTCACTGGGTCCTTCCTTAAGTGCACACCTCCAGTACATAGCGTACCTGGGTAGATTCACGCTAGAATCATGACAGCGATGAAGACAGAAATCATTCATGAATGAGACAAATTGAAAATTAAGAGTTGATAACTATTCTGTTTCTCATTTATTCAGCTTTTATAAACCTAGGACTAATTCAAACCTAGACCTCAATGCTGTCGGTGTTTTACTTTTTGCTCTGATTGGTTGTATCTGACAGTAGGATGCATTTTGACACATTGCACACAAATGAAGCAAACTTCTCCTTCCTCTGACTGTACGTGGTGCTGAGTCACACCTGCAGTTTAGTCATATGCGTACTTAGGGTAATAATGTCGGTCTCATTCTACCATCCTTCCCACCCCCTTCGACCCACCCCTCCCCCTCACTCCCTTCTGCACAACCCAAAGATTCTTCATTCTTCCTTACCCACATCCCCACAATGGATCACCATCCACATATCAGAGAAAACATTTGGCTTGTGGTTTTGGGGGATTGGTTTATTTCGCTTAGCATGATATTCTCCAATTCCATCCATTTACCTGCAAATGTCATAATTTTCATTCTTCTTTAAGGCTGAGTAATATTCCATTTTGTATATCTACCACATTTTCTTTATCCATTCATCTGTTGAAGGGTGTCTAGATTGGTTCCATAGTTTAGCTATTGTGAATTGAGCTGCTATAAATATAGATATCGATGTGGCTGCATCACTGTAGTATGCTGATTTTAAGTCCTTTGAGTATAAACCGAGGAGTGGGATAGCTCTATGGGTCAAATGGTGGTTCCATTCCAAGCTTTCTGAGGAGTCTCCATACTGCTTTTCATAGTGGTTGCATCAATCTTCTGGACTGCCATCTTTTGAGCTGAGCAGATGCTCAATCCTGCCCTCTTCTTTCTCCGTGACTGTGACGTTCCCTGCAGATCCCTCCAGTTGGGTAGTCTGCCCTGCAGCCTGTGTGCCCTCTCCCTGCCTACACACACATTTTGTTGGATCACACGCTTCCCTATCCTTCTGCAACTGAGGCTACAGAAATTAAGTTTGGAGCTTTGAAAAGTCAAATAATACACTTCATTTACCATACAATTTAACTGGTCGTTGGTTTGGATTGAGAATGTGTATTCAGAAGCCCTACACATATGTGCTTTTGCTGCTCATCCCAGGTGTCTCTTGGCCTGAAACACTGGAGCAGCTGACCTTTACATCTCTCCTTCAGGAGTGTGTGCAGGGCCCGCTCCACCCTCGAGCGCTTGCTGGGATCAGCCGGAGAGCCCCTGCTCCCACGTCTTCTGTGGGACATTTTTAATTGCTGACTGGTTCCTTTGTCTTTTCTGACTTGACTCCTAGTTTACCCCTAGTTTGCACATGCAATCTTTTCTCACATTTCATGCTCACTATTTTTGTGCTGTTGCATTTTATTTGTGTCTACTGTGAACTGATTGTGCTGTTTTTTTTTTTTTTTGTTGTTGTTGTTGTTGTTTTTTTTTTTGCAATTTTGTTTGACGAGCTCACATTTTAAACTGCAACATTTAGGCTGTTAACACATTTTAATTATATTTTGATTTTTAACTATAATTTTGAAGTTTGTATATCTATGATTTCTCTGTATTTTCTCCTTTCTTGCCTCATTTAGAATCTTTTTCCCATTTCTTGCTTAAATTATTAGGAATTCACACTATCGATTTTGATTTTTATGATTGATATGCATTTCTGTGCATAGTTAGTAGTATGAATTCATTAAGGCGGTACACCGCAGGGACTTCAGGAGGCTGGGTCCTGATCTGCACTCATGTGAGGCAGGAAGCCTGATGGTCAGGAGAGGGTGGGACTGACCGTCTTCACACACTGCACACGTCCACGTTCTACCTCAGGAATGCTGTCACACGTGTTGCTCTGTCGTGGTGGAGGACGGCCTGCACGTCCCTCTGTTCCGTGTCCTGGTGGCTCTCTTCCACGTCCCAGGCACTCTCAGGAGTGAGGGGTGCCCAGCTCTGGAAGGAGACCTGGGAGGCCGGCTGACCCTTACCTGACCTGCTGCGGAGACCGGTCCTCAGTACCGCCCTGCGCCGCAGACCCGCCGGCCCTGTTGGCTTTCACTGTCAAACCACCGCCCCCACGTGTGGGATGTGTGGGATGCACAGGAGTTGGGAGGGACTGGCGTCAGCGCCTTGCAGTTGGAGGGGACTTTGCTGCCACTTCCTGGCAGCCCGGCTGGTGCAGGAGGAAGCTGGGAGACAGGCAGATGCAGGGATGCTAAGAGGGACAGTGTCTCCATGGCCACAGTGTGGCACTGGTGCCTGGATCCCCAGCCTGGGCAGAGACGCACTGTGGGGTCCTGTCCTGGCTGCTCGGCCCTGCTGGTCAGAGCCCGCTGTCTGGTCTTCAGCCTCCGCTGACCCTGGGGCCCAGTTCTCCCTTCCCCGGTTCCTAGGGTTCCCGTGTTGCCAGCAGCCACCCAGCTCACAGCCCATCTTCCTGCACTGCAGCGCCTCAGCTGCGGGGTTGGTCCCTCTGTCCACCCCGCAGTCCCTGACCCCAGACTTGCCGCAGCTGGAGCTGGCAGGCAGCACCCCTTGACTGATTCCTAGGAGCTCGTGGCTAACAGCGCCCTTGCGGGTCTGCTTGGCTGCCGCGATCCGGCACCACATGCTGGTGGCTCAGGCTGCAAACACTGGTTTGCTCCCCGTGCTGGGGGCTGCAGGTCCCAGGTGGAGGTGTCAGCAGGTGGGCTCCTCCCTAGGGCTATGAGGGGACTCAACTCCAGCCTGGCACCTGGTCCTAAGCTGGCAGTGTCCTCCAGCGACCTCAGTGGTCATCCACCTCTGTGCCTGTGTCCTGACTGCTGCTGCTTCTGGAGCCACCGTCCCATTGATGACCTTTCTTAACCTCATTGCTTCCTTACAGACTTTTCTCAAACCAGTCACGCTATGGGGTCCTGGAAGCCAGGGTTTCAGCATGTGGGTTGGGGGCACGGTCCAGCCTGCCGCAGCCTCTGAGCACACTGGCCGGGTTATCTGGACCCTGGAGCTGGTGGGTCTGGTTGGCTTCTGCCTGCGGTGGGCTGGCGGCCGCCCCACTCTGGACCCCAGCCCTGCACTCCACAAGGCTGGAAAGTGTCCTCAGGCCCCACACACCTCGGAGGCAGGGAGAGCTGCTCTCCAGCACAACCGGTTCAACCCGTTTCCAGCCGGACTCTCCCCAGGGGACAGGAATCAGCCCTGCAGACAAGGCAAGTTCTGAAGCCAGGGTAGGCTGTGGCCCCAGGCAGCTCCAGCCCCTGCTCCTGGGTGGCAGGCAGGTAAGGAGGAGGAGTGGCCACTGACCAGTCCCTCGGGGCTGTGGAGCCATCTGTGCCCCTGAGAGCGAGGCTTCCCATGAGAAAGGCGGCTCCATGTCCAGGCCCGGACAGTCCCCCTCTTGGGCCTCACTTCCCTGACAGGCCCCCGGCACCCCGAGTGCCCTCCTCTCTGCAGGGACCCTCTGCTCTGTCCCCATCAGGAGAAGCCTGGCTCCCCTCACTGCCTTAGGGAGAGCAGAAGAAAAGCGGCAGCCTGGAATTTCTGAAGAGGGTTTGTGCTGCGAAGATGGCTGCTCTCTCCGAGGACTCCTGTGCCCCGTAACCAACGCATCCTAGCGACCAGAAAGTACGTGCACGAAAATTCGCACAGAAATGCTTCTAAAACGCATAGAAAATCACAGACGTGACTTTCCAATTCCCAGAATAAAAGAGATAGGAGTCTGTGACAATGTCCCAGATACATAACCAAAGAGTTCCCGGGTAGACTACCTGGAAGTGAAGGGCACCAGCAGCCAACCAGACCGAGCTGCCGCCTTGGCGAGGCGATCGGAGCTCGGGAGGAGGACCGGCCTGCGTTTGGGCCATGCGAGGCTGGTCACGTGCTCACCAGGATCTAAAGGCCTCGGAGTCTCTGACAGGGCGATTCTGTTCTAGGAATCTGAACTATGGAAGCGTGCGGGTGTTTATCGCGCACCTTGGCAGTAGCTCAGCTTGGGGCTGTGGAGACGTGTCCCAGCAGGGAGAGTCCAGCAGTGACACCTGGTGAGTGGGCGCGGCTCCCGAGGAGGGGCGTGCCCTGGGGACATCCCTGGCTGTCTTCCTCCAGCTGCACACTCCCTGGTCTGAGGCGGCTCACTTCTGGGAGGGAGGGTAACGGGAACCATGTGTGGTGCTAATTCCACAGTATTTTAACTTTCGCTCCAACTATGTGTCCCTATATTTTTAAAGGGAGAGAAGACAGAAAATGGGTTCTCCGTTAAATGCCCTGTGGCATGCTACGAGGGACGGGCGGGAAGAGGGCACCGAGACTCGTCAGGGTCCAGGTGTGCTAGAGCCTGTGCCCGGGGTGTCGGCAAGGTCGCTGCAAGCCAGGCGGTGGGCGGTGCTCTGGGTGGTCCTGCAGGACACGCCTCCTGCAGAGGGACTCCATCTGGTCCAGCGTCACTTCTGCTGGTCCCCCTCAGCAGAGGCTGCCGGCCATCCTCAGAACCACTGTGCCGCTGTTGGCCGAGAGCAGGCTCCCCTGAATAAGGACCACGGAGTCCAGATTCCTCACCACCAGGTGTGGCCAGGAGCAGAGGCACTGGCCAGGAGGACTTGAGCTAAGGGTCGAGGCACTTCCCAGCAGTGGAGCTGGACCTTGCGGTTCCGTCCCCTCTCTGCTGGTGGGCACACAACGCAGAGGCAGCGCAGAGCACGTACCTGCACCCCAGCAGAAGGAACTGGGGTCCCGTGATGCACAGGCTGTTCACCAAGCACTGAGCACAGCCCAGGGCCCCGTGGCAGGGAGCATGGCCTTCCTCCACTCTTCCCTAGTTTGGGATTTCTGTGGGCCAATCAGATCTGAACAAAATTGCAGGACCTTCTTCTGTCTTTACAAAAATCACATGTGATTACGTTGGTCCTATAAGCAATTTTAAGATTAGTAATAAACATTCCTGTCACTGTCGTAACAAATCGCCATCAAGTTGGTGACCTAAAACATCAGAGAGGTATTCTTTAGCTGTTCAGTGGGCCAGCAGACCTACGACAAGGGGCTGGCTCTGTTGGCTCCCTTTGCAGACCCTGGGAAAACCCGCGTATGTCCAGGGTCAGGGGGCTGCGGGCATCTGGGGACTCCTTGCTGGTGGCCTCTTCTCATGCAGTCTCCTCTTCCGTCTCTTATAAAGGTAGTTGCCATTGGACTCAGGACCCAGGTGGATAACCCAAGGACGACTTCCCCTGCGGACATTTGACTTCATTGCACAAACCTTTTCCAGTAACCTTCCAATTTGCAGATTTTGAGGCTTAAGACGTGGGATATCTTACTGGGAGCCACCCTTTGACCACTGACCCAACTCATTTCTCCTCCCAGAGCCCGAGTGCGTCATCCAGAGCTTTCTCTGAGTACTGACATGTTTATGCATGAGCACACATGCAAGGCTGAAATATGCGTGTCTGTGGGCCTACAGGCGTACGAGGTGTGCACACACAGGTACGTGGGCCCACAGACGTGCAAGCACACACGCCCAGGCACAGGCACCACACACACACAAAACTGATGTGCACATGCGCATATGGTCTGGGTACCTGCGTGAACCTAGAGACGGGTAAGGCCACATACATGTGCTTGTGCACTGATGGATGTGCAAGGCCTATGTGTGCTCCTGTGTTCCTGTGGACACCCGAGACGTTGTGCACATGCCAGACGTGAGTGTGGAGCTCACTGACTGCCCTCTAATGAGCAGATGGGGTGATACGACAGCATCACTTGGGGGGCCACGGAATGCCGCTTCCCTTCCTGTGCGCTTTCTCTTACCTGCTTTCTCCTGGGATCCTGCTCTCACTGGCCTGGGAAACCCAGCTACCAGGTGAGCAGGCTGCCTTGGGGTGGTGAGGCCTGCCCAGCCCTAGGGTGGGCATGGAGGCCGGTGCTCCAAATCCGTGGTGCACCCGGGAGGGCCGAGCTGGACCATGACCACATGGGAGGCTGGGTCTCGCCCACAGGAGCCCCAGTGCCGTGAGATAGTGGACAGACAGGAGAGTGGCAGCAGGCAGGCTTCGCGGGCCCGCCTGCCGCCTGCCTCTGACGGCGCCTCTCGTGCCAGCAGGGTGTGGACTCCTCGCGTCTCCCAGCTCGGGCAGGCTCTGGTCCGCAGCCTCAGGCTTCCTGCTCACCCCTGAGATGGTGCTGGCTGCTCGCATGGCCAAGGTGGCCCGCTCTGCCTTGGTGCTGAAATGCATGTCCATGAGGTCTTCACTCTTTGCCTCCTTCTATCTTGAATTTTGCCCATTTGTGATTTGACTTTATTTTTTTTCCTGTCCACATTTGAAGACAGTTTGGACATTTATTTTCTAAGCACCAATTCCTGTATTTATTTTAAGACCTCAGACCCTAGGATTTATTTATTTATTTGAAATATTTTGAGATTTCTGTGTGCTGAACTGGGCTGGTGACGGT